>NC_089875.1:8462500-9160009 GCF_040182565.1 Anser cygnoides
TGTTTCAGGGTGTTAACATCCATGATGTATATGCTTGCCCTTGTTCGGTGAGTACAGCTTCGCTCCTAATTAAGAATTGCAGTAATCAGGCAAGAGGTTTATTGTGTGAAGCTGAAGAGCCAAAATTATTTGTGAATTCAGTTCAGATTCAATGAGTTTTTTTTCACACAAGCTAGAAATGGTTGTTTCATTTCTACATTTTGAAACAAAATACTTTCATTTTGAAACAAATCTAATTTCCTTCTTAGAGTGTGAAATGATAATTGTTTTGCTGTAAAAACTATTCTTGGGTTGATCCAAGCCACTAGTATTGTTGTGTTGGTGTTGTGGGTTTTGTGTGTGTGCTTTTTTTAAAATTGTCAGCTGGAAAAAATTAACTATTTGCACAGTTGGTTACATGAGACAGATCAACAGCTCTGGGGCCGTATCTGAGATCAGGGTCTCTGCCAAGAAACAGGCTCAGCTGACGTTTTTTCTGCCACAGGCAGAGTAGATGTATCCAACACGTTCCTTGCAAAGCTTTGTCTTTGCTGGGTATGGGGGTAAGAAAGGGAATGTGTAAGGGAATAGTTTGCTGCTTTGTTTAGAATTACATTTATAACTTTTCTAAGTACTTCTAGAACTTTCCACAACTGCTTCAGTTCCACTAGATTTTTCTGGGTCAACAACATCACCAAACTCCAGCACAAGGCTTTTATTTATTTATTTCATTTGAGGACTCCAAGAAGTCTCTGAGCCAGTGCCCCTAAATAACACGGTGCTAGAGGATTAGATGTCATATGCAACCTAGAAATGAGAGCAGTCATGGCCTATTTAGAAGATATTAACCCATCAGGAATCCTATTCCAAGCAAATATGATTTATAAAGTGTTATTACACTGCTGCTACAGTGTCATCCGGCAGCTCAATTAGAAATGCAGAAGATGCTGTTTGAAAGCCTATTTTGGTCAATGAAAAGACACCGTTAATGTCGGTGGTGTGTTAGACCAGACTTCATGGAAATGAGTCCATTAACAGGGGATGACCTTTTTCTCTAAACTGAAATAAAAATGTGCCAGTCTTAGATCTGAAACCAGAGGGCTGTGATGTGATTCCAGTGGGTTTGGCTTATTATTTATTATTTTATTACACCATTTCATACCTGGAGAAGTCTAGCCTGTAGTTTAGCCCTTTACTTTATAATAGAATTTGGACTTTACCCTTGACCTTCTGTAGCGTCACTGAGCCTGACAAAAATGAAGCACCTTAGGCTGTTTTCTTGCTTTCTCCGTGCCCAAATGGGCACCGTGGATTATGCCGAAGGTTTCTGCCCTCCTGCTGTGGACTATTATGGCATGGTCTGCTTTGTGCAAGAATTCTTTATATGTAGCATTTTCATCTTCATCGTCTCAATACGCACCCGTGTGTGTATATATAGCTTTATATGTATTCTTGGAGGTGCTGTGACTTTTTTTTTTTTTTTTCCTTTTGCCCAGTCATCTGGAGTTACTCTCTCAGGCTTTCTGTAAGGTTGTGTCATTTTGTGCTTCTCATCTGGGCTTGATAAATTTTGTTATAGAAATAGATAGCACTTGACTGATTTTACACTCTTGTTGCTTTGTTTCTGCTACTTTGAAGTGCTTTTGTGCACCCACTAAAAGAAGGTCCTTCCTAGCTGAGATCTCCTTTGATTAGTATCTTTTAATTTCATGCTAATTTCTGAAGCCTGGGCAGTGCTGTACACAATAGTGTTTTTTCTTACCTTTCCTATGTGGCTTCTACCATCTGTTGACAAGTGCTGACCCAGAGCTACAGCTACAAAATGGTTTGCAAGTGTAACAATTGTAGGTATTTCCTTTTCATTCCTAATGTTGTCTGTGCTACCTGAGCCCAGACAGTGGTGGTTTCAGTGTAGGTCTGTTCTTGGCTACCTCATGTGTTTTGCGTTTTAGGCCCTCTTTTATTTTGGGGGTTAAACAATGATACCTACCTCTATAGCGATGTTATCTTTCCAATAGGCTTTTTAATACTGACAAAGTGGGGGGAGGAAAGGAAGAGGTGATTTCTAAAGGTCATCATTCAAGCTAATCAATGGCATCTCATTGAAAATAGTTTAACTTCTCTCCCAAAAATTGCTTTTATCCATATATTTTGTCTCAAGCCAAGTCATTGCACACTATTCCTGTTCAAAGATCCCCTCAGATACCTCCTGTCCTCTGCACGTTTTTTCTCTACACGTGCTTGTATATATCTATTTGTACCATTTTTTTTTCCAAGAACAATGCACCTTTTTAAGATAGAAGCTTATTTTACCTGCCTGACACCTTGCCCTTCGTCCAGGTTATCTATATGTTATTCCACACTTGCCTCTTCATGTATTGCACACAAATGTGGTCTCTGCCATTTGCTTACCCTTGTAGTCTCTCTGCATGCCTTGGTATGCCTTTTAATTAGATGCACTTCTGTTCTTTCATTGCTTGTTAACCCTTTCTTTTGAGAGGCAATTTGCCTTAGCCCTGCAAATAGCCTCTGTTTTTTGCAAAGTCAAGTCCATTTCCCTTGGTAACCTTGATTTCACCAGCTATCATTTATACCACAAATAATTCAGCCTCTAATTAGTCCATCTGTTAACTATTCAAGTACACATGACTTATCTTTATTATGTAACATAATGGTCAGTTTTCTTACCTGCTAGTGATACTTTGGTATGGAAAATAGTTTTTCTACTTACGACTTTCCCATGTTGCCAATGTGCCCCCTATGGAATATATTGCAGATTACATGGTTTTATAGTTGTGCCAAGGAACGGGATAAGGATTTCACCCTCTCTTCTTTTTTAGTTTGTTTTCTGCAATTGTTGTTGCTTCCAACTAAGTGCAGAGGCTTTGTAGTTACCTCCTCCTTTTCTTTGCCAGATTTCTTTCAAATTAGAGAGGTTGATGCTAATGTTTGCTTTCTTTTGTTTTTGTGGAAAACAAGGTTTGCCTCTAACAAAGGCAGAATAATGTTGACCATGATTTTCTAATGCAGGCCACATGGGCCAAGGTTAGATTTCTGTCACAGGATGTGAGTTTGTATGAATTAGCCACTAAGAAATGTCTAACCTGTATTTGCAGATAGGGCTCACAGGTGAGATCTGTTCGTTCAAGACGGCAATAATCTAGAGAACTAAATGCTATTGGCCATCAACAGTGCTGTGAAAAATGTTCAAGTTTCCAACTTAATTTTCAGGATCTTGTTCCTTTTTTTTCTATAATGTTTGTAA
The DNA here is from genome assembly GCF_040182565.1 of Anser cygnoides. Taxonomy (NCBI): domain Eukaryota; kingdom Metazoa; phylum Chordata; class Aves; order Anseriformes; family Anatidae; genus Anser; species Anser cygnoides. Next base: position 8,465,745 of record NC_089875.1, read on the forward strand.
TTATTTGGAGAAAAAAATAAAAACACAACAAAACAAAATAAAACCTGCATCTTCTGGAAGGTTACGTTTAAGACGTAACGCTCTTGGAACCCAAGAGCGAGCACAGACAAATGCAAACCATGGCAGCATTACTGGGTTGTATCTGTTGGATGCTACTCACAAGGGTTTGTCAGAATTGCTTATTTCGATCCAGAAGAACTATGAAAAGTTTGTGTCACCTATCTTACTGTAATGTTCTCCCCGTAAGATGGGGAAAATGCATCCAGAGCCAGAAGAAAGTTCTCCTTTTGCCTTTCCTTAAAAACTGTGGTCCTGAAAAGATGTCCTGCATAATTTTATTTTCACAGGCTCAAAATGGGGCTGAAATCATATGTTGTTGAGGTTCTTGTGGCTTCTGCAACTCACCTAGCAGTAATGTTTCTTAAACTGGACTTGAATCTTTTGAATTTTACTTATCCAAAACCTCCATTGCAAAAGGAATTTGTTACAGGTTTCTCCTTTTGAAAACAGTAGGATTGTACCCTCTATGCAGAATTTCATGTGGCTATTTTGAATGTTATCCTCTGAGTTCCATGTAGATGTCTTATGAACCAACCAGTGACCTGGCATTACGTTGGTCAGTGTTGTCTCCAAATCTGCTCTATTCCTTCTGCAACTTGCATCGAGTCCCAAAAGTTCTTCGATGGGACAGAGAAGGAATATTGCCAAAGTTGAATGAGTTACAGCCTCTAGTACCTAATTAAAATGATTTTGTGCCAGTTGCTTTTGTTGGGTAGGATCCACACATAATATAATTTTAATCCTGTTTATATACACTCCGGGGACAGATTTGAGATCAGCATTGCCATTTAAGTGAGGTTAATCAAGCATACTGTATGCAGCTTTTGTTTCTCTACGCTATGTGAAAGGTGACTACCGCTGATGGGATCCTGACTGGCCGTTCACTGCAAAAAACACCACTTTCTTGTTAACAGAGTGTCTGATCATTAACCTAACCCCAGCCCCAGTGACTCTTCCTGCCTGGTCCCTGGAATTGCGCAGCTGTTGTTATTCACAGAGGAGCTTATAGTTATCAACTGGGTCGTACTGGCAGCGGGTGCACGATGGTGCAGAGGGTAGGAAACAAGTGAAAAATAATTACGTCTTCCCTAAAAACAAATGCTATTTTTTGTATTCGTGGTGCGTTTTATGTATATATAAAGGACATTATGGCAAAATGAAAAAGACCCTCATAAAAATCCTTCTTGAAAAGTATTGTTGCTGACAGCCGTGACCTCTGTGAGTCTGCATGTTTACCCATAATTCATAATTAACAAAGACATTAGAACTGCCACTGGAGGATTCTGGGCTTTATTTCTTTCTAACTGGGCAGTACTAATGCTGGAAGTGCTCCCAATTCAGTGATTTAACATTTCAGGAAATCTTGGAGAGGCAGCAGAAGCCTCCTTATATAGTTCATACTCTGGGACTGTGGTTATACAGATATGGCTGAGATAATTATTCAGCTCTTGTTATTGCTGTAGTTCTGCACCTGATCCCTGAGCCATTAGAGCACTCTGCAGGTTATTACAACTATCAAACATCAAGGTCTCTTTTCTAGTCTCTCGACTATGTGGTTATCATTTTACTTCTTTTAAATCCTCCATCTGCATAGAAAGCTTCTGTGCTCTAACTTGGAGATCTGCTAACGCTTTTTTTTTTTTACGACTTCTCAAATGAGGCCCTTTTCTTATCAGCACATTAACATAAAAATATAAACTTAGAATTTCTCCACTTGTGTTGTTTTTATTTTTTCCCTCTTGTTGATTACTTCCTTGAGACACGGTGCACCTACACTTCAGTCTGCAGAGAGAATGAGCACAGAGTGGAGGGGTTGTCCAAAACCATGGCAAAACACAAAATCTCCCCAGGACAGTATCGTTTCTGGTGGTGGGCTAGGTTTGTGCCAGCTTTTAGCTGAAACACCACTCTGCTTTATGTAAACTTGTACCTTATTGCTGCTCTTCAAGTTAGACAAAAATTTTTTTAATGGAAAATGGAATGGTAGCTTTAAATGAAGATTTGAATCTAGCTATGCTTAAAGGCTTGCTATTTGGTTGGGTAGTCCTCTGTTAGCATTTAAGATGGGGAATCTTGCTGAAAAAAATCTTTCCTGTATGTGATATCATCACCTGGCTTTCACTGATTACCCTTAAAAAAAAAAGAAAAAAAAAAAGTGGATCTGAATATCCTTCTTTCAGCTATTTGCAGTACAGACATTCACTCTTATGATGATATTTAAGATAATTTTGTAAAGTAAGAACCTAGAGCAGACCTCTACAGGCTGTGTCATAAGGGAAAACAAGGAGCTAATGCTGGTATAGGCACAAGGGAGCTCAGCTTTCTGAAATCTGTGTTGTGCATTATATCAACAAAACACCTGCAAAAGGCATTCCATCAGCACCAGGCAAACTGATGAGGGATCAAATCCACCAAGAGTCAGGGGCAGTCACAAACAGTATGGCAAAAGGAGGAAACATATGGTTGCCTTACTTAATATTGCTGTACTGTCGTCCCACAACATATTCCCCTAAATGGGCATTAGCTTTATTGGTAAATCGGAAGGATGTGGAACACGGGAGAAAAACATTGTGTGTATGGTGTGTTTTTTAATACAATGTGCAATCTAACAGATAGGCATTTATTCCTCTAACATATATTACATAATATATATTACATAATGCATATTATAATATTTCTTTAAATGATAGGTATTTTAGGAGGTATCTCAGGAAAGCTGTGGTTTTATATAATGAAAGCAAAGGGTAATTATGCTCTGACTTGTCCTTTACTTGTTTTCTAGTTATTCTTATGGATTTTTACTGCCTCTTTTGCATGGCCTTGCATGAGAATAGTACTTTTACACCAACTCTTTGTTAAGGTCTTTTGGCAGCAAACCTTAATATTTTAGCTAAAAAGCCATGTGATTTCCCATTGTTTTTTATATTAGTATGACATGAAAATAAATAGAATTCAAGTGTGAGTTGTTTGAGGGGAGGGCTTGAATATTATATCAGGATACCTCACTGAAATCTACATATATAAAGAAAGGAAATATATGACTGGTGAACCTGGTTAAAAATGGAGAAAATATTTCAGTTTTAAGATTCACATTTTTATTATGCTGTGGGAAGCTGCAGGAAAAGACAACTTTAAAACTTTTTTTTTTTTTAAATGAGTCCATTGGTTAAGCTTTAAAATTACCATGGGTGATTAATTGTAATAGTGCATTCTTCAAAAAAAAAAAAAAAAAAGAGGTGGTGGGAACAACAGTGACAAGATAAGCTGTGTCACCCTTAGTACAGAATCCTGTTGCTGTACACAGCTTTCTCTTGTTTATAAACAATGTGTGCTTGCGACTTTAAAGCCATCATCTTACAACTCGATGCTGGCATGGAAATCCTTGTACTTGCATCCTGTTGGACTTAGGACAGATTTAAGAATTGACTTTGAGGCCTTAAACTGAAAGAATCAACACATAATTTTCATTAATCCATATCTTTCAATAATAATAACTAGATACATGATATTTAATAGCTTATTACTTGCTTAGATAAGTGAAACTGCATCAATAATCAGAAAATGGGTCATGAACTAATTTTTAGATAATAGTATACTCTAATTAGAGCCTTGCTATGGTGTTTCTTGTAAGAGGCGATTAATTGTAAATGGTTAATTATACATTTTTACTTTATTTTAGGACAACTGCAATAAAAAGTACCAGGATTTCACAGTTATGCTTCTGTTGATCTAACATCAGACCTGTTTGCTCCCCTGTGCTGTCATCGCGTTCAGAGACGTGCTGCTGTGAATGACACCCTGTGGCACTCTGGTACTTTTGGAAAGGAGGTGACTTCACATTAACTGCTTTTCTTTTAAAGGCAAGAATGCATGCTGTGTTTATTCTGTGCAGGGAGCAGCAATGGTGGGTGGCTGCTCCCTTTTCTCCATAAGGAAAGGTGAGCCAGGAGCTGAGGGTGGCAGCAAGAATGATGGGCGTCACTGACGGATCGTAGTACCAGTGTAAGGCAAGATTAGGTTCAGTGACGGGAAAAACTCATGTCTAGTGATGGTAAGCAGGGTTAGCAATAGTCCAGATCACCAGAGATGTCCACAGCAAAGCGGTCAGTCTGAGGTCAAGCCAGGAATGCAAGTTCAGGATCTGGGTCATTGTGAACCTCAAAGTTCATGGCCAGGCACGTGGCATAGCTCAGATGAAGACTGAGGACAAGATCCTGACCACAAATGCAGCTCCTATAAATATAGCAAAGGGAAGGAGGCCCTGGAAAGGCTTCTCGCAGCTCTTTTTACAGTGGCCTGATCCAAAGTTACACAGCTTCAGAATATCAGTGCTGGCTTCAAACACAGGCAGCCAGATCTGGGGTGGTGGCTGCATGTACACAAAAGTATGGCATTACGTTATTAGTCTTCTGGATGGACAGGACACTTAAAGAATAAACTGTTTCCTGGTTTATAGTCCCTAAGCACAACACTGAACCACTGAACTTTAAGGTAAGTAGAATTTTTTTTAAGTTTCGTAGTGTTTTTGTGGATTTAGCCACGCTGTCCCTTCTAAAGCCAGTGGGAAATGAGCAACTAAATCCTTGCAAATGACTTAGAAATGTAATGCTTTGAAAGATTGCTGACTAGCATGTTGTCCAGAACTCATTAGTGCCTAGATAGGTACCATACACTGAAAGGAAAAATATGCCTGTACTTTTCACAGATGTTTTATAGGACTGTATTCTGTGTTATTCAGAACTCACATCAGCTTTTTTGTGAATTGTACAGATGCTCTTGATTGCAGGATTAAGCCTGCTATTTTTCAGTTGAAGACACTAATGAGTTTTTAAAACCTAGAAGTAAAAGATATTTACCTGACTGTGTGGAAACTCCTGAAGAGACCTGTCCATGGGTAAAACCACTAGCAAGACAAGTGTGTAAATGTCTGCAAAATCAGACAGCAAAGGAAATGTTTCAGGCCAGCAAGCAAAGGGTAAGAGAATATGTAACAAAACAGTACTTACATGTACTTATCCTTCCATGTATCCCAGCTATAGTTTGGGGGTTTGACCCGTCTTTTCACGGGTAACTGGACGCAGCAATGTTCTGCATCTTTTACAGAAGAGCTGGCAGCGAGGGATTCTTCTGAAGTGGGAAGGACGCGGTAGCATAGGATGGGGCTGGAGGCTGCGAAAGAGATCGGGATTAGATGGGTGTCTCCTAGGGAGCTGAAACTGCAAACTGTGTCAATCTGTCCTTCTGCCAATGTAACATTGCCTCGAGACTGAACACCCTGCTAGGGTGCATTTCTCCTCGGTGACAAAAGGGACAAAAACTCCCTTCATAAATGGGAGAGTTGAGCACTCTACAAAGTATTAACATCATAAATATAATACGGGGAAAAAAGGTCTAATTTTTTGGTACTGCAAAGCCACCACTACTGCAGGGAAGAGAAATCTTGGCTGAAATATGTTGGCATGTACACCACAAAACCAAAATGAAAAACATGGCATCATCCTTAGTGTGCTCCATTGCAACTGCCATTGTAGCAAATATTTTATGTTAACTCACCCTTAGCTTAGAGACTTCCTGGGCAATTAGGTAACAGGAGATGGCTCTTCATTTCTTCTTGTCCTCTGTTATGGTTAGGCTTTAATGTATATTGCTTTTCTCAAACTTTTTTTTTTTTAAAAAAAAAAAAAAAAGGTTGTAGTGGATTACAGGCAATGCCTTCTTTTTACTCCCAACAGAAAATCTTTTTTAAAAATGTCTTACAATGAGATCAGATTATTTCGTATTCTTACATAGTAGTCTTTTGGTAGTGTTAAGTCTCTATTCCTTCTGGTTTTGTTTGTGCGCACCACTGGTGGTTTGTTGGGAAGTGATATATCCTTCCCCATTTCAAAACCATTGATCTAAGTTTCCTTCATTAAGAGGGATTTTTTTTTTGTGTGTGAAACAATATTTCAGGTCAGTCCTATAGGACCACGCTGGTCTCATTGTAACCACTGCTGCAGAGCATGGAAACTTGCTGGCACAGTATTGCAAAGTGACTCTGCAGGGGCTGGATGACTTCCAGCTAGCAATGAACCACAGCCAAGAAATGCCAATATGGATAATGCAAACAAGAGAGATTTGGGGCACATTTCGATTTAACCATCTGATTTAATTGACAGAATAAATGCACCTGTCATCGGGTAATATTCTTGTGATTAGTTTTGGCTGTGCTGATGAAACGATGTTAAAAGAATGTCAGAACAACCTGTCCTGGGACTCCTACAGGCAGTTGCAAGCTAAGGAAGGTCAGTTTTCAGCTAGATAAAAGATTCAAAATTCTCTGTTCTTTATTTCCTCCTTTGTGGTCGCATGTGTCTTGTACCGAGACAATTACTGAACAATTTATCTTGCTTATTTTCCCCATGCAGCCATTCTTATGGATCCACAGGTCAAAACAAACACAAATAAGTGATGCTGTAGCCTCTTCTTATACAGGCTTTGTTCAGGCCATTCTGTATTTGGAAAGAGGTCCATTTACAAGGTCACCATTTGCCTATTTGTGTGTTGTCATTCAGAATTGGCAGCCTTTGTGGAAACGGCAGCTTGCTTAAGAGCCAAGGTGTGATGTGTGCCACTGTCTTTTGCCTCCAGAAGCAGCTGATCAGAGAGACTGAAAGAGACTGGCTTCTGAGCCTTGGGGCCATACCCACCTGATTTTAATCTCCTGTAACATGAAGCTGATAGGAGGAGGCTGAAGCTGATTCTGAGCAACAGGGTGCCAGGACCTCCTTTTGGAGGTGCCTTTCATTGAGCCATTTTAGTGGATGTAAAGGCAAGAGATGGGATAACCAAAGTTAGGTTTATTATAAAGCTCATTTTGCTAGTACATGATAAGGAAAAACTCCTGACCTGAAAAAGTAAATTGGCATATTGGACAAAGATTTGGAGAAAAGACAGATGAGGATCTCTGTTTTTACGGGGGAACTGGTTTACAGAGAGGGAAGAGGAACAAGTACACCTCTTCCATGACCTGTAATAGGAATTGCACCTCCTCCATAGTACCTGCTGCAGTGACTTACGTTGCTGTGTTGCATGAAGTGGCAGTGGCCGCATGGCTGCACATCCCTCGGTACAGATGGAGCCACATCTGTCCCTGTTTCAGAGGGGGAAATTGAGGACAAGGCAATTTAATGACTTGCCAGAGGTCACGGCTAAGGTCTGTGACAGCACAGGGAGTGAATCTAAATTCTTTCAGTCCTAGGGCCTTATCCACCATGCCACACTTCTGATGATTAAATCATAATATTTTTTTTTCAGCACCACATGTATGATGGTGTTTAATCTTACTTTTGGTTTACTTGAAGACTTTCCTTCAATATTAATTGGTTTTAAGCAGAGGTGTTAATGTACTGAGAAAGGAACTTGAATAACAGACTTCCCTGTTGAAGACCCAGAGGTATAGACAGTTAGGACGGCTTTCCCCATCTGCAGTTAGCACAATCTCCCCAAAGTGCCCCGGTGCAGTTAGACACCTGGGAGCTGGCTCCTGGGAAAGGTGAGTTCAGTGTCCTGCAGCCACTCCTCGCAGGATGGTTGGGGCAGCAGTGCCAGACAGAGATTCTGAAGAGAGAAATAAATTCAACATTTGAATGTGTGTGTGCTGAAACATAGTTTATTTCTTCTGCTGGTTGATAAGTTATAAATGTAGGGGGAAAAATGTAAACTAACTTATTTGTGAACTGGATTGCAGAGCCAGTTTGTCACATTTAGAGATATTGCAAAGACCTAGGCACCATCCAGTTCCATTTAAGCTCTCATTTGCATGGGGTTAGAGGCTGCACTGGTTTATTGCACAGGTGTGAATTTCATCTTGAGTTCAGAAGTGCTGTACAAGTACTCTTGAAGGTGTTATTTTTTCCTTTGTCAATTTTTGAAGAATAAACATACATTAGTTTCCAGGTAGCGCCGACGTACTGCTTCAGTTACGCACAGTTAACCATGAAATTTGGGGGTTGCACACACTTTCAGTCTTGTGATTTAAGGTTTTGATCTCAACCCATTTACGTGCTATGTCATGAAACAAATCAGTTAGTGGCCAGCCATGAGAGAGTGCTCTCAGTCTGCTGATAGCGGGGGGAATCTGCGTGGGGTGGTGTGGGATGTGGTACAGGGTGCTGGGGCAGTGGTGTCACAGACAAAAATCGGTGTTCGTGATGGTTGCGTTGCTTAAAATTTCTAAACTTCATTTGTAAGCCTCCATGGGAAAAGTGACTCTTCTTAGTAAATGTCAAAAAATGCTACATTGAAGTATTAAATGTTAAAGCTTTATATATATATGTATATATATATATAATTTATTTTTAATGAGGTTTAACCCAAATGGGCATGCCATGGTTCGTGCATACTCACAGCATGTCATTCAGCAGCAGGTCTGCATGGCAAGAAAGGTCCTAGCTTAAGATACAAGTTCTTGTGCTCTCCTGCACAGTTCTGTTGCCACCAGTGGCAATAAGAAAACTCCCTTTATTATTTATCACCAATGTGATGATGCTATTTTCTCAGGAATCATCTCCATTTTTGGTCGATGCTAGTGCTCCATAAGCAAAGTTCTCCTTTTAGGAAGCTTCTTTGAACTCCTCATTTTCTGTACCCCTGCCTTCCATTGTATGCCCACTTACAAAGGATAGGAAATATTCAATTTGAGAGAGATTTTCTTCAAATATACTTTAGAAGTATGCTTATCAGGTGTAATTGATTTCAGAGAGAGTTTGTAAAGCAGGAGCGCTAAGACTTCAAAACAGTTCAGAAAAATGGATCTGTGCATATTTTAGATCTAAGTTTGTCAGATTAAATACATTAAAATCGTGTGAGAGAAGAAACACTAAAATATCCCTGTAAAACGAATTCAGCAGATTGTGCCATGGACAAGACTCACAGGAAGAGAGGAAAAATAACAAAAACATGTCTGAAGCCTCCTCCACGTGCCTGGAAGTTTGTCTGCTTCTTCACTTTGAAAATAAAATTCTAGGTTACCAAGAAATATGAGGAGATGGAGGAACATGTAGTGTCATTTAGAAACACACTGTAGCTTGAAAACCTGGTAACTTTCTTCCAGTGGTCTTAAAGGGACTTGGCATTTGAGAGAATAATTAACTTAAGAGAGAATTAATTTGGTTTAGAAAGTAAAACTGAACACCAAATAAAATGCAAATGATTTTCTAGTTCCTTTCTACCTAGGTATCGATGCTCTGCAAATAAGCTGAAGCTTTCATGGAAAAAAAGATCTGCTGCTGCCTTACTTGGCTTTTAAGTTTTATCTAACTCTTGCGTAGCTGTGTCCTATGTAGCAGTGGTTTTCCTAAAGCTTTCAGGCACTCTAGAAGCAAGTTTTACAAGCATCGTGAGAGCAAAGTGTTTCTGGGTGGTGAATGTGAGGCAGGATCACTTTCCTAGATTTGTTTTCCTTTTTCCTTTGCTGGGAACCCCTAATTCCCTGTCAGTGTCAACAATTCCCTTGCTTTTGCTACTGGAAGTTTGTGGCAGCTCTTGAGCCACTGTAGAGGAAGAAATTCACTCTGTGAGTGTGCTGATGCATTGAGCTGATCCAAAAACAGTCAAGGAGAGCAGAGCAGTTGTTTGGCCACTTGCCACCTGGAAGCACACCATCTCTCCACAGCTGCTTCTAGGGCAGGGCTCTGGGACAACTTGGGAAGTTGGAAGAAACTTTTGCTTCTAGGGAGAGAAACAGCGCTCTTGGAGAAAGAAAGGAGGAGTTGAAGCATAGGGTATTGTAAAAACAGAGTAACTTTCGATCCCAAGAACCAAAGTATAACAGAGTAAATAGGTTCAAATTCCCTTTAGTTGACAGGCAACGTGGCTTCTTTCCTGGGGATGGCTTTGGCACTAAGTCTTAATGTTAATTCATGGTTTCCATACTGCTATCCCACCGCATCATTAAATCTCGCAGGAAATGCAAATACAAGTTGCCTGTCATTTATCAATGAAAATATTGTTTAACATTTGCAGTGTATACACAACCCATTATAAAACTCAGTGGTGCATGCTCAGAAGCAAAATGTATTACTGTAGATATCAGTAGATAACTATTTATAATTAATCCTGTAGGAATAGCAGTTCTAACAGTAAGAAATATCTAAACTAAATGGAGGGTGAAAATGCTTTAAGTTATTTCCATAGCTGCTAAGGCTACTGCTCTGGTCATTTTAGGGTCAGCCTTCATTTAGACAGCAACAGAAGTGAGCAAAAAGTCATTGCCTAGCAAATGGTAAATATTGGAGAGAAGCAGAGCCTATGTCATGATCTAGATTTTGGTATTCTGGAAAAAAAAATGCTTCATTTTGAGTGACTGTCTGGATATAGCAGCTTTTGTTGCAGTAAACCCTAGGATCAAAAGAGTTTGGGTGAGCTCCAGTTTAAAGCTAAAACAGCCCTGCCGAGGCGCTTGTCACAGGTGTTTCAATCAGTTCTTCCAAAGGAAGAATTTTTAATTCTCCTTAATATTCACATCATCAACGGGGGAGAACCCTCATTTCCGTCTATTAGCGTGGCTTTCACCTATAGGACATGAAAAATTACATGAATTGAATTCATAAGTGATCTTCCTGAGAAATGACTACATAATCGATTTTTAGCTGGAGAATACCTCACATTAATGACATTACTGGTCATCCTGCCTCTAATACTTACACCGTCACCTCTATTTCTGTCTCTTCCTGTGGTCTCTAAGGCAGCCCATTTTCTCCCATTCTCAAATGGTACATGTGTAAATATGTAGGCCTTTCACACTGCTTCCTGGTGACTGAGAATTTCCCAGACAAACCCAGTGACCTTTCTTAAAAGTAGGGGTATGTTTCTTACTAGTACACTGCATCAGATAAGAATTCTTAAACCCAAAATGCAGCCATGGTTTACGGCACCTGAGACTGGGACAGGCTCTGTCCTTGCAGCTCTAGGGTACTATTTGAAGATATATTACTATATAATGAAATGTTACATACATGTAGGTTTTTTTTTTTTTTTTTTTTTTTTTTTTTTGAGAAAAGGGGTCTTATTTCTAAATCTTCTCCACTGGAAGAGCTAACTCCCTCCTGACCGTTTGTTGCTGATTATTCAGACATATTCCTCTCTGCCACTCTCTTTTAATGTAAAGGATTTCTTCAATTTAAACTTGAAACGCATCATGGATGTGATTAGCCTTTGCTGTCAATCTTTGGTGTGTTAAGACAGAATTTGACACTTAGCCTAAAAGCTTTCCAGACCCAGAGAAAAACCACAAATGAAAAGTGAGATAAACTCTCGTGCATCTTTACAGATGCATTGGAAAATGTCTTAGAATAGCAGTAAACTCACAAAGGTGGCAACACGACTTGTGTTTGCAGCGTTGTAATGACCTGCCTTGCTGCTGACCTGTATTGGACATGAGGCCCTCTGAAAGGCGGATTTTCCAGGTAGCGTTTCAGAGTTTTGCCAAGGTTGTCGCTGCATTGCCTGTGTGTACGGCCTCTGACACTGCGTCTTTGCTAGCGGAGAGCGTTTGCGAGTCAAGCTGAAATTCGTGCAGGCTTGGGGCACTGCTAGAAACCCCTCAGACTCTCGGTGCTTCGGAGTGGACATAACATGAATTGGCACTCAAAATTTGCTGCCACTTCTATGAATGCTGGAGTGTGCGAGAAACTCTTAAAGGCAAGTTGTCCGATTTTTCCACTCTTTTCAAGCACAGTGCGTTTCAACTACCTGCTGATGTGCTGCTGCATCTCTGCCTTGCCTTTCATCCTTTGCTGGTGAGGGTGATTCAGGTACCTTAAGGGGGCTGAAAGACCTGCAAGGAATGACACACAGTGTGGCCTATGGGAGATCTACCAGTGGCAGCTTGGAGCAGAACATACTTGTTACGGGGTCCAGAAGGACCCTGGATGCTGTGTGAAGGAGCTGAATCCAATGTGGCATGTTGATGTCATGGGAGTTTGTCTTGAATGTATCCCAACAGCTCGAAGCTGAGCTCAAAATTCAGGACTGTATCAATCAAGTAGAAGTAGACTTACGTGAATGAGTTAACTGTCTAAGTTAATGTTGTATGTTTTTAAGATTTAAAAATGCAGAATCCTAAGAATTATTAATATGCTACTGTAAGAATTCGTATTTCAGTCTGAATGCTCCAAACTACCATAAGATTATGAGAAGAAAATTAGCCTTGCACATATTTGTTAGGATGGCATTGTAGGAAGATGAACTGCATCCAGTAGACAGTTGTCCTTGATGGAAGCTTACAGGTGTTTTTTTTTTGTTTGTTTGTTTTTTTAGAAAGAACTTATTTAAACAAAATCAAACTAATTTGGGGTTGGGATTGATCCAGTGAAAGACATTGTCTATATCTTTTTTGTGACAACAGCAGTTTTAAAATAATTCTGTCTACGTATATATATATGCATGTGCATATATAGCTCTGCAAAATCACAGAATTTGGTCTTCAGCATGCTATTTTTAGAAAGCCATAACTGGACAAATTTTGAACCCTTTAATGTTTTTGAAAAATAACACAAAACCGTTTCAGAATAACACTTAGTGAATTTTTATCATGTAAAACCCAATAGTGGAAGACAAATCTGACTGTCTGTATTCTAATCAGAACAGTATATTTTCCATATTAAGCTTATTGTTTGTACATCTTAAGAAGGAAATTGACCAGGCAATATAGGGGTTCCTGTTAATGTGAACCCCTTGTTCACAATAGTTTGGAGTGAATTATGCTGCTGTTTGCAGAGCCAATGCAAAGGATATATGTTTAAGACAGACTGATCATTAGGGACGCAAGGCATGCCTAAATTTAAGGCAGAAGAGTCTTTCTGTCTCTTCAGACCTGCTCATTTGGATTAGGTGTGGAAAAATAAAAAGATTCTTTTCATAGATGGTTTCAGCAATCTGCCATATTCGTAACGCCTGGAAGGTTTAATACATCGGTGAGTTTGTCTTTTAAGTGTTAATCTGATTGCACTGCTGCTGCATGTTTTAGAATTTTGGATCAAGGAAATCTATTAGCTTGATGAACATATATTAGGTGTGTTGTATATGGAATAGAACATTACAACAGTTTTATTGTCATCCTATCTAAGAGGCTTTTAGTTGGACTATTCCCACATAAATAGATGTCCAAGAGGATTGTATGCTGTGGTTACCTGTTGCACTAATGCAGGTTTTTACTTAGAATATACTTTGCACACTTGTTAAGCTTCTGCATTGACAGCACGGTTTCTTTTAAAACGGACTCCATTGCACTCAGAAACCTTTGTTAGCGGGAATTTATGGTAATGGTCATCATTTGGTGGCACTGAGTTGCTGCTTCCCACCAGCACTGGTTCTGAATCTCTCTCTGCCACTGTAACGAGAGAACGATGGTGACTTCTAGTAACAAATATTACTCTGTTTTTTTTCCTCCCTTCTAGCTGCATGCAAGTTGGGCAAATGGTTCATTTAAAAAATATATGTATTCAGTTCTTTCCTTGTTTAAAATATTTGCAAGTTTGAGGTTAAAGGTTATTCAAAGCAGGAAACTGCAAGAAAATAAATGTTCTTGGAAATTCCTAAGCTTACTGACTTTTCTTTTGGAGTCCACCAGCCAATTCTAGTATCCTCTTAAGAAGCTTGCCAAAACTTTAAAATCTGTCCAAATCATGTAAAACATACTGGGAAAAATTCCTTCCTGTTTTACTTTGGAACCGGCAAAAATTTTCCAGAAAATGTTAAACTCTGAATGTCTGAATAAAGCCTTTATGTGCTTCATAATGATGCAACACCTTCAATTAAAGCAGGTTGGCCTATTTGAGAGGCTTCAGTAGCTAAATGCAGGCATTCCAGTGGAGAGGAAAGGGGTGAAAATACTGGTGTGGTATCTGCATGTTTTTATTTTGGCATAAATTAAAAAAATAAAAATTTACAAACCTTGGAACAGTATTGAAATAAATATTTCATAATAATACCTAGAATTGTCAGGAAACAGTTTTATTTAAGCCATACCTGATGCAATTTTGGAATATATAACTAGTAGATGTTACGATCCCCCCCAGTTGTAATCAATTAACTGATCCCACTTAATAACCTCAAACACACATTAAACCTATTTGTTTCCACAGCTCAGGAACATCAACAAGAACAATTTATATGCCTGAGCTAATATATATAATTCCATTATATTCCTGGTGCCCTGGAAGATGTCATCCAGGGGCTGTGTGCAACCATTCTTTTAATGTTCAAGTAGTTTTGAAGCACCATTAAGAGGTGATCAGTGGTAATTGTCTTAAGGATGCCCCCCCACTCTTCTAACAAGGATGTTCAGTGAGACCTGACCTTAAGGTCTGATTTGATTTTTAAAAAGGTGTTGCCGGATAAGCAAAGCATGTGAGTTATCTGCTTTTTAACAGCAACAAAAGCTGCTGAAAGCATTTGATTCTCATGAATCAGAACTCGTAATATCAAATGTAATATGAGAAAACAGAATATCTCATTTTGGAATCAGCTTCCATGGTTACAAATGTTCTAAACTGATACTGGAGATAGACCAAACATCTAGTTACTGTTACAACAATCATCATATGATTAACAGTTTCCTGATATTATTAGTATAACTCTTAGTTTTTTTCCTCTTTCTGTCATTCATATTAAATTGTGTTCTCACTTCCCTGCCTTTAGTAGCTAACTTTGGGCTCTGAAAACAATTCATTACGCCAGCAGACCAAAGGTGATGGATCTGTGTGCAGGACAGACTCGGTAGCATTCATGTCAATTATATTATATTAGGGATTTCCGTTAATTTTGTCTTCGAGCTTCATGAAACACTAGAAGGCAGATTCATCTTTCCCCCAATGTAATTGTATTGATTTCAGTGGTGCTGTTACCAAGGGGAAGAGCAGCATCAACAGGAGATTCTGATCCAGAGTTTTCCCAGCCTGAACTTTGTGCCAGAAGAGTTGCCGAATGTGGTTGACAGGAAGCTGTTTGCTTATTTATAGACCTTTTCTTCTTGTGATTACAGGATCCTCTCTGTGACTTTCATATCTACGATCCCTGGGCACGTTGCGTAATCCTGTTTGACGTTAGCTTTCAGTAATTCAGCGTTTGGTTCTAGAATGACAATCTAATTTTGTCAGAAAATCTTCATTATATTGCACAAGCCATTTATATTCCAGGCTTTCCTCTTATTAGGCCATCTCAGATGTGACATGCCTTCCTCTTTCATATAATCCTGTTCAGAACACTCTACATTTAACCTCCTTTCTCACACAAGTTACTTGGAGCCCAAGAAGAAATTTGTTATGAGGGAAACAAACTGGCATCTCATTGTTCAGTTTCTCATTTTTATCTATGGCTTACACTGCTTTTAATATAAATAGTAAAATTTTCCATTATCAATGGCTAGATTATTTGCTTTAGCATAACTATGAGTGAGATGCTCTCATAATATATTTTTGTTGTATTAGTTGAGTTAGTGGTCAAGTTTATTCTCCATTTTTTTCCGCCATAGGATCAATGTCTCCAGCTGCAATTACTGGTCTACAGATACATCTACTCATGTTGTAGATGGCATGCAGGTTGATTTGCAGTATCCATTTAGTCAAGAAGTATAATAATAGATACTGGGCATTGGAAAAAGTGATCTGCAAACGTGAAGATGGACTGATAGTGATTCGAATAAGGACTAGTGTTTATTTTTATGCATTTATAGCACTAGGCACACTGTAAATACAGACACTAGACATTTTCTCCAGCAGTAATGGTCGTGGGCTGCTGCAGTCTTGTTTTGACATTGCAGGCGTTATGTAGGTAGAATCTGTCCCCTGTTCCTGTCCTCTCATCACCTGGAAATGTGGTTGTGAGTGGGATCTGCAGTAACCCAAGTGTGTGATGCATCAGTGTCAAATCCTTTTTTTTTGACCTGTTTTTTGCTCCCCCACTGCTCTCCAGTGAAACAAGGGATCTTCATAGCATTGAGAAATTTCCTTGTATTTAAGAGCACAGAAAATGCAGTGTTGTATAATATGTGCATACAGAATTGCTAGTGGAATTACACTCATTGGCTTGCCACCTTTATAAACCTGCATTGATTTTAATACAAAAGTAATTCTTTGAATATTGAGACCTGTTACAGGCATGCTGAACTGTAAGAAATCGTCAGCACTCAATCAAGAGTTGGAAGGTGTGGACAAGTTCCCATTTTCTATTTGTGCAGACCACTATAAATTGAGTTAAAAAGAAAAATGGTCAAGTAGATTTCAGGGAACACTGACAAAGAAAAAAAACAATCGTTCCAGGATCAACCATTTCATTCCAAAATGCAGGCTTTGCAGTGCAAAGAAGAGGAAAACAAACAAATTCACTGCAGCCATCTAATAAAACTGAAAATGAAAAAAATTGCTTGGAAGTAGAGTCAAAACACTGGGTAAGAGACGAACGCAAATAGACAATTTGTAGACAAAAGCACTACGAATTCCATACAACATCTGAAATGAGATTACAGAGTCAGGACAACGGAATCATACACTGAAAGTAGTGTTTAAACTGCATTCTAGAAACATTACTACTACGCCGTAATGATATTTAACAGGAAAGTTATTTTATTCTTGCATGTGTCCTAAAAGTGAGTCGAGCCTATGTATATATAAAAAAGTTTGTAAAAAAATAATTGCTTTTGAGAAGACCACAATGACACATTTTTTTAAAAATCCCTATAAAAACAACACATTGGTTCCTATTTTTGAAAAATTGAATACTTAGTGTATGATAAATGGTAATATGACTTTTTATAGCTAGGCTAGCAAAAATGTACTAACTGAAGAATTCATATAAATAGTTGAGGTGGATGGCCTGTGGATATTGTACACAAATAAGCTTTCTTAAAATATCTCTTTGCTGCTATCAGTGATGCCTACTTAGAATAAACTGACCTCCAGGCTTCTAGCACTGCAACTGAAATGGATTTTTTTTTATTTACTTTTAAGGAAGAAAAAAAAAATCAGTCTTCAGATCATTGTTATTACATGAGGAATGAGTGCTGCATGAAATACATTCACAGATGGTGCCTAAACACAAACAGCACACAATATGTATACAAGATAAGTCATTATTTAGTTTCTCTGGGTTTTCATATTTAACGGGGGGGGAAGAATATGCCAGAAAAGAAATTTCACAACATTCAGGTGCTACAGCCCAAGTGATCCTTCGTGTGCAGCTGTGATTCCAGTGCTGCTGTCTGACTCCTCAGCTCCCAGGGCTTTGGAGAGAAATGTAGCTGCCTTAATAGAAGCTTTGTGGCAAATTTAAAATTATGCATGATTTTAAAATTTCTTTTATTAGGCAGTTCACTTTAGCTTGTGCAGGCCAGCAAGATATCTGACAGAGGTCAGGGACCTCATGCAATGTGCTGTTCGCAACTCTAGAGACTTATGGCCAGGAAGGCATGTTTCTGCTCTTCTTCCCACCAGTTCTTGTAATTTTATGCTAATCAGATGCCCCTAAATAATTACTCTGATTTCTTGTAGACACTTATGAAGTACTCTTCAGAGCCTGTCCCAGGCAGGCATAGGTGATCACAAGGAAATGCGGAGCCAGTTAATCTACTGTAAGCAATAGCAAACGACTGCATTTTGTCTGGTGTCTCTTGAATAGTCTCTGTTCTGGGGTACCTTTCACACCAGAACATAACTTTGTGAATGCTAAAAGCTTACAGAACTTCACAAAGTAATTAGAAAGAGTGGTGGGAGCTGTTTAACACAGGCACACCTTTGGCTCAGGAAATTCCTCAGCAGCAAATTCCTGGAGGCTTGGAGAACTTGTTGGGAAAATAACCCCGTACATCTGCCTCATTCTCATACTCTTCCCAAAGTTAACTCTGCTTAGCTACTGGCTGTTTATTAGACTTGCGTGAGTATACAAGCACCGTGTCTGGGAGGACTCAAAAAAGGGTAGCAGATGCAGGCACGTTATTCTTTGCTTTAACTATAGCCGTAACCATAGCCAGTCCCCTTCTCCCCATAGGCATTAGTCTTCTATTCAGTCAGCATCACGGGAGGTAATGGATGCAGTGGTGGAGAACAGAGCATTCACACAAAAGACATTGACTTGTGGTCTTATCTGGGGGCTCTCTCTTTCAGGCTTCTTTGGGATTCTGTGAAGTTTATTGGCTATTAATTACTATTTTACATAATTTTATTTCTTATTATAGATGTTTAAATGGGTGAAAATTGAAAGATTCTCATTTAGTGCATTAAACTCAAGTTTAACATGCGTGAGTTGTGAGAAGAGGAGGAGAAGAGTAGCTCCCAACATTTTTATATTGGCATCTGTGGCTGAAAATCTGCACTAGATCAGTAGCAATGAATTAGCTGGTTGTGTAGTAAGTATTGACCTAGACCTGCAGCTAAAGCTGGAGCTAATCCTTAATTAGAGCTTTTCAAAAGCAGGAAAAAAGTTCATTTTTAAAATATATTTTTTTAGTTCAGCACCTCATGATGTCAGATAGGAGTGGAGGCAGAAACATTGAAAACACAGCAGGAAATACTGATTTTATACTATGAAAATACTTTTGTTTGCATTGGAATTCCTGTTCTTTCTGTATTTTCAGCCCTGATTTTCATGCACACACAAGTTTAGGACTCTGTGGATAAATATCCTTGCTTGTGAGAAGCACTTGCTGTTTTCAGGCTTTGAGTTAACTGCTGAGCTTTCTTTGTTGCTGTAGACCTCGCTAGTAATCACTGTTGTGATATGGCCTTCAACATATTTGTCACAGCTTTATTAAATATTTTATTTTTAAAAGGATTTATATTTTGCAGCTCTCACTTATGGACTTCACTCTTCCTCATTTCAGCCCTGCTCCAGGAAACCACTAAAGTACATGCTTAATTGACTGCATTCAGCAGGATTAATCTCTTGTTTAAATGTGAAGAACATGCATTGCTGGGTCAGAGCCTCAAAGAGTCCATGAAGTAACTGGGTGAGCAAAAACTAAAGAGAGTAAGGGTATAGCATAGCATCTTCAATTTTAGTTTTTGGGAGTTGAAGATGCTGCAATTTATATACTAAATACAATGTATTTGTGTATGTCAATATCATATAATACTTAGGGGAAAAATGTGCAGATAGATGCTTTAGTTTTGTTCAGTTAGAGTATTTAAGGTTAACTTCTGGCTTTGGGGTAGATGAGACAGAAGGGGGTGAAAACAGTGCATAAAATTTGACTGACTGCTCATGAAACGACATAGTCTAGCAAGGTTTATATAGTGGAAGCTTTAACCAAAAAGGCTGTTCTTTCTCTGATGTGTCATACTAACGTTCTTTACCTTCATGGTTCTTGATAATTTGAGTTTGAGGTTCTCAGAACAATCATTTCTTCCCTAAAAAAATTAAAATAACATTAAAAATTATTGTTGCAAAATGAGAGGCACCAAATCTCTAAAAGATGTAGGCACTTGGATTTCCGAAGACAACACTGTAATGTAATGAAATGTTTGCTGGCATTGTTATGGTATAGAAAATACAACTTAATATTGAATTCTGATCAATCTGTGTAATGCTTAGAGTGTCCCGTATGATGTTAAGTAAAATAAAATCTATCTTTGCTAACATTTTTTCTTACTTCCTTGCACGCTGGCTTGCTCTATTGTGCATTCAGGCTCAGGGAAGGCAACCTCCTTTATACAGACTAAGGGCTCTCTGCTGTTTCGGTTTGTATGATGTAAATCAATATAAGTGTTCAGAACCTTTCCATTTTTCTTTCAGGTGTACCTTTTACAATATGGAATGAGAAAATTCCCTTTCTCCTCACGTTTATTGCATGTTTTGTTCTACAGAGCAGTCTTTCTGCTCTATGTTTCCAGAGGAGTTTGGGTCTTTGTTTACTTGTGGCTTCATTAAAGAACGTCCAGTAGCTAACAATTTCCATCATCAACCTTTGAATATCAAGCACGCTATTATAATACTCTTTGAAAGCACTGCATGTAGTGCAGAAACCTGAGAGACGCAAGAGCAGCTCTAGTCAAGTTATAAAAAGAGCACTACCATAGCTGCCTGAACAGGAGGAACGTGTGGGGAGATCGAGGGCATTGCCATGACAATCCCGATTGACGGAACTTTGTTCTTGTCACCTTCTGGCGTACTTTCTTCTTCCAACATCAGGTGCAAATGATGATTACAAGAAGTTGTGCTTGTTGTGGAGAAAACGTAGCCGAACATCTCTTCTTCTGTTTGTTGGAGCTACAAAATACGTGGTCAATGGAGTCTAATTTGAATGAAATTTTATGGGCACGCAGAGGTTGGTGTGAAGTAAGGAATGCTCTATTTTGACCCCTGTAGCCTCTCTACAGAGAGCTTAATAGATAAATGTTTTAAATTACAGTATGTTCCAATTATTGTACATTTATGGGACGGTGTGAGCTCCCTCTACGGGCTAATTTAACGTCTGCAAATTCCAATAATTCTTTTTTGTAACAAAGCCTCTGTGTAGCCTAGTGGATAAGGTGCCTGCCTAAGGTTTCTAAGGTTGTGCTCTTTTGAGCGTGTGCAAGATGGCTGCCACAAAAGTGTTTGAAGCTGCCGCGTTTGAAGCTGCCGCGTGTGTTTGAAGCTGCCGCATTTGAAGCTGCCAGGTTTGAAGCTGCCGCGTGTGTTTGAAGCCGGCGCGTTTGATGTTGCTGAGTACGTTTGTAAATTTGAGGCAGACTTTAATATTGTTAGACGGTAGGGGAGTCCTTTTCAACCTTTTTTCATTTTTCACTTGAACTTTTAAAAAGTTTTATTTTAACTTTTTTTTAAACTATTTTAACTACTTATGTCAGCTGAGGAATGCTGTGATTCACAGCCATTATTGTAAGGAGGCTGTTATGTATTTTTAGTGCTGCTGGGACCATAGGAATTTTTGAGTGACTTTGACTGCAGACAACAATGTGGAGAATAATCCTGGCTGTGAAAAGTGCTGTTGGGGCTGCAGAAAAGTACAGAATAATTTTGACCAAGGGCAATCATGTCTGCTTTTAAAAGAAATCCAAGTACGCCCAGGTGTCGAATTTGTGAGTTGCTGGGACTGGGAGGGAAAAAATATTGCTGGAAAGAGATCTGGAGTTTTGTAGCTGGACTTTTGACAGTGTGTTCTGTTAGCCAAGAGCTGAGAGTTTAAAAAAATCTGATGGGGCTGTAGAAAAGCCTTCAAAGATGCTGGGAATGAAGAACTTCAGCTGTTTGGATGGTCGGGGAGAGGTGTAAATGGTGTCATTTGTTGAAAGCTGTGAACTGTCGAAAATGCTAGGAAGTAAATGTTGAATGTACATGAAAGATGCAAGGTATAGTTTGTTCCTTCTGGAGGAGAAATGTTCTGTAACGTTATTTAAGAATGTAATTTTTGAGTCTAAAAACTGACCAAGAGTTGATCTGGGACTGGGAAGTCAGGGACTGTTCGGCGGTAGAAGGCAGAATACTTTAATTTATCTGAACATTGTTTTTTGTGTGACCAAGCAATATCTTACTCTATGAACTTGAATATTGGTTGAATGTTAGAGGTTCATACAATGTAGCTAACTGGATGTTCTCCAAATGGAACCAATTTGTTATCGGTGGAGCACAGATGGACGACTTCTGTTCATTGTTAACGGCGATTTGGGAACACTTTGTTCAACAGAGATGTTTTGTAGTTCTGCGCATCTGGAGGACTTCTCCCTTTCACTCTCATCCAGACTTGGAGCTTCCTTTAGTGTTGATGATTATTCATTGACTTGGAGATTCTCTGGAAATCCCACCAGATCTGATAATCTTTCAGTCATTAGATAGACCTGGTAGTTACTCTCTTAGCATGTGTGCTTCTCTACCATATCTGTTCAACATTTATCAGATTGAATTCTTGGCACAAGATTGGGATACGTGAGTCTATATCTCAGATAAACTGTAGCAGGATGTTAAACTTATTTGAGATCACAGATTATTTTGTTTATAGTGTTGAATCCCTCTCTGACTGAATCATCACCTTTTAATTTCTCTAGAACTGACACCTCTGTTCTGATGATTATTCATTCAGATCTGTCTTTTTTATCATCTGAGTTGCTAACACTAGACATTGTTTTGTACAGAATTACACAAGTTGATGAAATTATTAAAACAAACACAAAAAAGTGTGGTATATTACAGTGAGTTGAGTAACTGTTCATGACTTGGCTCCCTGTGAAGGTTTGCACTTAGTGATTTTTAATTCCCATACAATAACAAGCACTGAATGAATCTGATTGATGCTGTTTGTGACAAATTGCTAGTATTGTGCATTTCTTCCAGGCACTTCGCTTTCCTATTTTAGAATATTTGTTATGTTTGTTTGATTTATACCATTGTTTTTACCTCCTTTAGTTTACCAATCACCTCGTGAAATTAACTTCAGCATTTTCTTTGCTGATTACGCAAACTTTTGAGTGCCTTGAAGCGTTTTCTTAGATGAAGTGAAGTTGCTCGTGCTTCTCTGTGTGCCATGTTTGGTGAAATTCTGGAGCTGCTCAGCTGGACGGTCAGTGCTCCAATGCCAGGCCCCTGTTCTGGGCTTTTATATGGTTTTGGAGCAGTGTTCAGTCCTGACTTTATGCAGGAATTTCCTTCCATAATTTTGGTGGTATATATGGTGCACTACCATCTTAATTGCAATACCACATATAATGGTTTTCTTGATCTTCAGTAACCTCTCTCTTTCATTTTACTGTTAATGAAGTTTTTATTGAGTATTATCAATTGTAGCTCCGTGTGATTTGATGATTTTTGATAATTTTATATTACAATTGAGAGTGGTTGCTGCTCTATTTCTATTTTCTTCCAGGCTTGGTAAATCAGAGGTGTTTTTTTTGTTTTATTTTTTTAATTTTTATATAGTCTTGCTGATGTAAAATTTATTGGCATTTATTCTAAAGTTTAAATACCTTTATTTGTTAGTACTTTCTTTTTTTTCTTCTATGAGCTTCTTCCTCCATCCTTTCCAATGTGTTGCATTCTCTTTGTTTTCCCTCTTTTCCCTGTTAATTTTAAGTGGAATGCCACGTTAACTTGTGTCAATGGGTCCCGTCATCAACTTCAGTATAATACTCATAAAACTTTGCCTTCAGTTTATTTTCTTGCCCACAACACAGCGAAGTGATTATTGAAGGCTATTGTGATGAACATCTGAGTAACGTCTCTATCTAAAAGCTTGCTAATGGCGTAAATTAATCACAATTATTATTATAATAAAATTATCCAAAGCAAAACCACTGCATAAGCTTTTGAATAGTCTTGATTTTTCTAAAGCAAAGGTGTGAAACCTTTAGGCAAATCTTCAACTATTTAAGAAAATTAACAGCATAAACCCTGTTAATTTACATCTCCCTTGCTTCTTAAAGTTGGTGTGTGTGTGTGTATATATATATATATACATATTTTATCCCTCTGCCTATTTATATATAACTAGGTTTTTAGGAATCTAAAGCTATTTGAAATAGGAATGTTTCAGTTTTCTTTTAATTTGTGATCCTGAAACATATGCTTATGTTAGATGAAGATGAATATGAGACAGCATTCATAATCAGTCCTACAAATTTCATTTATATTAAAACTACAGTATTTGGTCATTGTATTGAAAATATTTGTTGAAATAGTTTTATAAACTAACAGTTCACTGTGCACAATGCTATGTATTTTTTCCAAATTATTAGAAATAGTTTGTCTATTTGTTGTACTTTTTCCATTTTCCTCGTGAATTTTTAGCAATTTGTGATATTGCTAGTGTATCGTTTACAGTTGTACTTAATAATTAGTATACAAGTTATACTTAATTGTGTGTAATTACATCCTGCTCTCAGTCACATATGAAAGATTACCAACAAGTGAGAAAATGTGAAGGATTTGGCTTATTTTTTCTTCTCCTCCATTTTATGCATTAATGCACAAATGGGATTATACAGAGTGGAGATGGGGGGTTTTCTTCTAACGTATTCTGCCTTACTTTTAATTGAATTAATATTATAAATCTCCTGACCTAATAGTTTTTTGAAGAAAATTGCCCTTGGACAGTAGTTGCATGGCTATAGTTGAAAATGATTTATATTATCTGTTTTTCTCACTATTGGCTTCCTTTTGTTTTGGAAATTCTGTGGCTGAACAAACATCATGTTCCCAGAGAGACAGGCTTCCAGCTAGCTAAACACTCTCCAGTTCAGTTTCAAACTGTGATGCCTAAAGTTTAGCTGAGAAATCCATACTTAGGTGGAGTCATCCGATTAAAACTAAAATAAAATTTAAAAAAAAAATCTGAACTTTGAGATGCCCAAGAACTGGTGGATGACTGATTCAACATGACACCACTCATTTATAACTGTGAATGCAACTTTGAGCTGTATTTAAGCACCTTAATTTGAAAACATTAGCCTTTGTTTCTTTGTAAGTAAGCGTAGACTGTGTATGGCATTGCACACCCCTCCCCCAAAGAGTTTATAATCTGAGCAAAATAGTCAAAGCATAGCTTGGATGTACTGGGACACATGGAATAGGGAATTAATGGGGTATTTATTTTTCTTGTAATTGTTTAGCTCTGAAAGTTCACACCAGGCTTATGTCCATCTGTACCTCATTTCTTAATTTTGTGACTATAAAATTTGGATCCTGAAAAGGAAACTGGAAAGTTTTGTTTAGCTGCAAAGCAAATACGTATAGTTGCACAATATGATTTGCTTGATGCCTACTTTATCTACTGGTATGCCTGACCTACAAAGTGAGGCAATCTTTTGGCCTAATTAACCTTAGTAACATACCCAAAAAGCTGCAGTCTAGTGAGGTTTGGATTATTGCTGGCATAAGGCAATCACTTACAATGGAAGCCCCCCCCCCCCCCCCCCCCCCCTTTTTTTTCTGCACAATCAGCCTACTTTGGGTTTGTACGAGTGATGCAGTGGTGAAGTGTTGGCTACCTTATGGCTCATCCATCCATTTTCACTCATTTGATTTGATCCAAACCAGGGGATTATTTATTTCACACCCTTGCTAGAGAACACGGAAGTGTTTTTTCTGTTGACACAGAAAGACACGTTGATGAACGGAGTTGATCTAATAACATAAAAACTCACCAACTCTGTTTTGGTTTCTTTATATTCTTTTGGCTACTTCTGCTTCAGGAAGATATATTTCTCTTATGCACACCTGTATGTGCTTGTTAACAAGTTAGTTATTAACAAACAAAACATTTTGTACTGGTTGGTCTTTTTTTATCATTCATTATGCCCTGCTGAGTAATTCCATCCAAGAGAGAAAACAACACTACATGATTATTATGAGTGGTCAAACACTTGAAAACTTGCTTACAGAATTAGATTCATATTCCACAAAGAGTGGGAAAGGGTTGCCTTATGAAAGGTACAGAAAAAGCAAGGAAGTGTAAATCAATTGGATAACTTACTTGCAATATGTAATTCTACTTGCCCTTTTGTTATACAGTAGGGACAGAACTGGAAAAAGTGTTTAAGATGGTGGACAGAAAAAGAGCCTTTTGTCAGCTGAAATTCTTCACTCAGGGTCTGTGGAATTCCCCTTTCTCTCTAAAATGTTGGCTAAACGGCAGCATTTTTTGCATCACACATGGGTATGCCTGTTCTCTGCTACCTGAAAATCCAGTGAAGAGAAAGCAGCCAAGAAGCAATGCACTAGAGACATGTGTTTTGTACCTTTACCTTTTCACACTTTCACTGATCTTGAAGTCCTACTTAGCTTATAAAACCAAAGTTGGCTGGCATGTGTGGAATCACAGTGCACACTATCGTTGAAAGCTGTCTATAAAGAAATGGCCAGGGCTTTGTTTTCTATGGACTGCCATGTTTTCCTGCCATAGCAAGTCAAAGC
Source organism: Anser cygnoides (assembly GCF_040182565.1). NCBI lineage: Eukaryota > Metazoa > Chordata > Aves > Anseriformes > Anatidae > Anser > Anser cygnoides. The sequence goes on from NC_089875.1 coordinate 8,491,680, forward strand.
ACATGTCTAGCAAGCGCTGTTTTTGTCGGAATTTTCAGACTAAGAGACCTGTATTTTCATGAAAGCTTTTCTATACTTATCTTTGAGAAGGTGTAGTATCTTTAACATTGGTGTCTGCATTCTGCAGCTGCAAAAGGATAGATTTGGTGCTTGTAAAGCAGTAGTGTCTTCCACCTGAAATACCCTGATTCACATATGAACGCAATGGAATGCGGCTGTACATAAAATTCCTTCCATTGTTGCACGACTTGAAATAAGTAGCTTTAATCCCCTAACTGTGTATGGGAAAACAAGAATAGGTGTTGTTGTTTATGGTTTGTGAACAGACTTAGGACTGAGATTGGTGCTGGCAACACTTTTTCCCCTTGAACAATAAAGTTCTGCATATGAAGAGAAATCTGAGCATTAATACGGAACCCTTTCTTTAAGTTTCAGGACTACATTATGCATCCATATCTTGGGCCTAATAAAATGAATGAATCCTTTTAGTTTTCCTACCGTTAGGGCTTTAAAACAGGCAAAGTCTTTTTATTTTTTTCCACTGCAATTTAAACTAATTTTAATATTCCCTAGATAATAGTGAAATAACCAATTCTGTCCAATTCTGCTTTAGATGAAAGCATCAGCATGTTTGGAACATAAACCTTATTTTACCTTTTGTTGAGCTGCCCAATTTAGTAAGAGCAATTCAGTGCTACATCTTAAACATAGTATGACTTAGAACTCTGGAATCTGCCTGGAATGTGAAAAAAGGGAATAATTTATATTTAATTGGTCTAAACCTACTTTTCCTAGGTCAATAAGAAGAGGAAAATCAGCAGCATTAATCAAGATAAAATTATCAGCTGATTAATCAGTGTTCTAATTACTGCATAGTTCTTTCCCTTTTCAGTTTTAATTACTAAACTTCATTGTCTCTTCCATATGGCCATCATGCATTCATGGTACACTTTTTCTCCTGGTGAGATCATTAATATAAAAAATGTACATTCAAGACATTACTGAAGATATAAGAAATTGCTACTGCCTACTAAGAAATTGCCAAGGAAGCTGCAAATCAGCGATAGGTTATACAGGAAAAGTCTAATAAATCTACTAACACTTAAGAAAATAGATATAGTGGAAATGTAATTATGATTATCAAATCAACCTTTGTCCTAAAGTGAGTTTTACCAGTCTTATTTCATCAAATCCATCTCTTGGTTGGGTCAGAAACCAATCACAATCTGCCTTAAATTGGCAAAATGCATGGGAGACCTCCTAAATTCATAGGGCTGACGTAGACCACACAAATATTCCCGGAGCATATTTTCTGTAGCAGAATGTCCCAGCTTACTAGAGCCCAGATCCTCAAAGGTATTTAGGCACTTCGCTACCCATGGGGTAACTGATTTTAGTAGATACTAGATGCCTAAGTATCTTCCACGGATTTAAGCCCAAATGAATATATCTGCCGTGTATTATATTGCCAGAAGTAGCTTGTGTTATTTAGGCTCTGTCATCTGGGATGCGCCCATTTCCAAGTCAGCACCAACCTGGAGCGAAGGGAGGAACAAGTCGCTGTTCCCTCCTAAGAGCTGGAGCTTTGTCAGTGTAAGCACCCAGTTCTCTGTGTTTGGGGAATGCACAATGTGGTCTTGCACCATTGTAATTTATTGATTAATGTTTTAAAGTATTTGCCTGTGGTTTCTCACCACCTTATCACCAAATGAGGAGGGCATAAAAATGACCTTTATGCAGTGAGATGCATGAGGCGTGCATGACGTGGTGTTTAGTTTTTGAGCCTTGCGTGGCTGGCCGTGCTGTGCAGGAGTGGTAGAGGCTGCCCAGACACCCTCAGCCTCCATCTTTAGCTCCTGACAGCAACACCTCAAAGATGTGCTTTTCTGCAAAACTGTTTAATGAAGACCTGGTGACTTATTTCTAATTGCATCCTTATTTCCTAAGTATTTGTTATATTCCTACACCAAAATGTGTTGTGTGGGCATATCTACAACATAATTACAGGGTTTCCCAGTTGTGTTTCAGCCCTTGGGTAACTCATGTTATCCGTGAGACTAGGCAAGGTGAATTGCCAGAGACAAACACCTCTGTCCTAGCGTTTTGCGAGAGGGGTGTGTACGTGGCATGGGCTGTTCCCCTGTGGGGGGAACAAAATACTCCGTGCTCCCTTGCTTTGGGGGTCAGTTGCCAGCCCTTACAGTAAGCAGCAAATTTGAGCAAGGGCATAGGGAAGGTAGGCCCAAACGAGATGGGTTACAGCTGCATCCACAATATAAACAGGGGATTTCTACCATATGGTTTCCAACAATATCCTCTGCTCTTTAAAACATTTCTATTTGCTTGTCTGTTTCATTTAAAAATCAGTTTTTCTTGAGAAGTAGTAGAAATACCAGTTATTTAGTTAACTGATTAGTAATTGACGGCCTAGTTTGGAAATTGTACAAGTTCCCTATGAATATTCATAAAAAATAATTAACTTGGATTCTGATTTAGAGCCCAACAACAGTTCACTTCAATTTTATTTTTATTTTTATTTTTTTTTGATAGATGAGTTAATTATATGCTGGGGTCTAGTTGCTGGGCTTTCTTTCCTACGCGGCGACTGACTAACTGCTGCTGGTGACAACAATCCCGGTTTGGGGGCTCACTCTCTTTTGCTTTGGGCCTTTCTTGGGCCCTTTCCAGTGGTGCTGTGCAGCTGGAGGGTGGCATGTTGCCATCCCCCTGCAAGGGACATGGTTGCCCCAGTGCAGCGTCCCTTTGCCGTTGCACGGATGAGTCTGCTCTGGCTTTCCTTTCCCAAAAGAAGGAGTGCCCAGGGAAATTGGGATTGCCCAGAGCCAGCGAGGGACAGGTCCCTGGTGGAGCCAAATTCAGATTCACCCTGTGGCGAGATGCCTGCTGCCCCAAAGTCGGCCGGCATCAAGAAGATCAAAGGCACAAGGAGGATGGAGGCCGCCGCTCTCCTTCCCAGTGCTTGGGCGAGGGCTGCAGCCTCGCTGCTCTCACCCTGCGGCCGACCGCGTGAATCTGGGTTTTGGGAAACACCCCTGCTCCCCGAGGACAGGGGCAGAGAGGCCACCGTCCCACCAGGTGCTGCCCAGGAAGGATTCGCAGCTGGGGAGGCAAAGGGAAGGGCGAGGGGCTGGAGGCTCCCAGGAGCCCCGGCCTCCGCTTCCCGGCAGAGCAACGCTGCCATCTAGTGCCGCGCCGGCTCGGCCCCGCTCCTTCCCCTTTTTTCTGAAAGGTTTTTATCCCGTCAAGGAAAAACCGGCTCTTGGAAAACAACCAACTCAGTTGGAACTCGGAGATAATAATCAGTTTCTCTGGGCTTGTGAAATTGGCTCATTAAGCGTGCTTTTTAACAGAAAATATTGGAAGCGATTAAGTCTGCTTTACTGAGTGGGCATGAAATGGCTAACCTTCGGCCACCCACAGCTCCTAGGTGCCTGGCGTCGTTTTATGCATGCGGCGTAATGTCTTTACTTGAAGTGCTGTTTATTCATCACCTGCTTATTTATCTCTTTGCATTTGGCAGGCACATCGATCAATGTTAAACTGTCACACAAGGTTATTTTTCTTTTACATAACAGTGGAGGCCTAAGGTAGTGGCATATTAAAAGTAATAACTTTCTAACTTGTAGCTCAAGATGACAGCACCATTTGTACCTGAAGATACTACAGCCAGGAATTCAAAAAAAAAAAAAAAAGGAAGGGGAAAAAAATAAGGAATTTAAAAAACAGACAGCATCTGTTAGATATTAATGGTCTTCCAAGGTCAAAGGCTGAATGGCAACATTCCCTGTGTTGCTATAAGCATGTGCCCGTGTGTTGTGGATGTGTCTTGGCTCTTCACCATGAAAGAAATCCTCCCCTGACCTGTCTGAGATATCTTCTGGCCTTAGTGTTTCTGATAAACCCACATGGGGGCTATTTTACATTTGCCGTTGACCACCCAACCTGATTTATACCCTAGCGATCCGGCAGTTGTGCCCAGAAGTGCATCAATTCCCCCTGATGTTGGTGCAGATGTGGAGGCTTGTGCCCATATCCTCCTTGCACACGATGGAGGCCGCCTTGCCGGAGGCCAGGCCATGCACACAGAGGCCGGCAGCCTGAGCCCAGCGGACGGGGAGCAGAGGTAAAGCTGGCAACAGCCCTGTGCATGAGAGGCACGCAACAATCTGAGGGGAAAAAAAAAGTCAATGTAGAAGTAACTCTTTTCATTCTAGTTTCTCTCACCCCCCCTTTTCTTTTTTTGGTTCTAGTATTCTGTTGCTTTCAAACACTGCCCAGCTTTGATAGACTTCCTGTCTTGGCACAGGGCCAGGCAAGCTTTCTCTGTACAAACAGGTTTTCTTTTTATTTTCAGTCCAGCCTAAAAATGCCTACAGATAGAAGAATGTCAGATCTTTTTAGTGTTGAATTTCAAAGCGGTCCTTAGAATTCCTTCCTTCCCTTGATCTCGTCTTTGGATTGCGGCTTGGACTCGCTCTCTGTTTCTAAATATAAGCCGTGGACAGTGGCTTTCTAATAAAACGCTTTGATAGCCTTGTGTACATGGGAGTTAAGCACAGAGCCATGGTGGACATTGTGTCAGCAGCACCGATCACGCCGACATGAAGCACTGCTTCTCTCCCACCACTGTGTATGTTGTCTGCCAACATACCCTCACTAGAAAATGTGAATGAAAAAATGGAAACACTTGAGAAAGCAAGGCCATGAAACTCACTTGCATTTCATGCAGATGGCATCTTGCTTTCTGGATTTAACAGAATTTATCATTGAGGCTGGTCTATCTTTGGATCTGTTAATTCATGTATTCGTTCCTGCTCTTGGGCAGACAGTTCTGCTTTATCTCATGAAGTGCAAACCTTGGAGGGAGAGAGGGAGGGGGAAAGCTTGTCCATTAAAAAAGCAGCACCTCCACATGTCTATGCTCTTTGGATCAATATTTGCATCAAAGTGGTTTAAATGTATGTGGCTCTAGGGCTGTCCATTCTTTCAACCTGACCTGCAGCATTGATTAGGGCTGGTATAAGGAAGGGAAAATAGCAAATCCGGTAAGATAAAATTAAAAAAAGCGAGGAATGTCACTGTGACTCCTGAGAAAGATGTACTTAAAGCGCTCACATCGTTTGTATGAACTCAGTAATCCCCTTAGTTAGGGACTGCTTCTCTTTGCCACCCACATATGGCAGTTGTGGTTCATTTGATCTTATTTCCGAGGATAACAAAGAATACTTCAAATTTATTTGAACAGCAGTGAAACCTTCCTTTTTGGGATATGAGAGTTATCTTGGTTCTTCTTAAATATTCACACTGGTTTGTAATTACTACTTCAATTTCTGCTTACATATCCTGATTCGTGGAAGGCTCAGAGTAAGTTTATGATGTGGATAAAAATTATCTTCTGCACGTTTTCTTCTTCCAGTAACACTGCAAGCCCTTTCTGGAACTCCGTTGGACATTATACATGCAGGGAGTGTGAGGCAATTTACACCCATAAGAGATTCTTATCTGAAGAGGAGCACAATTAAAGCGAAGCTGCAGGGCTGACCCTTGGATTTTTCCTGATTACAAGCTTTAGTTAGCATTCTGGGTGAAGGAAACATTTGGTTCCCTTCGCTGTTTTGCTCCTTCTGTTGTTTTTTCTAAAGTGTCTTTCCAATTCATTTTGAAGTGATGGATTGAAAGCAATAAAAGAGGTCACCTGGCGAAATCCTGGCCTTTCGGTGGTAGTTCAGGGATTTCACTGGGTCCCGGATTTCCCGTGAGGAGTGACCGCCTTTCTGTGGCTGCTGGCACTGGGCAGTGTCTTGTGGCAAGACCACAGCTTACTTTTACTTTTAACGCATGCAGTGTCTTGTTTACAATTTGTGTTGCAGAGGATAAAATTGAAGAGGCAAGTTGCAGTCTTGGATCTGCATTTTTTTTCCTCTTTGGTCTCAAATGGACTTCTAGTATTGAATTCTCTGGATGTAGGATCAGCCTTTAAACTTTGACCTGCATGTGTGATGGCTTAGGCAACAGCTAATTTTGAAGCACAAAAGATTTAAGATCAGCTTTTTTCTGAAACGACTTCAATTTCTGATAAAGAGAAACAGAAAAACAAAATGACAGAACACAGTATAATACATAAAACCGAGAGGGAAAAAAATGACAGCTAAGAAATTTATCATGTAAACAAAGAAGTCCACCCTATTGAACGGTATAAAATTGAATAAATAGAATGATCTCTCCTCCACACTCGGCAACAACTCTGCTGGCAAAGCACTTAGCACCTACTCAGATTAGGCTGCATGAGTACAACAGTATTAAGTTAGCCCCACAAAAGAGGGCTTCCAGTATTAAGAGTGATCAAAGGATTTTAGCAGGGCAGGCTGGCCCACAACCATAAACGTCCCCTAATAAAGTAGAACTGAGCTATTAATTTACTTGACAGAATGTCTGTGAGCAGATTGCAGTTTCCTTGTATTTACTCGTTGTTCAGCATTACTTGGCATTTTTGTGAATGTGTTTACCTGCAGAACTGATTGTGAGCCGGGCTCCAGAAGGATTTGATACCTGGTATTTTAAATTTGTGCTTTGTTGGTTACAGCTAATTGGTCATCTCACGCAGAGGAAGGAGGAGAAAATTAGCATGCCTGAGACATTTGCCCAAATGTTAAACCACTGTTGGCCCCATAAACCTCTCCTGCAGCAGTTGGCATTTATTGTCCATTCCACTTGTCTCACTTCACCTGTCTTCCGGACATAATTTAGGGCACTACCTGCCAGTAGACCTGTCCTAAAACTAATATACAGCTACCCATAAAACAGCTCTGTTCTGACCTGGCGTCGGTTACCTCCCGTGCTTGTTGTCTAACCGAGTTTTATTATCCCTAAGGCCAGTGGCTCCTGCAAAATGGCTTAGGATCTTGTGGCCATTGTGGCAAACGTCCTTGTAGCATGTGCTTTATATGTAAGGCAGACAGTGTACGTGCTGTACTTCGGGGGCCAGTGTGGGGAAATTACAGCCCTAGGTTATTCCTCCATGCAGTGGCCTGGGCTGTTTCCTCCTTGGCATTTGGAAGCTGATGGTTCTAGGCAGGTTTTTGGTGCACCGTGGAGCTAACGATATTTTTCCTGGTTACATTATATTATCAGCAGCCCAGCAAGAACCTGAGATGGTGTCCACTGGAGATACTGAGGTGTTAATAGCCAGCCAGTTCTGAGGTATTTTCATCTGAAACCGAACTTCGTCGCTGTGCAGCATTTTTAATTCATGTTATTTGGCCACACACAGCAGGTGCAAGCACTTCTGTGGAAGAATGCACAGCAAGGAGGCTACAAACATAATAACCTCCGTAATTTTATACAGGCTAGTTCACCAAAGTTCTCCTGTGCGGCAAAGTACCAGCTTTCCTTAAAGCAGTGCTAGGTTCTTACGAACTTACCTTCTAAAGGAAGCCCTGCTAATTTTCCTGTGTCCTTCCTGTCTTCTCTCCCTCTCTCCATTTTCCTTTCCAAATTCTTTCCTCTCTGACAGCCATGTGGAAAATGTAACATTCATTTTTGCCCACCAGGCAAAAAAAGCGTTGGGATTTTCTGCTGTAGCTTGTCCTGTGGAGTAACTGGGGGTAACTGCTTCTGTCTTTGAGTGCTGATTATGGAGAGTAAAGTGAAGGTGAGGGCAGTACTATTGTAATGAATTCATGCTTGATTTTTCAAGAGGCTGTGTTTTCAGTCACCTGCCTTATAACACCTCTTATAATTAGGTCACTTATGTAAAAATGGATGTGTTTCTAATGTTAGACAGTTTTTTTTCTAAGGTTAGACAAGTTTTGTTTTTCTGGCTCTGATCCATTCCCATGCAAACATGAGATTGCTTCGTGCGATACGTTCTTCAGTGCCGTGTTCTGACGAGTTTGTGTCTTAAGCAATGGGACTGTCCCACTTAGAGTGCTAATTCAGCTCCCTGCTGTTGTATGCTGAAGGATCTAAAGCCCTCACTACCTTTCCTTAAAGTACGTCTAATTTTTATTAAACACTAAAAAGGAAACACTTTTTCCTCAGAAACCTTCCCTTACTTTTGGTGTAAGCATATAGCAAACTTGATGCTCAGCAGTAATGGTGTTTAAGAAATGCAAGAATAGAAAGGAAACTGTTAGATCCATTACAGAGCTACAGAATGTCCTGCAGCAGTGTGCAAAGCACCCCTTTTCCAGCTGGGGAAACAGCTTTTGGAAAATTTTGTGTGTGTAGACCAATCGTCCCTGCAGTCAGCAATCCTAAATGTGAATTCTGCCTTGTACTGAATGAACAGGCGCGTGAACAAATTAAAGTTATCTAGCAGTGTTGTGACACAAACAAGAAGGGAAAGACTATAATCTGTTAGGACAGAACTATCTTCAGTTTGTTTTGCTCCTTTTTAAACAATTCTTGACTGAAGCTGACAATAGACAACAAGCGAAGAGACATGTCAGATTCTGAACTGGTTGAAGTGCTTTTTTCACCTGTGCTTCCACTGACCTGTTATTTTTATATTCTTTACAATGAAGTGATAAATAAGGCAATTTCCTTTCTCTTTTTGTTACCTGTTAAACATAATTCCTGTTGTTGATTGTTTTTCAGATGCATAAGTTCATCAAAAGTAGGGGCAAGATTTCTTGAGAATCTAAAATAGTCCACATAATGATCTCAGAAGCAGAAAAATTCTCAAATTAAGGAGGAAAAAGTATAGGGAATTAAGGCATCAAATACTGCGAGGCCATATTAATAGTCACTCCATGAACCTTAGGAAAGCAACTATCCTATATACTCTGAAATAAAAAATGAAGCATACCTCAGTAAAACCTCACTCATATTTTGTCTCCAAACTTCTTTACAGTTTATTTCAGCCCTCTTATAACATAGGAAATTTGACTGTAAATCTATCTAGGTAGGAGTACAGAAAAATAATAATTAAAACTGAATTTTCAAAATAATTTTAAGAATTTGGGATCCGTAATTCCACCAGGAATCGATGCCTATTGTCACCTTCACATGCCCAAATTATGTGCCCTTAGGCTATGAATTTCAGAGACCTTAATCTTTCAGCAGCCTGGTATACAAATAAAGATGTTTCTATAGCAATTCTAATTTCAGGAAAAGGACAGAATGCTAACTGAATGTGAGCAGAGTGCTGCAGGTATTAAGGTGATGCATGTTATCTAAGAGATTGCTAGAATGTGATATGAGCTGTTTTCTCTGTAGTTTTTTAGTTTATATATATATATATATCAAAATAGAGGGGGAAAAACGTGCCCATGTAATAAGTCTTCATTGACCTTACCAGTGCTTTTGATGCTATTAGACTTCTAGCTCTGTGAAAATTGTTGGCGCTATTTCCGAACTCCTGGATGTCCAGAAAAGTTTGTGAAATTATCCGTCATCTGCACAATGGTGTGCTGGATGGAGGCTGTGGCTGGCACTCTGTTGGATCCATTTGTAATAGCAAAAGGAGTCAAGCAAAGGTATATTTTGGCACAGACTGTTCTTTGGACTGTTCTTTGTAGTAATGATTGATGATGCCACTAGAGACATGATGCCAGGAATATTTATTAAATTTTGAACATCTGGCAAGCTCTTTAACCTGAGCAGATTGAAGGCCTCCACAGCACTGAAGGAGAAGGTTATATGTGAACTTCTTTGTGCAGGTGGTTCTGCTTTCGTTGCACACACTACAGAAGACCTCTAGTTCACGACCAACAAATTTGCTGTGGCAGCTAAAGTCTACAGATTTATCGCCAGTCGGAAGAAAAGCAAGGTTATGCTCCAGTCCAGAGCCGGAAAAGCATATACAAGATACAGTATCAGAATCAACGTACCAGTGTGGGTAATGGATTTCATTTATTTTTTAAGAGATTATCAGAAGTCTAAGAAATCACATGCTGAATTAAAAATGCGTGTTTTGCATGTGAGATTGCATCATAAATTGACACCTGCATGGGATCCCACAGAATACCAGAGTTAGTGTTTATTTTGCTGTAGTAATTTACACATTAGTCTGTGGCTGTGAAACATGGACAAGTCATTGCTGGCGCATCAAAGAGCTGGAAAAATTCCATCAACAGCACCTTCAAGCTATTATGCATATCAAGCTGTAGGATAAGAATCAGAAATAACAAGATTTTGCAGAGAGATTGCACAAACAGTATTGAAGCAATCATTATAAAAGCATTATTTTACTGGACTGGACATGTCCTCCCTGTTTAGGACGTAAAGCTCCCACAGTATATGTTGCATAGTAAATTTACAACAGGCAGCAAGCGGATGAAAAGTCAGAGAAAAGGAGAGGCATTTGTCCAGAAAAATTCACTCCCTGGTTGCTACACAGATGCCATCATTTGGGAAACTCAGCATCAGCTATTAATATAGAGTACTACAGTATGAAGTGAGACATATTGGTCAATGGAGCCGAAAAATAATTCACAACTGAGAACTTGTGAATAATTTTGCCCTTGTTGAACATCTGCAATTGAATCATGGTATCTATATGCAGTTGTACTAAAATCAATTTTGGGAGAAACCAAATCGTAGTTGAGGAGCGATTTAGGTATCGTTCTCTCCATGACCACAGGAAGACTAAGTTGTGCTTTAGGAAACAGTTGCAGAGAGCGGTGTTAGAGACTGGTTGCTGCTGCTCCCTGCCCAGCCTGTGGGCTTACATATGTGCTAGGTTGCTGGCCAGCGTAGCTCTGCTAATGGAGTGGAAGTGAGTTGAGAGCGAATTGGGCTGAAAGAGAAGAAACCCTCACGCGGTGCTGAGCAAGTGGTGCAGTGGCTGAAAAGAGGAGGCACGAGCTCAGCTTCCTATCTGGAAATGATGCAGGTGATTGAGTCCTGCTCCATTGAAATGCATTTTAATTTACACAGCTCTCCAAGAAGGCATCAGTTCGTAGGCAATGGGTAGCTGCAGTCGGTGACTTCTGGGATCCCGCCGTGGAGCACGCAGGAGACCGGGCTGCAGGCTTTGAGATGTGCAAGTTCCCTGTGGATCAGGATTGCTCCTCATTTCCCTTGGTTTAGGGAATGCTGCAAGAGGCACACTTGTGCACAGGCCTCCCCTGCAAACAAAGGGACAGACATTCATGGGTGTTGTTCCCTCCTGCTTCCTTAATATGCAAGTTTATAATGAAAAGGAGATTGGAGGGAAGGAAATAATCAGATCAACTGCTGTCATTTACATTTAATTGCTGCGGCTGCCATTGCGGCACTAAGCATTGAAATGTGCTCAAGAAAGTCTGAGAAATGTTGCATTTGGTTCTGTAGCTGCTCTTTAAACAAGAGTTATTCAAATAAGAGCCTAAGATGGCAGGCACTCCAGAGCAGTTACTCTGCTAAGCTGGTCAAAGGAGGAGCACAAAGCACGTCTCAGATCTTGGGAGGTGTCTGTAATAAATGTAAACAAGCCAATTAGAATATATTGTTTGCTGAAATGAAACTTCAAAACCAGGGGTGGTTGTACGCAGCCTATAGGAAATGAAGTGAAAGCAATTCAGTGTGTGTAAAATTGATAGGCAGGGTTTTATCGCGCTCTCCTTTTTATCTAAAGCATCAGAAATTCAGTAAATATATTCACTTGCCCTACTTCTGAGAGTAATTTTTCATCAGATTTTCAGTAATTGGATATCACATATTTTATGGTCTTATTCCATGTAGCCAAAAAAGAGTAAAATGATAAACTGAATTACTTTAGGCTGGCCAGTTTTTATGGGGAAGGAAGATAGACGGGATCCTGTAGGAGTAATCCTCTAGACCTAGAATGTTTGAAAACTTTCAGGCTAGTAAAAGGCCCCGTCATTGGCATGCAGTATTTCATCTCTGCAACGAGATATTGTTTACCGAAAGAAAGAGGGGGGGGGTGGGAAATCAACAGTGTTTTATTGTAAAACCTGTCTAGATTTTTAATGAAATATTGGAAGGAGGAAATACTTTTGTCCTGGCAAGACCTCAAGGGTACTTTTCTTAATTTCTCAGTTCATTTTATTCTCTTATCTAAAGTATGTAAAAGGGTTTCTGTATTCCCGTTATGAAAATGTGAATATTTTATACCACAAAAGAGAACCTTTTTTTTTTATTCCTTTTTTTTCTTTTTTCTTTTGGTAAAATATTCTTTCAGAAGAAACACAATCGATGTAGTCAGAGCTAACAAGCAGATGGATGTATTTGAATGCCATTATCTTATGTACAATGATATTATCTCTTTCATGAAAAATTCAGCAGTTTGGGCTGCTTTAGTCAAGGAGAAGGAGGAAGTAGGAAAGAAAAAATAGTGAGAAAAACATGATCAGACTTGGAATCCCTGAGGGGGTCACATTGCATCATTTAGCAGGAGAATAAGCAACGCAGAAGGAGCAAAGTTGGTGGAGCTGCTGTCTGCTCTCCTTATGGCGTTCTTGGCTCTGAGCTCTCTTCAAGCCCTGCAGCTGTAGGTGGGCAGCTCTTGGGCCTGCTAAAGCATCACACCATGACATTTTTATCATCAGTCTAGGAGAAGAAAATAAATTTGCTAACAGAATATAGTTGGCAGGCTAATACTGCCTTGTCACATTCCAGACATCTCCAGGTCTGGCCTGAGCTAGAGGAAACAAGAGTGAGGGCCAAGAAGTTCATGACGGACATGTTATATAAAGAACAGAAATGCATTTGGGGGAAGCAAAAAAAAAGGGGGGGGGGGAAGGTGAGGGTTTTCTGTACTAGAAATCAGGTATTCCTTGTGATTTCAGAAATGGGAGCACTTGTGCATGTGAAATATTAGCACTTGGAGTTGGAAGGCTCTGTAAAAGTTATCCTCAATTCTCTCTGACTTTGGAGAAATATTTGATTTCCTTTTAGTGAGGGGGGAACAAACAAAAAAACCTTAAATACTGTCAGGGCATAGGGTCTCACCCTATATTTAGGTATCCTGCTATATCCAGCAGCTGATCAAAGGCATGTAACTTGTATGCAAAAGATTAGGTTTTGCTCTCCCTGGGAGTGGTGTGCCAGAATGGTTCCCACTGCAGGAATTGGGTACTTGCGGCATTCTATGCTACACGAGCTGCTTATCTGTGACATTCTCCACGGTGGTTAAACAGGAAGAGGCAGTAGAGAAGCTATGCCTTTTGCTGCACAGTTTTAATGGTGAAAACTGGCTGGAAAAAATCAAGTTTTCGCCAGGATACATTAGAGTTGAACCATGTCAAGAATGGACGTTTCATACAACGCGTTCCAGCAGGACAGCGTATGATACAGTCACTCAGCTGGGTGGCTGAATGGTGTCGAGCATTTGGTGGATTGGAAGAATACAGACTGGTGGGGAGCTTCATATTGGCAAAATGACACATGGGTATAAGGGTCACTGTGCTCTTCTAAGCTGTGCTCAGCAGCTATGCTCCCGCAAACTTAGGGTATGAGATGATTCACATCAGAAGGCAGATGCATGGATTAAATTCATTTTTACATGCCTACCAGGAGAGTGCTGCTTGTGTCTGGGTGAAAGCACGGGGGTTCCTGAATGATGGAGTCTGTACTGCAGAAGCATCATCTTGCAGAGGGTCTGTGTTCTGCAGGGCACCCGCCCCGACCCAACAACATTTGGGGCAGTGCTGAATTTTGTTTAGTTTACATTATAGAAAATTTCAGAAAAATGAGTAACTGAAAAAAGGTATTATGCAAACAATGCAACTTCTTTGGGGTTCTGGACATGTCATGGAATGTCTTAATGATGAATGTTTAGGAAAATAGTTTTCATAAGCGACCAAACAGATCGACTGCGGATTTCCGTAGCTTAGGTTATGGGGAGACATGTAAACCCAGTTCAGACCTTCAGAAGTCCTTGCCCAATACGTGATGTTTATACCCAGTCCCACTGCCTTTTTCAGTGTTGTTTTTTTTTCCAGACATAGTACAGGATTAGAGCATGTAAGAGTAAGATTTACTTTGGTGTAAGGTCTTGAATGTCATTGAGATGTTCTGCTAATCTAGAGTTGTTTATCTTTGTTTGAATTTCAGTTATAACCTTACATCAGGTTTAAGTATAATGGTTTTCTTAAACCTTAAAATTATTACATCTAATTGGGAACGTTTTTTGATTTTTTCCCCCCTCAAAATGATGAGTTACTCAATTCCTGTGTCATGTCCCTTTAGAAAAATAAAACAGGTAGGAAAATATTCAGGTCACTCCTGTAAAAATAACCCCCCCCCTTTTTTTTTTTCTTTTTGATGAAATGAAGTTTGTTGAAAGTGCTGGCATTTGGTGGACTGATGGAAAAAGTAGGACTGAAAAAATATTTAATCTAAGTTGTAAAGGAGCTTGGAACCACACCACAAGCATCATAATTAACTTTAATAATTATAAATGTAAATGCAGACAAGCCACAAGGTTTTAATGGTGTGCCACATGCTTCTGCTAATTATTTTAGAGTTTGGACACATTCAGTGCCAGCTAATTATAAACCCTGCTATGGAAATCATCTGTTTATATTAGACTTATTGATCTCTAGTGTTTAAGCAATATGAAAAGGGAAATCTACAATGCTGTACCATCTGCTTTGTATTCCTAATTGCTTTTAAAGAATCAAATATATAAATAGTCAGCTTTTTATATGTTGGGCTTCAAACTCATTCAGGAAACATGTTTTGCAAATCTAAGTGAACAAGAAAAAGATGGAGTATTAATTCATTCTCTCTTCCCCTCCAACTTTCTCCATCCTTGTGTCTCTGCAGTTCAGTGACTTCAACACGGGAGTAGAAAACACGTGTGTCCCAGAAGTCCCACATATTGGTCAAGCCAGCTGAGAAGCTATGCAGTTTATCATTTACATCTTTTAATTGCACATTTTCTTTTACTCCTTGCCATCAAACGCACCTTATGGTCATGAACATTTCTTGTTATTCCACTTAATGGATACACAGGAAGAGGGGAAGGGAAATTAATGTTCAAACTAACGATCACCTCCTCTGGGAAGTATTTGGCTTTATGACAGATTAAGCCTATTGGGCTGTATGATGGGCATTTGTCTGGGGGGAAATTCAGACCTTGGATTATTTTTTTGGTCAGGAGTACAACTATTAAATATTTCTGCTATTTCACAGTAATTTCATATCATTGCTGATTTTCATGCTGGATAAAATAGTCCTTTGCCCGCTTAGCAAAGTCACACTTTGTCACTTATACCTGGACGGTCTCTTTTGTTAGGTACTCACTAAACTTTGGTCCTTTAAATATCTGTTAATAAAAAGATGAGTCCTGCTCGGTGTTTGCAGGACTCCTGGGAGGTGCGTCTTCCCCAGACCCATTTCACAGGTTGAGGAGAAAGGAGCAGAGCTGAAGGGATTTGTATTGGTATTCCCAACTCTTCAGCCCTTTCTGATGTCTTATCCCCTAGACTTTTTGTTCTGCTTTTGCAATTAATTTCTGCAGTGTTCCATGCACAAAAAAAAAAAAATATCTTTTACTAAAGTCAGAAGTTCTAGCTTAGCCTAATCATTTTGTTGTCCCGAGAGGGGGTGGCTCGTTATGGGGCTCGGCACTCAGGGTATGCAGTGAGGTTACTTCTGGAGGAATTCTGCCATGTATGCAAGGAGAGTGAAGGTTCAGAAGCGTGTCCGGTGTGAATTGTCACCATGCTGCAACTTTTGAAGCCTGAGATGTTTTATGACAATATGCATAGGACAGGAGAGTGCCCAAAGAATTGCCGTCTTTTTGACAAATTGAGAAACTGGGCCAGATCCCCAGCTAGTGTCAGTTGTAGTAGTTCCACTGAAATGCATGGAGCTGTGCCAGGCTGCACCAGCTGGGAGCCTGGCAATAGCTGTTTAAAATTAAACAAGTTAATGCACTTGACTGCTGCAGTTAAGAGGTCCTGGACCTCTGCTGCTTTGCCTATTGGGAAGTTGTTCATGCCTGCCTAGGCAGCTCACTGCCGTTGCATCCCCATTTCACAGCCTTGCTTTGGGCGAGGGGTAAATGGTTATGATGGGGCTTGGTGGAAGAGAACTGGTCTTTAAAGATGCACCAAGTGTTTGTGGGTGCGGATTGCTCCTTTGCTTTTCTGAGCTGACATTTTTCTGTTCCTGTGTTTGTTAAATTGCTCTGCTTAGCCTGGCACTTCGGAAGAAAAGTCTGTCACATATGGCTTTATGCTTATCCTCTTCTAGTGCACATGCACACCCTTATTTTAATCTGTCTGCATGTACATTAGTAGTGCAGGCTTCTATTATTATCTGAGTTTATTATAATTAGGGCTTCTGCTTTTCTGCAATTCAGCAGGGACAGAAGTGCAGCTTCAGTTTTCTACTGCTCTAAAATTCAGGCTTCTTCCCAACAGTGAGGTACCAAGCAAAGAAACAACACTGCAATAGGTTTTTTAATGACCTTTCTAATAAATCTTACATTTACAATGAACAGAGTAATTTGGAAGCTTTCAGGAGCTAGCCAAACTCCTGATTTGATTTCCAGATACTTACCATCTTTGCCTTTAACCCGTCAGCATGAACAGTAGAAGAGAAGAACCGCTGACAGCACAGCATCATTCGTTCGCCTGGTGTCGGGGAGCAGGTAACAAGCACGTAGGAGGATGGGTTCCTTTTGGCGACACTTGGGGCAGGACTTGCTGTAACAATATGGGATTTGGTTAGGCAGTTTGCAGTGGGCTGGTGCCTATGGCACTATGTGGAGGGCAGAGTATAGTGCTGGTCTAGAAGACTTCTGTCTTGGTGTTAGCATCACTGCATCTTCTCTAATGGAAAGCCACTGCAAGGTAGAATAAGCACAAGCACCTTCCTTGGCAAAAGATGGATACAGGAAGGATTAGGTTGTAATTTCTATTCACAGTCAGCAAATACAATCATTACCTACTGTTGTACAAGTCCCCTCTTGGAAATCATCACCTGGGCTGGTGATGATCTGCCTATGTGTACAGTTCAGTTTTTCCAGAATGTAAATGTTATACCTCTTCTGCAGTGCTTTCAGGGGCCACTTCTGGTGGCATTAGCATTTTAACATTATTATTATTATTAAGAACTGGATTGCTCACTGGAAAATGAAAGTGAAATGTCAGATGCAGTTAGGGGAGATGCCACCCACTGTATTCCCCCGGCTCCTTTGCTTGTTTTCTTCCCGTATGGTCCCTGTCGGGCATAAAACCTGCCGGGGCCCTCAGTGAAGCTATCATGGCTGAAACTTCTGTTGTGAACACAGCTCTGGTGTGGTCTATATTACTTGGGGCCTTGGGAGATCATGGAAAGCACCTAATATTTCATTAAAAAGTGTGAACAGAAAATAAGAAGCAAAAGAATTATGTAGTTTTGCCAGACAAGGCAAAGCCAGTTGTATCCTTCAGTAGCACTGAGTCATAGCTCTAGGTGCTGTGAGGTTAAATAATTCAGTCCTAACTTGCCAGAGGTGGGGATTATTACTATGGCAGAGGCAAAATTTGTCAGAAAAAGTTCTCTGGCCACACTGGAGGTAAAAGCGGTCGGTTTTTGATGGTTCCCTTATCTGGACAAAAGGAATTCGTTTTACAGATTTAGATGACAGCTGAACACTTTGATGTTTTATAACCTGTAACTAATACATCACTAAGATTGAGGCCGTCTGCCCCCATTTGTCTTCCCCTGCCTTGGTGTTACATGCCACCATGGAACGATTACATGAGTCATCACCGACTCGGCCGAAAACCAGGCTTCTGACGTTTAACCTGGAATGTGAGATCACTGCACAAAAGCTCTGCCAGAATCGCAGTGTCCCTGCAAACCAGAGCAACTTCAGCAGTGTGGTACCTGCGAGGATTTGCAACCTCCCGGGGCGAGAATACAGGAGCCTGGTATGATGATGCATGGTCTCCTTGCACCTGAAAGCTATATTCTCTTCAGAGAGAGTAAGTGGGCTTTTGTGTAGAGACTGCCATAAAAGCAACAAAAGCACTTGTTTCAGGCAAGCAGAAGCTATGTAAGAACCAAACTAAGCAGCTGTAAACCACTAATTTTGAGGAGGAGGAAAATGGTGCTAAGCTGCATGGAAAGCTTCAGCCGATGCGCTGCAAAATGGCGAAGACACTCAACTCCCCTAAGATCAGGGCTATAATAGGAACTCCAGTGACCCTCTACTACAGTGGGGCTTCTATGGCACTATAATTAGGGTTATTACGATGAAGTCAGGCATATAAATGTTAACATCCTGCTCATTAAAATAGCTCTGAGAATTAAGAATTCTGCATTTTACATTCATAAAGTGAATAATATAAACTTAACTTGAGGTTTCTTTGATTGCGTGTTGGAAAGAGTTAAAATTCTCTATGTAGATCACTGTAGTTTTATTATGTAAGATGACCTTAGGAACTGTCATCCCCCTTGAATTTATACAAAGAATTCAAAGTAAAGGTTTTCTAGGTTACACTTCTTTTTTCAACCCTTTGTCCTGTCAGCTCAGTCCTAGATATCTTCATCTGCCGACATGCCCAGATGTGCAATGAATGTTGATTTGAGCTGGCCCCTCAACCCCTCCCTGCTGGTGTCATTAAAACCAGGGAGGTAGCTGCTCCCCTGGCATCTTTGGCAAGGCTTGGCTTTACACTGCGGACTAAATTATTGATGAAGAGCACTTCTGTCACAGTGTGTTTTACCCACCTTTAAATGAAACAGTGCGGATAGAGCTGTCATTGCCTCCTCACTCCCTGCAACTTCTACATGACATTTATGATGTGGTTCAGATTGCACTGAAGCAATTAATTTCCAGTAGAGCCTGCACTCGAATGAAGTTCCCTGACAATTACCAAGGGCTGGTTTTTCAGCGAGCATACTACACAGTCATTGATACAGTATACAAAAGAAAACATCACAATATACTGTAAAGGTTTGTTGGTCTTTTTTGCTGAATCCGATGCTTAGTGTCTGAACATCTTCTTTCGCATCCTTTTCACACTGATAGCTTTTCTTAACAATGTGGAGGGAACCTGGTGCTCAGAGACATGCTTTGGGCCGGATCCTGCTGTGTGCTGAATGCCCTCAGATCCTGCTGTAGTCGGTGGGACCCAAGTTCTGCCATCTGTTAGGAAAAGCCTCACCAAAAATGTCTGTCAGTTTTGGTAAGAAACAGCCAATATCTTCGCATCAGACATCTGTCTGCACCTGGAAGCAAACCCCGTTCTTTAATTCTGCTTTCAGCCTTTAAAATGGTGCTGGGTACTACAGGAACTGCTATTTTATCTCTCTTCTGGGTATCTGAACACAAGGATGGACTTTTTTGTGTGTGTGAAGGAGGAATTCTCCATCCTTAGGATTTGTGTAGAATAAAGAACAAAATAGATTTTGTTTATATATGTTGTTTCTCTCACGCTTAACAGTCTCCTTAAGACCTTGATAGTGAGCTCACTGCATGAACCATCTGCCAATTTGTGAGCAGGGAGATTTTTGTCCAGGCTTGGGATTTATAGCCTGTTTCACTGCAGAAGGGAACACTGACCCGAATGTGGGACTGCACCTGCTACTCCTCTTGAAATGGAGCCACCAGCTTCCACCTGAGTAGCTGCCAGAGGTGGACAGAAGTAGCCACGGTTTCGTGTTTTAGCAGAAGCACAGTACAGCTCTGTCATCCCTGTCGACAGAGCTGTCAAACTAACACAGGGTGAGAATTCAAACTGGCACCTATGCATCAGGGTGATGGGCACTTCAGGAATGCAGACAAAAATGCAGACAGGACATTGATGGATAAACTAATACGTGGACTTGTACTTACATGCTCAGGCTCAGAGGTGAATATTCTGACAACTGAAACATTTTGACACAAGTACGTAATAAGAAAATGTGTGAACTGGTTTGGATGAAATCAAATGCATCTTTACCTAGACCACGAAACAGTCTGCTGGAGATTTGGAAAGACAAACAAAATTTGTCTTTCATATAGTTCTGATACTCCTCCTGTACCTCCTGGTACAATTAGCAATATCAGAAGGTGACCCTCTGAAATGTGGCCTGATGTGTT
This sequence comes from Anser cygnoides, assembly GCF_040182565.1. Classification (NCBI taxonomy): domain Eukaryota; kingdom Metazoa; phylum Chordata; class Aves; order Anseriformes; family Anatidae; genus Anser; species Anser cygnoides. The sequence continues at coordinate 8,511,673 of NC_089875.1, forward strand.
GTGGCCCAGGAGATGCTCTGGTGTGTACACTGGGCTCACACCACAGCATTTATGAATTTAGGAACCTCTCTTTAAGTATTCCTTCTGAGAAAATTGTAGCAGTAGTGTAGTTGTCTGTGATTTCTTTTTTTTTTTTTTTTTCCCAGATTCATGAGATTTAAATTTCATTTAAAGTAGAGGCAGTGGAAATAAATCAAGTAAAGGGATTTTTTTTTTTTTGTTTTCCATGGCATATTTAACTAGAATAAAACTAGGAATTCTGAAAAATACCCAAATTTGCTTGCCCCACAAACCTGTATTAGATTAGTTCAGAGTGTCTGAAATATTTTGAAGGAAGGGCTAGCATCCTTCTGATGTGGAAGCTCTTCCCCAGTTGCTTCATCTCTAGGGGGAGGCACTTACAGTTGTTGGTGTGGCTGAATTATAGCAAGGTGTCTTAAAGTGTCTCATTAGTATCTCAGAGGTCAGAGGAACTTATATTGAAATAGCTGGAACCTGAATAAGATACTATAAAAAGTGAGTAAGGAATCTGGCATGTTCTTCACATTTTAGTGGTTTTGCTTTTAATGATTTTACCATCATTCTGCAGTTAAGGTTAAACAGAAAGGCTTATGGGATTCATTGCAGTGTTATGTTGGAGAACGAGGGAAGCTTATACAAGGCATTTGTAGGAGAGGAAGCAGCCTTTAGTGAGTGTTTCAAAACTCCTGTAGATATATATATAGGATCTTTGGTGAGACATGAGGAAGGTCTTCCAACTAAATCATGTATTTTGAAGAATCATGTTGCTTTTGTCCACTTTTGTCCAATGTTTCAGCTGCTCAGGGACAGATCCCTTAAGTGCAACGCATCCTTTCTGCCCTGGATCTGAGAGCACCAGTGCCCAAACCTTCTCCGTCAAGTTTGACTATTTTAATATCAAGATCTGCATCTTTGCTAGAACGGTATGTTTCACCCTGGGATTCTAGAATAAACTGTACCAGCACCTGTATTAGCTGTGTCTACATTAAAAATAATTGGATGGTACAGTAAGCTAATCAATCTAGTAATTTGCTGATGTGAGTGTTGGTTGCCTGTTGTGGTTTTAGCAACAGATGTTAGGACAGTAGATGGAAAATTCTGTTTGGTGTCACTTTCATTTCTGTCTTCTCAGTGGTAGGCACCAGTAATGTACTAACTTAAAAAAGGTTTGGAGTTTGGTTACCCATTAAAACATGATATGAATTCATCAGTTGCTTCCTAAGGCTGGTGAGCTGTGGAACTGCCCGCTGGAGAGCAGCTGACCAGCGATGCTCTGCAGCGCTCGCGTGCCTGCCCACTCCCCATGGTGGTAGCTGCCAGCCCTGACTCCAAACAGCCTCACGTCTCTACACAGCCCTCTCCTGAATTGTTTTAAGTACAGGGAAGGAATCAATGATCCTGCCTCTGCCCCCACGTTTTACAATTTTTATTTATTTATTTATTTTTCAGTAGATTGAGAATACTCTGGTCTTGCTATCTGTAATTCTTTAAAACACCCTGGGTTTGAAATGCCTTGGAGAAGACTTGATTAGTTGTGTCCCTTTCCCTTTGTCCCTTTTTTTTTAATAGACCAGGAATTTATTGACATGCCTACTTCTGCAAAGCAGTGTTGCAGTGTAGCCTTGATACATATTTCTCATATAAAAACAGCCTATCAATCAGTATTTTAAAACTTTTCCTGTATTTAGCAATCTAAATGAAATTGGCTTTATTTTAAGAGATTCAGGAAATTGAGGGATGAGAAAAAGAAGGAAGGGATCACCACATGTTTGAAGAAGTGATGTAGCATCATGTGGCATGGGTGGAAACTGAATTTTCCGCAGGCCTGGAGTGCCAGGGCAGCTGTGCCAGTGAAGGCTTTGGGAGGCAAGCATGGGCTGATGTCCCGGAGAAGAGGATGTGAATGGGTCGGCGGGTGGTATGGGGACAGGCATGGCAGTGGAGACAGAAGGTTGGTGGTGCTGGTGGGGGGCGGGAGAGAGTTAGGGTAGAGCTTTGTGGAGAAAGTTTTGGAACAGGAGGAGAGTGGTAGGAAGATGGCCTGGATTTGGAAAAAAACATTTTACCATATTTGAAGTGCTTCCTGTGTACAGAGACTCAACCCTGGGGAGTTGCTTTCCACTTCATTGCTGAAATTCAGAGGTGAGCTGTGAGGCTACTGGGCACTGATGGAAAAATAGTGCTCTGGCTTGATCCAAGTGTACAGTTCTGTCTGCTCGAGCTGGAGAAGACTGATGATGGAACAATACAACAGATTCATTTACATTGGAAAATAAATTAAAAGGCCTATCTTTAAAATACCTACAAAATTTTGTATATGTGATTTAAGGCTCATGATTCTTTACAGCTACTAGCCTAAACAAGGTGGGAGTCTGAGCTCGAGATTTTTGAGTAGGACAAGTTCAAATTTCTCTTTAGAGTAGAAGTTACTATATTCCAATTTATGTGAGCAAATTTCCTTGTCGCCTGGAGAACTGGGATATGACTCTCTACTCTGTTGGAGCACTTTTCTGCTGGTGCTGCAAATAAGCTTTGTACGAGTGTTAAAAATGCTGTTAGGAAGAAGAGAATTAGACCTCAGTATGTAAAATAGGGAGATGATGCAGAGTAATTTGAGTAGGAAATCCTGGGACATTAGCGATGCTCCAAGTGCAAATTTTAATATGGATTTAACTGCAGAGCTGCTACCCAGGCCCCCATAAATGTTATTTTAAGGTTAATTTGGAAACCTCGTTCAGTGTTTTGGCTGCCTAACGGCCACTGTCATTAGCGAGAGTCGCATGGTTGAGTTCCAGTGCTCTGCTCTGAAAATCTCCCTCTCTTCGTTATGTACACAGAAATAAATGAGCAAACAGACCATTCTTTGAAAAGATGATTTTGTGTATAATAACGTGTTAATGTTTTAATCCAGTTGTCTGTACTCCCATAAGGCAGGTAAAGGAGCTTCAGATCTGAGTTCTGAACCTTTTCTTAATGACAGATTTCTTTGGTCAGAAGCAAGTCAAGCTCTCCCTTTGTCATCCTGGCTTATTTTTCAGTCTTGCTGTCTTTCCACAAGACAGCAGTGAGAGATTGCTATGAAACTAATTAATGTCTGACAGACAGATCGAACCAAATATCCAAAGGATTCAGAGTACAGTTCATTCCCCTTTGCACAGCAGAATACCACAAGGCAAGGAACATATAGATGACATTATTATACTAACAAATAGCTGAGGGAATTTTTTTGCTCATTTTATCCAAATTAGACAATTTAAGACAATTATGGTTAAATTCCCATCCCAGGCTGCAGCTCAGTTGCCTTGATGTGTTGGTAGTTGTAAAGAGATATATATGAAATATTACCTAAGAGGGAAGCCGTGTGCTTTAGTGGACCTCTATTGTCTCTCAGAGGGCAACCACAAGGGAGAAATAAGGGTCGTGTCATATATGCATAGCCAAAGCATCGAAGATTTATGACTTAGTGAATATGTAGATGTGCTGGTGTTCTTGACCAAGCTGTGGAAGCTGTCCTTGAGTGTGTCTGAGGTTTTACAGTTTTTAAAAAATACTTCAAAGGGAGAAAGAGACAAACAATTATATGCATGCAGTCTTGGAACACTTGGGCAGTGTTCTCTGCAATCGCAAAAATAATGACTGCTCATCCTAGTCTCCTGGGGGGGGAAATTTCCATATTTTTGCTTTCGAGGCACTTTCAAAGCCATTTAGTGCCATAATTCATACACTGCTGGATTAAGAACCATATGCCTCTTAAAATCAGCAAGAGGCTATGCAGAGGATTTGCTGATTTAAGGAAAAGGAAAAAATAAAAATCAAATAGGCAGATTGAGACCTACTTTTACTTCAAAGGATATTGTAATACCAATTTGTAAGTCCACTCATTAAGAAATAATTCTAAATTAATTGGATAGGGTGATGACAAAAATTATCAAACTTCAATGTGATGACCCCTGCATTTGGTTTCTATACGTACTGTAATGCCTTTTGGTCACCAGTCATCAGTAATTGTTGTTGTACATTGTTGTTGTACGAGCCGTGCCTGCATCCAGAGGCAGTCCTCAAGGCTCATGAGAGGAACGTTTCATCTGGGAACCAGACATCCTTCTGTCAGAAATAAGGGATGGTACTGTGCCATTAACGGTGAGCAATCACAGTTTGCTACAGAAGATTACAGCGTGGTGGTAGGAAATGGGGAGCAAGGAAAAGGAGAACATGATGGGAGGAGTGTGAGTGCTGACAACGTCACGCTAGTAAGGACCACTGTTCACTCCACTGTTGTTTTTCAGGACAATGCAGTAACTTGCTTAACATCACATTTTGTAGAAAAAACCTTGTTTATAGCCCTCTTTTGTTTTACTGCACGGGCCGTAAAACTCTTGCAGAGTTTTCAGCTCTTAGAGAACCTTTGCAAGAAGTTGCCTTGAATTCTGATTTCTTATAAGATCCTAGCTGGAGCCTGTCATCCTCTTTGGGGCAATGTGATTTGGGAAAGGTTTGGATCAGTCAGAAACAGTTTAGAGGAGAACACAATAATCAGAACTCCAGAAAGTGTGGCCCACAAAGAAAAAAAATAGAAGAAGTGGGTTACAGAGCCTAGAGCAATGATGGCTGGAATGGAGTGTGATTGGTGTCTTTGTCAAGATTCAGGTTGGATTTTAAAAAAGACTTCCCTGGTCGAGGAGGTCGTAGCACCACTGGAACAGGATGCGAGTCTCTTTTACTGTGTCCTGCTTGGGACTGCATAGAAAGGATGTGAAAGGGAAATATGCTTTGTCTCTCGGGGTGCCTTCCCACCCTATGATTCTGTCTATCTCCATGCAGTTCCTAAAAGAGCTGTTGTTACAGATCCTTATGTTATTCCTCTAAGCAGTTGGTTAAATGAAGGAGAGTTTCCTACTTCCTCTCCTTTTCCTGGAAAGATGCTATCAATAGGTGCAGAACCTTGTTACAAAACACTTGGCTTGAAAAAAGGTTATTTGCTTCCTGGGAGTTTTGGAGGGGCAGGGCCAACAAATTCAAAAGCATCTAGAGAAGAAAGATCCCAAGGATGGGAGGGCAGGACTTGACCGTTGCGAATATACAGCATGTCCCAGCGTGATTGCTAAGTCTTGTCTCTGTCACGTGGGGCTACAACTGTTTGCAGTGCAAACTACCATTCCCTGGAACAAACTGAACTTTTTTTTTTTTCTTTTGCCTGTACCAACAGGAGGCCATGGTGTAGTTGTGTCCTAAACACTTTGTTTTCTTGTGTTTCAGACTTACAGAAATGAATAAAGAGAGGCAAAGTGTTTTACATTTCAGTGTGTTTGAGGCTTGCTCTACAAATGTATTTGCGTAGAGAATTCACCTTAGGAAACTATATATATGTTTATACATTTAGTGAAGAATAGCTACTTTTTGTGCTTCAGAAAGGTTTGTAAACCTCTATATCTGCTTCTAAAAGAGACTTTCTCCTTTGTTAATCAGGGTGAATCCTGAAAAGGACTGAAATGGGACTAAGGCCCAATGGTGTTGGTCATTTTCCATCATTCATTTCTTCTTTTGAGGTCTTAAAAAGCTTTCACACAGAAACCTGATCTAAACCTCCTGTTGCCTCCCTTCCCCTTAACAGATGTGGGAAGTTTGAGGATATCAGTTGAATAAGTCCCCCAAAACCATGCCTCGGAATTCACTTTTTACTTTCATCAAAAGAGCAGTCACTTGCCTGCAATAATGTAAATTTTGCTTTCATTATGACTGTACTCCCACAAGCTAATTACATTTCAGACACAAAGCCTGTCAACTTTCATGCTCCGTGGTGATAAAGGAACCTGCTGGGTAAAATAGCCACCACTCATGTGTTATTTCAGGAAATATCTAGCCTACTGTGGGAGAGAGTTCTTGTTTTTATACTGAAGTAATGAAACAAACCAGGAAAACTCTAGCAGATTTACAGTAAGTGTAAGTGGCTATAATGATCAATATGATTGGACAACGTAGTTTAAAATTAATCACAGTCTTTGTTTAAGGAACCTGTCTGGTTTTGCCTACCTCGTTCTTTTTTCATATTTATTGGGAATACTGCCTGAAATTGAGACCTTTTCCCCCAGGATTTAAGGTAGCATGCTTTCCTTTGCAGCTGGGGTGGGCTGGAGCTGTTCCAGAGGAGTGCTGCAAAAGGGGCTGAATTTGCTCCCAGTTATTTGTTAGCACTAATGTCCTAGAGGTTATCACCCTAACCAGCTGTCTGAGGAGAATAAAACGTGCAGTGAGTTCTGTGCTTCAGTGCTTAGGGAGCCAAGTTACTTCTGAGCTCTGTTTTAACTAAGCCATCTGTTTTTTTTGTTTTTGTTTTTTTCTTCAGTTAAGCGAAAGAGAGCACTCAGAGTTGGATTTGCCAGCTGAAATGAAGGCGGTAGCTTGCAGCAGAGGGGTGGTGAAAAGCCAAACAAACCGGGGTGAAGGCAGCAGCTTTCACTGCATGGCCCTCTCTGAAATAAGCTTCTGGGTGGAACATGAAGGTGCTTCTAGAGGAGGTAGGCTTAGAGGCCCAGCTGACAGGTGCTAACTTGTTTAGCTGCTGTGCCTTGATTGCATTTGATTGTGTGCCCGCAACCTGAGCAGATTCCACAAGGGAGTCGTATTCTACTTATGGCAAGTTCCCTCCACAGTACATCATGCCTTTTGGCATGTGGCTTGGCCTTGGTGCTGCGCCTGCGGGAAGGAGATGACTCGAATGAATGTGGATGAGGCTTTGAGGGGAGCTGGTGCCTTCCTGCCTGACCTGGGCCATGTGAGGGGCCATACCATTGTTTTGGTTGTGTGATAGTTGTGCTTTTGGCGTTGGGCTGTGATTTGGACCACCCCCCATAGCACGACATTATAGCATTTCTCTCTACACTTGGGCATGGTACTGAGGAGCTACAGAGATGTCCCGGTGTCTTGCTTCCAAGGGTGCAGTAGCAGTGCTGTGGGGAAAGACTGGGAGCTGAGAACAAATGAGAGCTCAGTTCTTGTTTAACCGCCCACAGTGATGAAGCACAAGATACCTGAGAGGATGCCCTTTCTACTGAAGCGGAAGCTGATGTGGATCACCCTATCAGAATAGCAAGGTGTCCTGGTTTCGGCTAGGATAGAGTTAATTTTCCTCCTAGTAGCTGATATGGTGCTGTGTTTGGGCTTTAGGATGAGAATAATGTTGATAACACACTGATGTTTTAATTGTTGCAGAGCAGTGCTTACACTAAGGCAAGGACTTTTCAGCTTCTTGCTCTGTCCTGCAAGTAGGCAGGCTGGGGGAGTAGCAGCAGCTGGGAAGGAACCGACCCAGGACAGCTGGCCCAAACTGGCCAAAGGGGTATTCCATACCATCTGACGTCATGCTGAAAAATTAATATGGGGTGGCTGGCTAGCACTGGGGGGGGACCGGCTGCTCAGGGATGGGCTGGGCATCGGTCAGCAGATGGTGAGCAATTGCATTGTGCATCACTTGTTTGTACACATCATTAGTAGTCGTACTATTATCATTATTATTATTATTTTCCTTTCTTTTCTGTCCTAATAAACTGTCTTTATGTCAACACACAGGCTTTCATTACTTCCTAATTCTCTCCCCCATCCCAGAGAGGGAGTTGGGGCAGGGAACGGCTATGTAGTGCTTAGCTGCCGGCCGGGTTAAACCACAACACAAGGCTGTTGTGTTGAAAGTTACTAAATATCACATCATTCTCATTCAGGTTGCCAGTGCTAAGTATGAAATAAGATCAGGGAGGTCAAACTTGGCTCTGGTTGTTTAACATTAACCTTGCCAAAACGCCTCAGATCTCCAGATTCCATGCTGCTGATAACCTGGTGTCCAGTAACCTCAGCTCCATAATGACTTGACTGCTAGATCCGAGGGCACGAGAGCACAGCCCTTCAGTTACCTGGGATCTCACCCAGTAAAACTCATGAGAACTGCTGTTTCAGTACTTACAGGAATCTGGCCACAATATGTAGCAATGAGCATTATATGTTAAGATATTTAATAGACTCAGAGTGAGGGAATGATGCTAGGGTGTTTTTTTAGAATTACATTAGTGTGAGTTATGACTCGTTGCTTTTCGTCTCTTGCCAGTGAAACTGTGCGATGCACATCTGTGGTGCTTTTACACGGGTGGGCTCCACCACAACCACTCTCTCACTCCCCCTCCTCAAAGGGAAAGGGTGAGAAACTACAATGCAATTCCTCATAGGGGAGCTGCTCCAGGTCCCGTATCCCCTCTGTGGCCCTCCAATGGACTCTTTCCAGGAGATCCCTGTCTTTTTTGTACCGGGGAGCCCAGAACTGGATACAGTACTCCAGGTGAAGCCTGACAAGGGCAGAGTAGACGGGCAGCATTACCACCTGTGACCTGCTGGCCACACTGTTTCTTATGCAAGCCAGGATGCTGTTGGCCTTCTTGGCCACCAAGGCACACTGCTGGCTTGTGGCCAACCTGTCATCCACCAGGACCCCCAGGTCCTTCTGCGCAGGGCTTTTCTCCAGCAGGTCATCCCCCAGCCTGTACTGATACGTGCAGTTGTTCCTTCCCAGGTGCAAGACTCTACACGCTTGCTTTTGTTAAACGTCACCTGGTTTCTTCCTGCCCAGCTCTCCAGCCTGTCCAGGTCTCACTGAATGGCAGCACAGCCTTCTGGCGTGTGGGCCACTCCTCCCAGCTTTGTATCATCAGCGTACTTGCTGAGGGTGGACACTATTCCCTCATCAAAGTCGTTGATGAAGCTGTCGAACAAGACCGGACCCAGCACCGCCCCCGAGCTTGTCCCAGGTCTCCAACTGGACTCTGCGCCGCCAATCACCACCCTCTGAGCTCGGCCAGTCAGCCAGTTCTCAACCCACCTTACCGTCCACTCTCCTATCCCACACTTTGTCAGCTTTGTTAGCAGGATCTCATGGGAGACAGTAGCAAAAGCCTTTTGTTTTTGTTTTGTTGTTGTTTGTTTTTGGAACTTCACATGACACTCCGTGAAAGAAAAGTTTAGCGCATCAGCATCCCACTGGGAAGACATAAAATGCACTCCCAAAGTCTTTCCCCTTCTCCTTAACACTGGAGGTGCCTTAAGAGGAGAGCCTGGGCCCCTCATGGCTGGGCTCCTCCAATGCTAGCAAATTGTGTGAAAAGTTACATTCAGCTGAAAAGTAAGCGAATGACATGAAAATTATCTCACTATTTGAACTAATGAGTTAAATTTCCACTCCTGCAAAAATACTCAAAGAAATAACCCAATAGGTTACGTGTAGTTAGGCAATCACAGCTAAAACTGCAACAAAGTACGGATGGTGAGAAACAAACAACAAAGCCATTTCCTTCTCTGAGGGCGGAACACCTTGCTCAGGGAAGACACCCATGTATCGCCTTCAGAAAGCCTTCGACACCCTCCACCTCGCGCTCCCATCAGCAGGATGAAGAAGGTGAGAGGGAACGGCCGACGGAAGACTGCTCCATCCAGAGCGTGGGGTCTACTGTTAAATTTTCCACTGAAATTGCGTCTATTTCTGAGGATTGTACTTCAAGTAACACACACACCAAGCAGAAAGCATCCAAAGAACCCAGTAAGTCTGATGCTAAGAATGACCCTTCTTAGGATCAGACTTTTAGAAAACATGGTCTCTAAGGAAAGATTAAACATTGGATTAATGGACTAACTCTTTAATGTCAAGAGAAGGCAGAACCGAGATGTGCATAAGGATGCTGCAAATAAAAAGGGAGCAAACTTCTCCCCAGGCCCTCTATTTAGGACAAGAAAGAAAGGACTTCAGATGCAGCAAAAGGACTTTAGTTTAGGTGTTACAGTGTGGTGGTTTTACTCGGGTGGGCAGCCGAGTTCCACCACGGCCGCTCTCTCACTCCCCCTCCTCAAAGGGGGAGAAAATACGATGCAAAGGGCTCAAGGGCTGAGATAAGGACGGGGAGATCACTCAACAGTTACCGTGATGGGCAAAGCAGACTCAGAGTAGGGAGACAGTAAGATTTTTCCCCCCCAGTCCACCCTCTCCCACCTCCTCCCCCCAAGCGGCTCAGGGGAGCGGGGCAACGGGGGCTGCGGTCAGTCTGTAGCACTTTGTCTCCGCCGCTCCTTCTCGGTCGCTCTCTGCCCCTGCTCCACCGGGGGCTCCTCCACGGGCTGCAGCGTGGAAACCTGCCCCACCGTGGTACACCATGGGCTGCAGGGGGACAGCCTGCTTCACCATGGTCCTCACCACAGGCCGCAGGGGACTTCTGCTCCGGCGCCTGGAGCACCTCTCCCCCTCCCTCTTCACTGACCTTGGCGTCTGCAAGGCTGTTTCTCATTCCTCCCTCTCTCCCAGCTGCTCTTCCGCAGCAGTTTTTTTTTTTTTTTCCTTTCTTAAATCTGGTCTCACAGAGGCGCAAACAACATCGCTTATTGGCCTGGCTCTGGCCAGCGGCAGACCCTTCTCTAACGTGGCGCAGTTTCCGGATTCTTCTCGTAGACCCCACCCTGATGGCCCCCCCGCTACCAAATCCTTGCCACGCAAACCCACTACATAAGGCAAGAGAACTCATAAATGGTTTGAAAGAGATTTATTGCAGCATGACTGAAAAGGAGGAGAAGAAAGAATTATACATGGCACCTCCTAGTACAAAAAAGACAGAGCTCTCCATGAAATGATCGGTTGGCAGATTGAAAACAAACAGAAGAATGTGCTTCTTCACACTTCACGCAGCTGAGCTGTCGGTCTGGCTGCAGACATGGTAGATGCCAAAAAGCGCCGCAGTGAAGAAAACACCAAAAGCTGCATGATGAAGAAGACCTCAAGGGCCGCAGTGAAGAAAACACGAACAGCTACACGATGAAAAACTTATCAGGGCCTGGAACGAGAGAAAAAAAACCACCAAATGTTAGAAGCTGAAGCACTTCTCAGGGGCAACAAGGTGAAAACAACCAAAAGCTCCATGATGAAGCTCTCCTCAGGGAAAACATGGTGAGCAGAACCCCAAAGGCTTTACGATGCAGAACTCCTCAAGGGCCGCAGTGAAGAAAAAACCAAAAGCTGCTCGACAAACCAATCCTCAGGGGCCGAAGTGAAGAGAACCAGAAGAGCTGCATGATGAAGAACACCTCAGGGCCGTAGTGAAGAACACACCAAAAGCTGCACACAGAAGCACTCCTCAGGGGCCACCGGGAGAAGAAAACACAAAAAGCTCCACGAAGAATTACTTCTCAAGTGCCACAGTGAAGAAAACACAATAAGCTGAATGATGAAGCACTCCTCAGGGGAAACACAGCATGGAGAACCCCAAAAACTGCACGTTGAAGACCTCCTCAGGGGAAACGCAGTGAAGGAAACACAAAAAGCTGGACGCAGAAGCACTCCTCAAGTCGCAGTGAAGAAAGAGCACAGCAAAAGCTGCACACAGAAGCGCTCCTCAGGGGCCACAGGGAGAAGAAACCACGAAAAGCTCCACGAAGAATTACTCCTGAAGCGCCACAGGGAAGAAAACGCGCAGAGCTGAATGGTGAAGCCCACCTCAGGGGAAACGTGGTGTGGGGAAAACCCCCAAAAAGCTGCACGATGAAGAGCTCCTCAGGGACGTAGCGAAGAAAACTCCAAAAGCTGTTAAGAAGGCACTCCTCAGAGGCTGCAGTGGAGAAACACCAAAAGCTGGACAATGAAGCCCTCCTCAGGGGAAACGTGGTGAAGAGATCCCAAAAAGCTGCATGATGAAGAACTCCTCGTAGGCCGCAATGAAGAAAACACCAGAAGCTGCACGCAGTAGCACTCCTCAGGGCCTGGAAGGAGAGAAAAAAAACACCAAATGTTAGCAGATGAAGCACTTCTCAGGGGCAACAAGGTGAAAACGATACCAAAAGCTCCATGATGAAGCTCTCCTCAGGGAAAACGTGGCGTGGAGAACCCCAAAAGCAAGACGGTGTTGAACTCCTCAGGGCCGTAGAGAAGAAACCACCAAAAGCTGCATGATGACGCATTCCTCCGAAGTCCCAAAGTGAAGAGAACCCCAAAAGCTGCACGATGAAGAACTCCTCAGGGACCACAAGGTGAAGAAACCACAAAAAGCTCCACGGAGAATTACTCCTCAAGTGCCACAGTGAAGAAAATGCAAAAAGCTGAATGATGAAGCACTCCTCAGGGGAAACGTGGTGTGGAGAACCCCAAAAACTGCACGTTGAAGACCTCCTCAGGGGAAACGCAGTGAAGGAAACACAAAAAGCTGGACGCAGAAGCACTCCTCAAGTCGCAGTGAAGAAAGAGCACAGCAAAAGCTGCACACAGAAGCGCTCCTCAGGGGCCACAGGGAGAAGAAAACACGCAGAGCTGAATGGTGAAGCCCTCCTCAGGGGAAACGTGGTGTGAAAACCCCCAAAAGCTGCCTGATGAAGAGCTCCTCAGGGACGTAGTGAAGAAAACTCCAAAAGCTGCTCAAGAAGGCACTCCTCAGAGGCTGCAGTGGAGAAACACCAAAAGCTGGACGATGAAGCACTCCTCAGGAGAAACGTGGTGTGGAGAACCCCAAAAGCTGCCTGATGAAGAGCTCCTCAGGGACGTAGTGAAGAAAACACCAAAAGCTGCTCAAGAAGGCACTCCTCAGAGGCTGCAGTGGAGAAACACCAAAAGCTGGACGATGAAGCACTCCTCAGGAGAAACGTGGTGTGGAGAACCCCAAAAGCTGCCTGATGAAGAGCTCCTCAGGGACGTAGTGAAGAAAACACCAAAAGCTGCTCAAGAAGGCACTCCTCAGAGGCTGCAGTGGAGAAACACCAAAGGCTGGACGATGAAGCACTCCTCAGGAGAAACGTGGTGTGGAGAACCCCAAAAACTGCACGTTGAAGACATCCTCACGGGAAACGCAGTGAAGGAAACACAAAAAGCTGGACGCAGAAGCACTCCTCAAGTTGCAGTGAAGAAAGAACACAGCAGAAGCTGCACACAGAAGAGATCCCAAAAAGCTGCACGATGAAGAACTCCTCATAGGCCGCAATGAAGAAAACACCAGAAGCTGCACTCAGAAGCACTCCTCAGGGCCTGGAAGGAGAAAAAAAAACCACCAAATGTTAGCAGATGAAGCACTTCTCAGGGGCAACAAGGTGAAAACGATACCAAAAGCTCCATGATGAAGCTCTCCTCAGGGAAAACGTGGCGTGGAGAACCCCAAAAGCAAGACGGTGTTGAACTCCTCAGGGCCGTAGAGAAGAAACCACCAAGAGCTGCATGATGACGCATTCCTCCGAAGTCCCAAAGCGAAGAGAACCCCAAAAGCTGCACGATGAAGAACTCCTCAGGGACCACAAGGTGAAGAAACCACAAAAAGCTCCACGGAGAATTACTCCTCAAGTGCCACAGTGAAGAAAATGCAAAAAGCTGAATGATGAAGCACTCCTCAGGGGAAACGTGGTGTGGAGAACCCCAAAAACTGCACGTTGAAGACCTCCTCAGGGGAAACGCAGTGAAGGAAACACAAAAAGCTGGACGCAGAAGCACTCCTCAAGTCGCAGTGAAGAAAGAGCACAGCAAAAGCTGCACACAGAAGCGCTCCTCAGGGGCCACAAGCAGCCCACCGGCCGCGCCTCGCCTGCGCGCCGCCGTCGTTGGAGTGCCGCAGCCCCAGCACACCCAGCAGCATGTCACCCACCCTGGCCTGTGACACCTGTGCTCCCTCACAGCCAGGCGCCGCCCCATTGGCCGCCTGCCTTGGCGCCTCTGGGCACAGCCAATAGCGAGGCCGCTGGCGCTTGTTGCTAGGCAGCATGGAGCTGTGGCACCCAATGGGCGCCAGGAGGCCGCAGGGCGGTGCCGGCCTCCCAGGGCTGAGGCCTGGCGCAGTGCCTCGCAGGAGCGATGAGGCCTCCCTGACACCACCTGCAGCTCTGCCTGGCCTTGCCCCCCGGCCCTCCGAGAGGCACATTTTGACCGGAGGAGCACGCAAACTGCTCCAGCAAGGTGGCAGCGGCATTGTGCAGGGCACACTGACATTGCCCATGCATAAATCCCTCCTCTGTCCCTGGTGACACTGAGTACACTGCCCGCTTTGCCGTGCTGCCCACAGACATGAAATTGGGTCCTCAGTGTCCTGAAAGGGTACAAACCAAAGCCAGTTCTGTTGACACAGCCCACAGGACTAAACTCGGTTAAAACCATCCACCGTGAGAATACAAATCTCTTCCTCACCAAAACGCCCCAGTGACAGGTAGCTTTTGCATCAGCTTCTTGCAGAACTGGATCTTCAGTGTTCGTACAGTTCTGCAAAGCTTCCGCTCCGCAAACTTTTAAGTCTGTGGACTTTGGAAGGACCAAGGCCCCACTATGCAACTCGCCGTTAGATGTCATCTTCAAAACCAGGGGTTCTTATCACAGAATCACAGAGTCATCTAGGTTGGAAGAGACCTCCAAGATCACCGAGTCCAACCTCTGACCTAACGCTAACAAGCCCTCCACTAAACCATATCACTAAGCTCAACATCTAAATGTCTTTTAAAGACCTCCAGGGACGGTGACTCAACCACTTCCCTGGGCAGCCTATCCCAATGCCTAACAACCCTTTTGGTAAAGAAGTTCTTCCTAATATCCAACCTAAACCTCCCCTGGTGCAACTTTAGCCCATTCCCCCTCGTCCTGTCACCAGGCACGTGGGAGAATAGACCAACCCCCACCTCGCTACAGCCTCCTTTAAGGTACCTGTAAAGTGCGATAAGGTCGCCTCTGAGCCTCGTCTTCTCCAGGCTGAACAACCCCAGCTCCCTCAGCGGCTCCTCGTAAGACTTGTTCTCCAGACTCCTCACCAGCTTCGTTGCCCTTCTCTGGACTCGCTCGAGCACCTCGATGTCCTTCTTGTAGCGAGGGGCCCAAAACTGAACACAGTACTCGAGGTGCGGCCTTACCAGAGCCGAGTACAGGGGGCCAATCACTTCCCTAGCCCTGCTGGCCGCACCGTTTCTTATGCAAGCCAGGATGCTGTTGGCCTTCTTGGCCACCAAGGCACACTGCTGGCTCGTGGCCAACCTGTCATCCACCAGGACCCCCAGGTCCTTCTGCGCAGGGCTTTTCTCCAGCAGGTCATCCCCCAGCCTGTACTGATACGTGCAGTTGTTCCTTCCCAGGTGCAAGACTCTACACGCTTGCTTTTGTTAAACGTCACCTGGTTTCTTCCTGCCCAGCTCTCCAGCCTGTCCAGGTCTCACTGAATGGCAGCACAGCCTTCTGGCGTGTGGGCCACTCCTCCCAGCTTTGTATCATCAGCGTACTTGCTGAGGGTGGACACTATTCCCTCATCAAAGTCGTTGATGAAGCTGTCGAACAAGACCGGACCCAGCACCGCCCCCGAGCTTGTCCCAGGTCTCCAACTGGACTCTGCGCCGCCAATCACCACCCTCTGAGCTCGGCCAGTCAGCCAGTTCTCAACCCACCTTACCGTCCACTCTCCTATCCCACACTTTGTCAGCTTTGTTAGCAGGATCTCATGGGAGACAGTAGCAAAAGCCTTTTGTTTTTGTTTTGTTGTTGTTTGTTTTTGGAGATTCACGTGACACTCCGTGAAAGAAAAGTTTAGCGCATCAGCATCCCACTGGGAAGACACAAAATGCACTCCCAAAGTCTTTCCCCTTCTCCTTAACACTGGAGGTGCCTTAAGAGGAGAGCCTGGGCCCCTCATGGCTGGGCTCCTCCAATGCTAGCAAATTGCATGAAAAGTTACATTCAGCTGAAAAGTAAGCGAATGACATGAAAATTATCTCACTATTTGAACTAATGAGTTAAATTTCCACTCCTGCAAAAATACTCAAAGAAATAACCCAATAGGTTACGTGTAGTTAGGCAATCACAGCTAAAACTGCAACAAAGTACGGATGGTGAGAAACAAACAACAAAGCCATTTCCTTCTCTGAGGGCGGAACACCTTGCTCAGGGAAGACACCCATGTATCGCCTTCAGAAAGCCTTCGACACCCTCCACCTCGCGCTCCCATCAGCAGGATGAAGAAGGTGAGAGGGAACGGCCGACGGAAGACTGCTCCATCCAGAGCGTGGGGTCTACTGTTAAATTTTCCACTGAAATTGCGTCTATTTCTGAGGATTGTACTTCAAGTAACACACACACCAAGCAGAAAGCATCCAAAGAACCCAGTAAGTCTGATGCTAAGAATGACCCTTCTTAGGATCAGACTTTTAGAAAACATGGTCTCTAAGGAAAGATTAAACATTGGATTAATGGACTAACTCTTTAATGTCAAGAGAAGGCAGAACCGAGATGTGCATAAGGATGCTGCAAATAAAAAGGGAGCAAACTTCTCCCCAGGCCCTCTATTTAGGACAAGAAAGAAAGGACTTCAGATGCAGCAAAAGGACTTTAGTTTAGGTGTTACAGTGTGGTGGTTTTACTCGGGTGGGCAGCCGAGTTCCACCACGGCCGCTCTCTCACTCCCCCTCCTCAAAGGGGGAGAAAATACGATGCAAAGGGCTCAAGGGCTGAGATAAGGACGGGGAGATCACTCAACAGTTACCGTGATGGGCAAAGCAGACTCAGAGTAGGGAGACAGTAAGATTTTTCCCCCCCAGTCCACCCTCTCCCACCTCCTCCCCCCAAGCGGCTCAGGGGAGCGGGGCAACGGGGGCTGCGGTCAGTCTGTAGCACTTTGTCTCCGCCGCTCCTTCTCGGTCGCTCTCTGCCCCTGCTCCACCGGGGGCTCCTCCACGGGCTGCAGCGTGGAAACCTGCCCCACCGTGGTACACCATGGGCTGCAGGGGGACAGCCTGCTTCACCATGGTCCTCACCACAGGCCGCAGGGGACTTCTGCTCCGGCGCCTGGAGCACCTCTCCCCCTCCCTCTTCACTGACCTTGGCGTCTGCAAGGCTGTTTCTCATTCCTCCCTCTCTCCCAGCTGCTCTTCCGCAGCAGTTTTTTTTTTTTTTTTCCTTTCTTAAATCTGGTCTCACAGAGGCGCAAACAACATCGCTTATTGGCCTGGCTCTGGCCAGCGGCAGACCCTTCTCTAACGTGGCGCAGTTTCCGGATTCTTCTCGTAGACCCCACCCTGATGGCCCCCCCGCTACCAAATCCTTGCCACGCAAACCCACTACATAAGGCAAGAGAACTCATAAATGGTTTGAAAGAGATTTATTGCAGCATGACTGAAAAGGAGGAGAAGAAAGAATTATACATGGCACCTCCTAGTACAAAAAAGACAGAGCTCTCCATGAAATGATCGGTTGGCAGATTGAAAACAAACAGAAGAATGTGCTTCTTCACACTTCACGCAGCTGAGCTGTCGGTCTGGCTGCAGACATGGTAGATGCCAAAAAGCGCCGCAGTGAAGAAAACACCAAAAGCTGCATGATGAAGAAGACCTCAAGGGCCGCAGTGAAGAAAACACGAACAGCTACACGATGAAAAACTTATCAGGGCCTGGAACGAGAGAAAAAAAACCACCAAATGTTAGAAGCTGAAGCACTTCTCAGGGGCAACAAGGTGAAAACAACCAAAAGCTCCATGATGAAGCTCTCCTCAGGGAAAACATGGTGAGCAGAACCCCAAAGGCTTTACGATGCAGAACTCCTCAAGGGCCGCAGTGAAGAAAAAACCAAAAGCTGCTCGACAAACCAATCCTCAGGGGCCGAAGTGAAGAGAACCAGAAGAGCTGCATGATGAAGAACACCTCAGGGCCGTAGTGAAGAACACACCAAAAGCTGCACACAGAAGCACTCCTCAGGGGCCACCGGGAGAAGAAAACACAAAAAGCTCCACGAAGAATTACTTCTCAAGTGCCACAGTGAAGAAAACACAATAAGCTGAATGATGAAGCACTCCTCAGGGGAAACACAGCATGGAGAACCCCAAAAACTGCACGTTGAAGACCTCCTCAGGGGAAACGCAGTGAAGGAAACACAAAAAGCTGGACGCAGAAGCACTCCTCAAGTCGCAGTGAAGAAAGAGCACAGCAAAAGCTGCACACAGAAGCGCTCCTCAGGGGCCACAGGGAGAAGAAACCACGAAAAGCTCCACGAAGAATTACTCCTGAAGCGCCACAGGGAAGAAAACGCGCAGAGCTGAATGGTGAAGCCCACCTCAGGGGAAACGTGGTGTGGGGAAAACCCCCAAAAAGCTGCACGATGAAGAGCTCCTCAGGGACGTAGCGAAGAAAACTCCAAAAGCTGTTAAGAAGGCACTCCTCAGAGGCTGCAGTGGAGAAACACCAAAAGCTGGACAATGAAGCCCTCCTCAGGGGAAACGTGGTGAAGAGATCCCAAAAAGCTGCATGATGAAGAACTCCTCGTAGGCCGCAATGAAGAAAACACCAGAAGCTGCACGCAGTAGCACTCCTCAGGGCCTGGAAGGAGAGAAAAAAAACACCAAATGTTAGCAGATGAAGCACTTCTCAGGGGCAACAAGGTGAAAACGATACCAAAAGCTCCATGATGAAGCTCTCCTCAGGGAAAACGTGGCGTGGAGAACCCCAAAAGCAAGACGGTGTTGAACTCCTCAGGGCCGTAGAGAAGAAACCACCAACAGCTGCATGATGACGCATTCCTCCGAAGTCCCAAAGTGAAGAGAACCCCAAAAGCTGCACGATGAAGAACTCCTCAGGGACCACAAGGTGAAGAAACCACAAAAAGCTCCACGGAGAATTACTCCTCAAGTGCCACAGTGAAGAAAATGCAAAAAGCTGAATGATGAAGCACTCCTCAGGGGAAACGTGGTGTGGAGAACCCCAAAAACTGCATGACGAAGACCTCCTCAGGGGAAACGCAGTGAAGGAAACACAAAAAGCTGGACGCAGAAGCACTCCTCAAGTCGCAGTGAAGAAAGAGCACAGCAAAAGCTGCACACAGAAGCGCTCCTCAGGGGCCACAGGGAGAAGAAAACACGCAGAGCTGAATGGTGAAGCCCTCCTCAGGGGAAACGTGGTGTGGGGAAAACCCCCAAAAGCTGCCTGATGAAGAGCTCCTCAGGGACGTAGTGAAGAAAACTCCAAAAGCTGCTCAAGAAGGCACTCCTCAGAGGCTGCAGTGGAGAAACACCAAAAGCTGGACGATGAAGCACTCCTCAGGAGAAACGTGGTGTGGAGAACCCCAAAAGCTGCCTGATGAAGAGCTCCTCAGGGACGTAGTGAAGAAAACACCAAAAGCTGCTCAAGAAGGCACTCCTCAGAGGCTGCAGTGGAGAAACACCAAAGGCTGGACGATGAAGCACTCCTCAGGAGAAACGTGGTGTGGAGAACCCCAAAAACTGCACGTTGAAGACATCCTCACGGGAAACGCAGTGAAGGAAACACAAAAAGCTGGACGCAGAAGCACTCCTCAAGTTGCAGTGAAGAAAGAACACAGCAGAAGCTGCACACAGAAGAGATCCCAAAAAGCTGCACGATGAAGAACTCCTCATAGGCCGCAATGAAGAAAACACCAGAAGCTGCACTCAGAAGCACTCCTCAGGGCCTGGAATGAGAAAAAAAACCACCAAATGTTAGCAGATGAAGCACTTCTCAGGGGCAACAAGGTGAAAACGATACCAAAAGCTCCATGATGAAGCTCTCCTCAGGGAAAACGTGGCGTGGAGAACCCCAAAAGCAAGACGGTGTTGAACTCCTCAGGGCCGTAGAGAAGAAACCACCAAGAGCTGCATGATGACGCATTCCTCCGAAGTCCCAAAGCGAAGAGAACCCCAAAAGCTGCACGATGAAGAACTCCTCAGGGACCACAAGGTGAAGAAACCACAAAAAGCTCCACGGAGAATTACTCCTCAAGTGCCACAGTGAAGAAAATGCAAAAAGCTGAATGATGAAGCACTCCTCAGGGGAAACGTGGTGTGGAGAACCCCAAAAACTGCACGTTGAAGACCTCCTCAGGGGAAACGCAGTGAAGGAAACACAAAAAGCTGGACGCAGAAGCACTCCTCAAGTCGCAGTGAAGAAAGAGCACAGCAAAAGCTGCACACAGAAGCGCTCCTCAGGGGCCACAAGCAGCCCACCGGCCGCGCCTCGCCTGCGCGCCGCCGTCGTTGGAGTGCCGCAGCCCCAGCACACCCAGCAGCATGTCACCCACCCTGGCCTGTGACACCTGTGCTCCCTCACAGCCAGGCGCCGCCCCATTGGCCGCCTGCCTTGGCGCCTCTGGGCACAGCCAATAGCGAGGCCGCTGGCGCTTGTTGCTAGGCAGCATGGAGCTGTGGCACCCAATGGGCGCCAGGAGGCCGCAGGGCGGTGCCGGCCTCCCAGGGCTGAGGCCTGGCGCAGTGCCTCGCAGGAGCGATGAGGCCTCCCTGACACCACCTGCAGCTCTGCCTGGCCTTGCCCCCCGGCCCTCCGAGAGGCACATTTTGACCGGAGGAGCACGCAAACTGCTCCAGCAAGGTGGCAGCGGCATTGTGCAGGGCACACTGACATTGCCCATCCATAAATCCCTCCTCTGTCCCTGGTGACACTGAGTACACTGCCCGCTTTGCCGTGCTGCCCACAGACATGAAATTGGGTCCTCAGTGTCCTGAAAGGGTACAAACCAAAGCCAGTTCTGTTGACACAGCCCACAGGACTAAACTCGGTTAAAACCATCCACCGTGAGAATACAAATCTCTTCCTCACCAAAACGCCCCAGTGACAGGTAGCTTTTGCATCAGCTTCTTGCAGAACTGGATCTTCAGTGTTCGTACAGTTCTGCAAAGCTTCCGCTCCGCAAACTTTTAAGTCTGTGGACTTTGGAAGGACCAAGGCCCCACTATGCAACTCGCCGTTAGATGTCATCTTCAAAACCAGGGGTTCTTATCACAGAATCACAGAGTCATCTAGGTTGGAAGAGACCTCCAAGATCACCGAGTCCAACCTCTGACCTAACGCTAACAAGCCCTCCACTAAACCATATCACTAAGCTCAACATCTAAATGTCTTTTAAAGACCTCCAGGGACGGTGACTCAACCACTTCCCTGGGCAGCCTATCCCAATGCCTAACAACCCTTTTGGTAAAGAAGTTCTTCCTAATATCCAACCTAAACCTCCCCTGGTGCAACTTTAGCCCATTCCCCCTCGTCCTGTCACCAGGCACGTGGGAGAACAGACCAACCCCCACCTCGCTACAGCCTCCTTTAAGGTACCTGTAGAGTGCGATAAGGTCGCCTCTGAGCCTCGTCTTCTCCAGGCTGAACAACCCCAGCTCCCTCAGCGGCTCCTCGTAAGACTTGTTCTCCAGACTCCTCACCAGCTTCGTTGCCCTTCTCTGGACTCGCTCGAGCACCTCGATGTCCTTCTTGTAGCGAGGGGCCCAAAACTGAACACAGTACTCGAGGTGCGGCCTTACCAGAGCCGAGTACAGGGGGCCAATCACTTCCCTAGCCCTGCTGGCCGCACCGTTTCTTATGCAAGCCAGGATGCTGTTGGCCTTCTTGGCCACCAAGGCACACTGCTGGCTCGTGGCCAACCTGTCATCCACCAGGACCCCCAGGTCCTTCTGCGCAGGGCTTTTCTCCAGCAGGTCATCCCCCAGCCTGTACTGATACGTGCAGTTGTTCCTTCCCAGGTGCAAGACTCTACACGCTTGCTTTTGTTAAACGTCACCTGGTTTCTTCCTGCCCAGCTCTCCAGCCTGTCCAGGTCTCACTGAATGGCAGCACAGCCTTCTGGCGTGTGGGCCACTCCTCCCAGCTTTGTATCATCAGCGTACTTGCTGAGGGTGGACACTATTCCCTCATCAAAGTCGTTGATGAAGCTGTCGAACAAGACCGGACCCAGCACCGCCCCCGAGCTTGTCCCAGGTCTCCAACTGGACTCTGCGCCGCCAATCACCACCCTCTGAGCTCGGCCAGTCAGCCAGTTCTCAACCCACCTTACCGTCCACTCTCCTATCCCACACTTTGTCAGCTTTGTTAGCAGGATCTCATGGGAGACAGTAGCAAAAGCCTTTCGTTTTTGTTTTGTTGTTGTTTGTTTTTGGAGATTCACGTGACACTCCGTGAAAGAAAAGTTTAGCGCATCAGCATCCCACTGGGAAGACATAAAATGCACTCCCAAAGTCTTTCCCCTTCTCCTTAACACTGGAGGTGCCTTAAGAGGAGAGCCTGGGCCCCTCATGGCTGGGCTCCTCCAATGCTAGCAAATTGTGTGAAAAGTTACATTCAGCTGAAAAGTAAGCGAATGACATGAAAATTATCTCACTATTTGAACTAATGAGTTAAATTTCCACTCCTGCAAAAATACTCAAAGAAATAACCCAATAGGTTACGTGTAGTTAGGCAATCACAGCTAAAACTGCAACAAAGTACGGATGGTGAGAAACAAACAACAAAGCCATTTCCTTCTCTGAGGGCGGAACACCTTGCTCAGGGAAGACACCCATGTATCGCCTTCAGAAAGCCTTCGACACCCTCCACCTCGCGCTCCCATCAGCAGGATGAAGAAGGTGAGAGGGAACGGCCGACGGAAGACTGCTCCATCCAGAGCGTGGGGTCTACTGTTAAATTTTCCACTGAAATTGCGTCTATTTCTGAGGATTGTACTTCAAGTAACACACACACCAAGCAGAAAGCATCCAAAGAACCCAGTAAGTCTGATGCTAAGAATGACCCTTCTTAGGATCAGACTTTTAGAAAACATGGTCTCTAAGGAAAGATTAAACATTGGATTAATGGACTAACTCTTTAATGTCAAGAGAAGGCAGAACCGAGATGTGCATAAGGATGCTGCAAATAAAAAGGGAGCAAACTTCTCCCCAGGCCCTCTATTTAGGACAAGAAAGAAAGGACTTCAGATGCAGCAAAAGGACTTTAGTTTAGGTGTTACAGTGTGGTGGTTTTACTCGGGTGGGCAGCCGAGTTCCACCACGGCCGCTCTCTCACTCCCCCTCCTCAAAGGGGGAGAAAATACGATGCAAAGGGCTCAAGGGCTGAGATAAGGACGGGGAGATCACTCAACAGTTACCGTGATGGGCAAAGCAGACTCAGAGTAGGGAGACAGTAAGATTTTTCCCCCCCAGTCCACCCTCTCCCACCTCCTCCCCCCAAGCGGCTCAGGGGAGCGGGGCAACGGGGGCTGCGGTCAGTCTGTAGCACTTTGTCTCCGCCGCTCCTTCTCGGTCGCTCTCTGCCCCTGCTCCACCGGGGGCTCCTCCACGGGCTGCAGCGTGGAAACCTGCCCCACCGTGGTACACCATGGGCTGCAGGGGGACAGCCTGCTTCACCATGGTCCTCACCACAGGCCGCAGGGGACTTCTGCTCCGGCGCCTGGAGCACCTCTCCCCCTCCCTCTTCACTGACCTTGGCGTCTGCAAGGCTGTTTCTCATTCCTCCCTCTCTCCCAGCTGCTCTTCCGCAGCAGTTTTTTTTTTTTTTTTCCTTTCTTAAATCTGGTCTCACAGAGGCGCAAACAACATCGCTTATTGGCCTGGCTCTGGCCAGCGGCAGACCCTTCTCTAACGTGGCGCAGTTTCCGGATTCTTCTCGTAGACCCCACCCTGATGGCCCCCCCGCTACCAAATCCTTGCCACGCAAACCCACTACATAAGGCAAGAGAACTCATAAATGGTTTGAAAGAGATTTATTGCAGCATGACTGAAAAGGAGGAGAAGAAAGAATTATACATGGCACCTCCTAGTACAAAAAAGACAGAGCTCTCCATGAAATGATCGGTTAGCAGATTGAAAACAAACAGAAGAATGTGCTTCTTCACACTTCACGCAGCTGAGCTGTCGGTCTGGCTGCAGACATGGTAGATGCCAAAAAGCGCCGCAGTGAAGAAAACACCAAAAGCTGCATGATGAAGAAGACCTCAAGGGCCGCAGTGAAGAAAACACGAACAGCTACACGATGAAAAACTTATCAGGGCCTGGAACGAGAGAAAAAAAACCACCAAATGTTAGAAGCTGAAGCACTTCTCAGGGGCAACAAGGTGAAAACAACCAAAAGCTCCATGATGAAGCTCTCCTCAGGGAAAACATGGTGAGCAGAACCCCAAAGGCTTTACGATGCAGAACTCCTCAAGGGCCGCAGTGAAGAAAAAACCAAAAGCTGCTCGACAAACCAATCCTCAGGGGCCGAAGTGAAGAGAACCAGAAGAGCTGCATGATGAAGAACACCTCAGGGCCGTAGTGAAGAACACACCAAAAGCTGCACACAGAAGCACTCCTCAGGGGCCACCGGGAGAAGAAAACACAAAAAGCTCCACGAAGAATTACTTCTCAAGTGCCACAGTGAAGAAAACACAATAAGCTGAATGATGAAGCACTCCTCAGGGGAAACACAGCATGGAGAACCCCAAAAACTGCACGTTGAAGACCTCCTCAGGGGAAACGCAGTGAAGGAAACACAAAAAGCTGGACGCAGAAGCACTCCTCAAGTCGCAGTGAAGAAAGAGCACAGCAAAAGCTGCACACAGAAGCGCTCCTCAGGGGCCACAGGGAGAAGAAACCACGAAAAGCTCCACGAAGAATTACTCCTGAAGCGCCACAGGGAAGAAAACGCGCAGAGCTGAATGGTGAAGCCCACCTCAGGGGAAACGTGGTGTGGGGAAAACCCCCAAAAAGCTGCACGATGAAGAGCTCCTCAGGGACGTAGCGAAGAAAACTCCAAAAGCTGTTAAGAAGGCACTCCTCAGAGGCTGCAGTGGAGAAACACCAAAAGCTGGACAATGAAGCCCTCCTCAGGGGAAACGTGGTGAAGAGATCCCAAAAAGCTGCATGATGAAGAACTCCTCGTAGGCCGCAATGAAGAAAACACCAGAAGCTGCACGCAGTAGCACTCCTCAGGGCCTGGAAGGAGAGAAAAAAAACACCAAATGTTAGCAGATGAAGCACTTCTCAGGGGCAACAAGGTGAAAACGATACCAAAAGCTCCATGATGAAGCTCTCCTCAGGGAAAACGTGGCGTGGAGAACCCCAAAAGCAAGACGGTGTTGAACTGCTTAGGGCCGTAGAGAAGAAACCACCAACAGCTGCATGATGACGCATTCCTCCGACGTCCCAAAGTGAAGAGAACCCCAAAAGCTGCACGATGAAGAACTCCTCAGGGACCACAAGGTGAAGAAACCACAAAAAGCTCCACGGAGAATTACTCCTCAAGTGCCACAGTGAAGAAAATGCAAAAAGCTGAATGATGAAGCACTCCTCAGGGGAAACGTGGTGTGGAGAACCCCAAAAACTGCATGACGAAGACCTCCTCAGGGGAAACGCAGTGAAGGAAACACAAAAAGCTGGACGCAGAAGCACTCCTCAAGTCGCAGTGAAGAAAGAGCACAGCAAAAGCTGCACACAGAAGCGCTCCTCAGGGGCCACAGGGAGAAGAAAACACGCAGAGCTGAATGGTGAAGCCCTCCTCAGGGGAAACGTGGTGTGGGGAAAACCCCCAAAAGCTGCCTGATGAAGAGCTCCTCATGGACGTAGTGAAGAAAACTCCAAAAGCTGCTCAAGAAGGCACTCCTCAGAGGCTGCAGTGGAGAAACACCAAAAGCTGGACGATGAAGCACTCCTCAGGAGAAACGTGGCGTGGAGAACCCCAAAAGCTGCCTGATGAAGAGCTCCTCGGGGACGTAGTGAAGAAAACACCAAAAGCTGCTCAAGAAGGCACTCCTCAGAGGCTGCAGTGGAGAAACACCAAAAGCTGGACGATGAAGCACTCCTCAGGAGAAACATGGTGTGGAGAACCCAAAAAGCTGCCTGATGAAGAGCTCCTCAGGGACGTAGTGAAGAAAACACCAAAAGCTGCTCAAGAAGGCACTCCTCAGAGGCTGCAGTGGAGAAACACCAAAGGCTGGACGATGAAGCACTCCTCAGGAGAAACGTGGTGTGGAGAACCCCAAAAACTGCACGTTGAAGACATCCTCATGGGAAACGCAGTGAAGGAAACACAAAAAGCTGGACGCAGAAGCACTCCTCAAGTTGCAGTGAAGAAAGAACACAGCAGAAGCTGCACACAGAAGAGATCCCAAAAAGCTGCACGATGAAGAACTCCTCATAGGCCGCAATGAAGAAAACACCAGAAGCTGCACTCAGAAGCACTCCTCAGGGCCTGGAATGAGAAAAAAAACCACCAAATGTTAGCAGATGAAGCACTTCTCAGGGGCAACAAGGTGAAAACGATACCAAAAGCTCCATGATGAAGCTCTCCTCAGGGAAAACGTGGCGTGGAGAACCCCAAAAGCAAGACGGTGTTGAACTCCTCAGGGCCGTAGAGAAGAAACCACCAAGAGCTGCATGATGACGCATTCCTCCGAAGTCCCAAAGCGAAGAGAACCCCAAAAGCTGCACGATGAAGAACTCCTCAGGGACCACAAGGTGAAGAAACCACAAAAAGCTCCACGGAGAATTACTCCTCAAGTGCCACAGTGAAGAAAATGCAAAAAGCTGAATGATGAAGCACTCCTCAGGGGAAACGTGGTGTGGAGAACCCCAAAAACTGCACGTTGAAGACCTCCTCAGGGGAAACGCAGTGAAGGAAACACAAAAAGCTGGACGCAGAAGCACTCCTCAAGTCGCAGTGAAGAAAGAGCACAGCAAAAGCTGCACACAGAAGCGCTCCTCAGGGGCCACAAGCAGCCCACCAGCCGCGCCTCGCCTGCGCGCCGCCGTCGTTGGAGTGCCGCAGCCCCAGCACACCCAGCAGCATGTCACCCACCCTGGCCTGTGACACCTGTGCTCCCTCACAGCCAGGCGCCGCCCCATTGGCCGCCTGCCTTGGCGCCTCTGGGCACAGCCAATAGCGAGGCCGCTGGCGCTTGTTGCTAGGCAGCATGGAGCTGTGGCACCCAATGGGCGCCAGGAGGCCGCAGGGCGGTGCCGGCCTCCCAGGGCTGAGGCCTGGCGCAGTGCCTCGCAGGAGCGATGAGGCCTCCCTGACACCACCTGCAGCTCTGCCTGGCCTTGCCCCCCGGCCCTCCGAGAGGCACATTTTGACCGGAGGAGCACGCAAACTGCTCCAGCAAGGTGGCAGCGGCATTGTGCAGGGCACACTGACATTGCCCATGCATAAATCCCTCCTCTGTCCCTGGTGACACTGAGTACACTGCCCGCTTTGCCGTGCTGCCCACAGACATGAAATTGGGTCCTCAGTGTCCTGAAAGGGTACAAACCAAAGCCAGTTCTGTTGACACAGCCCACAGGACTAAACTCGGTTAAAACCATCCACCGTGAGAATACAAATCTCTTCCTCACCAAAACGCCCCAGTGACAGGTAGCTTTTGCATCAGCTTCTTGCAGAACTGGATCTTCAGTGTTCGTACAGTTCTGCAAAGCTTCCGCTCCGCAAACTTTTAAGTCTGTGGACTTTGGAAGGACCAAGGCCCCACTATGCAACTCGCCGTTAGATGTCATCTTCAAAACCAGGGGTTCTTATCACAGAATCACAGAGTCATCTAGGTTGGAAGAGACCTCCAAGATCACCGAGTCCAACCTCTGACCTAACGCTAACAAGCCCTCCACTAAACCATATCACTAAGCTCAACATCTAAATGTCTTTTAAAGACCTCCAGGGACGGTGACTCAACCACTTCCCTGGGCAGCCTATCCCAATGCCTAACAACCCTTTTGGTAAAGAAGTTCTTCCTAATATCCAACCTAAACCTCCCCTGGTGCAACTTTAGCCCATTCCCCCTCGTCCTGTCACCAGGCACGTGGGAGAACAGACCAACCCCCACCTCGCTACAGCCTCCTTTAAGGTACCTGTAGAGTGCGATAAGGTCGCCTCTGAGCCTCGTCTTCTCCAGGCTGAACAACCCCAGCTCCCTCAGCGGCTCCTCGTAAGACTTGTTCTCCAGACTCCTCACCAGCTTCGTTGCCCTTCTCTGGACTCGCTCGAGCACCTCGATGTCCTTCTTGTAGCGAGGGGCCCAAAACTGAACACAGTACTCGAGGTGCGGCCTTACCAGAGCCGAGTACAGGGGGCCAATCACTTCCCTAGCCCTGCTGGCCGCACCGTTTCTTATGCAAGCCAGGATGCTGTTGGCCTTCTTGGCCACCAAGGCACACTGCTGGCTTGTGGCCAACCTGTCATCCACCAGGACCCCCAGGTCCTTCTGCGCAGGGCTTTTCTCCAGCAGGTCATCCCCCAGCCTGTACTGATACGTGCAGTTGTTCCTTCCCAGGTGCAAGACTCTACACGCTTGCTTTTGTTAAACGTCACCTGGTTTCTTCCTGCCCAGCTCTCCAGCCTGTCCAGGTCTCACTGAATGGCAGCACAGCCTTCTGGCGTGTGGGCCACTCCTCCCAGCTTTGTATCATCAGCGTACTTGCTGAGGGTGGACACTATTCCCTCATCAAAGTCGTTGATGAAGCTGTCGAACAAGACCGGACCCAGCACCGCCCCCGAGCTTGTCCCAGGTCTCCAACTGGACTCTGCGCCGCCAATCACCACCCTCTGAGCTCGGCCAGTCAGCCAGTTCTCAACCCACCTTACCGTCCACTCTCCTATCCCACACTTTGTCAGCTTTGTTAGCAGGATCTCATGGGAGACAGTAGCAAAAGCCTTTCGTTTTTGTTTTGTTGTTGTTTGTTTTTGGAACTTCACATGACACTCCGTGAAAGAAAAGTTTAGCGCATCAGCATCCCACTGGGAAGACATAAAATGCACTCCCAAAGTCTTTCCCCTTCTCCTTAACACTGGAGGTGCCTTAAGAGGAGAGCCTGGGCCCCTCATGGCTGGGCTCCTCCAATGCTAGCAAATTGCATGAAAAGTTACATTCAGCTGAAAAGTAAGCGAATGACATGAAAATTATCTCACTATTTGAACTAATGAGTTAAATTTCCACTCCTGCAAAAATACTCAAAGAAATAACCCAATAGGTTACGTGTAGTTAGGCAATCACAGCTAAAACTGCAACAAAGTACGGATGGTGAGAAACAAACAACAAAGCCATTTCCTTCTCTGAGGGCGGAACACCTTGCTCAGGGAAGACACCCATGTATCGCCTTCAGAAAGCCTTCGACACCCTCCACCTCGCGCTCCCATCAGCAGGATGAAGAAGGTGAGAGGGAACGGCCGACGGAAGACTGCTCCATCCAGAGCGTGGGGTCTACTGTTAAATTTTCCACTGAAATTGCGTCTATTTCTGAGGATTGTACTTCAAGTAACACACACACCAAGCAGAAAGCATCCAAAGAACGCAGTAAGTCTGATGCTAAGAATGACCCTTCTTAGGATCAGACTTTTAGAAAACATGGTCTCTAAGGAAAGATTAAACATTGGATTAATGGACGAACTCTTTAATGTCAAGAGAAGGCAGAACCGAGATGTGCATAAGGATGCTGCAAATAAAAAGGGAGCAAACTTCTCCCCAGGCCCTCTATTTAGGACAAGAAAGAAAGGACTTCAGATGCAGCAAAAGGACTTTAGTTTAGGTGTTACAGTGTGGTGGTTTTACTCGGGTGGGCAGCCGAGTTCCACCACGGCCGCTCTCTCACTCCCCCTCCTCAAAGGGGGAGAAAATACGATGCAAAGGGCTCAAGGGCTGAGATAAGGACGGGGAGATCACTCAACAGTTACCGTGATGGGCAAAGCAGACTCAGAGTAGGGAGACAGTAAGATTTTTCCCCCCCAGTCCACCCTCTCCCACCTCCTCCCCCCAAGCGGCTCAGGGGAGCGGGGCAACGGGGGCTGCGGTCAGTCTGTAGCACTTTGTCTCCGCCGCTCCTTCGCGGTCGCTCTCTGCCCCTGCTCCACCGGGGGCTCCTCCACGGGCTGCAGCGTGGAAACCTGCCCCACCGTGGTACACCATGGGCTGCAGGGGGACAGCCTGCTTCACCATGGTCCTCACCACAGGCCGCAGGGGACTTCTGCTCCGGCGCCTGGAGCACCTCTCCCCCTCCCTCTTCACTGACCTTGGCGTCTGCAAGGCTGTTTCTCATTCCTCCCTCTCTCCCAGCTGCTCTTCCGCAGCAGTTTTTTTTTTTTTTTTTCCTTTCTTAAATCTGGTCTCACAGAGGCGCAAACAACATCGCTTATTGGCCTGGCTCTGGCCAGCGGCAGACCCTTCTCTAACGTGGCGCAGTTTCCGGATTCTTCTCGTAGACCCCACCCTGATGGCCCCCCCGCTACCAAATCCTTGCCACGCAAACCCACTACATAAGGCAAGAGAACTCATAAATGGTTTGAAAGAGATTTATTGCAGCATGACTGAAAAGGAGGAGAAGAAAGAATTATACATGGCACCTCCTAGTACAAAAAAGACAGAGCTCTCCATGAAATGATCGGTTAGCAGATTGAAAACAAACAGAAGAATGTGCTTCTTCACACTTCACGCAGCTGAGCTGTCGGTCTGGCTGCAGACATGGTAGATGCCAAAAAGCGCCGCAGTGAAGAAAACACCAAAAGCTGCATGATGAAGACCTCAAGGGCCGCAGTGAAGAAAACACGAACAGCTACACGATGAAAAACTTATCAGGGCCTGGAACGAGAGAAAAAAAACCACCAAATGTTAGAAGCTGAAGCACTTCTCAGGGGCAACAAGGTGAAAACAACCAAAAGCTCCATGATGAAGCTCTCCTCAGGGAAAACATGGTGAGCAGAACCCCAAAGGCTTTACGATGCAGAACTCCTCAAGGGCCGCAGTGAAGAAAAAACCAAAAGCTGCTCGACAAACCAATCCTCAGGGGCCGAAGTGAAGAGAACCAGAAGAGCTGCATGATGAAGAACACCTCAGGGCCGTAGCGAAGAACACACCAAAAGCTGCACACAGAAGCACTCCTCAGGGGCCACCGGGAGAAGAAAACACAAAAAGCTCCACGAAGAATTACTTCTCAAGTGCCACAGTGAAGAAAACACAATAAGCTGAATGATGAAGCACTCCTCAGGGGAAACACAGCATGGAGAACCCCAAAAACTGCACGTTGAAGACCTCCTCAGGGGAAACGCAGTGAAGGAAACACAAAAAGCTGGACGCAGAAGCACTCCTCAAGTCGCAGTGAAGAAAGAGCACAGCAAAAGCTGCACACAGAAGCGCTCCTCAGGGGCCACAGGGAGAAGAAACCACGAAAAGCTCCACGAAGAATTACTCCTGAAGCGCCACAGGGAAGAAAACGCGCAGAGCTGAATGGTGAAGCCCACCTCAGGGGAAACGTGGTGTGGGGAAAACCCCCAAAAAGCTGCACGATGAAGAGCTCCTCAGGGACGTAGCGAAGAAAACTCCAAAAGCTGTTAAGAAGGCACTCCTCAGAGGCTGCAGTGGAGAAACACCAAAAGCTGGACAATGAAGCCCTCCTCAGGGGAAACGTGGTGAAGAGATCCCAAAAAGCTGCATGATGAAGAACTCCTCGTAGGCCGCAATGAAGAAAACACCAGAAGCTGCACGCAGTAGCACTCCTCAGGGCCTGGAAGGAGAGAAAAAAACCACCAAATGTTAGCAGATGAAGCACTTCTCAGGGGCAACAAGGTGAAAACGATACCAAAAGCTCCATGATGAAGCTCTCCTCAGGGAAAACGTGGCGTGGAGAACCCCAAAAGCAAGACGGTGTTGAACTGCTTAGGGCCGTAGAGAAGAAACCACCAACAGCTGCATGATGACGCATTCCTCCGACGTCCCAAAGTGAAGAGAACCCCAAAAGCTGCACGATGAAGAACTCCTCAGGGACCACAAGGTGAAGAAACCACAAAAAGCTCCACGGAGAATTACTCCTCAAGTGCCACAGTGAAGAAAATGCAAAAAGCTGAATGATGAAGCACTCCTCAGGGGAAACGTGGTGTGGAGAACCCCAAAAACTGCATGACGAAGACCTCCTCAGGGGAAACGCAGTGAAGGAAACACAAAAAGCTGGACGCAGAAGCACTCCTCAAGTCGCAGTGAAGAAAGAGCACAGCAAAAGCTGCACACAGAAGCGCTCCTCAGGGGCCACAGGGAGAAGAAAACACGCAGAGCTGAATGGTGAAGCCCTCCTCAGGGGAAACGTGGTGTGGGGAAAACCCCCAAAAGCTGCCTGATGAAGAGCTCCTCATGGACGTAGTGAAGAAAACTCCAAAAGCTGCTCAAGAAGGCACTCCTCAGAGGCTGCAGTGGAGAAACACCAAAAGCTGGACGATGAAGCACTCCTCAGGAGAAACGTGGCGTGGAGAACCCCAAAAGCTGCCTGATGAAGAGCTCCTCGGGGACGTAGTGAAGAAAACACCAAAAGCTGCTCAAGAAGGCACTCCTCAGAGGCTGCAGTGGAGAAACACCAAAAGCTGGACGATGAAGCACTCCTCAGGAGAAACATGGTGTGGAGAACCCAAAAAGCTGCCTGATGAAGAGCTCCTCAGGGACGTAGTGAAGAAAACACCAAAAGCTGCTCAAGAAGGCACTCCTCAGAGGCTGCAGTGGAGAAACACCAAAGGCTGGACGATGAAGCACTCCTCAGGAGAAACGTGGTGTGGAGAACCCCAAAAACTGCACGTTGAAGACATCCTCATGGGAAACGCAGTGAAGGAAACACAAAAAGCTGGACGCAGAAGCACTCCTCAAGTTGCAGTGAAGAAAGAACACAGCAGAAGCTGCACACAGAAGAGATCCCAAAAAGCTGCACGATGAAGAACTCCTCATAGGCCGCAATGAAGAAAACACCAGAAGCTGCACTCAGAAGCACTCCTCAGGGCCTGGAATGAGAAAAAAAACCACCAAATGTTAGCAGATGAAGCACTTCTCAGGGGCAAGAAGGTGAAAACGATACCAAAAGCTCCATGATGAAGCTCTCCTCAGGGAAAACGTGGCGTGGAGAACCCCAAAAGCAAGACGGTGTTGAACTCCTCAGGGCCGTAGAGAAGAAACCACCAAGAGCTGCATGATGACGCATTCCTCCGAAGTCCCAAAGCGAAGAGAACCCCAAAAGCTGCACGATGAAGAACTCCTCAGGGACCACAAGGTGAAGAAACCACAAAAAGCTCCACGGAGAATTACTCCTCAAGTGCCACAGTGAAGAAAATGCAAAAAGCTGAATGATGAAGCACTCCTCAGGGGAAACGTGGTGTGGAGAACCCCAAAAACTGCACGTTGAAGACCTCCTCAGGGGAAACGCAGTGAAGGAAACACAAAAAGCTGGACGCAGAAGCACTCCTCAAGTCGCAGTGAAGAAAGAGCACAGCAAAAGCTGCACACAGAAGCGCTCCTCAGGGGCCACAAGCAGCCCACCAGCCGCGCCTCGCCTGCGCGCCGCCGTCGTTGGAGTGCCGCAGCCCCAGCACACCCAGCAGCATGTCACCCACCCTGGCCTGTGACACCTGTGCTCCCTCACAGCCAGGCGCCGCCCCATTGGCCGCCTGCCTTGGCGCCTCTGGGCACAGCCAATAGCGAGGCCGCTGGCGCTTGTTGCTAGGCAGCATGGAGCTGTGGCACCCAATGGGCGCCAGGAGGCCGCAGGGCGGTGCCGGCCTCCCAGGGCTGAGGCCTGGCGCAGTGCCTCGCAGGAGCGATGAGGCCTCCCTGACACCACCTGCAGCTCTGCCTGGCCTTGCCCCCCGGCCCTCCGAGAGGCACATTTTGACCGGAGGAGCACGCAAACTGCTCCAGCAAGGTGGCAGCGGCATTGTGCAGGGCACACTGACATTGCCCATGCATAAATCCCTCCTCTGTCCCTGGTGACACTGAGTACACTGCCCGCTTTGCCGTGCTGCCCACAGACATGAAATTGGGTCCTCAGTGTCCTGAAAGGGTACAAACCAAAGCCAGTTCTGTTGACACAGCCCACAGGACTAAACTCGGTTAAAACCATCCACCGTGAGAATACAAATCTCTTCCTCACCAAAACGCCCCAGTGACAGGTAGCTTTTGCATCAGCTTCTTGCAGAACTGGATCTTCAGTGTTCGTACAGTTCTGCAAAGCTTCCGCTCCGCAAACTTTTAAGTCTGTGGACTTTGGAAGGACCAAGGCCCCACTATGCAACTCGCCGTTAGATGTCATCTTCAAAACCAGGGGTTCTTATCACAGAATCACAGAGTCATCTAGGTTGGAAGAGACCTCCAAGATCACCGAGTCCAACCTCTGACCTAACGCTAACAAGCCCTCCACTAAACCATATCTCTAAGCTCAACATCTAAATGTCTTTTAAAGACCTCCAGGGACGGTGACTCAACCACTTCCCTGGGCAGCCTATCCCAATGCCTAACAACCCTTTTGGTAAAGAAGTTCTTCCTAATATCCAACCTAAACCTCCCCTGGTGCAACTTTAGCCCATTCCCCCTCGTCCTGTCACCAGGCACGTGGGAGAACAGACCAACCCCCACCTCGCTACAGCCTCCTTTAAGGTACCTGTAGAGTGCGATAAGGTCGCCTCTGAGCCTCGTCTTCTCCAGGCTGAACAACCCCAGCTCCCTCAGCGGCTCCTCGTAAGACTTGTTCTCCAGACTCCTCACCAGCTTCGTTGCCCTTCTCTGGACTCGCTCGAGCACCTTGATGTCCTTCTTGTAGCGAGGGGCCCAAAACTGAACACAGTACTCGAGGTGCGGCCTTACCAGAGCCGAGTACAGGGGGCCAATCACTTCCCTAGCCCTGCTGGCCGCGCCGTTTCTTATGCAAGCCAGGATGCTGTTGGCCTTCTTGGCCACCAAGGCACACTGCTGGCTCGTGGCCAACCTGTCATCCACCAGGACCCCCAGGTCCTTCTGCGCAGGGCTTTTCTCCAGCAGGTCATCCCCCAGCCTGTACTGATACGTGCAGTTGTTCCTTCCCAGGTGCAAGACCCTACACGCTTGCTTTTGTTAAACGTCACCTGGTTTCTTCCTGCCCAGCTCTCCAGCCTGTCCAGGTCTCACTGAATGGCAGCACAGCCTTCTGGCATGTGGGCCACTCCTCCCAGCTTTATATCATCAGCGTACTTGCTGAGGGTGGACACTATTCCCTCATCAAAGTCGTTGATGAAGCTGTCGAACAAGACCGGACCCAGCACCGCCCCCGAGCTTGTCCCAGGTCTCCAACTGGACTCTGCGCCGCCAATCACCACCCTCTGAGCTCGGCCAGTCAGCCAGTTCTCAACCCACCTTACCGTCCACTCTCCTATCCCACACTTTGTCAGCTTTGTTAGCAGGATCTCATGGGAGACAGTAGCAAAAGCCTTTTGTTTTTGTTTTGTTGTTGTTTGTTTTTGGAGATTCACGTGACACTCCGTGAAAGAAAAGTTTAGCGCATCAGCATCCCACTGGGAAGACACAAAATGCACTCCCAAAGTCTTTCCCCTTCTCCTTAACACTGGAGGTGCCTTAAGAGGAGAGCCTGGGCCCCTCATGGCTGGGCTCCTCCAATGCTAGCAAATTGCGTGAAAAGTTACATTCAGCTGAAAAGTAAGCGAATGACATGAAAATTATCTCACTATTTGAACTAATGAGTTAAATTTCCACTCCTGCAAAAATACTCAAAGAAATAACCCAATAGGTTACGTGTAGTTAGGCAATCACAGCTAAAACTGCAACAAAGTACGGATGGTGAGAAACAAACAACAAAGCCATTTCCTTCTCTGAGGGCGGAACACCTTGCTCAGGGAAGACACCCATGTATCGCCTTCAGAAAGCCTTCGACACCCTCCACCTCGCGCTCCCATCAGCAGGATGAAGAAGGTGAGAGGGAACGGCCGACGGAAGACTGCTCCATCCAGAGCGTGGGGTCTACTGTTAAATTTTCCACTGAAATTGCGTCTATTTCTGAGGATTGTACTTCAAGTAACACACACACCAAGCAGAAAGCATCCAAAGAACCCAGTAAGTCTGATGCTAAGAATGACCCTTCTTAGGATCAGACTTTTAGAAAACATGGTCTCTAAGGAAAGATTAAACATTGGATTAATGGACTAACTCTTTAATGTCAAGAGAAGGCAGAACCGAGATGTGCATAAGGATGCTGCAAATAAAAAGGGAGCAAACTTCTCCCCAGGCCCTCTATTTAGGACAAGAAAGAAAGGACTTCAGATGCAGCAAAAGGACTTTAGTTTAGGTGTTACAGTGTGGTGGTTTTACTCGGGTGGGCAGCCGAGTTCCACCACGGCCGCTCTCTCACTCCCCCTCCTCAAAGGGGGAGAAAATACGATGCAAAGGGCTCAAGGGCTGAGATAAGGACGGGGAGATCACTCAACAGTTACCGTGATGGGCAAAGCAGACTCAGAGTAGGGAGACAGTAAGATTTTTCCCCCCCAGTCCACCCTCTCCCACCTCCTCCCCCCAAGCGGCTCAGGGGAGCGGGGCAACGGGGGCTGCGGTCAGTCTGTAGCACTTTGTCTCCGCCGCTCCTTCTCGGTCGCTCTCTGCCCCTGCTCCACCGGGGGCTCCTCCACGGGCTGCAGCGTGGAAACCTGCCCCACCGTGGTACACCATGGGCTGCAGGGGGACAGCCTGCTTCACCATGGTCCTCACCACAGGCCGCAGGGGACTTCTGCTCCGGCGCCTGGAGCACCTCTCCCCCTCCCTCTTCACTGACCTTGGCGTCTGCAAGGCTGTTTCTCATTCCTCCCTCTCTCCCAGCTGCTCTTCCGCAGCAGTTTTTTTTTTTTTTTCCTTTCTTAAATCTGGTCTCACAGAGGCGCAAACAACATCGCTTATTGGCCTGGCTCTGGCCAGCGGCAGACCCTTCTCTAACGTGGCGCAGTTTCCGGATTCTTCTCGTAGACCCCACCCTGATGGCCCCCCCGCTACCAAATCCTTGCCACGCAAACCCACTACATAAGGCAAGAGAACTCATAAATGGTTTGAAAGAGATTTATTGCAGCATGACTGAAAAGGAGGAGAAGAAAGAATTATACATGGCACCTCCTAGTACAAAAAAGACAGAGCTCTCCATGAAATGATCGGTTGGCAGATTGAAAACAAACAGAAGAATGTGCTTCTTCACACTTCACGCAGCTGAGCTGTCGGTCTGGCTGCAGACATGGTAGATGCCAAAAAGCGCCGCAGTGAAGAAAACACCAAAAGCTGCATGATGAAGAAGACCTCAAGGGCCGCAGTGAAGAAAACACGAACAGCTACACGATGAAAAACTTATCAGGGCCTGGAACGAGAGAAAAAAAACCACCAAATGTTAGAAGCTGAAGCACTTCTCAGGGGCAACAAGGTGAAAACAACCAAAAGCTCCATGATGAAGCTCTCCTCAGGGAAAACATGGTGAGCAGAACCCCAAAGGCTTTACGATGCAGAACTCCTCAAGGGCCGCAGTGAAGAAAAAACCAAAAGCTGCTCGACAAACCAATCCTCAGGGGCCGAAGTGAAGAGAACCAGAAGAGCTGCATGATGAAGAACACCTCAGGGTCGTAATGAAGAACACACCAAAAGCTGCACACAGAAGCACTCCTCAGGGGCCACCGGGAGAAGAAAACACAAAAAGCTCCACGAAGAATTACTTCTCAAGTGCCACAGTGAAGAAAACACAATAAGCTGAATGATGAAGCACTCCTCAGGGGAAACACAGCATGGAGAACCCCAAAAACTGCACGTTGAAGACCTCCTCAGGGGAAACGCAGTGAAGGAAACACAAAAAGCTGGACGCAGAAGCACTCCTCAAGTCGCAGTGAAGAAAGAGCACAGCAAAAGCTGCACACAGAAGCGCTCCTCAGGGGCCACAGGGAGAAGAAACCACGAAAAGCTCCACGAAGAATTACTCCTGAAGCGCCACAGGGAAGAAAACGCGCAGAGCTGAATGGTGAAGCCCACCTCAGGGGAAACGTGGTGTGGGGAAAACCCCCAAAAAGCTGCACGATGAAGAGCTCCTCAGGGACGTAGCGAAGAAAACTCCAAAAGCTGTTAAGAAGGCACTCCTCAGAGGCTGCAGTGGAGAAACACCAAAAGCTGGACAATGAAGCCCTCCTCAGGGGAAACGTGGTGAAGAGATCCCAAAAAGCTGCATGATGAAGAACTCCTCGTAGGCCGCAATGAAGAAAACACCAG
Organism: Anser cygnoides; assembly: GCF_040182565.1. NCBI lineage: Eukaryota > Metazoa > Chordata > Aves > Anseriformes > Anatidae > Anser > Anser cygnoides. The sequence continues at coordinate 8,549,477 of NC_089875.1, forward strand.
AAGCTGCACGCAGTAGCACTCCTCAGGGCCTGGAAGGAGAGAAAAAAAACACCAAATGTTAGCAGATGAAGCACTTGTCAGGGGCAACAAGGTGAAAACGATACCAAAAGCTCCATGATGAAGCTCTCCTCAGGGAAAACGTGGCGTGGAGAACCCCAAAAGCAAGACGGTGTTGAACTCCTCAGGGCCGTAGAGAAGAAACCACCAAAAGCTGCATGATGACGCATTCCTCCGACGTCCCAAAGTGAAGAGAACCCCAAAAGCTGCACGATGAAGAACTCCTCAGGGACCACAAGGTGAAGAAACCACAAAAAGCTCCACGGAGAATTACTCCTCAAGTGCCACAGTGAAGAAAATGCAAAAAGCTGAATGATGAAGCACTCCTCAGGGGAAACGTGGTGTGGAGAACCCCAAAAACTGCACGTTGAAGACATCCTCAGGGGAAATGCAGTGAAGGAAACACAAAAAGCTGGACGCAGAAGCACTCCTCAAGTTGCAGTGAAGAAAGAACACAGCAGAAGCTGCACACAGAAGAGATCCCAAAAAGCTGCACGATGAAGAACTCCTCATAGGCCGCAATGAAGAAAACACCAGAAGCTGCACTCAGAAGCACTCCTCAGGGCCTGGAATGAGAAAAAAAACCACCAAATGTTAGCAGATGAAGCACCTCTCAGGGGCAACCAGGTGAAAACGATACCAAAAGCTCCATGATGAAGCTCTCCTCAGGGAAAACGTGGCGTGGAGAACCCCAAAAGCAAGACGGTGTTGAACTCCTCAGGGCCGTAGAGAAGAAACCACCAAAAGCTCCATGATGACGCATTCCTCCGAAGTCCCAAAGCGAAGGGAACCCCAAAAGCTGCACGATGAAGAACTCCTCAGGGACCACAAGGTGAAGAAACCACAAAAAGCTCCACGGAGAATTACTCCTCAAGTGCCACAGTGAAGAAAACGCAAAAAGCTGAATGATGAAGCACTCCTCAGGGGAAACGTGGTGTGGAGAACCCCAAAAACTGCACGTTGAAGACCTCCTCAGGGGAAACGCAGTGAAGGAAACACAAAAAGCTGGACGCAGAAGCACTCCTCAAGTCGCAGTGAAGAAAGAGCACAGCAAAAGCTGCACACAGAAGCGCTCCTCAGGGGCCACAAGCAGCCCACCGGCTGCGCCTCGCCTGCGCGCCGCCGTCGTTGGAGTGCCGCAGCCCCAGCACACCCAGCAGCATGTCACCCACCCTGGCCTGTGACACCTGTGCTCCCTCACAGCCAGGCGCCGCCCCATTGGCCGCCTGCCTTGGCGCCTCTGGGCACAGCCAATAGCGGGGCCGCTGGCGCTTGTTGCTAGGCAGCATGGAGCTGTGGCACCCAATGGGCGCCAGGAGGCCGCAGGGCGGTGCCGGCCTCCCAGGGCTGAGGCCTGGCGCAGTGCCTCGCAGGAGCGATGAGGCCTCCCTGACACCACCTGCAGCTCTGCCTGGCCTTGCCCCCCGGCCCTCCGAGAGGCACATTTTGACCGGAGGAGCACGCAAACTGCTCCAGCAAGGTGGCAGCGGCATTGTGCAGGGCACACTGACATTGCCCATCCATAAATCCCTCCTCTGTCCCTGGTGACACTGAGTACACTGCCCGCTTTGCCGTGCTGCCCACAGACATGAAATTGGGTCCTCAGTGTCCTGAAAGGGTACAAACCAAAGCCAGTTCTGTTGACACAGCCCACAGGACTAAACTCGGTTAAAACCATCCACCGTGAGAATACAAATCTCTTCCTCACCAAAACGCCCCAGTGACAGGTAGCTTTTGCATCAGCTTCTTGCAGAACTGGATCTTCAGTGTTCGTACAGTTCTGCAAAGCTTCCGCTCCGCAAACTTTTAAGTCTGTGGACTTTGGAAGGACCAAGGCCCCACTATGCAACTCGCCGTTAGATGTCATCTTCAAAACCAGGGGTTCTTATCACAGAATCACAGAGTCATCTAGGTTGGAAGAGACCTCCAAGATCACCGAGTCCAACCTCTGACCTAACGCTAACAAGCCCTCCACTAAACCATATCACTAAGCTCAACATCTAAATGTCTTTTAAAGACCTCCAGGGACGGTGACTCAACCACTTCCCTGGGCAGCCTATCCCAATGCCTAACAACCCTTTTGGTAAAGAAGTTCTTCCTAATATCCAACCTAAACCTCCCCTGGTGCAACTTTAGCCCATTCCCCCTCGTCCTGTCACCAGGCACGTGGGAGAATAGACCAACCCCCACCTCGCTACAGCCTCCTTTAAGGTACCTGTAAAGTGCGATAAGGTCGCCTCTGAGCCTCGTCTTCTCCAGGCTGAACAACCCCAGCTCCCTCAGCGGCTCCTCGTAAGACTTGTTCTCCAGACTCCTCACCAGCTTCGTTGCCCTTCTCTGGACTCGCTCGAGCACCTCGATGTCCTTCTTGTAGCGAGGGGCCCAAAACTGAACACAGTACTCGAGGTGCGGCCTTACCAGAGCCGAGTACAGGGGGCCAATCACTTCCCTAGCCCTGCTGGCCGCACCGTTTCTTATGCAAGCCAGGATGCTGTTGGCCTTCTTGGCCACCAAGGCACACTGCTGGCTCGTGGCCAACCTGTCATCCACCAGGACCCCCAGGTCCTTCTGCGCAGGGCTTTTCTCCAGCAGGTCATCCCCCAGCCTGTACTGATACGTGCAGTTGTTCCTTCCCAGGTGCAAGACTCTACACGCTTGCTTTTGTTAAACGTCACCTGGTTTCTTCCTGCCCAGCTCTCCAGCCTGTCCAGGTCTCACTGAATGGCAGCACAGCCTTCTGGCGTGTGGGCCACTCCTCCCAGCTTTGTATCATCAGCGTACTTGCTGAGGGTGGACACTATTCCCTCATCAAAGTCGTTGATGAAGCTGTCGAACAAGACCGGACCCAGCACCGCCCCCGAGCTTGTCCCAGGTCTCCAACTGGACTCTGCGCCGCCAATCACCACCCTCTGAGCTCGGCCAGTCAGCCAGTTCTCAACCCACCTTACCGTCCACTCTCCTATCCCACACTTTGTCAGCTTTGTTAGCAGGATCTCATGGGAGACAGTAGCAAAAGCCTTTTGTTTTTGTTTTGTTGTTGTTTGTTTTTGGAGATTCACGTGACACTCCGTGAAAGAAAAGTTTAGCGCATCAGCATCCCACTGGGAAGACATAAAATGCACTCCCAAAGTCTTTCCCCTTCTCCTTAACACTGGAGGTGCCTTAAGAGGAGAGCCTGGGCCCCTCATGGCTGGGCTCCTCCAATGCTAGCAAATTGCGTGAAAAGTTACATTCAGCTGAAAAGTAAGCGAATGACATGAAAATTATCTCACTATTTGAACTAATGAGTTAAATTTCCACTCCTGCAAAAATACTCAAAGAAATAACCCAATAGGTTACGTGTAGTTAGGCAATCACAGCTAAAACTGCAACAAAGTACGGATGGTGAGAAACAAACAACAAAGCCATTTCCTTCTCTGAGGGCGGAACACCTTGCTCAGGGAAGACACCCATGTATCGCCTTCAGAAAGCCTTCGACACCCTCCACCTCGCGCTCCCATCAGCAGGATGAAGAAGGTGAGAGGGAACGGCCGACGGAAGACTGCTCCATCCAGAGCGTGGGGTCTACTGTTAAATTTTCCACTGAAATTGCGTCTATTTCTGAGGATTGTACTTCAAGTAACACACACACCAAGCAGAAAGCATCCAAAGAACGCAGTAAGTCTGATGCTAAGAATGACCCTTCTTAGGATCAGACTTTTAGAAAACATGGTCTCTAAGGAAAGATTAAACATTGGATTAATGGACTAACTCTTTAATGTCAAGAGAAGGCAGAACCGAGATGTGCATAAGGATGCTGCAAATAAAAAGGGAGCAAACTTCTCCCCAGGCCCTCTATTTAGGACAAGAAAGAAAGGACTTCAGATGCAGCAAAAGGACTTTAGTTTAGGTGTTACAGTGTGGTGGTTTTACTCGGGTGGGCAGCCGAGTTCCACCACGGCCGCTCTCTCACTCCCCCTCCTCAAAGGGGGAGAAAATACGATGCAAAGGGCTCAAGGGCTGAGATAAGGACGGGGAGATCACTCAACAGTTACCGTGATGGGCAAAGCAGACTCAGAGTAGGGAGACAGTAAGATTTTTCCCCCCCAGTCCACCCTCTCCCACCTCCTCCCCCCAAGCGGCTCAGGGGAGCGGGGCAACGGGGGCTGCGGTCAGTCTGTAGCACTTTGTCTCCGCCGCTCCTTCTCGGTCGCTCTCTGCCCCTGCTCCACCGGGGGCTCCTCCACGGGCTGCAGCGTGGAAACCTGCCCCACCGTGGTACACCATGGGCTGCAGGGGGACAGCCTGCTTCACCATGGTCCTCACCACAGGCCGCAGGGGACTTCTGCTCCGGCGCCTGGAGCACCTCTCCCCCTCCCTCTTCACTGACCTTGGCGTCTGCAAGGCTGTTTCTCATTCCTCCCTCTCTCCCAGCTGCTCTTCCGCAGCAGTTTTTTTTTTTTTTTCCTTTCTTAAATCTGGTCTCACAGAGGCGCAAACAACATCGCTTATTGGCCTGGCTCTGGCCAGCGGCAGACCCTTCTCTAACGTGGCGCAGTTTCCGGATTCTTCTCGTAGACCCCACCCTGATGGCCCCCCCGCTACCAAATCCTTGCCACGCAAACCCACTACATAAGGCAAGAGAACTCATAAATGGTTTGAAAGAGATTTATTGCAGCATGACTGAAAAGGAGGAGAAGAAAGAATTATACATGGCACCTCCTAGTACAAAAAAGACAGAGCTCTCCATGAAATGATCGGTTGGCAGATTGAAAACAAACAGAAGAATGTGCTTCTTCACACTTCACGCAGCTGAGCTGTCGGTCTGGCTGCAGACATGGTAGATGCCAAAAAGCGCCGCAGTGAAGAAAACACCAAAAGCTGCATGATGAAGAAGACCTCAAGGGCCGCAGTGAAGAAAACACGAACAGCTACACGATGAAAAACTTATCAGGGCCTGGAACGAGAGAAAAAAAACCACCAAATGTTAGAAGCTGAAGCACTTCTCAGGGGCAACAAGGTGAAAACAACCAAAAGCTCCATGATGAAGCTCTCCTCAGGGAAAACATGGTGAGCAGAACCCCAAAGGCTTTACGATGCAGAACTCCTCAAGGGCCGCAGTGAAGAAAAAACCAAAAGCTGCTCGACAAACCAATCCTCAGGGGCCGAAGTGAAGAGAACCAGAAGAGCTGCATGATGAAGAACACCTCAGGGCCGTAGTGAAGAACACACCAAAAGCTGCACACAGAAGCACTCCTCAGGGGCCACCGGGAGAAGAAAACACAAAAAGCTCCACGAAGAATTACTTCTCAAGTGCCACAGTGAAGAAAACACAATAAGCTGAATGATGAAGCACTCCTCAGGGGAAACACAGCATGGAGAACCCCAAAAACTGCACGTTGAAGACCTCCTCAGGGGAAACGCAGTGAAGGAAACACAAAAAGCTGGACGCAGAAGCACTCCTCAAGTCGCAGTGAAGAAAGAGCACAGCAAAAGCTGCACACAGAAGCGCTCCTCAGGGGCCACAGGGAGAAGAAACCACGAAAAGCTCCACGAAGAATTACTCCTGAAGCGCCACAGGGAAGAAAACGCGCAGAGCTGAATGGTGAAGCCCACCTCAGGGGAAACGTGGTGTGGGGAAAACCCCCAAAAAGCTGCACGATGAAGAGCTCCTCAGGGACGTAGCGAAGAAAACTCCAAAAGCTGTTAAGAAGGCACTCCTCAGAGGCTGCAGTGGAGAAACACCAAAAGCTGGACAATGAAGCCCTCCTCAGGGGAAACGTGGTGAAGAGATCCCAAAAAGCTGCATGATGAAGAACTCCTCGTAGGCCGCAATGAAGAAAACACCAGAAGCTGCACGCAGTAGCACTCCTCAGGGCCTGGAAGGAGAGAAAAAAAACACCAAATGTTAGCAGATGAAGCACTTGTCAGGGGCAACAAGGTGAAAACGATACCAAAAGCTCCATGATGAAGCTCTCCTCAGGGAAAACGTGGCGTGGAGAACCCCAAAAGCAAGACGGTGTTGAACTCCTCAGGGCCGTAGAGAAGAAACCACCAAAAGCTGCATGATGACGCATTCCTCCGACGTCCCAAAGGGAAGAGAACCCCAAAAGCTGCACGATGAAGAACTCCTCAGGGACCACAAGGTGAAGAAACCACAAAAAGCTCCACGGAGAATTACTCCTCAAGTGCCACAGTGAAGAAAATGCAAAAAGCTGAATGATGAAGCACTCCTCAGGGGAAACGTGGTGTGGAGAACCCCAAAAACTGCATGACGAAGACCTCCTCAGGGGAAACGCAGTGAAGGAAACACAAAAAGCTGGACGCAGAAGCACTCCTCAAGTCGCAGTGAAGAAAGAGCACAGCAAAAGCTGCACACAGAAGCGCTCCTCAGGGGCCACAGGGAGAAGAAAACACGCAGAGCTGAATGGTGAAGCCCTCCTCAGGGGAAACGTGGTGTGGGGAAAACCCCCAAAAGCTGCCTGATGAAGAGCTCCTCAGGGACGTAGTGAAGAAAACTCCAAAAGCTGCTCAAGAAGGCACTCCTCAGAGGCTGCAGTGGAGAAACACCAAAAGCTGGACGATGAAGCACTCCTCAGGAGAAACGTGGTGTGGAGAACCCCAAAAACTGCACGTTGAAGACATCCTCAGGGGAAATGCAGTGAAGGAAACACAAAAAGCTGGACGCAGAAGCACTCCTCAAGTTGCAGTGAAGAAAGAACACAGCAGAAGCTGCACACAGAAGAGATCCCAAAAAGCTGCACGATGAAGAACTCCTCATAGGCCGCAATGAAGAAAACACCAGAAGCTGCACTCAGAAGCACTCCTCAGGGCCTGGAATGAGAAAAAAAACCACCAAATGTTAGCAGATGAAGCACTTCTCAGGGGCAACAAGGTGAATACGATACCAAAAGCTCCATGATGAAGCTCTCCTCAGGGAAAACGTGGCGTGGAGAACCCCAAAAGCAAGACGGTGTTGAACTCCTCAGGGCCGTAGAGAAGAAACCACCAAAAGCTCCATGATGACGCATTCCTCCGAAGTCCCAAAGCGAAGAGAACCCCAAAAGCTGCACGATGAAGAACTCCTCAGGGACCACAAGGTGAAGAAACCACAAAAAGCTCCACGGAGAATTACTCCTCAAGTGCCACAGTGAAGAAAATGCAAAAAGCTGAATGATGAAGCACTCCTCAGGGGAAACGTGGTGTGGAGAACCCCAAAAACTGCACGTTGAAGACCTCCTCAGGGGAAACGCAGTGAAGGAAACACAAAAAGCTGGACGCAGAAGCACTCCTCAAGTCGCAGTGAAGAAAGAGCACAGCAAAAGCTGCACACAGAAGCACTCCTCAGGGGCCACAAGCAGCCCACCGGCCGCGCCTCGCCTGCGCGCCGCCGTCGTTGGAGTGCCGCAGCCCCAGCACACCCAGCAGCATGTCACCCACCCTGGCCTGTGACACCTGTGCTCCCTCACAGCCAGGCGCCGCCCCATTGGCCGCCTGCCTTGGCGCCTCTGGGCACAGCCAATAGCGAGGCCGCTGGCGCTTGTTGCTAGGCAGCATGGAGCTGTGGCACCCAATGGGCGCCAGGAGGCCGCAGGGCGGTGCCGGCCTCCCAGGGCTGAGGCCTGGCGCAGTGCCTCGCAGGAGCGATGAGGCCTCCCTGACACCACCTGCAGCTCTGCCTGGCCTTGCCCCCCGGCCCTCCGAGAGGCACATTTTGACCGGAGGAGCACGCAAACTGCTCCAGCAAGGTGGCAGCGGCATTGTGCAGGGCACACTGACATTGCCCATCCATAAATCCCTCCTCTGTCCCTGGTGACACTGAGTACACTGCCCGCTTTGCCGTGCTGCCCACAGACATGAAATTGGGTCCTCAGTGTCCTGAAAGGGTACAAACCAAAGCCAGTTCTGTTGACACAGCCCACAGGACTAAACTCGGTTAAAACCATCCACCGTGAGAATACAAATCTCTTCCTCACCAAAACGCCCCAGTGACAGGTAGCTTTTGCATCAGCTTCTTGCAGAACTGGATCTTCAGTGTTCGTACAGTTCTGCAAAGCTTCCGCTCCGCAAACTTTTAAGTCTGTGGACTTTGGAAGGACCAAGGCCCCACTATGCAACTCGCCGTTAGATGTCATCTTCAAAACCAGGGGTTCTTATCACAGAATCACAGAGTCATCTAGGTTGGAAGAGACCTCCAAGATCACCGAGTCCAACCTCTGACCTAACGCTAACAAGCCCTCCACTAAACCATATCACTAAGCTCAACATCTAAATGTCTTTTAAAGACCTCCAGGGACGGTGACTCAACCACTTCCCTGGGCAGCCTATCCCAATGCCTAACAACCCTTTTGGTAAAGAAGTTCTTCCTAATATCCAACCTAAACCTCCCCTGGTGCAACTTTAGCCCATTCCCCCTCGTCCTGTCACCAGGCACGTGGGAGAACAGACCAACCCCCACCTCGCTACAGCCTCCTTTAAGGTACCTGTAGAGTGCGATAAGGTCGCCTCTGAGCCTCGTCTTCTCCAGGCTGAACAACCCCAGCTCCCTCAGCGGCTCCTCGTAAGACTTGTTCTCCAGACTCCTCACCAGCTTCGTTGCCCTTCTCTGGACTCGCTCGAGCACCTCGATGTCCTTCTTGTAGCGAGGGGCCCAAAACTGAACACAGTACTCGAGGTGCGGCCTTACCAGAGCCGAGTACAGGGGGCCAATCACTTCCCTAGCCCTGCTGGCCGCACCGTTTCTTATGCAAGCCAGGATGCTGTTGGCCTTCTTGGCCACCAAGGCACACTGCTGGCTCGTGGCCAACCTGTCATCCACCAGGACCCCCAGGTCCTTCTGCGCAGGGCTTTTCTCCAGCAGGTCATCCCCCAGCCTGTACTGATACGTGCAGTTGTTCCTTCCCAGGTGCAAGACTCTACACGCTTGCTTTTGTTAAACGTCACCTGGTTTCTTCCTGCCCAGCTCTCCAGCCTGTCCAGGTCTCACTGAATGGCAGCACAGCCTTCTGGCGTGTGGGCCACTCCTCCCAGCTTTGTATCATCAGCGTACTTGCTGAGGGTGGACACTATTCCCTCATCAAAGTCGTTGATGAAGCTGTCGAACAAGACCGGACCCAGCACCGCCCCCGAGCTTGTCCCAGGTCTCCAACTGGACTCTGCGCCGCCAATCACCACCCTCTGAGCTCGGCCAGTCAGCCAGTTCTCAACCCACCTTACCGTCCACTCTCCTATCCCACACTTTGTCAGCTTTGTTAGCAGGATCTCATGGGAGACAGTAGCAAAAGCCTTTCGTTTTTGTTTTGTTGTTGTTTGTTTTTGGAGATTCACGTGACACTCCGTGAAAGAAAAGTTTAGCGCATCAGCATCCCACTGGGAAGACACAAAATGCACTCCCAAAGTCTTTCCCCTTCTCCTTAACACTGGAGGTGCCTTAAGAGGAGAGCCTGGGCCCCTCATGGCTGGGCTCCTCCAATGCTAGCAAATTGTGTGAAAAGTTACATTCAGCTGAAAAGTGAGCGAATGACATGAAAATTATCTCACTATTTGAACTAATGAGTTAAATTTCCACTCCTGCAAAAATACTCAAAGAAATAACCCAATAGGTTACGTGTAGTTAGGCAATCACAGCTAAAACTGCAACAAAGTACGGATGGTGAGAAACAAACAACAAAGCCATTTCCTTCTCTGAGGGCGGAACACCTTGCTCAGGGAAGACACCCATGTATCGCCTTCAGAAAGCCTTCGACACCCTCCACCTCGCGCTCCCATCAGCAGGATGAAGAAGGTGAGAGGGAACAGCCGACGGAAGACTGCTCCATCCAGAGCGTGGGGTCTACTGTTAAATTTTCCACTGAAATTGTGTCTATTTCTGAGGATTGTACTTCAAGTAACACACACACCAAGCAGAAAGCATCCAAAGAACCCAGTAAGTCTGATGCTAAGAATGACCCTTCTTAGGATCAGACTTTTAGAAAACATGGTCTCTAAGGAAAGATTAAACATTGGATTAATGGACGAACTCTTTAATGTCAAGAGAAGGCAGAACCGAGATGTGCATAAGGATGCTGCAAATAAAAAGGGAGCAAACTTCTCCCCAGGCCCTCTATTTAGGACAAGAAAGAAAGGACTTCAGATGCAGCAAAAGGACTTTAGTTTAGGTGTTACAGTGTGGTGGTTTTACTCGGGTGGGCAGCCGAGTTCCACCACGGCCGCTCTCTCACTCCCCCTCCTCAAAGGGGGAGAAAATACGATGCAAAGGGCTCAAGGGCTGAGATAAGGACGGGGAGATCACTCAACAGTTACCGTGATGGGCAAAGCAGACTCAGAGTAGGGAGACAGTAAGATTTTTCCCCCCCAGTCCACCCTCTCCCACCTCCTCCCCCCAAGCGGCTCAGGGGAGCGGGGCAACGGGGGCTGCGGTCAGTCTGTAGCACTTTGTCTCCGCCGCTCCTTCTCGGTCGCTCTCTGCCCCTGCTCCACCGGGGGCTCCTCCACGGGCTGCAGCGTGGAAACCTGCCCCACCGTGGTACACCATGGGCTGCAGGGGGACAGCCTGCTTCACCATGGTCCTCACCACAGGCCGCAGGGGACTTCTGCTCCGGCGCCTGGAGCACCTCTCCCCCTCCCTCTTCACTGACCTTGGCGTCTGCAAGGCTGTTTCTCATTCCTCCCTCTCTCCCAGCTGCTCTTCCGCAGCAGTTTTTTTTTTTTTTTTCCTTTCTTAAATCTGGTCTCACAGAGGCGCAAACAACATCGCTTATTGGCCTGGCTCTGGCCAGCGGCAGACCCTTCTCTAACGTGGCGCGGTTTCCGGATTCTTCTCGTAGACCCCACCCTGATGGCCCCCCCGCTACCAAATCCTTGCCACGCAAACCCACTACATAAGGCAAGAGAACTCATAAATGGTTTGAAAGAGATTTATTGCAGCATGACTGAAAAGGAGGAGAAGAAAGAATTATACATGGCACCTCCTAGTACAAAAAAGACAGAGCTCTCCATGAAATGATCGGTTGGCAGATTGAAAACAAACAGAAGAATGTGCTTCTTCACACTTCACGCAGCTGAGCTGTCGGTCTGGCTGCAGACATGGTAGATGCCAAAAAGCGCCGCAGTGAAGAAAACACCAAAAGCTGCATGATGAAGAAGACCTCAAGGGCCGCAGTGAAGAAAACACGAACAGCTACACGATGAAAAACTTATCAGGGCCTGGAACGAGAGAAAAAAAACCACCAAATGTTAGAAGCTGAAGCACTTCTCAGGGGCAACAAGGTGAAAACAACCAAAAGCTCCATGATGAAGCTCTCCTCAGGGAAAACATGGTGAGCAGAACCCCAAAGGCTTTACGATGCAGAACTCCTCAAGGGCCGCAGTGAAGAAAAAACCAAAAGCTGCTCGACAAACCAATCCTCAGGGGCCGAAGTGAAGAGAACCAGAAGAGCTGCATGATGAAGAACACCTCAGGGCCGTAGCGAAGAACACACCAAAAGCTGCACACAGAAGCACTCCTCAGGGGCCACCGGGAGAAGAAAACACAAAAAGCTCCACGAAGAATTACTTCTCAAGTGCCACAGTGAAGAAAACACAATAAGCTGAATGATGAAGCACTCCTCAGGGGAAACACAGCATGGAGAACCCCAAAAACTGCACGTTGAAGACCTCCTCAGGGGAAACGCAGTGAAGGAAACACAAAAAGCTGGACGCAGAAGCACTCCTCAAGTCGCAGTGAAGAAAGAGCACAGCAAAAGCTGCACACAGAAGCGCTCCTCAGGGGCCACAGGGAGAAGAAACCACGAAAAGCTCCACGAAGAATTACTCCTGAAGCGCCACAGGGAAGAAAACGCGCAGAGCTGAATGGTGAAGCCCACCTCAGGGGAAACGTGGTGTGGGGAAAACCCCCAAAAAGCTGCACGATGAAGAGCTCCTCAGGGACGTAGCGAAGAAAACTCCAAAAGCTGTTAAGAAGGCACTCCTCAGAGGCTGCAGTGGAGAAACACCAAAAGCTGGACAATGAAGCCCTCCTCAGGGGAAACGTGGTGAAGAGATCCCAAAAAGCTGCATGATGAAGAACTCCTCGTAGGCCGCAATGAAGAAAACACCAGAAGCTGCACGCAGTAGCACTCCTCAGGGCCTGGAAGGAGAGAAAAAAAACACCAAATGTTAGCAGATGAAGCACTTCTCAGGGGCAACAAGGTGAAAACGATACCAAAAGCTCCATGATGAAGCTCTCCTCAGGGAAAACGTGGCGTGGAGAACCCCAAAAGCAAGACGGTGTTGAACTCCTCAGGGCCGTAGAGAAGAAACCACCAAAAGCTGCATGATGACGCATTCCTCCGAAGTCCCAAAGTGAAGAGAACCCCAAAAGCTGCACGATGAAGAACTCCTCAGGGACCACAAGGTGAAGAAACCACAAAAAGCTCCACGGAGAATTACTCCTCAAGTGCCACAGTGAAGAAAATGCAAAAAGCTGAATGATGAAGCACTCCTCAGGGGAAACGTGGTGTGGAGAACCCCAAAAACTGCATGACGAAGACCTCCTCAGGGGAAACGCAGTGAAGGAAACACAAAAAGCTGGACGCAGAAGCACTCCTCAAGTCGCAGTGAAGAAAGAGCACAGCAAAAGCTGCACACAGAAGCGCTCCTCAGGGGCCACAGGGAGAAGAAAACACGCAGAGCTGAATGGTGAAGCCCTCCTCAGGGGAAACGTGGTGTGGGGAAAACCCCCAAAAGCTGCCTGATGAAGAGCTCCTCAGGGACGTAGTGAAGAAAACTCCAAAAGCTGCTCAAGAAGGCACTCCTCAGAGGCTGCAGTGGAGAAACACCAAAAGCTGGACGATGAAGCACTCCTCAGGAGAAACGTGGTGTGGAGAACCCCAAAAACTGCACGTTGAAGACATCCTCAGGGGAAATGCAGTGAAGGAAACACAAAAAGCTGGACGCAGAAGCACTCCTCAAGTTGCAGTGAAGAAAGAACACAGCAGAAGCTGCACACAGAAGAGATCCCAAAAAGCTGCACGATGAAGAACTCCTCATAGGCCGCAATGAAGAAAACACCAGAAGCTGCACTCAGAAGCACTCCTCAGGGCCTGGAATGAGAAAAAAAACCACCAAATGTTAGCAGATGAAGCACTTCTCAGGGGCAACAAGGTGAATACGATACCAAAAGCTCCATGATGAAGCTCTCCTCAGGGAAAACGTGGCGTGGAGAACCCCAAAAGCAAGACGGTGTTGAACTCCTCAGGGCCGTAGAGAAGAAACCACCAAAAGCTCCATGATGACGCATTCCTCCGAAGTCCCAAAGCGAAGAGAACCCCAAAAGCTGCACGATGAAGAACTCCTCAGGGACCACAAGGTGAAGAAACCACAAAAAGCTCCACGGAGAATTACTCCTCAAGTGCCACAGTGAAGAAAATGCAAAAAGCTGAATGATGAAGCACTCCTCAGGGGAAACGTGGTGTGGAGAACCCCAAAAACTGCACGTTGAAGACCTCCTCAGGGGAAACGCAGTGAAGGAAACACAAAAAGCTGGACGCAGAAGCACTCCTCAAGTCGCAGTGAAGAAAGAGCACAGCAAAAGCTGCACACAGAAGCGCTCCTCAGGGGCCACAAGCAGCCCACCGGCCGCGCCTCGCCTGCGCGCCGCCGTCGTTGGAGTGCCGCAGCCCCAGCACACCCAGCAGCATGTCACCCACCCTGGCCTGTGACACCTGTGCTCCCTCACAGCCAGGCGCCGCCCCATTGGCCGCCTGCCTTGGCGCCTCTGGGCACAGCCAATAGCGAGGCCGCTGGCGCTTGTTGCTAGGCAGCATGGAGCTGTGGCACCCAATGGGCGCCAGGAGGCCGCAGGGCGGTGCCGGCCTCCCAGGGCTGAGGCCTGGCGCAGTGCCTCGCAGGAGCGATGAGGCCTCCCTGACACCACCTGCAGCTCTGCCTGGCCTTGCCCCCCGGCCCTCCGAGAGGCACATTTTGACCGGAGGAGCACGCAAACTGCTCCAGCAAGGTGGCAGCGGCATTGTGCAGGGCACACTGACATTGCCCATCCATAAATCCCTCCTCTGTCCCTGGTGACACTGAGTACACTGCCCGCTTTGCCGTGCTGCCCACAGACATGAAATTGGGTCCTCAGTGTCCTGAAAGGGTACAAACCAAAGCCAGTTCTGTTGACACAGCCCACAGGACTAAACTCGGTTAAAACCATCCACCGTGAGAATACAAATCTCTTCCTCACCAAAACGCCCCAGTGACAGGTAGCTTTTGCATCAGCTTCTTGCAGAACTGGATCTTCAGTGTTCGTACAGTTCTGCAAAGCTTCCGCTCCGCAAACTTTTAAGTCTGTGGACTTTGGAAGGACCAAGGCCCCACTATGCAACTCGCCGTTAGATGTCATCTTCAAAACCAGGGGTTCTTATCACAGAATCACAGAGTCATCTAGGTTGGAAGAGACCTCCAAGATCACCGAGTCCAACCTCTGACCTAACGCTAACAAGCCCTCCACTAAACCATATCACTAAGCTCAACATCTAAATGTCTTTTAAAGACCTCCAGGGACGGTGACTCAACCACTTCCCTGGGCAGCCTATCCCAATGCCTAACAACCCTTTTGGTAAAGAAGTTCTTCCTAATATCCAACCTAAACCTCCCCTGGTGCAACTTTAGCCCATTCCCCCTCGTCCTGTCACCAGGCACGTGGGAGAACAGACCAACCCCCACCTCGCTACAGCCTCCTTTAAGGTACCTGTAGAGTGCGATAAGGTCGCCTCTGAGCCTCGTCTTCTCCAGGCTGAACAACCCCAGCTCCCTCAGCGGCTCCTCGTAAGACTTGTTCTCCAGACTCCTCACCAGCTTCGTTGCCCTTCTCTGGACTCGCTCGAGCACCTCGATGTCCTTCTTGTAGCGAGGGGCCCAAAACTGAACACAGTACTCGAGGTGCGGCCTTACCAGAGCCGAGTACAGGGGGCCAATCACTTCCCTAGCCCTGCTGGCCGCACCGTTTCTTATGCAAGCCAGGATGCTGTTGGCCTTCTTGGCCACCAAGGCACACTGCTGGCTCGTGGCCAACCTGTCATCCACCAGGACCCCCAGGTCCTTCTGCGCAGGGCTTTTCTCCAGCAGGTCATCCCCCAGCCTGTACTGATACGTGCAGTTGTTCCTTCCCAGGTGCAAGACTCTACACGCTTGCTTTTGTTAAACGTCACCTGGTTTCTTCCTGCCCAGCTCTCCAGCCTGTCCAGGTCTCACTGAATGGCAGCACAGCCTTCTGGCGTGTGGGCCACTCCTCCCAGCTTTGTATCATCAGCGTACTTGCTGAGGGTGGACACTATTCCCTCATCAAAGTCGTTGATGAAGCTGTCGAACAAGACCGGACCCAGCACCGCCCCCGAGCTTGTCCCAGGTCTCCAACTGGACTCTGCGCCGCCAATCACCACCCTCTGAGCTCGGCCAGTCAGCCAGTTCTCAACCCACCTTACCGTCCACTCTCCTATCCCACACTTTGTCAGCTTTGTTAGCAGGATCTCATGGGAGACAGTAGCAAAAGCCTTTCGTTTTTGTTTTGTTGTTGTTTGTTTTTGGAGATTCACGTGACACTCCGTGAAAGAAAAGTTTAGCGCATCAGCATCCCACTGGGAAGACATAAAATGCACTCCCAAAGTCTTTCCCCTTCTCCTTAACACTGGAGGTGCCTTAAGAGGAGAGCCTGGGCCCCTCATGGCTGGGCTCCTCCAATGCTAGCAAATTGTGTGAAAAGTTACATTCAGCTGAAAAGTAAGCGAATGACATGAAAATTATCTCACTATTTGAACTAATGAGTTAAATTTCCACTCCTGCAAAAATACTCAAAGAAATAACCCAATAGGTTACGTGTAGTTAGGCAATCACAGCTAAAACTGCAACAAAGTACGGATGGTGAGAAACAAACAACAAAGCCATTTCCTTCTCTGAGGGCGGAACACCTTGCTCAGGGAAGACACCCATGTATCGCCTTCAGAAAGCCTTCGACACCCTCCACCTCGCGCTCCCATCAGCAGGATGAAGAAGGTGAGAGGGAACGGCCGACGGAAGACTGCTCCATCCAGAGCGTGGGGTCTACTGTTAAATTTTCCACTGAAATTGCGTCTATTTCTGAGGATTGTACTTCAAGTAACACACACACCAAGCAGAAAGCATCCAAAGAACCCAGTAAGTCTGATGCTAAGAATGACCCTTCTTAGGATCAGACTTTTAGAAAACATGGTCTCTAAGGAAAGATTAAACATTGGATTAATGGACTAACTCTTTAATGTCAAGAGAAGGCAGAACCGAGATGTGCATAAGGATGCTGCAAATAAAAAGGGAGCAAACTTCTCCCCAGGCCCTCTATTTAGGACAAGAAAGAAAGGACTTCAGATGCAGCAAAAGGACTTTAGTTTAGGTGTTACAGTGTGGTGGTTTTACTCGGGTGGGCAGCCGAGTTCCACCACGGCCGCTCTCTCACTCCCCCTCCTCAAAGGGGGAGAAAATACGATGCAAAGGGCTCAAGGGCTGAGATAAGGACGGGGAGATCACTCAACAGTTACCGTGATGGGCAAAGCAGACTCAGAGTAGGGAGACAGTAAGATTTTTCCCCCCCAGTCCACCCTCTCCCACCTCCTCCCCCCAAGCGGCTCAGGGGAGCGGGGCAACGGGGGCTGCGGTCAGTCTGTAGCACTTTGTCTCCGCCGCTCCTTCTCGGTCGCTCTCTGCCCCTGCTCCACCGGGGGCTCCTCCACGGGCTGCAGCGTGGAAACCTGCCCCACCGTGGTACACCATGGGCTGCAGGGGGACAGCCTGCTTCACCATGGTCCTCACCACAGGCCGCAGGGGACTTCTGCTCCGGCGCCTGGAGCACCTCTCCCCCTCCCTCTTCACTGACCTTGGCGTCTGCAAGGCTGTTTCTCATTCCTCCCTCTCTCCCAGCTGCTCTTCCGCAGCAGTTTTTTTTTTTTTTTTCCTTTCTTAAATCTGGTCTCACAGAGGCGCAAACAACATCGCTTATTGGCCTGGCTCTGGCCAGCGGCAGACCCTTCTCTAACGTGGCGCAGTTTCCGGATTCTTCTCGTAGACCCCACCCTGATGGCCCCCCCGCTACCAAATCCTTGCCACGCAAACCCACTACATAAGGCAAGAGAACTCATAAATGGTTTGAAAGAGATTTATTGCAGCATGACTGAAAAGGAGGAGAAGAAAGAATTATACATGGCACCTCCTAGTACAAAAAAGACAGAGCTCTCCATGAAATGATCGGTTGGCAGATTGAAAACAAACAGAAGAATGTGCTTCTTCACACTTCACGCAGCTGAGCTGTCGGTCTGGCTGCAGACATGGTAGATGCCAAAAAGCGCCGCAGTGAAGAAAACACCAAAAGCTGCATGATGAAGAAGACCTCAAGGGCCGCAGTGAAGAAAACACGAACAGCTACACGATGAAAAACTTATCAGGGCCTGGAACGAGAGAAAAAAAACCACCAAATGTTAGAAGCTGAAGCACTTCTCAGGGGCAACAAGGTGAAAACAACCAAAAGCTCCATGATGAAGCTCTCCTCAGGGAAAACATGGTGAGCAGAACCCCAAAGGCTTTACGATGCAGAACTCCTCAAGGGCCGCAGTGAAGAAAAAACCAAAAGCTGCTCGACAAACCAATCCTCAGGGGCCGAAGTGAAGAGAACCAGAAGAGCTGCATGATGAAGAACACCTCAGGGCCGTAGTGAAGAACACACCAAAAGCTGCACACAGAAGCACTCCTCAGGGGCCACCGGGAGAAGAAAACACAAAAAGCTCCACGAAGAATTACTTCTCAAGTGCCACAGTGAAGAAAACACAATAAGCTGAATGATGAAGCACTCCTCAGGGGAAACACAGCATGGAGAACCCCAAAAACTGCACGTTGAAGACCTCCTCAGGGGAAACGCAGTGAAGGAAACACAAAAAGCTGGACGCAGAAGCACTCCTCAAGTCGCAGTGAAGAAAGAGCACAGCAAAAGCTGCACACAGAAGCGCTCCTCAGGGGCCACAGGGAGAAGAAACCACGAAAAGCTCCACGAAGAATTACTCCTGAAGCGCCACAGGGAAGAAAACGCGCAGAGCTGAATGGTGAAGCCCACCTCAGGGGAAACGTGGTGTGGGGAAAACCCCCAAAAAGCTGCACGATGAAGAGCTCCTCAGGGACGTAGCGAAGAAAACTCCAAAAGCTGTTAAGAAGGCACTCCTCAGAGGCTGCAGTGGAGAAACACCAAAAGCTGGACAATGAAGCCCTCCTCAGGGGAAACGTGGTGAAGAGATCCCAAAAAGCTGCATGATGAAGAACTCCTCGTAGGCCGCAATGAAGAAAACACCAGAAGCTGCACGCAGTAGCACTCCTCAGGGCCTGGAAGGAGAGAAAAAAAACACCAAATGTTAGCAGATGAAGCACTTCTCAGGGGCAACAAGGTGAAAACGATACCAAAAGCTCCATGATGAAGCTCTCCTCAGGGAAAACGTGGCGTGGAGAACCCCAAAAGCAAGACGGTGTTGAACTCCTCAGGGCCGTAGAGAAGAAACCACCAAAAGCTGCATGATGACGCATTCCTCCGACGTCCCAAAGTGAAGAGAACCCCAAAAGCTGCACGATGAAGAACTCCTCAGGGACCACAAGGTGAAGAAACCACAAAAAGCTCCACGGAGAATTACTCCTCAAGTGCCACAGTGAAGAAAATGCAAAAAGCTGAATGATGAAGCACTCCTCAGGGGAAACGTGGTGTGGAGAACCCCAAAAACTGCATGACGAAGACCTCCTCAGGGGAAACGCAGTGAAGGAAACACAAAAAGCTGGACGCAGAAGCACTCCTCAAGTCGCAGTGAAGAAAGAGCACAGCAAAAGCTGCACACAGAAGCGCTCCTCAGGGGCCACAGGGAGAAGAAAACACGCAGAGCTGAATGGTGAAGCCCTCCTCAGGGGAAACGTGGTGTGGGGAAAACCCCCAAAAGCTGCCTGATGAAGAGCTCCTCAGGGACGTAGTGAAGAAAACTCCAAAAGCTGCTCAAGAAGGCACTCCTCAGAGGCTGCAGTGGAGAAACACCAAAAGCTGGACGATGAAGCACTCCTCAGGAGAAACGTGGTGTGGAGAACCCCAAAAGCTGCCTGATGAAGAGCTCCTCAGGGACGTAGTGAAGAAAACACCAAAAGCTGCTCAAGAAGGCACTCCTCAGAGGCTGCAGTGGAGAAACACCAAAAGCTGGACGATGAAGCACTCCTCAGGAGAAACGTGGTGTGGAGAACCCCAAAAACTGCACGTTGAAGACATCCTCAGGGGAAACGCAGTGAAGGAAACACAAAAAGCTGGACGCAGAAGCACTCCTCAAGTTGCAGTGAAGAAAGAACACAGCAGAAGCTGCACACAGAAGAGATCCCAAAAAGCTGCACGATGAAGAACTCCTCATAGGCCGCAATGAAGAAAACACCAGAAGCTGCACTCAGAAGCACTCCTCAGGGCCTGGAAGGAGAGAAAAAAAACCACCAAATGTTAGCAGATGAAGCACTTCTCAGGGGCAACAAGGTGAAAACGATACCAAAAGCTCCATGATGAAGCTCTCCTCAGGGAAAACGTGGCGTGGAGAACCCCAAAAGCAAGACGGTGTTGAACTCCTCAGGGCCGTAGAGAAGAAACCACCAAGAGCTGCATGATGACGCATTCCTCCGAAGTCCCGAAGCGAAGAGAACCCCAAAAGCTGCACGATGAAGAACTCCTCAGGGACCACAAGGTGAAGAAACCACAAAAAGCTCCACGGAGAATTACTCCTCAAGTGCCACAGTGAAGAAAATGCAAAAAGCTGAATGATGAAGCACTCCTCAGGGGAAACGTGGTGTGGAGAACCCCAAAAACTGCACGTTGAAGACCTCCTCAGGGGAAACGCAGTGAAGGAAACACAAAAAGCTGGACGCAGAAGCACTCCTCAAGTCGCAGTGAAGAAAGAGCACAGCAAAAGCTGCACACAGAAGCGCTCCTCAGGGGCCACAAGCAGCCCACCGGCCGCGCCTCGCCTGCGCGCCGCCGTCGTTGGAGTGCCGCAGCCCCAGCACACCCAGCAGCATGTCACCCACCCTGGCCTGTGACACCTGTGCTCCCTCACAGCCAGGCGCCGCCCCATTGGCCGCCTGCCTTGGCGCCTCTGGGCACAGCCAATAGCGAGGCCGCTGGCGCTTGTTGCTAGGCAGCATGGAGCTGTGGCACCCAATGGGCGCCAGGAGGCCGCAGGGCGGTGCCGGCCTCCCAGGGCTGAGGCCTGGCGCAGTGCCTCGCAGGAGCGATGAGGCCTCCCTGACACCACCTGCAGCTCTGCCTGGCCTTGCCCCCCGGCCCTCCGAGAGGCACATTTTGACCGGAGGAGCACGCAAACTGCTCCAGCAAGGTGGCAGCGGCATTGTGCAGGGCACACTGACATTGCCCATCCATAAATCCCTCCTCTGTCCCTGGTGACACTGAGTACACTGCCCGCTTTGCCGTGCTGCCCACAGACATGAAATTGGGTCCTCAGTGTCCTGAAAGGGTACAAACCAAAGCCAGTTCTGTTGACACAGCCCACAGGACTAAACTCGGTTAAAACCATCCACCGTGAGAATACAAATCTCTTCCTCACCAAAACGCCCCAGTGACAGGTAGCTTTTGCATCAGCTTCTTGCAGAACTGGATCTTCAGTGTTCGTACAGTTCTGCAAAGCTTCCGCTCCGCAAACTTTTAAGTCTGTGGACTTTGGAAGGACCAAGGCCCCACTATGCAACTCGCCGTTAGATGTCATCTTCAAAACCAGGGGTTCTTATCACAGAATCACAGAGTCATCTAGGTTGGAAGAGACCTCCAAGATCACCGAGTCCAACCTCTGACCTAACGCTAACAAGCCCTCCACTAAACCATATCACTAAGCTCAACATCTAAATGTCTTTTAAAGACCTCCAGGGACGGTGACTCAACCACTTCCCTGGGCAGCCTATCCCAATGCCTAACAACCCTTTTGGTAAAGAAGTTCTTCCTAATATCCAACCTAAACCTCCCCTGGTGCAACTTTAGCCCATTCCCCCTCGTCCTGTCACCAGGCACGTGGGAGAACAGACCAACCCCCACCTCGCTACAGCCTCCTTTAAGGTACCTGTAGAGTGCGATAAGGTCGCCTCTGAGCCTCGTCTTCTCCAGGCTGAACAACCCCAGCTCCCTCAGCGGCTCCTCGTAAGACTTGTTCTCCAGACTCCTCACCAGCTTCGTTGCCCTTCTCTGGACTCGCTCGAGCACCTCGATGTCCTTCTTGTAGCGAGGGGCCCAAAACTGAACACAGTACTCGAGGTGCGGCCTTACCAGAGCCGAGTACAGGGGGCCAATCACTTCCCTAGCCCTGCTGGCCGCACCGTTTCTTATGCAAGCCAGGATGCTGTTGGCCTTCTTGGCCACCAAGGCACACTGCTGGCTCGTGGCCAACCTGTCATCCACCAGGACCCCCAGGTCCTTCTGCGCAGGGCTTTTCTCCAGCAGGTCATCCCCCAGCCTGTACTGATACGTGCAGTTGTTCCTTCCCAGGTGCAAGACTCTACACGCTTGCTTTTGTTAAACGTCACCTGGTTTCTTCCTGCCCAGCTCTCCAGCCTGTCCAGGTCTCACTGAATGGCAGCACAGCCTTCTGGCGTGTGGGCCACTCCTCCCAGCTTTGTATCATCAGCGTACTTGCTGAGGGTGGACACTATTCCCTCATCAAAGTCGTTGATGAAGCTGTCGAACAAGACCGGACCCAGCACCGCCCCCGAGCTTGTCCCAGGTCTCCAACTGGACTCTGCGCCGCCAATCACCACCCTCTGAGCTCGGCCAGTCAGCCAGTTCTCAACCCACCTTACCGTCCACTCTCCTATCCCACACTTTGTCAGCTTTGTTAGCAGGATCTCATGGGAGACAGTAGCAAAAGCCTTTTGTTTTTGTTTTGTTGTTGTTTGTTTTTGGAGATTCACGTGACACTCCGTGAAAGAAAAGTTTAGCGCATCAGCATCCCACTGGGAAGACACAAAATGCACTCCCAAAGTCTTTCCCCTTCTCCTTAACACTGGAGGTGCCTTAAGAGGAGAGCCTGGGCCCCTCATGGCTGGGCTCCTCCAATGCTAGCAAATTGTGTGAAAAGTTACATTCAGCTGAAAAGTAAGCGAATGACATGAAAATTATCTCACTATTTGAACTAATGAGTTAAATTTCCACTCCTGCAAAAATACTCAAAGAAATAACCCAATAGGTTACGTGTAGTTAGGCAATCACAGCTAAAACTGCAACAAAGTACGGATGGTGAGAAACAAACAACAAAGCCATTTCCTTCTCTGAGGGCGGAACACCTTGCTCAGGGAAGACACCCATGTATCGCCTTCAGAAAGCCTTCGACACCCTCCACCTCGCGCTCCCATCAGCAGGATGAAGAAGGTGAGAGGGAACGGCCGACGGAAGACTGCTCCATCCAGAGCGTGGGGTCTACTGTTAAATTTTCCACTGAAATTGTGTCTATTTCTGAGGATTGTACTTCAAGTAACACACACACCAAGCAGAAAGCATCCAAAGAACCCAGTAAGTCTGATGCTAAGAATGACCCTTCTTAGGATCAGACTTTTAGAAAACATGGTCTCTAAGGAAAGATTAAACATTGGATTAATGGACGAACTCTTTAATGTCAAGAGAAGGCAGAACCGAGATGTGCATAAGGATGCTGCAAATAAAAAGGGAGCAAACTTCTCCCCAGGCCCTCTATTTAGGACAAGAAAGAAAGGACTTCAGATGCAGCAAAAGGACTTTAGTTTAGGTGTTACAGTGTGGTGGTTTTACTCGGGTGGGCAGCCGAGTTCCACCACGGCCGCTCTCTCACTCCCCCTCCTCAAAGGGGGAGAAAATACGATGCAAAGGGCTCAAGGGCTGAGATAAGGACGGGGAGATCACTCAACAGTTACCGTGATGGGCAAAGCAGACTCAGAGTAGGGAGACAGTAAGATTTTTCCCCCCCAGTCCACCCTCTCCCACCTCCTCCCCCCAAGCGGCTCAGGGGAGCGGAGCAACGGGGGCTGCGGTCAGTCTGTAGCACTTTGTCTCCGCCGCTCCTTCTCGGTCGCTCTCTGCCCCTGCTCCACCGGGGGCTCCTCCACGGGCTGCAGCGTGGAAACCTGCCCCACCGTGGTACACCATGGGCTGCAGGGGGACAGCCTGCTTCACCATGGTCCTCACCACAGGCCGCAGGGGACTTCTGCTCCGGCGCCTGGAGCACCTCTCCCCCTCCCTCTTCACTGACCTTGGCGTCTGCAAGGCTGTTTCTCATTCCTCCCTCTCTCCCAGCTGCTCTTCCGCAGCAGTTTTTTTTTTTTTTTTCCTTTCTTAAATCTGGTCTCACAGAGGCGCAAACAACATCGCTTATTGGCCTGGCTCTGGCCAGCGGCAGACCCTTCTCTAACGTGGCGCGGTTTCCGGATTCTTCTCGTAGACCCCACCCTGATGGCCCCCCCGCTACCAAATCCTTGCCACGCAAACCCACTACATAAGGCAAGAGAACTCATAAATGGTTTGAAAGAGATTTATTGCAGCATGACTGAAAAGGAGGAGAAGAAAGAATTATACATGGCACCTCCTAGTACAAAAAAGACAGAGCTCTCCATGAAATGATCGGTTGGCAGATTGAAAACAAACAGAAGAATGTGCTTCTTCACACTTCACGCAGCTGAGCTGTCGGTCTGGCTGCAGACATGGTAGATGCCAAAAAGCGCCGCAGTGAAGAAAACACCAAAAGCTGCATGATGAAGAAGACCTCAAGGGCCGCAGTGAAGAAAACACGAACAGCTACACGATGAAAAACTTATCAGGGCCTGGAACGAGAGAAAAAAAACCACCAAATGTTAGAAGCTGAAGCACTTCTCAGGGGCAACAAGGTGAAAACAACCAAAAGCTCCATGATGAAGCTCTCCTCAGGGAAAACATGGTGAGCAGAACCCCAAAGGCTTTACGATGCAGAACTCCTCAAGGGCCGCAGTGAAGAAAAAACCAAAAGCTGCTCGACAAACCAATCCTCAGGGGCCGAAGTGAAGAGAACCAGAAGAGCTGCATGATGAAGAACACCTCAGGGCCGTAGTGAAGAACACACCAAAAGCTGCACACAGAAGCACTCCTCAGGGGCCACCGGGAGAAGAAAACACAAAAAGCTCCACGAAGAATTACTTCTCAAGTGCCACAGTGAAGAAAACACAATAAGCTGAATGATGAAGCACTCCTCAGGGGAAACACAGCATGGAGAACCCCAAAAACTGCACGTTGAAGACCTCCTCAGGGGAAACGCAGTGAAGGAAACACAAAAAGCTGGACGCAGAAGCACTCCTCAAGTCGCAGTGAAGAAAGAGCACAGCAAAAGCTGCACACAGAAGCGCTCCTCAGGGGCCACAGGGAGAAGAAACCACGAAAAGCTCCACGAAGAATTACTCCTGAAGCGCCACAGGGAAGAAAACGCGCAGAGCTGAATGGTGAAGCCCACCTCAGGGGAAACGTGGTGTGGGGAAAACCCCCAAAAAGCTGCACGATGAAGAGCTCCTCAGGGACGTAGCGAAGAAAACTCCAAAAGCTGTTAAGAAGGCACTCCTCAGAGGCTGCAGTGGAGAAACACCAAAAGCTGGACAATGAAGCCCTCCTCAGGGGAAACGTGGTGAAGAGATCCCAAAAAGCTGCATGATGAAGAACTCCTCGTAGGCCGCAATGAAGAAAACACCAGAAGCTGCACGCAGTAGCACTCCTCAGGGCCTGGAAGGAGAGAAAAAAAACACCAAATGTTAGCAGATGAAGCACTTCTCAGGGGCAACAAGGTGAAAACGATACCAAAAGCTCCATGATGAAGCTCTCCTCAGGGAAAACGTGGCGTGGAGAACCCCAACAGCAAGACGGTGTTGAACTCCTCAGGGCCGTAGAGAAGAAACCACCAAGAGCTGCATGATGACGCATTCCTCCGAAGTCCCAAAGTGAAGAGAACCCCAAAAGCTGCACGATGAAGAACTCCTCAGGGACCACAAGGTGAAGAAACCACAAAAAGCTCCACGGAGAATTACTCCTCAAGTGCCACAGTGAAGAAAATGCAAAAAGCTGAATGATGAAGCACTCCTCAGGGGAAACGTGGTGTGGAGAACCCCAAAAACTGCATGACGAAGACCTCCTCAGAGGAAACGCAGTGAAGGAAACACAAAAAGCTGGACGCAGAAGCACTCCTCAAGTCGCAGTGAAGAAAGAGCACAGCAAAAGCTGCACACAGAAGCGCTCCTCAGGGGCCACAGGGAGAAGAAAACACGCAGAGCTGAATGGTGAAGCCCTCCTCAGGGGAAACATGGTGTGGGGAAAACCCCCAAAAGCTGCCTGATGAAGAGCTCCTCAGGGACGTAGTGAAGAAAACTCCAAAAGCTGCTCAAGAAGGCACTCCTCAGAGGCTGCAGTGGAGAAACACCAAAAGCTGGACGATGAAGCACTCCTCAGGAGAAACGTGGTGTGGAGAACCCCAAAAACTGCACGTTGAAGACATCCTCAGGGGAAATGCAGTGAAGGAAACACAAAAAGCTGGACGCAGAAGCACTCCTCAAGTTGCAGTGAAGAAAGAACACAGCAGAAGCTGCACACAGAAGAGATCCCAAAAAGCTGCATGATGAAGAACTCCTCATAGGCCGCAATGAAGAAAACACCAGAAGCTGCACTCAGAAGCACTCCTCAGGGCCTGGAATGAGAAAAAAAACCACCAAATGTTAGCAGATGAAGCACTTCTCAGGGGCAACAAGGTGAAAACGATACCAAAAGCTCCATGATGAAGCTCTCCTCAGGGAAAACGTGGCGTGGAGAACCCCAAAAGCAAGACGGTCTTGAACTCCTCAGGGCCGTAGAGAAGAAACCACCAAAAGCTGCATGATGACGCATTCCTCCGACGTCCCAAAGTGAAGAGAACCCCAAAAGCTGCACGATGAAGAACTCCTCAGGGACCACAAGGTGAAGAAACCACAAAAAGCTCCACGGAGAATTACTTCTCAAGTGCCACAGTGAAGAAAACACAATAAGCTGAATGATGAAGCACTCCTCAGGGGAAACACAGCATGGAGAACCCCAAAAACTGCACGTTGAAGACCTCCTCAGGGGAAACGCAGTGAAGGAAACACAAAAAGCTGGACGCAGAAGCACTCCTCAAGTCGCAGTGAAGAAAGAGCACAGCAAAAGCTGCACACAGAAGCGCTCCTCAGGGGCCACAGGGAGAAGAAACCACGAAAAGCTCCACGAAGAATTACTCCTGAAGCGCCACAGGGAAGAAAACGCGCAGAGCTGAATGGTGAAGCCCACCTCAGGGGAAACGTGGTGTGGGGAAAACCCCCAAAAAGCTGCACGATGAAGAGCTCCTCAGGGACGTAGCGAAGAAAACTCCAAAAGCTGTTAAGAAGGCACTCCTCAGAGGCTGCAGTGGAGAAACACCAAAAGCTGGACAATGAAGCCCTCCTCAGGGGAAACGTGGTGAAGAGATCCCAAAAAGCTGCATGATGAAGAACTCCTCGTAGGCCGCAATGAAGAAAACACCAGAAGCTGCACGCAGTAGCACTCCTCAGGGCCTGGAAGGAGAGAAAAAAAACACCAAATGTTAGCAGATGAAGCACTTCTCAGGGGCAACAAGGTGAAAACGATACCAAAAGCTCCATGATGAAGCTCTCCTCAGGGAAAACGTGGCGTGGAGAACCCCAAAAGCAAGACGGTGTTGAACTCCTCAGGGCCGTAGAGAAGAAACCACCAACAGCTGCATGATGACGCATTCCTCCGAAGTCCCAAAGTGAAGAGAACCCCAAAAGCTGCACGATGAAGAACTCCTCAGGGACCACAAGGTGAAGAAACCACAAAAAGCTCCACGGAGAATTACTCCTCAAGTGCCACAGTGAAGAAAATGCAAAAAGCTGAATGATGAAGCACTCCTCAGGGGAAACGTGGTGTGGAGAACCCCAAAAACTGCATGACGAAGACCTCCTCAGGGGAAACGCAGTGAAGGAAACACAAAAAGCTGGATGCAGAAGCACTCCTCAAGTCGCAGTGAAGAAAGAGCACAGCAAAAGCTGCACACAGAAGCGCTCCTCAGGGGCCACAGGGAGAAGAAAACACGCAGAGCTGAATGGTGAAGCCCTCCTCAGGGGAAACGTGGTGTGGGGAAAACCCCCAAAAGCTGCCTGATGAAGAGCTCCTCAGGGACGTAGTGAAGAAAACTCCAAAAGCTGCTCAAGAAGGCACTCCTCAGAGGCTGCAGTGGAGAAACACCAAAAGCTGGACGATGAAGCACTCCTCAGGAGAAACGTGGTGTGGAGAACCCCAAAAACTGCACGTTGAAGACATCCTCAGGGGAAATGCAGTGAAGGAAACACAAAAAGCTGGACGCAGAAGCACTCCTCAAGTTGCAGTGAAGAAAGAACACAGCAGAAGCTGCACACAGAAGAGATCCCAAAAAGCTGCACGATGAAGAACTCCTCATAGGCCGCAATGAAGAAAACACCAGAAGCTGCACTCAGAAGCACTCCTCAGGGCCTGGAATGAGAAAAAAAACCACCAAATGTTAGCAGATGAAGCACTTCTCAGGGGCAACAAGGTGAATACGATACCAAAAGCTCCATGATGAAGCTCTCCTCAGGGAAAACGTGGCGTGGAGAACCCCAAAAGCAAGACGGTGTTGAACTCCTCAGGGCCGTAGAGAAGAAACCACCAAAAGCTGCATGATGACGCATTCCTCCGAAGTCCCAAAGCGAAGAGAACCCCAAAAGCTGCACGATGAAGAACTCCTCAGGGACCACAAGGTGAAGAAACCACAAAAAGCTCCACGGAGAATTACTCCTCAAGTGCCACAGTGAAGAAAATGCAAAAAGCTGAATGATGAAGCACTCCTCAGGGGAAACGTGGTGTGGAGAACCCCAAAAACTGCACGTTGAAGACCTCCTCAGGGGAAACGCAGTGAAGGAAACACAAAAAGCTGGACGCAGAAGCACTCCTCAAGTCGCAGTGAAGAAAGAGCACAGCAAAAGCTGCACACAGAAGCGCTCCTCAGGGGCCACAAGCAGCCCACCGGCCGCGCCTCGCCTGCGCGCCGCCGTCGTTGGAGTGCCGCAGCCCCAGCACACCCAGCAGCATGTCACCCACCCTGGCCTGTGACACCTGTGCTCCCTCACAGCCAGGCGCCGCCCCATTGGCCGCCTGCTTTGGCGCCTCTGGGCACAGCCAATAGCGAGGCCGCTGGCGCTTGTTGCTAGGCAGCATGGAGCTGTGGCACCCAATGGGCGCCAGGAGGCCGCAGGGCGGTGCCGGCCTCCCAGGGCTGAGGCCTGGCGCAGTGCCTCGCAGGAGCGATGAGGCCTCCCTGACACCACCTGCAGCTCTGCCTGGCCTTGCCCCCCGGCCCTCCGAGAGGCACATTTTGACCGGAGGAGCACGCAAACTGCTCCAGCAAGGTGGCAGCGGCATTGTGCAGGGCACACTGACATTGCCCATCCATAAATCCCTCCTCTGTCCCTGGTGACACTGAGTACACTGCCCGCTTTGCCGTGCTGCCCACAGACATGAAATTGGGTCCTCAGTGTCCTGAAAGGGTACAAACCAAAGCCAGTTCTGTTGACACAGCCCACAGGACTAAACTCGGTTAAAACCATCCACCGTGAGAATACAAATCTCTTCCTCACCAAAACGCCCCAGTGACAGGTAGCTTTTGCATCAGCTTCTTGCAGAACTGGATCTTCAGTGTTCGTACAGTTCTGCAAAGCTTCCGCTCCGCAAACTTTTAAGTCTGTGGTCTTTGGAAGGACCAAGGCCCCACTATGCAACTCGCCGTTAGATGTCATCTTCAAAACCAGGGGTTCTTATCACAGAATCACAGAGTCATCTAGGTTGGAAGAGACCTCCAAGATCACCGAGTCCAACCTCTGACCTAACGCTAAAAAGCCCTCCACTAAACCATATCACTAAGCTCAACATCTAAATGTCTTTTAAAGACCTCCAGGGACGGTGACTCAACCACTTCCCTGGGCAGCCTATCCCAATGCCTAACAACCCTTTTGGTAAAGAAGTTCTTCCTAATATCCAACCTAAACCTCCCCTGGTGCAACTTTAGCCCATTCCCCCTCGTCCTGTCACCAGGCACGTGGGAGAACAGACCAACCCCCACCTCGCTACAGCCTCCTTTAAGGTACCTGTAGAGTGCGATAAGGTCGCCTCTGAGCCTCGTCTTCTCCAGGCTGAACAACCCCAGCTCCCTCAGCGGCTCCTCGTAAGACTTGTTCTCCAGACTCCTCACCAGCTTCGTTGCCCTTCTCTGGACTCGCTCGAGCACCTCGATGTCCTTCTTGTAGCGAGGGGCCCAAAACTGAACACAGTACTCGAGGTGCGGCCTTACCAGAGCCGAGTACAGGGGGCCAATCACTTCCCTAGCCCTGCTGGCCGCGCCGTTTCTTATGCAAGCCAGGATGCTGTTGGCCTTCTTGGCCACCAAGGCACACTGCTGGCTCATGGCCAATCTGTCATCCACCAGGACCCCCAGGTCCTTCTGCGCAGGGCTTTTCTCCAGCAGGTCATCCCCCAGCCTGTACTGATACGTGCAGTTGTTCCTTCCCAGGTGCAAGACTCTACACGCCTGCTTTTGTTAAACGTCACCTGGTTTCTTCCTGCCCAGCTCTCCAGCCTGTCCAGGTCTCACTGAATGGCAGCACAGCCTTCTGGCGTGTGGGCCACTCCTCCCAGCTTTGTATCATCAGCGTACTTGCTGAGGGTGGACACTATTCCCTCATCAAAGTCGTTGATGAAGCTGTCGAACAAGACCGGACCCAGCACCGCCCCCGAGCTTGTCCCAGGTCTCCAACTGGACTCTGCGCCACCAATCACCACCCTCTGAGCTCGGCCAGTCAGCCAGTTCTCAACCCACCTTACCGTCCACTCTCCTATCCCACACTTTGTCAGCTTTGTTAGCAGGATCTCATGGGAGACAGTAGCAAAAGCCTTTTGTTTTTGTTTTGTTGTTGTTTGTTTTTGGAGATTCACGTGACACTCCGTGAAAGAAAAGTTTAGCGCATCAGCATCCCACTGGGAAGACACAAAATGCACTCCCAAAGTCTTTCCCCTTCTCCTTAACACTGGAGGTGCCTTAAGAGGAGAGCCTGGGCCCCTCATGGCTGGGCTCCTCCAATGCTAGCAAATTGTGTGAAAAGTTACATTCAGCTGAAAAGTAAGCGAATGACATGAAAATTATCTCACTATTTGAACTAATGAGTTAAATTTCCACTCCTGCAAAAATACTCAAAGAAATAACCCAATAGGTTACGTGTAGTTAGGCAATCACAGCTAAAACTGCAACAAAGTACGGATGGTGAGAAACAAACAACAAAGCCATTTCCTTCTCTGAGGGCGGAACACCTTGCTCAGGGAAGACACCCATGTATCGCCTTCAGAAAGCCTTCGACACCCTCCACCTCGCGCTCCCATCAGCAGGATGAAGAAGGTGAGAGGGAACGGCCGACGGAAGACTGCTCCATCCAGAGCGTGGGGTCTACTGTTAAATTTTCCACTGAAATTGTGTCTATTTCTGAGGATTGTACTTCAAGTAACACACACACCAAGCAGAAAGCATCCAAAGAACGCAGTAAGTCTGATGCTAAGAATGACCCTTCTTAGGATCAGACTTTTAGAAAACATGGTCTCTAAGGAAAGATTAAACATTGGATTAATGGACGAACTCTTTAATGTCAAGAGAAGGCAGAACCGAGATGTGCATAAGGATGCTGCAAATAAAAAGGGAGCAAACTTCTCCCCAGGCCCTCTATTTAGGACAAGAAAGAAAGGACTTCAGATGCAGCAAAAGGACTTTAGTTTAGGTGTTACAGTGTGGTGGTTTTACTCGGGTGGGCAGCCGAGTTCCACCACGGCCGCTCTCTCACTCCCCCTCCTCAAAGGGGGAGAAAATACGATGCAAAGGGCTCAAGGGCTGAGATAAGGACGGGGAGATCACTCAACAGTTACCGTGATGGGCAAAGCAGACTCAGAGTAGGGAGACAGTAAGATTTTTCCCCCCCAGTCCACCCTCTCCCACCTCCTCCCCCCAAGCGGCTCAGGGGAGCGGAGCAACGGGGGCTGCGGTCAGTCTGTAGCACTTTGTCTCCGCCGCTCCTTCTCGGTCGCTCTCTGCCCCTGCTCCACCGGGGGCTCCTCCACGGGCTGCAGCGTGGAAACCTGCCCCACCGTGGTACACCATGGGCTGCAGGGGGACAGCCTGCTTCACCATGGTCCTCACCACAGGCCGCAGGGGACTTCTGCTCCGGCGCCTGGAGCACCTCTCCCCCTCCCTCTTCACTGACCTTGGCGTCTGCAAGGCTGTTTCTCATTCCTCCCTCTCTCCCAGCTGCTCTTCCGCAGCAGTTTTTTTTTTTTTTTTCCTTTCTTAAATCTGGTCTCACAGAGGCGCAAACAACATCGCTTATTGGCCTGGCTCTGGCCAGCGGCAGACCCTTCTCTAACGTGGCGCAGTTTCCGGATTCTTCTCGTAGACCCCACCCTGATGGCCCCCCCGCTACCAAATCCTTGCCACGCAAACCCACTACATAAGGCAAGAGAACTCATAAATGGTTTGAAAGAGATTTATTGCAGCATGACTGAAAAGGAGGAGAAGAAAGAATTATACATGGCACCTCCTAGTACAAAAAAGACAGAGCTCTCCATGAAATGATCGGTTGGCAGATTGAAAACAAACAGAAGAATGTGCTTCTTCACACTTCACGCAGCTGAGCTGTCGGTCTGGCTGCAGACATGGTAGATGCCAAAAAGCGCCGCAGTGAAGAAAACACCAAAAGCTGCATGATGAAGAAGACCTCAAGGGCTGCAGTGAAGAAAACACGAACAGCTACACGATGAAAAACTTATCAGGGCCTGGAACGAGAGAAAAAAAACCACCAAATGTTAGAAGCTGAAGCACTTCTCAGGGGCAACAAGGTGAAAACAACCAAAAGCTCCATGATGAAGCTCTCCTCAGGGAAAACATGGTGAGCAGAACCCCAAAGGCTTTACGATGCAGAACTCCTCAAGGGCCGCAGTGAAGAAAAAACCAAAAGCTGCTCGACAAACCAATCCTCAGGGGCCGAAGTGAAGAGAACCAGAAGAGCTGCATGATGAAGAACACCTCAGGGCCGTAGTGAAGAACACACCAAAAGCTGCACACAGAAGCACTCCTCAGGGGCCACCGGGAGAAGAAAACACAAAAAGCTCCACGAAGAATTACTTCTCAAGTGCCACAGTGAAGAAAACACAATAAGCTGAATGATGAAGCACTCCTCAGGGGAAACACAGCATGGAGAACCCCAAAAACTGCACGTTGAAGACCTCCTCAGGGGAAACGCAGTGAAGGAAACACAAAAAGCTGGACGCAGAAGCACTCCTCAAGTCGCAGTGAAGAAAGAGCACAGCAAAAGCTGCACACAGAAGCGCTCCTCAGGGGCCACAGGGAGAAGAAACCACGAAAAGCTCCACGAAGAATTACTCCTGAAGCGCCACAGGGAAGAAAACGCGCAGAGCTGAATGGTGAAGCCCACCTCAGGGGAAACGTGGTGTGGGGAAAACCCCCAAAAAGCTGCACGATGAAGAGCTCCTCAGGGACGTAGCGAAGAAAACTCCAAAAGCTGTTAAGAAGGCACTCCTCAGAGGCTGCAGTGGAGAAACACCAAAAGCTGGACAATGAAGCCCTCCTCAGGGGAAACGTGGTGAAGAGATCCCAAAAAGCTGCATGATGAAGAACTCCTCGTAGGCCGCAATGAAGAAAACACCAGAAGCTGCACGCAGTAGCACTCCTCAGGGCCTGGAAGGAGAGAAAAAAAACACCAAATGTTAGCAGATGAAGCACTTCTCAGGGGCAACAAGGTGAAAACGATACCAAAAGCTCCATGATGAAGCTCTCCTCAGGGAAAACGTGGCGTGGAGAACCCCAAAAGCAAGACGGTGTTGAACTCCTCAGGGCCGTAGAGAAGAAACCACCAACAGCTGCATGATGACGCATTCCTCCGAAGTCCCAAAGTGAAGAGAACCCCAAAAGCTGCACGATGAAGAACTCCTCAGGGACCACAAGGTGAAGAAACCACAAAAAGCTCCACGGAGAATTACTCCTCAAGTGCCACAGTGAAGAAAATGCAAAAAGCTGAATGATGAAGCACTCCTCAGGGGAAACGTGGTGTGGAGAACCCCAAAAACTGCATGACGAAGACCTCCTCAGGGGAAACGCAGTGAAGGAAACACAAAAAGCTGGATGCAGAAGCACTCCTCAAGTCGCAGTGAAGAAAGAGCACAGCAAAAGCTGCACACAGAAGCGCTCCTCAGGGGCCACAGGGAGAAGAAAACACGCAGAGCTGAATGGTGAAGCCCTCCTCAGGGGAAACGTGGTGTGGGGAAAACCCCCAAAAGCTGCCTGATGAAGAGCTCCTCAGGGACGTAGTGAAGAAAACTCCAAAAGCTGCTCAAGAAGGCACTCCTCAGAGGCTGCAGTGGAGAAACACCAAAAGCTGGACGATGAAGCACTCCTCAGGAGAAACGTGGTGTGGAGAACCCCAAAAACTGCACGTTGAAGACATCCTCAGGGGAAATGCAGTGAAGGAAACACAAAAAGCTGGACGCAGAAGCACTCCTCAAGTTGCAGTGAAGAAAGAACACAGCAGAAGCTGCACACAGAAGAGATCCCAAAAAGCTGCACGATGAAGAACTCCTCATAGGCCGCAATGAAGAAAACACCAGAAGCTGCACTCAGAAGCACTCCTCAGGGCCTGGAATGAGAAAAAAAACCACCAAATGTTAGCAGATGAAGCACTTCTCAGGGGCAACAAGGTGAATACGATACCAAAAGCTCCATGATGAAGCTCTCCTCAGGGAAAACGTGGCGTGGAGAACCCCAAAAGCAAGACGGTGTTGAACTCCTCAGGGCCGTAGAGAAGAAACCACCAAAAGCTCCATGATGACGCATTCCTCCGAAGTCCCAAAGCGAAGAGAACCCCAAAAGCTGCACGATGAAGAACTCCTCAGGGACCACAAGGTGAAGAAACCACAAAAAGCTCCACGGAGAATTACTCCTCAAGTGCCACAGTGAAGAAAATGCAAAAAGCTGAATGATGAAGCACTCCTCAGGGGAAACGTGGTGTGGAGAACCCCAAAAACTGCACGTTGAAGACCTCCTCAGGGGAAACGCAGTGAAGGAAACACAAAAAGCTGGACGCAGAAGCACTCCTCAAGTCGCAGTGAAGAAAGAGCACAGCAAAAGCTGCACACAGAAGCGCTCCTCAGGGGCCACAAGCAGCCCACCGGCCGCGCCTCGCCTGCGCGCCGCCGTCGTTGGAGTGCCGCAGCCCCAGCACACCCAGCAGCATGTCACCCACCCTGGCCTGTGACACCTGTGCTCCCTCACAGCCAGGCGCCGCCCCATTGGCCGCCTGCCTTGGCGCCTCTGGGCACAGCCAATAGCGAGGCCGCTGGCGCTTGTTGCTAGGCAGCATGGAGCTGTGGCACCCAATGGGCGCCAGGAGGCCGCAGGGCGGTGCCGGCCTCCCAGGGCTGAGGCCTGGCGCAGTGCCTCGCAGGAGCGATGAGGCCTCCCTGACACCACCTGCAGCTCTGCCTGGCCTTGCCCCCCGGCCCTCCGAGAGGCACATTTTGACCGGAGGAGCACGCAAACTGCTCCAGCAAGGTGGCAGCGGCATTGTGCAGGGCACACTGACATTGCCCATCCATAAATCCCTCCTCTGTCCCTGGTGACACTGAGTACACTGCCCGCTTTGCCGTGCTGCCCACAGACATGAAATTGGGTCCTCAGTGTCCTGAAAGGGTACAAACCAAAGCCAGTTCTGTTGACACAGCCCACAGGACTAAACTCGGTTAAAACCATCCACCGTGAGAATACAAATCTCTTCCTCACCAAAACGCCCCAGTGACAGGTAGCTTTTGCATCAGCTTCTTGCAGAACTGGATCTTCAGTGTTCGTACAGTTCTGCAAAGCTTCCGCTCCGCAAACTTTTAAGTCTGTGGACTTTGGAAGGACCAAGGCCCCACTATGCAACTCGCCGTTAGATGTCATCTTCAAAACCAGGGGTTCTTATCACAGAATCACAGAGTCATCTAGGTTGGAAGAGACCTCCAAGATCACCGAGTCCAACCTCTGACCTAACGCTAACAAGCCCTCCACTAAACCATATCACTAAGCTCAACATCTAAATGTCTTTTAAAGACCTCCAGGGACGGTGACTCAACCACTTCCCTGGGCAGCCTATCCCCATGCCTAACAACCCTTTTGGTAAAGAAGTTCTTCCTAATATCCAACCTAAACCTCCCCTGGTGCAACTTTAGCCCATTCCCCCTCGTCCTGTCACCAGGCACGTGGGAGAACAGACCAACCCCCACCTCGCTACAGCCTCCTTTAAGGTACCTGTAGAGTGCGATAAGGTCGCCTCTGAGCCTCGTCTTCTCCAGGCTGAACAACCCCAGCTCCCTCAGCGGCTCCTCGTAAGACTTGTTCTCCAGACTCCTCACCAGCTTCGTTGCCCTTCTCTGGACTCGCTCGAGCACCTCGATGTCCTTCTTGTAGCGAGGGGCCCAAAACTGAACACAGTACTCGAGGTGCGGCCTTACCAGAGCCGAGTACAGGGGGCCAATCACTTCCCTAGCCCTGCTGGCCGCACCGTTTCTTATGCAAGCCAGGATGCTGTTGGCCTTCTTGGCCACCAAGGCACACTGCTGGCTCGTGGCCAACCTGTCATCCACCAGGACCCCCAGGTCCTTCTGCGCAGGGCTTTTCTCCAGCAGGTCATCCCCCAGCCTGTACTGATACGTGCAGTTGTTCCTTCCCAGGTGCAAGACTCTACACGCTTGCTTTTGTTAAACGTCACCTGGTTTCTTCCTGCCCAGCTCTCCAGCCTGTCCAGGTCTCACTGAATGGCAGCACAGCCTTCTGGCGTGTGGGCCACTCCTCCCAGCTTTGTATCATCAGCGTACTTGCTGAGGGTGGACACTATTCCCTCATCAAAGTCGTTGATGAAGCTGTCGAACAAGACCGGACCCAGCACCGCCCCCGAGCTTGTCCCAGGTCTCCAACTGGACTCTGCGCCGCCAATCACCACCCTCTGAGCTCGGCCAGTCAGCCAGTTCTCAACCCACCTTACCGTCCACTCTCCTATCCCACACTTTGTCAGCTTTGTTAGCAGGATCTCATGGGAGACAGTAGCAAAAGCCTTTCGTTTTTGTTTTGTTGTTGTTTGTTTTTGGAGATTCACGTGACACTCCGTGAAAGAAAAGTTTAGCGCATCAGCATCCCACTGGGAAGACACAAAATGCACTCCCAAAGTCTTTCCCCTTCTCCTTAACACTGGAGGTGCCTTAAGAGGAGAGCCTGGGCCCCTCATGGCTGGGCTCCTCCAATGCTAGCAAATTGTGTGAAAAGTTACATTCAGCTGAAAAGTGAGCGAATGACATGAAAATTATCTCACTATTTGAACTAATGAGTTAAATTTCCACTCCTGCAAAAATACTCAAAGAAATAACCCAATAGGTTACGTGTAGTTAGGCAATCACAGCTAAAACTGCAACAAAGTACGGATGGTGAGAAACAAACAACAAAGCCATTTCCTTCTCTGAGGGCGGAACACCTTGCTCAGGGAAGACACCCATGTATCGCCTTCAGAAAGCCTTCGACACCCTCCACCTCGCGCTCCCATCAGCAGGATGAAGAAGGTGAGAGGGAACGGCCGACGGAAGACTGCTCCATCCAGAGCGTGGGGTCTACTGTTAAATTTTCCACTGAAATTGTGTCTATTTCTGAGGATTGTACTTCAAGTAACACACACACCAAGCAGAAAGCATCCAAAGAACGCAGTAAGTCTGATGCTAAGAATGACCCTTCTTAGGATCAGACTTTTAGAAAACATGGTCTCTAAGGAAAGATTAAACATTGGATTAATGGACGAACTCTTTAATGTCAAGAGAAGGCAGAACCGAGATGTGCATAAGGATGCTGCAAATAAAAAGGGAGCAAACTTCTCCCCAGGCCCTCTATTTAGGACAAGAAAGAAAGGACTTCAGATGCAGCAAAAGGACTTTAGTGTAGGTGTTACAGTGTGGTGGTTTTACTCGGGTGGGCAGCCGAGTTCCACCACGGCCGCTCTCTCACTCCCCCTCCTCAAAGGGGGAGAAAATACGATGCAAAGGGCTCAAGGGCTGAGATAAGGACGGGGAGATCACTCAACAGTTACCGTGATGGGCAAAGCAGACTCAGAGTAGGGAGACAGTAAGATTTTTCCCCCCCAGTCCACCCTCTCCCACCTCCTCCCCCCAAGCGGCTCAGGGGAGCGGAGCAACGGGGGCTGCGGTCAGTCTGTAGCACTTTGTCTCCGCCGCTCCTTCTCGGTCGCTCTCTGCCCCTGCTCCACCGGGGGCTCCTCCATGGGCTGCAGCGTGGAAACCTGCCCCACCGTGGTACACCATGGGCTGCAGGGGGACAGCCTGCTTCACCATGGTCCTCACCACAGGCCGCAGGGGACTTCTGCTCCGGCGCCTGGAGCACCTCTCCCCCTCCCTCTTCACTGACCTTGGCGTCTGCAAGGCTGTTTCTCATTCCTCCCTCTCTCCCAGCTGCTCTTCCGCAGCAGTTTTTTTTTTTTTTTCCTTTCTTAAATCTGGTCTCACAGAGGCGCAAACATCATCGCTTATTGGCCTGGCTCTGGCCAGCGGCAGACCCTTCTCTAACGTGGCGCAGTTTCCGGATTCTTCTCGTAGACCCCACCCTGATGGCCCCCCCGCTACCAAATCCTTGCCACGCAAACCCACTACATAAGGCAAGAGAACTCATAAATGGTTTGAAAGAGATTTATTGCAGCATGACTGAAAAGGAGGAGAAGAAAGAATTATACATGGCACCTCCTAGTACAAAAAAGACAGAGCTCTCCATGAAATGATCGGTTGGCAGATTGAAAACAAACAGAAGAATGTGCTTCTTCACACTTCACGCAGCTGAGCTGTCGGTCTGGCTGCAGACATGGTAGATGCCAAAAAGCGCCGCAGTGAAGAAAACACCAAAAGCTGCATGATGAAGAAGACCTCAAGGGCCGCAGTGAAGAAAACACGAACAGCTACACGATGAAAAACTTATCAGGGCCTGGAACGAGAGAAAAAAAACCACCAAATGTTAGAAGCTGAAGCACTTCTCAGGGGCAACAAGGTGAAAACAACCAAAAGCTCCATGATGAAGCTCTCCTCAGGGAAAACATGGTGAGCAGAACCCCAAAGGCTTTACGATGCAGAACTCCTCAAGGGCCGCAGTGAAGAAAAAACCAAAAGCTGCTCGACAAACCAATCCTCAGGGGCCGAAGTGAAGAGAACCAGAAGAGCTGCATGATGAAGAACACCTCAGGGCCGTAGGGAAGAACACACCAAAAGCTGCACACAGAAGCACTCCTCAGGGGCCACCGGGAGAAGAAAACACAAAAAGCTCCACGAAGAATTACTTCTCAAGTGCCACAGTGAAGAAAACACAATAAGCTGAATGATGAAGCACTCCTCAGGGGAAACACAGCATGGAGAACCCCAAAAACTGCACGTTGAAGACCTCCTCAGGGGAAACGCAGTGAAGGAAACACAAAAAGCTGGACGCAGAAGCACTCCTCAAGTCGCAGTGAAGAAAGAGCACAGCAAAAGCTGCACACAGAAGCGCTCCTCAGGGGCCACAGGGAGAAGAAACCACGAAAAGCTCCACGAAGAATTACTCCTGAAGCGCCACAGGGAAGAAAACGCGCAGAGCTGAATGGTGAAGCCCACCTCAGGGGAAACGTGGTGTGGGGAAAACCCCCAAAAAGCTGCACGATGAAGAGCTCCTCAGGGACGTAGCGAAGAAAACTCCAAAAGCTGTTAAGAAGGCACTCCTCAGAGGCTGCAGTGGAGAAACACCAAAAGCTGGACAATGAAGCCCTCCTCAGGGGAAACGTGGTGAAGAGATCCCAAAAAGCTGCATGATGAAGAACTCCTCGTAGGCCGCAATGAAGAAAACACCAGAAGCTGCACGCAGTAGCACTCCTCAGGGCCTGGAAGGAGAGAAAAAAAACACCAAATGTTAGCAGATGAAGCACTTCTCAGGGGCAACAAGGTGAAAACGATACCAAAAGCTCCATGATGAAGCTCTCCTCAGGGAAAACGTGGCGTGGAGAACCCCAAAAGCAAGACGGTGTTGAACTCCTCAGGGCCGTAGAGAAGAAACCACCAAGAGCTGCATGATGACGCATTCCTCCGAAGTCCCAAAGTGAAGAGAACCCCAAAAGCTGCACGATGAAGAACTCCTCAGGGACCACAAGGTGAAGAAACCACAAAAAGCTCCACGGAGAATTACTCCTCAAGTGCCACAGTGAAGAAAATGCAAAAAGCTGAATGATGAAGCACTCCTCAGGGGAAACGTGGTGTGGAGAACCCCAAAAACTGCATGACGAAGACCTCCTCAGGGGAAACGCAGTGAAGGAAACACAAAAAGCTGGATGCAGAAGCACTCCTCAAGTCGCAGTGAAGAAAGAGCACAGCAAAAGCTGCACACAGAAGCGCTCCTCAGGGGCCACAGGGAGAAGAAAACACGCAGAGCTGAATGGTGAAGCCCTCCTCAGGGGAAACGTGGTGTGGGGAAAACCCCCAAAAGCTGCCTGATGAAGAGCTCCTCAGGGACGTAGTGAAGAAAACTCCAAAAGCTGCTCAAGAAGGCACTCCTCAGAGGCTGCAGTGGAGAAACACCAAAAGCTGGACGATGAAGCACTCCTCAGGAGAAACGTGGTGTGGAGAACCCCAAAAACTGCACGTTGAAGACATCCTCAGGGGAAACGCAGTGAAGGAAACACAAAAAGCTGGACGCAGAAGCACTCCTCAAGTTGCAGTGAAGAAAGAACACAGCAGAAGCTGCACACAGAAGAGATCCCAAAAAGCTGCACGATGAAGAACTCCTCATAGGCCGCAATGAAGAAAACACCAGAAGCTGCACTCAGAAGCACTCCTCAGGGCCTGGAATGAGAAAAAAAACCACCAAATGTTAGCAGATGAAGCACTTCTCAGGGGCAACAAGGTGAAAACGATACCAAAAGCTCCATGATGAAGCTCTCCTCAGGGAAAACGTGGCGTGGAGAACCCCAAAAGCAAGACGGTGTTGAACTCCTCAGGGCCGTAGAGAAGAAACCACCAAAAGCTCCATGATGACGCATTCCTCCGAAGTCCCAAAGCGAAGAGAACCCCAAAAGCTGCACGATGAAGAACTCCTCAGGGACCACAAGGTGAAGAAACCACAAAAAGCTCCACGGAGAATTACTCCTCAAGTGCCACAGTGAAGAAAATGCAAAAAGCTGAATGATGAAGCACTCCTCAGGGGAAACGTGGTGTGGAGAACCCCAAAAACTGCACGTTGAAGACCTCCTCAGGGGAAACGCAGTGAAGGAAACACAAAAAGCTGGACGCAGAAGCACTCCTCAAGTCGCAGTGAAGAAAGAGCACAGCAAAAGCTGCACACAGAAGCGCTCCTCAGGGGCCACAAGCAGCCCACCGGCCGCGCCTCGCCTGCGCGCCGCCGTCGTTGGAGTGCCGCAGCCCCAGCACACCCAGCAGCATGTCACCCACCCTGGCCTGTGACACCTGTGCTCCCTCACAGCCAGGCGCCGCCCCATTGGCCGCCTGCCTTGGCGCCTCTGGGCACAGCCAATAGCGAGGCCGCTGGCGCTTGTTGCTAGGCAGCATGGAGCTGTGGCACCCAATGGGCGCCAGGAGGCCGCAGGGCGGTGCCGGCCTCCCAGGGCTGAGGCCTGGCGCAGTGCCTCGCAGGAGCGATGAGGCCTCCCTGACACCACCTGCAGCTCTGCCTGGCCTTGCCCCCCGGCCCTCCGAGAGGCACATTTTGACCGGAGGAGCACGCAAACTGCTCCAGCAAGGTGGCAGCGGCATTGTGCAGGGCACACTGACATTGCCCATCCATAAATCCCTCCTCTGTCCCTGGTGACACTGAGTACACTGCCCGCTTTGCCGTGCTGCCCACAGACATGAAATTGGGTCCTCAGTGTCCTGAAAGGGTACAAACCAAAGCCAGTTCTGTTGACACAGCCCACAGGACTAAACTCGGTTAAAACCATCCACCGTGAGAATACAAATCTCTTCCTCACCAAAACGCCCCAGTGACAGGTAGCTTTTGCATCAGCTTCTTGCAGAACTGGATCTTCAGTGTTCGTACAGTTCTGCAAAGCTTCCGCTCCGCAAACTTTTAAGTCTGTGGACTTTGGAAGGACCAAGGCCCCACTATGCAACTCGCCGTTAGATGTCATCTTCAAAACCAGGGGTTCTTATCACAGAATCACAGAGTCATCTAGGTTGGAAGAGACCTCCAAGATCACCGAGTCCAACCTCTGACCTAACGCTAACAAGCCCTCCACTAAACCATATCACTAAGCTCAACATCTAAATGTCTTTTAAAGACCTCCAGGGACGGTGACTCAACCACTTCCCTGGGCAGCCTATCCCAATGCCTAACAACCCTTTTGGTAAAGAAGTTCTTCCTAATATCCAACCTAAACCTCCCCTGGTGCAACTTTAGCCCATTCCCCCTCGTCCTGTCACCAGGCACGTGGGAGAACAGACCAACCCCCACCTCGCTACAGCCTCCTTTAAGGTACCTGTAGAGTGCGATAAGGTCGCCTCTGAGCCTCGTCTTCTCCAGGCTGAACAACCCCAGCTCCCTCAGCGGCTCCTCGTAAGACTTGTTCTCCAGACTCCTCACCAGCTTCGTTGCCCTTCTCTGGACTCGCTCGAGCACCTCGATGTCCTTC
The DNA here is from genome assembly GCF_040182565.1 of Anser cygnoides. Taxonomy (NCBI): domain Eukaryota; kingdom Metazoa; phylum Chordata; class Aves; order Anseriformes; family Anatidae; genus Anser; species Anser cygnoides. The sequence continues at coordinate 8,591,369 of NC_089875.1, forward strand.
TTGTAGCGAGGGGCCCAAAACTGAACACAGTACTCGAGGTGCGGCCTTACCAGAGCCGAGTACAGGGGGCCAATCACTTCCCTAGCCCTGCTGGCCGCACCGTTTCTTATGCAAGCCAGGATGCTGTTGGCCTTCTTGGCCACCAAGGCACACTGCTGGCTCGTGGCCAACCTGTCATCCACCAGGACCCCCAGGTCCTTCTGCGCAGGGCTTTTCTCCAGCAGGTCATCCCCCAGCCTGTACTGATACGTGCAGTTGTTCCTTCCCAGGTGCAAGACTCTACACGCTTGCTTTTGTTAAACGTCACCTGGTTTCTTCCTGCCCAGCTCTCCAGCCTGTCCAGGTCTCACTGAATGGCAGCACAGCCTTCTGGCGTGTGGGCCACTCCTCCCAGCTTTGTATCATCAGCGTACTTGCTGAGGGTGGACACTATTCCCTCATCAAAGTCGTTGATGAAGCTGTCGAACAAGACCGGACCCAGCACCGCCCCCGAGCTTGTCCCAGGTCTCCAACTGGACTCTGCGCCGCCAATCACCACCCTCTGAGCTCGGCCAGTCAGCCAGTTCTCAACCCACCTTACCGTCCACTCTCCTATCCCACACTTTGTCAGCTTTGTTAGCAGGATCTCATGGGAGACAGTAGCAAAAGCCTTTCGTTTTTGTTTTGTTGTTGTTTGTTTTTGGAGATTCACGTGACACTCCGTGAAAGAAAAGTTTAGCGCATCAGCATCCCACTGGGAAGACACAAAATGCACTCCCAAAGTCTTTCCCCTTCTCCTTAACACTGGAGGTGCCTTAAGAGGAGAGCCTGGGCCCCTCATGGCTGGGCTCCTCCAATGCTAGCAAATTGCGTGAAAAGTTACATTCAGCTGAAAAGTGAGCGAATGACATGAAAATTATCTCACTATTTGAACTAATGAGTTAAATTTCCACTCCTGCAAAAATACTCAAAGAAATAACCCAATAGGTTACGTGTAGTTAGGCAATCACAGCTAAAACTGCAACAAAGTACGGATGGTGAGAAACAAACAACAAAGCCATTTCCTTCTCTGAGGGCGGAACACCTTGCTCAGGGAAGACACCCATGTATCGCCTTCAGAAAGCCTTCGACACCCTCCACCTCGCGCTCCCATCAGCAGGATGAAGAAGGTGAGAGGGAACGGCCGACGGAAGACTGCTCCATCCAGAGCGTGGGGTCTACTGTTAAATTTTCCACTGAAATTGTGTCTATTTCTGAGGATTGTACTTCAAGTAACACACACACCAAGCAGAAAGCATCCAAAGAACCCAGTAAGTCTGATGCTAAGAATGACCCTTCTTAGGATCAGACTTTTAGAAAACATGGTCTCTAAGGAAAGATTAAACATTGGATTAATGGACGAACTCTTTAATGTCAAGAGAAGGCAGAACCGAGATGTGCATAAGGATGCTGCAAATAAAAAGGGAGCAAACTTCTCCCCAGGCCCTCTATTTAGGACAAGAAAGAAAGGACTTCAGATGCAGCAAAAGGACTTTAGTTTAGGTGTTACAGTGTGGTGGTTTTACTCGGGTGGGCAGCCGAGTTCCACCACGGCCGCTCTCTCACTCCCCCTCCTCAAAGGGGGAGAAAATACGATGCAAAGGGCTCAAGGGCTGAGATAAGGACGGGGAGATCACTCAACAGTTACCGTGATGGGCAAAGCAGACTCAGAGTAGGGAGACAGTAAGATTTTTCCCCCCCAGTCCACCCTCTCCCACCTCCTCCCCCCAAGCGGCTCAGGGGAGCGGGGCAACGGGGGCTGCGGTCAGTCTGTAGCACTTTGTCTCCGCCGCTCCTTCTCGGTCGCTCTCTGCCCCTGCTCCACCGGGGGCTCCTCCACGGGCTGCAGCGTGGAAACCTGCCCCACCGTGGTACACCATGGGCTGCAGGGGGACAGCCTGCTTCACCATGGTCCTCACCACAGGCCGCAGGGGACTTCTGCTCCGGCGCCTGGAGCACCTCTCCCCCTCCCTCTTCACTGACCTTGGCGTCTGCAAGGCTGTTTCTCATTCCTCCCTCTCTCCCAGCTGCTCTTCCGCAGCAGTTTTTTTTTTTTTTTCCTTTCTTAAATCTGGTCTCACAGAGGCGCAAACAACATCGCTTATTGGCCTGGCTCTGGCCAGCGGCAGACCCTTCTCTAACGTGGCGCAGTTTCCGGATTCTTCTCGTAGACCCCACCCTGATGGCCCCCCCGCTACCAAATCCTTGCCACGCAAACCCACTACATAAGGCAAGAGAACTCATAAATGGTTTGAAAGAGATTTATTGCAGCATGACTGAAAAGGAGGAGAAGAAAGAATTATACATGGCACCTCCTAGTACAAAAAAGACAGAGCTCTCCATGAAATGATCGGTTGGCAGATTGAAAACAAACAGAAGAATGTGCTTCTTCACACTTCACGCAGCTGAGCTGTCGGTCTGGCTGCAGACATGGTAGATGCCAAAAAGCGCCGCAGTGAAGAAAACACCAAAAGCTGCATGATGAAGAAGACCTCAAGGGCCGCAGTGAAGAAAACACGAACAGCTACACGATGAAAAACTTATCAGGGCCTGGAACGAGAGAAAAAAAACCACCAAATGTTAGAAGCTGAAGCACTTCTCAGGGGCAACAAGGTGAAAACAACCAAAAGCTCCATGATGAAGCTCTCCTCAGGGAAAACATGGTGAGCAGAACCCCAAAGGCTTTACGATGCAGAACTCCTCAAGGGCCGCAGTGAAGAAAAAACCAAAAGCTGCTCGACAAACCAATCCTCAGGGGCCGAAGTGAAGAGAACCAGAAGAGCTGCATGATGAAGAACACCTCAGGGCCGTAGTGAAGAACACACCAAAAGCTGCACACAGAAGCACTCCTCAGGGGCCACCGGGAGAAGAAAACACAAAAAGCTCCACGAAGAATTACTTCTCAAGTGCCACAGTGAAGAAAACACAATAAGCTGAATGATGAAGCACTCCTCAGGGGAAACACAGCATGGAGAACCCCAAAAACTGCACGTTGAAGACCTCCTCAGGGGAAACGCAGTGAAGGAAACACAAAAAGCTGGACGCAGAAGCACTCCTCAAGTCGCAGTGAAGAAAGAGCACAGCAAAAGCTGCACACAGAAGCGCTCCTCAGGGGCCACAGGGAGAAGAAACCACGAAAAGCTCCACGAAGAATTACTCCTGAAGCGCCACAGGGAAGAAAACGCGCAGAGCTGAATGGTGAAGCCCACCTCAGGGGAAACGTGGTGTGGGGAAAACCCCCAAAAAGCTGCACGATGAAGAGCTCCTCAGGGACGTAGCGAAGAAAACTCCAAAAGCTGTTAAGAAGGCACTCCTCAGAGGCTGCAGTGGAGAAACACCAAAAGCTGGACAATGAAGCCCTCCTCAGGGGAAACGTGGTGAAGAGATCCCAAAAAGCTGCATGATGAAGAACTCCTCGTAGGCCGCAATGAAGAAAACACCAGAAGCTGCACGCAGTAGCACTCCTCAGGGCCTGGAAGGAGAGAAAAAAAACACCAAATGTTAGCAGATGAAGCACTTCTCAGGGGCAACAAGGTGAAAACGATACCAAAAGCTCCATGATGAAGCTCTCCTCAGGGAAAACGTGGCGTGGAGAACCCCAAAAGCAAGACGGTGTTGAACTCCTCAGGGCCGTAGAGAAGAAACCACCAAGAGCTGCATGATGACGCATTCCTCCGAAGTCCCAAAGTGAAGAGAACCCCAAAAGCTGCACGATGAAGAACTCCTCAGGGACCACAAGGTGAAGAAACCACAAAAAGCTCCACGGAGAATTACTCCTCAAGTGCCACAGTGAAGAAAATGCAAAAAGCTGAATGATGAAGCACTCCTCAGGGGAAACGTGGTGTGGAGAACCCCAAAAACTGCATGACGAAGACCTCCTCAGGGGAAACGCAGTGAAGGAAACACAAAAAGCTGGATGCAGAAGCACTCCTCAAGTCGCAGTGAAGAAAGAGCACAGCAAAAGCTGCACACAGAAGCGCTCCTCAGGGGCCACAGGGAGAAGAAAACACGCAGAGCTGAATGGTGAAGCCCTCCTCAGGGGAAACGTGGTGTGGGGAAAACCCCCAAAAGCTGCCTGATGAAGAGCTCCTCAGGGACGTAGTGAAGAAAACTCCAAAAGCTGCTCAAGAAGGCACTCCTCAGAGGCTGCAGTGGAGAAACACCAAAAGCTGGACGATGAAGCACTCCTCAGGAGAAACGTGGTGTGGAGAACCCCAAAAACTGCACGTTGAAGACATCCTCAGGGGAAATGCAGTGAAGGAAACACAAAAAGCTGGACGCAGAAGCACTCCTCAAGTTGCAGTGAAGAAAGAACACAGCAGAAGCTGCACACAGAAGAGATCCCAAAAAGCTGCACGATGAAGAACTCCTCATAGGCCGCAATGAAGAAAACACCAGAAGCTGCACTCAGAAGCACTCCTCAGGGCCTGGAATGAGAAAAAAAACCACCAAATGTTAGCAGATGAAGCACTTCTCAGGGGCAACAAGGTGAATACGATACCAAAAGCTCCATGATGAAGCTCTCCTCAGGGAAAACGTGGCGTGGAGAACCCCAAAAGCAAGACGGTGTTGAACTCCTCAGGGCCGTAGAGAAGAAACCACCAAAAGCTCCATGATGACGCATTCCTCCGAAGTCCCAAAGCGAAGAGAACCCCAAAAGCTGCACGATGAAGAACTCCTCAGGGACCACAAGGTGAAGAAACCACAAAAAGCTCCACGGAGAATTACTCCTCAAGTGCCACAGTGAAGAAAATGCAAAAAGCTGAATGATGAAGCACTCCTCAGGGGAAACGTGGTGTGGAGAACCCCAAAAACTGCACGTTGAAGACCTCCTCAGGGGAAACGCAGTGAAGGAAACACAAAAAGCTGGACGCAGAAGCACTCCTCAAGTCGCAGTGAAGAAAGAGCACAGCAAAAGCTGCACACAGAAGCGCTCCTCAGGGGCCACAAGCAGCCCACCGGCCGCGCCTCGCCTGCGCGCCGCCGTCGTTGGAGTGCCGCAGCCCCAGCACACCCAGCAGCATGTCACCCACCCTGGCCTGTGACACCTGTGCTCCCTCACAGCCAGGCGCCGCCCCATTGGCCGCCTGCCTTGGCGCCTCTGGGCACAGCCAATAGCGAGGCCGCTGGCGCTTGTTGCTAGGCAGCATGGAGCTGTGGCACCCAATGGGCGCCAGGAGGCCGCAGGGCGGTGCCGGCCTCCCAGGGCTGAGGCCTGGCGCAGTGCCTCGCAGGAGCGATGAGGCCTCCCTGACACCACCTGCAGCTCTGCCTGGCCTTGCCCCCCGGCCCTCCGAGAGGCACATTTTGACCGGAGGAGCACGCAAACTGCTCCAGCAAGGTGGCAGCGGCATTGTGCAGGGCACACTGACATTGCCCATCCATAAATCCCTCCTCTGTCCCTGGTGACACTGAGTACACTGCCCGCTTTGCCGTGCTGCCCACAGACATGAAATTGGGTCCTCAGTGTCCTGAAAGGGTACAAACCAAAGCCAGTTCTGTTGACACAGCCCACAGGACTAAACTCGGTTAAAACCATCCACCGTGAGAATACAAATCTCTTCCTCACCAAAACGCCCCAGTGACAGGTAGCTTTTGCATCAGCTTCTTGCAGAACTGGATCTTCAGTGTTCGTACAGTTCTGCAAAGCTTCCGCTCCGCAAACTTTTAAGTCTGTGGACTTTGGAAGGACCAAGGCCCCACTATGCAACTCGCCGTTAGATGTCATCTTCAAAACCAGGGGTTCTTATCACAGAATCACAGAGTCATCTAGGTTGGAAGAGACCTCCAAGATCACCGAGTCCAACCTCTGACCTAACGCTAACAAGCCCTCCACTAAACCATATCACTAAGCTCAACATCTAAATGTCTTTTAAAGACCTCCAGGGACGGTGACTCAACCACTTCCCTGGGCAGCCTATCCCAATGCCTAACAACCCTTTTGGTAAAGAAGTTCTTCCTAATATCCAACCTAAACCTCCCCTGGTGCAACTTTAGCCCATTCCCCCTCGTCCTGTCACCAGGCACGTGGGAGAACAGACCAACCCCCACCTCGCTACAGCCTCCTTTAAGGTACCTGTAGAGTGCGATAAGGTCGCCTCTGAGCCTCGTCTTCTCCAGGCTGAACAACCCCAGCTCCCTCAGCGGCTCCTCGTAAGACTTGTTCTCCAGACTCCTCACCAGCTTCGTTGCCCTTCTCTGGACTCGCTCGAGCACCTCGATGTCCTTCTTGTAGCGAGGGGCCCAAAACTGAACACAGTACTCGAGGTGCGGCCTTACCAGAGCCGAGTACAGGGGGCCAATCACTTCCCTAGCCCTGCTGGCCGCACCGTTTCTTATGCAAGCCAGGATGCTGTTGGCCTTCTTGGCCACCAAGGCACACTGCTGGCTCGTGGCCAACCTGTCATCCACCAGGACCCCCAGGTCCTTCTGCGCAGGGCTTTTCTCCAGCAGGTCATCCCCCAGCCTGTACTGATACGTGCAGTTGTTCCTTCCCAGGTGCAAGACTCTACACGCTTGCTTTTGTTAAACGTCACCTGGTTTCTTCCTGCCCAGCTCTCCAGCCTGTCCAGGTCTCACTGAATGGCAGCACAGCCTTCTGGCGTGTGGGCCACTCCTCCCAGCTTTGTATCATCAGCGTACTTGCTGAGGGTGGACACTATTCCCTCATCAAAGTCGTTGATGAAGCTGTCGAACAAGACCGGACCCAGCACCGCCCCCGAGCTTGTCCCAGGTCTCCAACTGGACTCTGCGCCGCCAATCACCACCCTCTGAGCTCGGCCAGTCAGCCAGTTCTCAACCCACCTTACCGTCCACTCTCCTATCCCACACTTTGTCAGCTTTGTTAGCAGGATCTCATGGGAGACAGTAGCAAAAGCCTTTCGTTTTTGTTTTGTTGTTGTTTGTTTTTGGAGATTCACGTGACACTCCGTGAAAGAAAAGTTTAGCGCATCAGCATCCCACTGGGAAGACACAAAATGCACTCCCAAAGTCTTTCCCCTTCTCCTTAACACTGGAGGTGCCTTAAGAGGAGAGCCTGGGCCCCTCATGGCTGGGCTCCTCCAATGCTAGCAAATTGTGTGAAAAGTTACATTCAGCTGAAAAGTGAGCGAATGACATGAAAATTATCTCACTATTTGAACTAATGAGTTAAATTTCCACTCCTGCAAAAATACTCAAAGAAATAACCCAATAGGTTACGTGTAGTTAGGCAATCACAGCTAAAACTGCAACAAAGTACGGATGGTGAGAAACAAACAACAAAGCCATTTCCTTCTCTGAGGGCGGAACACCTTGCTCAGGGAAGACACCCATGTATCGCCTTCAGAAAGCCTTCGACACCCTCCACCTCGCGCTCCCATCAGCAGGATGAAGAAGGTGAGAGGGAACGGCCGACGGAAGACTGCTCCATCCAGAGCGTGGGGTCTACTGTTAAATTTTCCACTGAAATTGTGTCTATTTCTGAGGATTGTACTTCAAGTAACACACACACCAAGCAGAAAGCATCCAAAGAACCCAGTAAGTCTGATGCTAAGAATGACCCTTCTTAGGATCAGACTTTTAGAAAACATGGTCTCTAAGGAAAGATTAAACATTGGATTAATGGACGAACTCTTTAATGTCAAGAGAAGGCAGAACCGAGATGTGCATAAGGATGCTGCAAATAAAAAGGGAGCAAACTTCTCCCCAGGCCCTCTATTTAGGACAAGAAAGAAAGGACTTCAGATGCAGCAAAAGGACTTTAGTTTAGGTGTTACAGTGTGGTGGTTTTACTCGGGTGGGCAGCCGAGTTCCACCACGGCCGCTCTCTCACTCCCCCTCCTCAAAGGGGGAGAAAATACGATGCAAAGGGCTCAAGGGCTGAGATAAGGACGGGGAGATCACTCAACAGTTACCGTGATGGGCAAAGCAGACTCAGAGTAGGGAGACAGTAAGATTTTTCCCCCCCAGTCCACCCTCTCCCACCTCCTCCCCCCAAGCGGCTCAGGGGAGCGGGGCAACGGGGGCTGCGGTCAGTCTGTAGCACTTTGTCTCCGCCGCTCCTTCTCGGTCGCTCTCTGCCCCTGCTCCACCGGGGGCTCCTCCACGGGCTGCAGCGTGGAAACCTGCCCCACCGTGGTACACCATGGGCTGCAGGGGGACAGCCTGCTTCACCATGGTCCTCACCACAGGCCGCAGGGGACTTCTGCTCCGGCGCCTGGAGCACCTCTCCCCCTCCCTCTTCACTGACCTTGGCGTCTGCAAGGCTGTTTCTCATTCCTCCCTCTCTCCCAGCTGCTCTTCCGCAGCAGTTTTTTTTTTTTTTTTCCTTTCTTAAATCTGGTCTCACAGAGGCGCAAACAACATCGCTTATTGGCCTGGCTCTGGCCAGCGGCAGACCCTTCTCTAACGTGGCGCAGTTTCCGGATTCTTCTCGTAGACCCCACCCTGATGGCCCCCCCGCTACCAAATCCTTGCCACGCAAACCCACTACATAAGGCAAGAGAACTCATAAATGGTTTGAAAGAGATTTATTGCAGCATGACTGAAAAGGAGGAGAAGAAAGAATTATACATGGCACCTCCTAGTACAAAAAAGACAGAGCTCTCCATGAAATGATCGGTTGGCAGATTGAAAACAAACAGAAGAATGTGCTTCTTCACACTTCACGCAGCTGAGCTGTCGGTCTGGCTGCAGACATGGTAGATGCCAAAAAGCGCCGCAGTGAAGAAAACACCAAAAGCTGCATGATGAAGAAGACCTCAAGGGCCGCAGTGAAGAAAACACGAACAGCTACACGATGAAAAACTTATCAGGGCCTGGAACGAGAGAAAAAAAACCACCAAATGTTAGAAGCTGAAGCACTTCTCAGGGGCAACAAGGTGAAAACAACCAAAAGCTCCATGATGAAGCTCTCCTCAGGGAAAACATGGTGAGCAGAACCCCAAAGGCTTTACGATGCAGAACTCCTCAAGGGCCGCAGTGAAGAAAAAACCAAAAGCTGCTCGACAAACCAATCCTCAGGGGCCGAAGTGAAGAGAACCAGAAGAGCTGCATGATGAAGAACACCTCAGGGCCGTAGTGAAGAACACACCAAAAGCTGCACACAGAAGCACTCCTCAGGGGCCACCGGGAGAAGAAAACACAAAAAGCTCCACGAAGAATTACTTCTCAAGTGCCACAGTGAAGAAAACACAATAAGCTGAATGATGAAGCACTCCTCAGGGGAAACACAGCATGGAGAACCCCAAAAACTGCACGTTGAAGACCTCCTCAGGGGAAACGCAGTGAAGGAAACACAAAAAGCTGGACGCAGAAGCACTCCTCAAGTCGCAGTGAAGAAAGAGCACAGCAAAAGCTGCACACAGAAGCGCTCCTCAGGGGCCACAGGGAGAAGAAACCACGAAAAGCTCCACGAAGAATTACTCCTGAAGCGCCACAGGGAAGAAAACGCGCAGAGCTGAATGGTGAAGCCCACCTCAGGGGAAACGTGGTGTGGGGAAAACCCCCAAAAAGCTGCACGATGAAGAGCTCCTCAGGGACGTAGCGAAGAAAACTCCAAAAGCTGTTAAGAAGGCACTCCTCAGAGGCTGCAGTGGAGAAACACCAAAAGCTGGACAATGAAGCCCTCCTCAGGGGAAACGTGGTGAAGAGATCCCAAAAAGCTGCATGATGAAGAACTCCTCGTAGGCCGCAATGAAGAAAACACCAGAAGCTGCACGCAGTAGCACTCCTCAGGGCCTGGAAGGAGAGAAAAAAAACACCAAATGTTAGCAGATGAAGCACTTCTCAGGGGCAACAAGGTGAAAACGATACCAAAAGCTCCATGATGAAGCTCTCCTCAGGGAAAACGTGGCGTGGAGAACCCCAAAAGCAAGACGGTGTTGAACTCCTCAGGGCCGTAGAGAAGAAACCACCAACAGCTGCATGATGACGCATTCCTCCGAAGTCCCAAAGTGAAGAGAACCCCAAAAGCTGCACGATGAAGAACTCCTCAGGGACCACAAGGTGAAGAAACCACAAAAAGCTCCACGGAGAATTACTCCTCAAGTGCCACAGTGAAGAAAATGCAAAAAGCTGAATGATGAAGCACTCCTCAGGGGAAACGTGGTGTGGAGAACCCCAAAAACTGCATGACGAAGACCTCCTCAGGGGAAACGCAGTGAAGGAAACACAAAAAGCTGGATGCAGAAGCACTCCTCAAGTCGCAGTGAAGAAAGAGCACAGCAAAAGCTGCACACAGAAGCGCTCCTCAGGGGCCACAGGGAGAAGAAAACACGCAGAGCTGAATGGTGAAGCCCTCCTCAGGGGAAACGTGGTGTGGGGAAAACCCCCAAAAGCTGCCTGATGAAGAGCTCCTCAGGGACGTAGTGAAGAAAACTCCAAAAGCTGCTCAAGAAGGCACTCCTCAGAGGCTGCAGTGGAGAAACACCAAAAGCTGGACGATGAAGCACTCCTCAGGAGAAACGTGGTGTGGAGAACCCCAAAAACTGCACGTTGAAGACATCCTCAGGGGAAATGCAGTGAAGGAAACACAAAAAGCTGGACGCAGAAGCACTCCTCAAGTTGCAGTGAAGAAAGAACACAGCAGAAGCTGCACACAGAAGAGATCCCAAAAAGCTGCACGATGAAGAACTCCTCATAGGCCGCAATGAAGAAAACACCAGAAGCTGCACTCAGAAGCACTCCTCAGGGCCTGGAATGAGAAAAAAAACCACCAAATGTTAGCAGATGAAGCACTTCTCAGGGGCAACAAGGTGAATACGATACCAAAAGCTCCATGATGAAGCTCTCCTCAGGGAAAACGTGGCGTGGAGAACCCCAAAAGCAAGACGGTGTTGAACTCCTCAGGGCCGTAGAGAAGAAACCACCAAAAGCTCCATGATGACGCATTCCTCCGAAGTCCCAAAGCGAAGAGAACCCCAAAAGCTGCACGATGAAGAACTCCTCAGGGACCACAAGGTGAAGAAACCACAAAAAGCTCCACGGAGAATTACTCCTCAAGTGCCACAGTGAAGAAAATGCAAAAAGCTGAATGATGAAGCACTCCTCAGGGGAAACGTGGTGTGGAGAACCCCAAAAACTGCACGTTGAAGACCTCCTCAGGGGAAACGCAGTGAAGGAAACACAAAAAGCTGGACGCAGAAGCACTCCTCAAGTCGCAGTGAAGAAAGAGCACAGCAAAAGCTGCACACAGAAGCGCTCCTCAGGGGCCACAAGCAGCCCACCGGCCGCGCCTCGCCTGCGCGCCGCCGTCGTTGGAGTGCCGCAGCCCCAGCACACCCAGCAGCATGTCACCCACCCTGGCCTGTGACACCTGTGCTCCCTCACAGCCAGGCGCCGCCCCATTGGCCGCCTGCCTTGGCGCCTCTGGGCACAGCCAATAGCGAGGCCGCTGGCGCTTGTTGCTAGGCAGCATGGAGCTGTGGCACCCAATGGGCGCCAGGAGGCCGCAGGGCGGTGCCGGCCTCCCAGGGCTGAGGCCTGGCGCAGTGCCTCGCAGGAGCGATGAGGCCTCCCTGACACCACCTGCAGCTCTGCCTGGCCTTGCCCCCCGGCCCTCCGAGAGGCACATTTTGACCGGAGGAGCACGCAAACTGCTCCAGCAAGGTGGCAGCGGCATTGTGCAGGGCACACTGACATTGCCCATCCATAAATCCCTCCTCTGTCCCTGGTGACACTGAGTACACTGCCCGCTTTGCCGTGCTGCCCACAGACATGAAATTGGGTCCTCAGTGTCCTGAAAGGGTACAAACCAAAGCCAGTTCTGTTGACACAGCCCACAGGACTAAACTCGGTTAAAACCATCCACCGTGAGAATACAAATCTCTTCCTCACCAAAACGCCCCAGTGACAGGTAGCTTTTGCATCAGCTTCTTGCAGAACTGGATCTTCAGTGTTCGTACAGTTCTGCAAAGCTTCCGCTCCGCAAACTTTTAAGTCTGTGGACTTTGGAAGGACCAAGGCCCCACTATGCAACTCGCCGTTAGATGTCATCTTCAAAACCAGGGGTTCTTATCACAGAATCACAGAGTCATCTAGGTTGGAAGAGACCTCCAAGATCACCGAGTCCAACCTCTGACCTAACGCTAACAAGCCCTCCACTAAACCATATCACTAAGCTCAACATCTAAATGTCTTTTAAAGACCTCCAGGGACGGTGACTCAACCACTTCCCTGGGCAGCCTATCCCAATGCCTAACAACCCTTTTGGTAAAGAAGTTCTTCCTAATATCCAACCTAAACCTCCCCTGGTGCAACTTTAGCCCATTCCCCCTCGTCCTGTCACCAGGCACGTGGGAGAACAGACCAACCCCCACCTCGCTACAGCCTCCTTTAAGGTACCTGTAGAGTGCGATAAGGTCGCCTCTGAGCCTCGTCTTCTCCAGGCTGAACAACCCCAGCTCCCTCAGCGGCTCCTCGTAAGACTTGTTCTCCAGACTCCTCACCAGCTTCGTTGCCCTTCTCTGGACTCGCTCGAGCACCTCGATGTCCTTCTTGTAGCGAGGGGCCCAAAACTGAACACAGTACTCGAGGTGCGGCCTTACCAGAGCCGAGTACAGGGGGCCAATCACTTCCCTAGCCCTGCTGGCCGCACCGTTTCTTATGCAAGCCAGGATGCTGTTGGCCTTCTTGGCCACCAAGGCACACTGCTGGCTCGTGGCCAACCTGTCATCCACCAGGACCCCCAGGTCCTTCTGCGCAGGGCTTTTCTCCAGCAGGTCATCCCCCAGCCTGTACTGATACGTGCAGTTGTTCCTTCCCAGGTGCAAGACTCTACACGCTTGCTTTTGTTAAACGTCACCTGGTTTCTTCCTGCCCAGCTCTCCAGCCTGTCCAGGTCTCACTGAATGGCAGCACAGCCTTCTGGCGTGTGGGCCACTCCTCCCAGCTTTGTATCATCAGCGTACTTGCTGAGGGTGGACACTATTCCCTCATCAAAGTCGTTGATGAAGCTGTCGAACAAGACCGGACCCAGCACCGCCCCCGAGCTTGTCCCAGGTCTCCAACTGGACTCTGCGCCGCCAATCACCACCCTCTGAGCTCGGCCAGTCAGCCAGTTCTCAACCCACCTTACCGTCCACTCTCCTATCCCACACTTTGTCAGCTTTGTTAGCAGGATCTCATGGGAGACAGTAGCAAAAGCCTTTCGTTTTTGTTTTGTTGTTGTTTGTTTTTGGAGATTCACGTGACACTCCGTGAAAGAAAAGTTTAGCGCATCAGCATCCCACTGGGAAGACATAAAATGCACTCCCAAAGTCTTTCCCCTTCTCCTTAACACTGGAGGTGCCTTAAGAGGAGAGCCTGGGCCCCTCATGGCTGGGCTCCTCCAATGCTAGCAAATTGTGTGAAAAGTTACATTCAGCTGAAAAGTGAGCGAATGACATGAAAATTATCTCACTATTTGAACTAATGAGTTAAATTTCCACTCCTGCAAAAATACTCAAAGAAATAACCCAATAGGTTACGTGTAGTTAGGCAATCACAGCTAAAACTGCAACAAAGTACGGATGGTGAGAAACAAACAACAAAGCCATTTCCTTCTCTGAGGGCGGAACACCTTGCTCAGGGAAGACACCCATGTATCGCCTTCAGAAAGCCTTCGACACCCTCCACCTCGCGCTCCCATCAGCAGGATGAAGAAGGTGAGAGGGAACAGCCGACGGAAGACTGCTCCATCCAGAGCGTGGGGTCTACTGTTAAATTTTCCACTGAAATTGTGTCTATTTCTGAGGATTGTACTTCAAGTAACACACACACCAAGCAGAAAGCATCCAAAGAACCCAGTAAGTCTGATGCTAAGAATGACCCTTCTTAGGATCAGACTTTTAGAAAACATGGTCTCTAAGGAAAGATTAAACATTGGATTAATGGACGAACTCTTTAATGTCAAGAGAAGGCAGAACCGAGATGTGCATAAGGATGCTGCAAATAAAAAGGGAGCAAACTTCTCCCCAGGCCCTCTATTTAGGACAAGAAAGAAAGGACTTCAGATGCAGCAAAAGGACTTTAGTTTAGGTGTTACAGTGTGGTGGTTTTACTCGGGTGGGCAGCCGAGTTCCACCACGGCCGCTCTCTCACTCCCCCTCCTCAAAGGGGGAGAAAATACGATGCAAAGGGCTCAAGGGCTGAGATAAGGACGGGGAGATCACTCAACAGTTACCGTGATGGGCAAAGCAGACTCAGAGTAGGGAGACAGTAAGATTTTTCCCCCCCAGTCCACCCTCTCCCACCTCCTCCCCCCAAGCGGCTCAGGGGAGCGGGGCAACGGGGGCTGCGGTCAGTCTGTAGCACTTTGTCTCCGCCGCTCCTTCTCGGTCGCTCTCTGCCCCTGCTCCACCGGGGGCTCCTCCACGGGCTGCAGCGTGGAAACCTGCCCCACCGTGGTACACCATGGGCTGCAGGGGGACAGCCTGCTTCACCATGGTCCTCACCACAGGCCGCAGGGGACTTCTGCTCCGGCGCCTGGAGCACCTCTCCCCCTCCCTCTTCACTGACCTTGGCGTCTGCAAGGCTGTTTCTCATTCCTCCCTCTCTCCCAGCTGCTCTTCCGCAGCAGTTTTTTTTTTTTTTTTCCTTTCTTAAATCTGGTCTCACAGAGGCGCAAACAACATCGCTTATTGGCCTGGCTCTGGCCAGCGGCAGACCCTTCTCTAACGTGGCGCGGTTTCCGGATTCTTCTCGTAGACCCCACCCTGATGGCCCCCCCGCTACCAAATCCTTGCCACGCAAACCCACTACATAAGGCAAGAGAACTCATAAATGGTTTGAAAGAGATTTATTGCAGCATGACTGAAAAGGAGGAGAAGAAAGAATTATACATGGCACCTCCTAGTACAAAAAAGACAGAGCTCTCCATGAAATGATCGGTTGGCAGATTGAAAACAAACAGAAGAATGTGCTTCTTCACACTTCACGCAGCTGAGCTGTCGGTCTGGCTGCAGACATGGTAGATGCCAAAAAGCGCCGCAGTGAAGAAAACACCAAAAGCTGCATGATGAAGAAGACCTCAAGGGCCGCAGTGAAGAAAACACGAACAGCTACACGATGAAAAACTTATCAGGGCCTGGAACGAGAGAAAAAAAACCACCAAATGTTAGAAGCTGAAGCACTTCTCAGGGGCAACAAGGTGAAAACAACCAAAAGCTCCATGATGAAGCTCTCCTCAGGGAAAACATGGTGAGCAGAACCCCAAAGGCTTTACGATGCAGAACTCCTCAAGGGCCGCAGTGAAGAAAAAACCAAAAGCTGCTCGACAAACCAATCCTCAGGGGCCGAAGTGAAGAGAACCAGAAGAGCTGCATGATGAAGAACACCTCAGGGCCGTAGTGAAGAACACACCAAAAGCTGCACACAGAAGCACTCCTCAGGGGCCACCGGGAGAAGAAAACACAAAAAGCTCCACGAAGAATTACTTCTCAAGTGCCACAGTGAAGAAAACACAATAAGCTGAATGATGAAGCACTCCTCAGGGGAAACACAGCATGGAGAACCCCAAAAACTGCACGTTGAAGACCTCCTCAGGGGAAACGCAGTGAAGGAAACACAAAAAGCTGGACGCAGAAGCACTCCTCAAGTCGCAGTGAAGAAAGAGCACAGCAAAAGCTGCACACAGAAGCGCTCCTCAGGGGCCACAGGGAGAAGAAACCACGAAAAGCTCCACGAAGAATTACTCCTGAAGCGCCACAGGGAAGAAAACGCGCAGAGCTGAATGGTGAAGCCCACCTCAGGGGAAACGTGGTGTGGGGAAAACCCCCAAAAAGCTGCACGATGAAGAGCTCCTCAGGGACGTAGCGAAGAAAACTCCAAAAGCTGTTAAGAAGGCACTCCTCAGAGGCTGCAGTGGAGAAACACCAAAAGCTGGACAATGAAGCCCTCCTCAGGGGAAACGTGGTGAAGAGATCCCAAAAAGCTGCATGATGAAGAACTCCTCGTAGGCCGCAATGAAGAAAACACCAGAAGCTGCACGCAGTAGCACTCCTCAGGGCCTGGAAGGAGAGAAAAAAAACACCAAATGTTAGCAGATGAAGCACTTCTCAGGGGCAACAAGGTGAAAACGATACCAAAAGCTCCATGATGAAGCTCTCCTCAGGGAAAACGTGGCGTGGAGAACCCCAAAAGCAAGACGGTGTTGAACTCCTCAGGGCCGTAGAGAAGAAACCACCAAAAGCTGCATGATGACGCATTCCTCCGAAGTCCCAAAGTGAAGAGAACCCCAAAAGCTGCACGATGAAGAACTCCTCAGGGACCACAAGGTGAAGAAACCACAAAAAGCTCCACGGAGAATTACTCCTCAAGTGCCACAGTGAAGAAAATGCAAAAAGCTGAATGATGAAGCACTCCTCAGGGGAAACGTGGTGTGGAGAACCCCAAAAACTGCATGACGAAGACCTCCTCAGGGGAAACGCAGTGAAGGAAACACAAAAAGCTGGATGCAGAAGCACTCCTCAAGTCGCAGTGAAGAAAGAGCACAGCAAAAGCTGCACACAGAAGCGCTCCTCAGGGGCCACAGGGAGAAGAAAACACGCAGAGCTGAATGGTGAAGCCCTCCTCAGGGGAAACGTGGTGTGGGGAAAACCCCCAAAAGCTGCCTGATGAAGAGCTCCTCAGGGACGTAGTGAAGAAAACTCCAAAAGCTGCTCAAGAAGGCACTCCTCAGAGGCTGCAGTGGAGAAACACCAAAAGCTGGACGATGAAGCACTCCTCAGGAGAAACGTGGTGTGGAGAACCCCAAAAACTGCACGTTGAAGACATCCTCAGGGGAAATGCAGTGAAGGAAACACAAAAAGCTGGACGCAGAAGCACTCCTCAAGTTGCAGTGAAGAAAGAACACAGCAGAAGCTGCACACAGAAGAGATCCCAAAAAGCTGCACGATGAAGAACTCCTCATAGGCCGCAATGAAGAAAACACCAGAAGCTGCACTCAGAAGCACTCCTCAGGGCCTGGAATGAGAAAAAAAACCACCAAATGTTAGCAGATGAAGCACTTCTCAGGGGCAACAAGGTGAATACGATACCAAAAGCTCCATGATGAAGCTCTCCTCAGGGAAAACGTGGCGTGGAGAACCCCAAAAGCAAGACGGTGTTGAACTCCTCAGGGCCGTAGAGAAGAAACCACCAAAAGCTCCATGATGACGCATTCCTCCGAAGTCCCAAAGCGAAGAGAACCCCAAAAGCTGCACGATGAAGAACTCCTCAGGGACCACAAGGTGAAGAAACCACAAAAAGCTCCACGGAGAATTACTCCTCAAGTGCCACAGTGAAGAAAATGCAAAAAGCTGAATGATGAAGCACTCCTCAGGGGAAACGTGGTGTGGAGAACCCCAAAAACTGCACGTTGAAGACCTCCTCAGGGGAAACGCAGTGAAGGAAACACAAAAAGCTGGACGCAGAAGCACTCCTCAAGTCGCAGTGAAGAAAGAGCACAGCAAAAGCTGCACACAGAAGCGCTCCTCAGGGGCCACAAGCAGCCCACCGGCCGCGCCTCGCCTGCGCGCCGCCGTCGTTGGAGTGCCGCAGCCCCAGCACACCCAGCAGCATGTCACCCACCCTGGCCTGTGACACCTGTGCTCCCTCACAGCCAGGCGCCGCCCCATTGGCCGCCTGCCTTGGCGCCTCTGGGCACAGCCAATAGCGAGGCCGCTGGCGCTTGTTGCTAGGCAGCATGGAGCTGTGGCACCCAATGGGCGCCAGGAGGCCGCAGGGCGGTGCCGGCCTCCCAGGGCTGAGGCCTGGCGCAGTGCCTCGCAGGAGCGATGAGGCCTCCCTGACACCACCTGCAGCTCTGCCTGGCCTTGCCCCCCGGCCCTCCGAGAGGCACATTTTGACCGGAGGAGCACGCAAACTGCTCCAGCAAGGTGGCAGCGGCATTGTGCAGGGCACACTGACATTGCCCATCCATAAATCCCTCCTCTGTCCCTGGTGACACTGAGTACACTGCCCGCTTTGCCGTGCTGCCCACAGACATGAAATTGGGTCCTCAGTGTCCTGAAAGGGTACAAACCAAAGCCAGTTCTGTTGACACAGCCCACAGGACTAAACTCGGTTAAAACCATCCACCGTGAGAATACAAATCTCTTCCTCACCAAAACGCCCCAGTGACAGGTAGCTTTTGCATCAGCTTCTTGCAGAACTGGATCTTCAGTGTTCGTACAGTTCTGCAAAGCTTCCGCTCCGCAAACTTTTAAGTCTGTGGACTTTGGAAGGACCAAGGCCCCACTATGCAACTCGCCGTTAGATGTCATCTTCAAAACCAGGGGTTCTTATCACAGAATCACAGAGTCATCTAGGTTGGAAGAGACCTCCAAGATCACCGAGTCCAACCTCTGACCTAACGCTAACAAGCCCTCCACTAAACCATATCACTAAGCTCAACATCTAAATGTCTTTTAAAGACCTCCAGGGACGGTGACTCAACCACTTCCCTGGGCAGCCTATCCCAATGCCTAACAACCCTTTTGGTAAAGAAGTTCTTCCTAATATCCAACCTAAACCTCCCCTGGTGCAACTTTAGCCCATTCCCCCTCGTCCTGTCACCAGGCACGTGGGAGAACAGACCAACCCCCACCTCGCTACAGCCTCCTTTAAGGTACCTGTAGAGTGCGATAAGGTCGCCTCTGAGCCTCGTCTTCTCCAGGCTGAACAACCCCAGCTCCCTCAGCGGCTCCTCGTAAGACTTGTTCTCCAGACTCCTCACCAGCTTCGTTGCCCTTCTCTGGACTCGCTCGAGCACCTCGATGTCCTTCTTGTAGCGAGGGGCCCAAAACTGAACACAGTACTCGAGGTGCGGCCTTACCAGAGCCGAGTACAGGGGGCCAATCACTTCCCTAGCCCTGCTGGCCGCACCGTTTCTTATGCAAGCCAGGATGCTGTTGGCCTTCTTGGCCACCAAGGCACACTGCTGGCTCGTGGCCAACCTGTCATCCACCAGGACCCCCAGGTCCTTCTGCGCAGGGCTTTTCTCCAGCAGGTCATCCCCCAGCCTGTACTGATACGTGCAGTTGTTCCTTCCCAGGTGCAAGACTCTACACGCTTGCTTTTGTTAAACGTCACCTGGTTTCTTCCTGCCCAGCTCTCCAGCCTGTCCAGGTCTCACTGAATGGCAGCACAGCCTTCTGGCGTGTGGGCCACTCCTCCCAGCTTTGTATCATCAGCGTACTTGCTGAGGGTGGACACTATTCCCTCATCAAAGTCGTTGATGAAGCTGTCGAACAAGACCGGACCCAGCACCGCCCCCGAGCTTGTCCCAGGTCTCCAACTGGACTCTGCGCCGCCAATCACCACCCTCTGAGCTCGGCCAGTCAGCCAGTTCTCAACCCACCTTACCGTCCACTCTCCTATCCCACACTTTGTCAGCTTTGTTAGCAGGATCTCATGGGAGACAGTAGCAAAAGCCTTTCGTTTTTGTTTTGTTGTTGTTTGTTTTTGGAGATTCACGTGACACTCCGTGAAAGAAAAGTTTAGCGCATCAGCATCCCACTGGGAAGACACAAAATGCACTCCCAAAGTCTTTCCCCTTCTCCTTAACACTGGAGGTGCCTTAAGAGGAGAGCCTGGGCCCCTCATGGCTGGGCTCCTCCAATGCTAGCAAATTGTGTGAAAAGTTACATTCAGCTGAAAAGTGAGCGAATGACATGAAAATTATCTCACTATTTGAACTAATGAGTTAAATTTCCACTCCTGCAAAAATACTCAAAGAAATAACCCAATAGGTTACGTGTAGTTAGGCAATCACAGCTAAAACTGCAACAAAGTACGGATGGTGAGAAACAAACAACAAAGCCATTTCCTTCTCTGAGGGCGGAACACCTTGCTCAGGGAAGACACCCATGTATCGCCTTCAGAAAGCCTTCGACACCCTCCACCTCGCGCTCCCATCAGCAGGATGAAGAAGGTGAGAGGGAACGGCCGACGGAAGACTGCTCCATCCAGAGCGTGGGGTCTACTGTTAAATTTTCCACTGAAATTGTGTCTATTTCTGAGGATTGTACTTCAAGTAACACACACACCAAGCAGAAAGCATCCAAAGAACCCAGTAAGTCTGATGCTAAGAATGACCCTTCTTAGGATCAGACTTTTAGAAAACATGGTCTCTAAGGAAAGATTAAACATTGGATTAATGGACGAACTCTTTAATGTCAAGAGAAGGCAGAACCGAGATGTGCATAAGGATGCTGCAAATAAAAAGGGAGCAAACTTCTCCCCAGGCCCTCTATTTAGGACAAGAAAGAAAGGACTTCAGATGCAGCAAAAGGACTTTAGTTTAGGTGTTACAGTGTGGTGGTTTTACTCGGGTGGGCAGCCGAGTTCCACCACGGCCGCTCTCTCACTCCCCCTCCTCAAAGGGGGAGAAAATACGATGCAAAGGGCTCAAGGGCTGAGATAAGGACGGGGAGATCACTCAACAGTTACCGTGATGGGCAAAGCAGACTCAGAGTAGGGAGACAGTAAGATTTTTCCCCCCCAGTCCACCCTCTCCCACCTCCTCCCCCCAAGCGGCTCAGGGGAGCGGGGCAACGGGGGCTGCGGTCAGTCTGTAGCACTTTGTCTCCGCCGCTCCTTCTCGGTCGCTCTCTGCCCCTGCTCCACCGGGGGCTCCTCCACGGGCTGCAGCGTGGAAACCTGCCCCACCGTGGTACACCATGGGCTGCAGGGGGACAGCCTGCTTCACCATGGTCCTCACCACAGGCCGCAGGGGACTTCTGCTCCGGCGCCTGGAGCACCTCTCCCCCTCCCTCTTCACTGACCTTGGCGTCTGCAAGGCTGTTTCTCATTCCTCCCTCTCTCCCAGCTGCTCTTCCGCAGCAGTTTTTTTTTTTTTTTTCCTTTCTTAAATCTGGTCTCACAGAGGCGCAAACAACATCGCTTATTGGCCTGGCTCTGGCCAGCGGCAGACCCTTCTCTAACGTGGCGCGGTTTCCGGATTCTTCTCGTAGACCCCACCCTGATGGCCCCCCCGCTACCAAATCCTTGCCACGCAAACCCACTACATAAGGCAAGAGAACTCATAAATGGTTTGAAAGAGATTTATTGCAGCATGACTGAAAAGGAGGAGAAGAAAGAATTATACATGGCACCTCCTAGTACAAAAAAGACAGAGCTCTCCATGAAATGATCGGTTGGCAGATTGAAAACAAACAGAAGAATGTGCTTCTTCACACTTCACGCAGCTGAGCTGTCGGTCTGGCTGCAGACATGGTAGATGCCAAAAAGCGCCGCAGTGAAGAAAACACCAAAAGCTGCATGATGAAGAAGACCTCAAGGGCCGCAGTGAAGAAAACACGAACAGCTACACGATGAAAAACTTATCAGGGCCTGGAACGAGAGAAAAAAAACCACCAAATGTTAGAAGCTGAAGCACTTCTCAGGGGCAACAAGGTGAAAACAACCAAAAGCTCCATGATGAAGCTCTCCTCAGGGAAAACATGGTGAGCAGAACCCCAAAGGCTTTACGATGCAGAACTCCTCAAGGGCCGCAGTGAAGAAAAAACCAAAAGCTGCTCGACAAACCAATCCTCAGGGGCCGAAGTGAAGAGAACCAGAAGAGCTGCATGATGAAGAACACCTCAGGGCCGTAGTGAAGAACACACCAAAAGCTGCACACAGAAGCACTCCTCAGGGGCCACCGGGAGAAGAAAACACAAAAAGCTCCACGAAGAATTACTTCTCAAGTGCCACAGTGAAGAAAACACAATAAGCTGAATGATGAAGCACTCCTCAGGGGAAACACAGCATGGAGAACCCCAAAAACTGCACGTTGAAGACCTCCTCAGGGGAAACGCAGTGAAGGAAACACAAAAAGCTGGACGCAGAAGCACTCCTCAAGTCGCAGTGAAGAAAGAGCACAGCAAAAGCTGCACACAGAAGCGCTCCTCAGGGGCCACAGGGAGAAGAAACCACGAAAAGCTCCACGAAGAATTACTCCTGAAGCGCCACAGGGAAGAAAACGCGCAGAGCTGAATGGTGAAGCCCACCTCAGGGGAAACGTGGTGTGGGGAAAACCCCCAAAAAGCTGCACGATGAAGAGCTCCTCAGGGACGTAGCGAAGAAAACTCCAAAAGCTGTTAAGAAGGCACTCCTCAGAGGCTGCAGTGGAGAAACACCAAAAGCTGGACAATGAAGCCCTCCTCAGGGGAAACGTGGTGAAGAGATCCCAAAAAGCTGCATGATGAAGAACTCCTCGTAGGCCGCAATGAAGAAAACACCAGAAGCTGCACGCAGTAGCACTCCTCAGGGCCTGGAAGGAGAGAAAAAAAACACCAAATGTTAGCAGATGAAGCACTTCTCAGGGGCAACAAGGTGAAAACGATACCAAAAGCTCCATGATGAAGCTCTCCTCAGGGAAAACGTGGCGTGGAGAACCCCAAAAGCAAGACGGTGTTGAACTCCTCAGGGCCGTAGAGAAGAAACCACCAACAGCTGCATGATGACGCATTCCTCCGAAGTCCCAAAGTGAAGAGAACCCCAAAAGCTGCACGATGAAGAACTCCTCAGGGACCACAAGGTGAAGAAACCACAAAAAGCTCCACGGAGAATTACTCCTCAAGTGCCACAGTGAAGAAAATGCAAAAAGCTGAATGATGAAGCACTCCTCAGGGGAAACGTGGTGTGGAGAACCCCAAAAACTGCATGACGAAGACCTCCTCAGGGGAAACGCAGTGAAGGAAACACAAAAAGCTGGATGCAGAAGCACTCCTCAAGTCGCAGTGAAGAAAGAGCACAGCAAAAGCTGCACACAGAAGCGCTCCTCAGGGGCCACAGGGAGAAGAAAACACGCAGAGCTGAATGGTGAAGCCCTCCTCAGGGGAAACGTGGTGTGGGGAAAACCCCCAAAAGCTGCCTGATGAAGAGCTCCTCAGGGACGTAGTGAAGAAAACTCCAAAAGCTGCTCAAGAAGGCACTCCTCAGAGGCTGCAGTGGAGAAACACCAAAAGCTGGACGATGAAGCACTCCTCAGGAGAAACGTGGTGTGGAGAACCCCAAAAACTGCACGTTGAAGACATCCTCAGGGGAAATGCAGTGAAGGAAACACAAAAAGCTGGACGCAGAAGCACTCCTCAAGTTGCAGTGAAGAAAGAACACAGCAGAAGCTGCACACAGAAGAGATCCCAAAAAGCTGCACGATGAAGAACTCCTCATAGGCCGCAATGAAGAAAACACCAGAAGCTGCACTCAGAAGCACTCCTCAGGGCCTGGAATGAGAAAAAAAACCACCAAATGTTAGCAGATGAAGCACTTCTCAGGGGCAACAAGGTGAATACGATACCAAAAGCTCCATGATGAAGCTCTCCTCAGGGAAAACGTGGCGTGGAGAACCCCAAAAGCAAGACGGTGTTGAACTCCTCAGGGCCGTAGAGAAGAAACCACCAAAAGCTCCATGATGACGCATTCCTCCGAAGTCCCAAAGCGAAGAGAACCCCAAAAGCTGCACGATGAAGAACTCCTCAGGGACCACAAGGTGAAGAAACCACAAAAAGCTCCACGGAGAATTACTCCTCAAGTGCCACAGTGAAGAAAATGCAAAAAGCTGAATGATGAAGCACTCCTCAGGGGAAACGTGGTGTGGAGAACCCCAAAAACTGCACGTTGAAGACCTCCTCAGGGGAAACGCAGTGAAGGAAACACAAAAAGCTGGACGCAGAAGCACTCCTCAAGTCGCAGTGAAGAAAGAGCACAGCAAAAGCTGCACACAGAAGCGCTCCTCAGGGGCCACAAGCAGCCCACCGGCCGCGCCTCGCCTGCGCGCCGCCGTCGTTGGAGTGCCGCAGCCCCAGCACACCCAGCAGCATGTCACCCACCCTGGCCTGTGACACCTGTGCTCCCTCACAGCCAGGCGCCGCCCCATTGGCCGCCTGCCTTGGCGCCTCTGGGCACAGCCAATAGCGAGGCCGCTGGCGCTTGTTGCTAGGCAGCATGGAGCTGTGGCACCCAATGGGCGCCAGGAGGCCGCAGGGCGGTGCCGGCCTCCCAGGGCTGAGGCCTGGCGCAGTGCCTCGCAGGAGCGATGAGGCCTCCCTGACACCACCTGCAGCTCTGCCTGGCCTTGCCCCCCGGCCCTCCGAGAGGCACATTTTGACCGGAGGAGCACGCAAACTGCTCCAGCAAGGTGGCAGCGGCATTGTGCAGGGCACACTGACATTGCCCATCCATAAATCCCTCCTCTGTCCCTGGTGACACTGAGTACACTGCCCGCTTTGCCGTGCTGCCCACAGACATGAAATTGGGTCCTCAGTGTCCTGAAAGGGTACAAACCAAAGCCAGTTCTGTTGACACAGCCCACAGGACTAAACTCGGTTAAAACCATCCACCGTGAGAATACAAATCTCTTCCTCACCAAAACGCCCCAGTGACAGGTAGCTTTTGCATCAGCTTCTTGCAGAACTGGATCTTCAGTGTTCGTACAGTTCTGCAAAGCTTCCGCTCCGCAAACTTTTAAGTCTGTGGACTTTGGAAGGACCAAGGCCCCACTATGCAACTCGCCGTTAGATGTCATCTTCAAAACCAGGGGTTCTTATCACAGAATCACAGAGTCATCTAGGTTGGAAGAGACCTCCAAGATCACCGAGTCCAACCTCTGACCTAACGCTAACAAGCCCTCCACTAAACCATATCACTAAGCTCAACATCTAAATGTCTTTTAAAGACCTCCAGGGACGGTGACTCAACCACTTCCCTGGGCAGCCTATCCCAATGCCTAACAACCCTTTTGGTAAAGAAGTTCTTCCTAATATCCAACCTAAACCTCCCCTGGTGCAACTTTAGCCCATTCCCCCTCGTCCTGTCACCAGGCACGTGGGAGAACAGACCAACCCCCACCTCGCTACAGCCTCCTTTAAGGTACCTGTAGAGTGCGATAAGGTCGCCTCTGAGCCTCGTCTTCTCCAGGCTGAACAACCCCAGCTCCCTCAGCGGCTCCTCGTAAGACTTGTTCTCCAGACTCCTCACCAGCTTCGTTGCCCTTCTCTGGACTCGCTCGAGCACCTCGATGTCCTTCTTGTAGCGAGGGGCCCAAAACTGAACACAGTACTCGAGGTGCGGCCTTACCAGAGCCGAGTACAGGGGGCCAATCACTTCCCTAGCCCTGCTGGCCGCACCGTTTCTTATGCAAGCCAGGATGCTGTTGGCCTTCTTGGCCACCAAGGCACACTGCTGGCTCGTGGCCAACCTGTCATCCACCAGGACCCCCAGGTCCTTCTGCGCAGGGCTTTTCTCCAGCAGGTCATCCCCCAGCCTGTACTGATACGTGCAGTTGTTCCTTCCCAGGTGCAAGACTCTACACGCTTGCTTTTGTTAAACGTCACCTGGTTTCTTCCTGCCCAGCTCTCCAGCCTGTCCAGGTCTCACTGAATGGCAGCACAGCCTTCTGGCGTGTGGGCCACTCCTCCCAGCTTTGTATCATCAGCGTACTTGCTGAGGGTGGACACTATTCCCTCATCAAAGTCGTTGATGAAGCTGTCGAACAAGACCGGACCCAGCACCGCCCCCGAGCTTGTCCCAGGTCTCCAACTGGACTCTGCGCCGCCAATCACCACCCTCTGAGCTCGGCCAGTCAGCCAGTTCTCAACCCACCTTACCGTCCACTCTCCTATCCCACACTTTGTCAGCTTTGTTAGCAGGATCTCATGGGAGACAGTAGCAAAAGCCTTTCGTTTTTGTTTTGTTGTTGTTTGTTTTTGGAGATTCACGTGACACTCCGTGAAAGAAAAGTTTAGCGCATCAGCATCCCACTGGGAAGACATAAAATGCACTCCCAAAGTCTTTCCCCTTCTCCTTAACACTGGAGGTGCCTTAAGAGGAGAGCCTGGGCCCCTCATGGCTGGGCTCCTCCAATGCTAGCAAATTGTGTGAAAAGTTACATTCAGCTGAAAAGTAAGCGAATGACATGAAAATTATCTCACTATTTGAACTAATGAGTTAAATTTCCACTCCTGCAAAAATACTCAAAGAAATAACCCAATAGGTTACGTGTAGTTAGGCAATCACAGCTAAAACTGCAACAAAGTACGGATGGTGAGAAACAAACAACAAAGCCATTTCCTTCTCTGAGGGCGGAACACCTTGCTCAGGGAAGACACCCATGTATCGCCTTCAGAAAGCCTTCGACACCCTCCACCTCGCGCTCCCATCAGCAGGATGAAGAAGGTGAGAGGGAACGGCCGACGGAAGACTGCTCCATCCAGAGCGTGGGGTCTACTGTTAAATTTTCCACTGAAATTGTGTCTATTTCTGAGGATTGTACTTCAAGTAACACACACACCAAGCAGAAAGCATCCAAAGAACCCAGTAAGTCTGATGCTAAGAATGACCCTTCTTAGGATCAGACTTTTAGAAAACATGGTCTCTAAGGAAAGATTAAACATTGGATTAATGGACGAACTCTTTAATGTCAAGAGAAGGCAGAACCGAGATGTGCATAAGGATGCTGCAAATAAAAAGGGAGCAAACTTCTCCCCAGGCCCTCTATTTAGGACAAGAAAGAAAGGACTTCAGATGCAGCAAAAGGACTTTAGTTTAGGTGTTACAGTGTGGTGGTTTTACTCGGGTGGGCAGCCGAGTTCCACCACGGCCGCTCTCTCACTCCCCCTCCTCAAAGGGGGAGAAAATACGATGCAAAGGGCTCAAGGGCTGAGATAAGGACGGGGAGATCACTCAACAGTTACCGTGATGGGCAAAGCAGACTCAGAGTAGGGAGACAGTAAGATTTTTCCCCCCCAGTCCACCCTCTCCCACCTCCTCCCCCCAAGCGGCTCAGGGGAGCGGGGCAACGGGGGCTGCGGTCAGTCTGTAGCACTTTGTCTCCGCCGCTCCTTCTCGGTCGCTCTCTGCCCCTGCTCCACCGGGGGCTCCTCCACGGGCTGCAGCGTGGAAACCTGCCCCACCGTGGTACACCATGGGCTGCAGGGGGACAGCCTGCTTCACCATGGTCCTCACCACAGGCCGCAGGGGACTTCTGCTCCGGCGCCTGGAGCACCTCTCCCCCTCCCTCTTCACTGACCTTGGCGTCTGCAAGGCTGTTTCTCATTCCTCCCTCTCTCCCAGCTGCTCTTCCGCAGCAGTTTTTTTTTTTTTTTTCCTTTCTTAAATCTGGTCTCACAGAGGCGCAAACAACATCGCTTATTGGCCTGGCTCTGGCCAGCGGCAGACCCTTCTCTAACGTGGCGCGGTTTCCGGATTCTTCTCGTAGACCCCACCCTGATGGCCCCCCCGCTACCAAATCCTTGCCACGCAAACCCACTACATAAGGCAAGAGAACTCATAAATGGTTTGAAAGAGATTTATTGCAGCATGACTGAAAAGGAGGAGAAGAAAGAATTATACATGGCACCTCCTAGTACAAAAAAGACAGAGCTCTCCATGAAATGATCGGTTGGCAGATTGAAAACAAACAGAAGAATGTGCTTCTTCACACTTCACGCAGCTGAGCTGTCGGTCTGGCTGCAGACATGGTAGATGCCAAAAAGCGCCGCAGTGAAGAAAACACCAAAAGCTGCATGATGAAGAAGACCTCAAGGGCCGCAGTGAAGAAAACACGAACAGCTACACGATGAAAAACTTATCAGGGCCTGGAACGAGAGAAAAAAAACCACCAAATGTTAGAAGCTGAAGCACTTCTCAGGGGCAACAAGGTGAAAACAACCAAAAGCTCCATGATGAAGCTCTCCTCAGGGAAAACATGGTGAGCAGAACCCCAAAGGCTTTACGATGCAGAACTCCTCAAGGGCCGCAGTGAAGAAAAAACCAAAAGCTGCTCGACAAACCAATCCTCAGGGGCCGAAGTGAAGAGAACCAGAAGAGCTGCATGATGAAGAACACCTCAGGGCCGTAGTGAAGAACACACCAAAAGCTGCACACAGAAGCACTCCTCAGGGGCCACCGGGAGAAGAAAACACAAAAAGCTCCACGAAGAATTACTTCTCAAGTGCCACAGTGAAGAAAACACAATAAGCTGAATGATGAAGCACTCCTCAGGGGAAACACAGCATGGAGAACCCCAAAAACTGCACGTTGAAGACCTCCTCAGGGGAAACGCAGTGAAGGAAACACAAAAAGCTGGACGCAGAAGCACTCCTCAAGTCGCAGTGAAGAAAGAGCACAGCAAAAGCTGCACACAGAAGCGCTCCTCAGGGGCCACAGGGAGAAGAAACCACGAAAAGCTCCACGAAGAATTACTCCTGAAGCGCCACAGGGAAGAAAACGCGCAGAGCTGAATGGTGAAGCCCACCTCAGGGGAAACGTGGTGTGGGGAAAACCCCCAAAAAGCTGCACGATGAAGAGCTCCTCAGGGACGTAGCGAAGAAAACTCCAAAAGCTGTTAAGAAGGCACTCCTCAGAGGCTGCAGTGGAGAAACACCAAAAGCTGGACAATGAAGCCCTCCTCAGGGGAAACGTGGTGAAGAGATCCCAAAAAGCTGCATGATGAAGAACTCCTCGTAGGCCGCAATGAAGAAAACACCAGAAGCTGCACGCAGTAGCACTCCTCAGGGCCTGGAAGGAGAGAAAAAAAACACCAAATGTTAGCAGATGAAGCACTTCTCAGGGGCAACAAGGTGAAAACGATACCAAAAGCTCCATGATGAAGCTCTCCTCAGGGAAAACGTGGCGTGGAGAACCCCAAAAGCAAGACGGTGTTGAACTCCTCAGGGCCGTAGAGAAGAAACCACCAACAGCTGCATGATGACGCATTCCTCCGAAGTCCCAAAGTGAAGAGAACCCCAAAAGCTGCACGATGAAGAACTCCTCAGGGACCACAAGGTGAAGAAACCACAAAAAGCTCCACGGAGAATTACTCCTCAAGTGCCACAGTGAAGAAAATGCAAAAAGCTGAATGATGAAGCACTCCTCAGGGGAAACGTGGTGTGGAGAACCCCAAAAACTGCATGACGAAGACCTCCTCAGGGGAAACGCAGTGAAGGAAACACAAAAAGCTGGATGCAGAAGCACTCCTCAAGTCGCAGTGAAGAAAGAGCACAGCAAAAGCTGCACACAGAAGCGCTCCTCAGGGGCCACAGGGAGAAGAAAACACGCAGAGCTGAATGGTGAAGCCCTCCTCAGGGGAAACGTGGTGTGGGGAAAACCCCCAAAAGCTGCCTGATGAAGAGCTCCTCAGGGACGTAGTGAAGAAAACTCCAAAAGCTGCTCAAGAAGGCACTCCTCAGAGGCTGCAGTGGAGAAACACCAAAAGCTGGACGATGAAGCACTCCTCAGGAGAAACGTGGTGTGGAGAACCCCAAAAACTGCACGTTGAAGACATCCTCAGGGGAAATGCAGTGAAGGAAACACAAAAAGCTGGACGCAGAAGCACTCCTCAAGTTGCAGTGAAGAAAGAACACAGCAGAAGCTGCACACAGAAGAGATCCCAAAAAGCTGCACGATGAAGAACTCCTCATAGGCCGCAATGAAGAAAACACCAGAAGCTGCACTCAGAAGCACTCCTCAGGGCCTGGAATGAGAAAAAAAACCACCAAATGTTAGCAGATGAAGCACTTCTCAGGGGCAACAAGGTGAATACGATACCAAAAGCTCCATGATGAAGCTCTCCTCAGGGAAAACGTGGCGTGGAGAACCCCAAAAGCAAGACGGTGTTGAACTCCTCAGGGCCGTAGAGAAGAAACCACCAAAAGCTCCATGATGACGCATTCCTCCGAAGTCCCAAAGCGAAGAGAACCCCAAAAGCTGCACGATGAAGAACTCCTCAGGGACCACAAGGTGAAGAAACCACAAAAAGCTCCACGGAGAATTACTCCTCAAGTGCCACAGTGAAGAAAATGCAAAAAGCTGAATGATGAAGCACTCCTCAGGGGAAACGTGGTGTGGAGAACCCCAAAAACTGCACGTTGAAGACCTCCTCAGGGGAAACGCAGTGAAGGAAACACAAAAAGCTGGACGCAGAAGCACTCCTCAAGTCGCAGTGAAGAAAGAGCACAGCAAAAGCTGCACACAGAAGCGCTCCTCAGGGGCCACAAGCAGCCCACCGGCCGCGCCTCGCCTGCGCGCCGCCGTCGTTGGAGTGCCGCAGCCCCAGCACACCCAGCAGCATGTCACCCACCCTGGCCTGTGACACCTGTGCTCCCTCACAGCCAGGCGCCGCCCCATTGGCCGCCTGCCTTGGCGCCTCTGGGCACAGCCAATAGCGAGGCCGCTGGCGCTTGTTGCTAGGCAGCATGGAGCTGTGGCACCCAATGGGCGCCAGGAGGCCGCAGGGCGGTGCCGGCCTCCCAGGGCTGAGGCCTGGCGCAGTGCCTCGCAGGAGCGATGAGGCCTCCCTGACACCACCTGCAGCTCTGCCTGGCCTTGCCCCCCGGCCCTCCGAGAGGCACATTTTGACCGGAGGAGCACGCAAACTGCTCCAGCAAGGTGGCAGCGGCATTGTGCAGGGCACACTGACATTGCCCATCCATAAATCCCTCCTCTGTCCCTGGTGACACTGAGTACACTGCCCGCTTTGCCGTGCTGCCCACAGACATGAAATTGGGTCCTCAGTGTCCTGAAAGGGTACAAACCAAAGCCAGTTCTGTTGACACAGCCCACAGGACTAAACTCGGTTAAAACCATCCACCGTGAGAATACAAATCTCTTCCTCACCAAAACGCCCCAGTGACAGGTAGCTTTTGCATCAGCTTCTTGCAGAACTGGATCTTCAGTGTTCGTACAGTTCTGCAAAGCTTCCGCTCCGCAAACTTTTAAGTCTGTGGACTTTGGAAGGACCAAGGCCCCACTATGCAACTCGCCGTTAGATGTCATCTTCAAAACCAGGGGTTCTTATCACAGAATCACAGAGTCATCTAGGTTGGAAGAGACCTCCAAGATCACCGAGTCCAACCTCTGACCTAACGCTAACAAGCCCTCCACTAAACCATATCACTAAGCTCAACATCTAAATGTCTTTTAAAGACCTCCAGGGACGGTGACTCAACCACTTCCCTGGGCAGCCTATCCCAATGCCTAACAACCCTTTTGGTAAAGAAGTTCTTCCTAATATCCAACCTAAACCTCCCCTGGTGCAACTTTAGCCCATTCCCCCTCGTCCTGTCACCAGGCACGTGGGAGAACAGACCAACCCCCACCTCGCTACAGCCTCCTTTAAGGTACCTGTAGAGTGCGATAAGGTCGCCTCTGAGCCTCGTCTTCTCCAGGCTGAACAACCCCAGCTCCCTCAGCGGCTCCTCGTAAGACTTGTTCTCCAGACTCCTCACCAGCTTCGTTGCCCTTCTCTGGACTCGCTCGAGCACCTCGATGTCCTTCTTGTAGCGAGGGGCCCAAAACTGAACACAGTACTCGAGGTGCGGCCTTACCAGAGCCGAGTACAGGGGGCCAATCACTTCCCTAGCCCTGCTGGCCGCACCGTTTCTTATGCAAGCCAGGATGCTGTTGGCCTTCTTGGCCACCAAGGCACACTGCTGGCTCGTGGCCAACCTGTCATCCACCAGGACCCCCAGGTCCTTCTGCGCAGGGCTTTTCTCCAGCAGGTCATCCCCCAGCCTGTACTGATACGTGCAGTTGTTCCTTCCCAGGTGCAAGACTCTACACGCTTGCTTTTGTTAAACGTCACCTGGTTTCTTCCTGCCCAGCTCTCCAGCCTGTCCAGGTCTCACTGAATGGCAGCACAGCCTTCTGGCGTGTGGGCCACTCCTCCCAGCTTTGTATCATCAGCGTACTTGCTGAGGGTGGACACTATTCCCTCATCAAAGTCGTTGATGAAGCTGTCGAACAAGACCGGACCCAGCACCGCCCCCGAGCTTGTCCCAGGTCTCCAACTGGACTCTGCGCCGCCAATCACCACCCTCTGAGCTCGGCCAGTCAGCCAGTTCTCAACCCACCTTACCGTCCACTCTCCTATCCCACACTTTGTCAGCTTTGTTAGCAGGATCTCATGGGAGACAGTAGCAAAAGCCTTTCGTTTTTGTTTTGTTGTTGTTTGTTTTTGGAGATTCACGTGACACTCCGTGAAAGAAAAGTTTAGCGCATCAGCATCCCACTGGGAAGACATAAAATGCACTCCCAAAGTCTTTCCCCTTCTCCTTAACACTGGAGGTGCCTTAAGAGGAGAGCCTGGGCCCCTCATGGCTGGGCTCCTCCAATGCTAGCAAATTGTGTGAAAAGTTACATTCAGCTGAAAAGTGAGCGAATGACATGAAAATTATCTCACTATTTGAACTAATGAGTTAAATTTCCACTCCTGCAAAAATACTCAAAGAAATAACCCAATAGGTTACGTGTAGTTAGGCAATCACAGCTAAAACTGCAACAAAGTACGGATGGTGAGAAACAAACAACAAAGCCATTTCCTTCTCTGAGGGCGGAACACCTTGCTCAGGGAAGACACCCATGTATCGCCTTCAGAAAGCCTTCGACACCCTCCACCTCGCGCTCCCATCAGCAGGATGAAGAAGGTGAGAGGGAACAGCCGACGGAAGACTGCTCCATCCAGAGCGTGGGGTCTACTGTTAAATTTTCCACTGAAATTGTGTCTATTTCTGAGGATTGTACTTCAAGTAACACACACACCAAGCAGAAAGCATCCAAAGAACCCAGTAAGTCTGATGCTAAGAATGACCCTTCTTAGGATCAGACTTTTAGAAAACATGGTCTCTAAGGAAAGATTAAACATTGGATTAATGGACGAACTCTTTAATGTCAAGAGAAGGCAGAACCGAGATGTGCATAAGGATGCTGCAAATAAAAAGGGAGCAAACTTCTCCCCAGGCCCTCTATTTAGGACAAGAAAGAAAGGACTTCAGATGCAGCAAAAGGACTTTAGTTTAGGTGTTACAGTGTGGTGGTTTTACTCGGGTGGGCAGCCGAGTTCCACCACGGCCGCTCTCTCACTCCCCCTCCTCAAAGGGGGAGAAAATACGATGCAAAGGGCTCAAGGGCTGAGATAAGGACGGGGAGATCACTCAACAGTTACCGTGATGGGCAAAGCAGACTCAGAGTAGGGAGACAGTAAGATTTTTCCCCCCCAGTCCACCCTCTCCCACCTCCTCCCCCCAAGCGGCTCAGGGGAGCGGGGCAACGGGGGCTGCGGTCAGTCTGTAGCACTTTGTCTCCGCCGCTCCTTCTCGGTCGCTCTCTGCCCCTGCTCCACCGGGGGCTCCTCCACGGGCTGCAGCGTGGAAACCTGCCCCACCGTGGTACACCATGGGCTGCAGGGGGACAGCCTGCTTCACCATGGTCCTCACCACAGGCCGCAGGGGACTTCTGCTCCGGCGCCTGGAGCACCTCTCCCCCTCCCTCTTCACTGACCTTGGCGTCTGCAAGGCTGTTTCTCATTCCTCCCTCTCTCCCAGCTGCTCTTCCGCAGCAGTTTTTTTTTTTTTTTTCCTTTCTTAAATCTGGTCTCACAGAGGCGCAAACAACATCGCTTATTGGCCTGGCTCTGGCCAGCGGCAGACCCTTCTCTAACGTGGCGCGGTTTCCGGATTCTTCTCGTAGACCCCACCCTGATGGCCCCCCCGCTACCAAATCCTTGCCACGCAAACCCACTACATAAGGCAAGAGAACTCATAAATGGTTTGAAAGAGATTTATTGCAGCATGACTGAAAAGGAGGAGAAGAAAGAATTATACATGGCACCTCCTAGTACAAAAAAGACAGAGCTCTCCATGAAATGATCGGTTGGCAGATTGAAAACAAACAGAAGAATGTGCTTCTTCACACTTCACGCAGCTGAGCTGTCGGTCTGGCTGCAGACATGGTAGATGCCAAAAAGCGCCGCAGTGAAGAAAACACCAAAAGCTGCATGATGAAGAAGACCTCAAGGGCCGCAGTGAAGAAAACACGAACAGCTACACGATGAAAAACTTATCAGGGCCTGGAACGAGAGAAAAAAAACCACCAAATGTTAGAAGCTGAAGCACTTCTCAGGGGCAACAAGGTGAAAACAACCAAAAGCTCCATGATGAAGCTCTCCTCAGGGAAAACATGGTGAGCAGAACCCCAAAGGCTTTACGATGCAGAACTCCTCAAGGGCCGCAGTGAAGAAAAAACCAAAAGCTGCTCGACAAACCAATCCTCAGGGGCCGAAGTGAAGAGAACCAGAAGAGCTGCATGATGAAGAACACCTCAGGGCCGTAGTGAAGAACACACCAAAAGCTGCACACAGAAGCACTCCTCAGGGGCCACCGGGAGAAGAAAACACAAAAAGCTCCACGAAGAATTACTTCTCAAGTGCCACAGTGAAGAAAACACAATAAGCTGAATGATGAAGCACTCCTCAGGGGAAACACAGCATGGAGAACCCCAAAAACTGCACGTTGAAGACCTCCTCAGGGGAAACGCAGTGAAGGAAACACAAAAAGCTGGACGCAGAAGCACTCCTCAAGTCGCAGTGAAGAAAGAGCACAGCAAAAGCTGCACACAGAAGCGCTCCTCAGGGGCCACAGGGAGAAGAAACCACGAAAAGCTCCACGAAGAATTACTCCTGAAGCGCCACAGGGAAGAAAACGCGCAGAGCTGAATGGTGAAGCCCACCTCAGGGGAAACGTGGTGTGGGGAAAACCCCCAAAAAGCTGCACGATGAAGAGCTCCTCAGGGACGTAGCGAAGAAAACTCCAAAAGCTGTTAAGAAGGCACTCCTCAGAGGCTGCAGTGGAGAAACACCAAAAGCTGGACAATGAAGCCCTCCTCAGGGGAAACGTGGTGAAGAGATCCCAAAAAGCTGCATGATGAAGAACTCCTCGTAGGCCGCAATGAAGAAAACACCAGAAGCTGCACGCAGTAGCACTCCTCAGGGCCTGGAAGGAGAGAAAAAAAACACCAAATGTTAGCAGATGAAGCACTTCTCAGGGGCAACAAGGTGAAAACGATACCAAAAGCTCCATGATGAAGCTCTCCTCAGGGAAAACGTGGCGTGGAGAACCCCAAAAGCAAGACGGTGTTGAACTCCTCAGGGCCGTAGAGAAGAAACCACCAACAGCTGCATGATGACGCATTCCTCCGAAGTCCCAAAGTGAAGAGAACCCCAAAAGCTGCACGATGAAGAACTCCTCAGGGACCACAAGGTGAAGAAACCACAAAAAGCTCCACGGAGAATTACTCCTCAAGTGCCACAGTGAAGAAAATGCAAAAAGCTGAATGATGAAGCACTCCTCAGGGGAAACGTGGTGTGGAGAACCCCAAAAACTGCATGACGAAGACCTCCTCAGGGGAAACGCAGTGAAGGAAACACAAAAAGCTGGATGCAGAAGCACTCCTCAAGTCGCAGTGAAGAAAGAGCACAGCAAAAGCTGCACACAGAAGCGCTCCTCAGGGGCCACAGGGAGAAGAAAACACGCAGAGCTGAATGGTGAAGCCCTCCTCAGGGGAAACGTGGTGTGGGGAAAACCCCCAAAAGCTGCCTGATGAAGAGCTCCTCAGGGACGTAGTGAAGAAAACTCCAAAAGCTGCTCAAGAAGGCACTCCTCAGAGGCTGCAGTGGAGAAACACCAAAAGCTGGACGATGAAGCACTCCTCAGGAGAAACGTGGTGTGGAGAACCCCAAAAACTGCACGTTGAAGACATCCTCAGGGGAAATGCAGTGAAGGAAACACAAAAAGCTGGACGCAGAAGCACTCCTCAAGTTGCAGTGAAGAAAGAACACAGCAGAAGCTGCACACAGAAGAGATCCCAAAAAGCTGCACGATGAAGAACTCCTCATAGGCCGCAATGAAGAAAACACCAGAAGCTGCACTCAGAAGCACTCCTCAGGGCCTGGAATGAGAAAAAAAACCACCAAATGTTAGCAGATGAAGCACTTCTCAGGGGCAACAAGGTGAATACGATACCAAAAGCTCCATGATGAAGCTCTCCTCAGGGAAAACGTGGCGTGGAGAACCCCAAAAGCAAGACGGTGTTGAACTCCTCAGGGCCGTAGAGAAGAAACCACCAAAAGCTCCATGATGACGCATTCCTCCGAAGTCCCAAAGCGAAGAGAACCCCAAAAGCTGCACGATGAAGAACTCCTCAGGGACCACAAGGTGAAGAAACCACAAAAAGCTCCACGGAGAATTACTCCTCAAGTGCCACAGTGAAGAAAATGCAAAAAGCTGAATGATGAAGCACTCCTCAGGGGAAACGTGGTGTGGAGAACCCCAAAAACTGCACGTTGAAGACCTCCTCAGGGGAAACGCAGTGAAGGAAACACAAAAAGCTGGACGCAGAAGCACTCCTCAAGTCGCAGTGAAGAAAGAGCACAGCAAAAGCTGCACACAGAAGCGCTCCTCAGGGGCCACAAGCAGCCCACCGGCCGCGCCTCGCCTGCGCGCCGCCGTCGTTGGAGTGCCGCAGCCCCAGCACACCCAGCAGCATGTCACCCACCCTGGCCTGTGACACCTGTGCTCCCTCACAGCCAGGCGCCGCCCCATTGGCCGCCTGCCTTGGCGCCTCTGGGCACAGCCAATAGCGAGGCCGCTGGCGCTTGTTGCTAGGCAGCATGGAGCTGTGGCACCCAATGGGCGCCAGGAGGCCGCAGGGCGGTGCCGGCCTCCCAGGGCTGAGGCCTGGCGCAGTGCCTCGCAGGAGCGATGAGGCCTCCCTGACACCACCTGCAGCTCTGCCTGGCCTTGCCCCCCGGCCCTCCGAGAGGCACATTTTGACCGGAGGAGCACGCAAACTGCTCCAGCAAGGTGGCAGCGGCATTGTGCAGGGCACACTGACATTGCCCATCCATAAATCCCTCCTCTGTCCCTGGTGACACTGAGTACACTGCCCGCTTTGCCGTGCTGCCCACAGACATGAAATTGGGTCCTCAGTGTCCTGAAAGGGTACAAACCAAAGCCAGTTCTGTTGACACAGCCCACAGGACTAAACTCGGTTAAAACCATCCACCGTGAGAATACAAATCTCTTCCTCACCAAAACGCCCCAGTGACAGGTAGCTTTTGCATCAGCTTCTTGCAGAACTGGATCTTCAGTGTTCGTACAGTTCTGCAAAGCTTCCGCTCCGCAAACTTTTAAGTCTGTGGACTTTGGAAGGACCAAGGCCCCACTATGCAACTCGCCGTTAGATGTCATCTTCAAAACCAGGGGTTCTTATCACAGAATCACAGAGTCATCTAGGTTGGAAGAGACCTCCAAGATCACCGAGTCCAACCTCTGACCTAACGCTAACAAGCCCTCCACTAAACCATATCACTAAGCTCAACATCTAAATGTCTTTTAAAGACCTCCAGGGACGGTGACTCAACCACTTCCCTGGGCAGCCTATCCCAATGCCTAACAACCCTTTTGGTAAAGAAGTTCTTCCTAATATCCAACCTAAACCTCCCCTGGTGCAACTTTAGCCCATTCCCCCTCGTCCTGTCACCAGGCACGTGGGAGAACAGACCAACCCCCACCTCGCTACAGCCTCCTTTAAGGTACCTGTAGAGTGCGATAAGGTCGCCTCTGAGCCTCGTCTTCTCCAGGCTGAACAACCCCAGCTCCCTCAGCGGCTCCTCGTAAGACTTGTTCTCCAGACTCCTCACCAGCTTCGTTGCCCTTCTCTGGACTCGCTCGAGCACCTCGATGTCCTTCTTGTAGCGAGGGGCCCAAAACTGAACACAGTACTCGAGGTGCGGCCTTACCAGAGCCGAGTACAGGGGGCCAATCACTTCCCTAGCCCTGCTGGCCGCACCGTTTCTTATGCAAGCCAGGATGCTGTTGGCCTTCTTGGCCACCAAGGCACACTGCTGGCTCGTGGCCAACCTGTCATCCACCAGGACCCCCAGGTCCTTCTGCGCAGGGCTTTTCTCCAGCAGGTCATCCCCCAGCCTGTACTGATACGTGCAGTTGTTCCTTCCCAGGTGCAAGACTCTACACGCTTGCTTTTGTTAAACGTCACCTGGTTTCTTCCTGCCCAGCTCTCCAGCCTGTCCAGGTCTCACTGAATGGCAGCACAGCCTTCTGGCGTGTGGGCCACTCCTCCCAGCTTTGTATCATCAGCGTACTTGCTGAGGGTGGACACTATTCCCTCATCAAAGTCGTTGATGAAGCTGTCGAACAAGACCGGACCCAGCACCGCCCCCGAGCTTGTCCCAGGTCTCCAACTGGACTCTGCGCCGCCAATCACCACCCTCTGAGCTCGGCCAGTCAGCCAGTTCTCAACCCACCTTACCGTCCACTCTCCTATCCCACACTTTGTCAGCTTTGTTAGCAGGATCTCATGGGAGACAGTAGCAAAAGCCTTTCGTTTTTGTTTTGTTGTTGTTTGTTTTTGGAGATTCACGTGACACTCCGTGAAAGAAAAGTTTAGCGCATCAGCATCCCACTGGGAAGACATAAAATGCACTCCCAAAGTCTTTCCCCTTCTCCTTAACACTGGAGGTGCCTTAAGAGGAGAGCCTGGGCCCCTCATGGCTGGGCTCCTCCAATGCTAGCAAATTGTGTGAAAAGTTACATTCAGCTGAAAAGTGAGCGAATGACATGAAAATTATCTCACTATTTGAACTAATGAGTTAAATTTCCACTCCTGCAAAAATACTCAAAGAAATAACCCAATAGGTTACGTGTAGTTAGGCAATCACAGCTAAAACTGCAACAAAGTACGGATGGTGAGAAACAAACAACAAAGCCATTTCCTTCTCTGAGGGCGGAACACCTTGCTCAGGGAAGACACCCATGTATCGCCTTCAGAAAGCCTTCGACACCCTCCACCTCGCGCTCCCATCAGCAGGATGAAGAAGGTGAGAGGGAACAGCCGACGGAAGACTGCTCCATCCAGAGCGTGGGGTCTACTGTTAAATTTTCCACTGAAATTGTGTCTATTTCTGAGGATTGTACTTCAAGTAACACACACACCAAGCAGAAAGCATCCAAAGAACCCAGTAAGTCTGATGCTAAGAATGACCCTTCTTAGGATCAGACTTTTAGAAAACATGGTCTCTAAGGAAAGATTAAACATTGGATTAATGGACGAACTCTTTAATGTCAAGAGAAGGCAGAACCGAGATGTGCATAAGGATGCTGCAAATAAAAAGGGAGCAAACTTCTCCCCAGGCCCTCTATTTAGGACAAGAAAGAAAGGACTTCAGATGCAGCAAAAGGACTTTAGTTTAGGTGTTACAGTGTGGTGGTTTTACTCGGGTGGGCAGCCGAGTTCCACCACGGCCGCTCTCTCACTCCCCCTCCTCAAAGGGGGAGAAAATACGATGCAAAGGGCTCAAGGGCTGAGATAAGGACGGGGAGATCACTCAACAGTTACCGTGATGGGCAAAGCAGACTCAGAGTAGGGAGACAGTAAGATTTTTCCCCCCCAGTCCACCCTCTCCCACCTCCTCCCCCCAAGCGGCTCAGGGGAGCGGGGCAACGGGGGCTGCGGTCAGTCTGTAGCACTTTGTCTCCGCCGCTCCTTCTCGGTCGCTCTCTGCCCCTGCTCCACCGGGGGCTCCTCCACGGGCTGCAGCGTGGAAACCTGCCCCACCGTGGTACACCATGGGCTGCAGGGGGACAGCCTGCTTCACCATGGTCCTCACCACAGGCCGCAGGGGACTTCTGCTCCGGCGCCTGGAGCACCTCTCCCCCTCCCTCTTCACTGACCTTGGCGTCTGCAAGGCTGTTTCTCATTCCTCCCTCTCTCCCAGCTGCTCTTCCGCAGCAGTTTTTTTTTTTTTTTTCCTTTCTTAAATCTGGTCTCACAGAGGCGCAAACAACATCGCTTATTGGCCTGGCTCTGGCCAGCGGCAGACCCTTCTCTAACGTGGCGCGGTTTCCGGATTCTTCTCGTAGACCCCACCCTGATGGCCCCCCCGCTACCAAATCCTTGCCACGCAAACCCACTACATAAGGCAAGAGAACTCATAAATGGTTTGAAAGAGATTTATTGCAGCATGACTGAAAAGGAGGAGAAGAAAGAATTATACATGGCACCTCCTAGTACAAAAAAGACAGAGCTCTCCATGAAATGATCGGTTGGCAGATTGAAAACAAACAGAAGAATGTGCTTCTTCACACTTCACGCAGCTGAGCTGTCGGTCTGGCTGCAGACATGGTAGATGCCAAAAAGCGCCGCAGTGAAGAAAACACCAAAAGCTGCATGATGAAGAAGACCTCAAGGGCCGCAGTGAAGAAAACACGAACAGCTACACGATGAAAAACTTATCAGGGCCTGGAACGAGAGAAAAAAAACCACCAAATGTTAGAAGCTGAAGCACTTCTCAGGGGCAACAAGGTGAAAACAACCAAAAGCTCCATGATGAAGCTCTCCTCAGGGAAAACATGGTGAGCAGAACCCCAAAGGCTTTACGATGCAGAACTCCTCAAGGGCCGCAGTGAAGAAAAAACCAAAAGCTGCTCGACAAACCAATCCTCAGGGGCCGAAGTGAAGAGAACCAGAAGAGCTGCATGATGAAGAACACCTCAGGGCCGTAGTGAAGAACACACCAAAAGCTGCACACAGAAGCACTCCTCAGGGGCCACCGGGAGAAGAAAACACAAAAAGCTCCACGAAGAATTACTTCTCAAGTGCCACAGTGAAGAAAACACAATAAGCTGAATGATGAAGCACTCCTCAGGGGAAACACAGCATGGAGAACCCCAAAAACTGCACGTTGAAGACCTCCTCAGGGGAAACGCAGTGAAGGAAACACAAAAAGCTGGACGCAGAAG
Source organism: Anser cygnoides (assembly GCF_040182565.1). Lineage (NCBI taxonomy): Eukaryota > Metazoa > Chordata > Aves > Anseriformes > Anatidae > Anser > Anser cygnoides. The sequence continues at coordinate 8,631,925 of NC_089875.1, forward strand.
CACTCCTCAAGTCGCAGTGAAGAAAGAGCACAGCAAAAGCTGCACACAGAAGCGCTCCTCAGGGGCCACAGGGAGAAGAAACCACGAAAAGCTCCACGAAGAATTACTCCTGAAGCGCCACAGGGAAGAAAACGCGCAGAGCTGAATGGTGAAGCCCACCTCAGGGGAAACGTGGTGTGGGGAAAACCCCCAAAAAGCTGCACGATGAAGAGCTCCTCAGGGACGTAGCGAAGAAAACTCCAAAAGCTGTTAAGAAGGCACTCCTCAGAGGCTGCAGTGGAGAAACACCAAAAGCTGGACAATGAAGCCCTCCTCAGGGGAAACGTGGTGAAGAGATCCCAAAAAGCTGCATGATGAAGAACTCCTCGTAGGCCGCAATGAAGAAAACACCAGAAGCTGCACGCAGTAGCACTCCTCAGGGCCTGGAAGGAGAGAAAAAAAACACCAAATGTTAGCAGATGAAGCACTTGTCAGGGGCAACAAGGTGAAAACGATACCAAAAGCTCCATGATGAAGCTCTCCTCAGGGAAAACGTGGCGTGGAGAACCCCAAAAGCAAGACGGTGTTGAACTCCTCAGGGCCGTAGAGAAGAAACCACCAACAGCTGCATGATGACGCATTCCTCCGAAGTCCCAAAGTGAAGAGAACCCCAAAAGCTGCACGATGAAGAACTCCTCAGGGACCACAAGGTGAAGAAACCACAAAAAGCTCCACGGAGAATTACTCCTCAAGTGCCACAGTGAAGAAAATGCAAAAAGCTGAATGATGAAGCACTCCTCAGGGGAAACGTGGTGTGGAGAACCCCAAAAACTGCATGACGAAGACCTCCTCAGGGGAAACGCAGTGAAGGAAACACAAAAAGCTGGATGCAGAAGCACTCCTCAAGTCGCAGTGAAGAAAGAGCACAGCAAAAGCTGCACACAGAAGCGCTCCTCAGGGGCCACAGGGAGAAGAAAACACGCAGAGCTGAATGGTGAAGCCCTCCTCAGGGGAAACGTGGTGTGGGGAAAACCCCCAAAAGCTGCCTGATGAAGAGCTCCTCAGGGACGTAGTGAAGAAAACTCCAAAAGCTGCTCAAGAAGGCACTCCTCAGAGGCTGCAGTGGAGAAACACCAAAAGCTGGACGATGAAGCACTCCTCAGGAGAAACGTGGTGTGGAGAACCCCAAAAACTGCACGTTGAAGACATCCTCAGGGGAAATGCAGTGAAGGAAACACAAAAAGCTGGACGCAGAAGCACTCCTCAAGTTGCAGTGAAGAAAGAACACAGCAGAAGCTGCACACAGAAGAGATCCCAAAAAGCTGCACGATGAAGAACTCCTCATAGGCCGCAATGAAGAAAACACCAGAAGCTGCACTCAGAAGCACTCCTCAGGGCCTGGAATGAGAAAAAAAACCACCAAATGTTAGCAGATGAAGCACTTCTCAGGGGCAACAAGGTGAATACGATACCAAAAGCTCCATGATGAAGCTCTCCTCAGGGAAAACGTGGCGTGGAGAACCCCAAAAGCAAGACGGTGTTGAACTCCTCAGGGCCGTAGAGAAGAAACCACCAAAAGCTCCATGATGACGCATTCCTCCGAAGTCCCAAAGCGAAGAGAACCCCAAAAGCTGCACGATGAAGAACTCCTCAGGGACCACAAGGTGAAGAAACCACAAAAAGCTCCACGGAGAATTACTCCTCAAGTGCCACAGTGAAGAAAATGCAAAAAGCTGAATGATGAAGCACTCCTCAGGGGAAACGTGGTGTGGAGAACCCCAAAAACTGCACGTTGAAGACCTCCTCAGGGGAAACGCAGTGAAGGAAACACAAAAAGCTGGACGCAGAAGCACTCCTCAAGTCGCAGTGAAGAAAGAGCACAGCAAAAGCTGCACACAGAAGCGCTCCTCAGGGGCCACAAGCAGCCCACCGGCCGCGCCTCGCCTGCGCGCCGCCGTCGTTGGAGTGCCGCAGCCCCAGCACACCCAGCAGCATGTCACCCACCCTGGCCTGTGACACCTGTGCTCCCTCACAGCCAGGCGCCGCCCCATTGGCCGCCTGCCTTGGCGCCTCTGGGCACAGCCAATAGCGAGGCCGCTGGCGCTTGTTGCTAGGCAGCATGGAGCTGTGGCACCCAATGGGCGCCAGGAGGCCGCAGGGCGGTGCCGGCCTCCCAGGGCTGAGGCCTGGCGCAGTGCCTCGCAGGAGCGATGAGGCCTCCCTGACACCACCTGCAGCTCTGCCTGGCCTTGCCCCCCGGCCCTCCGAGAGGCACATTTTGACCGGAGGAGCACGCAAACTGCTCCAGCAAGGTGGCAGCGGCATTGTGCAGGGCACACTGACATTGCCCATCCATAAATCCCTCCTCTGTCCCTGGTGACACTGAGTACACTGCCCGCTTTGCCGTGCTGCCCACAGACATGAAATTGGGTCCTCAGTGTCCTGAAAGGGTACAAACCAAAGCCAGTTCTGTTGACACAGCCCACAGGACTAAACTCGGTTAAAACCATCCACCGTGAGAATACAAATCTCTTCCTCACCAAAACGCCCCAGTGACAGGTAGCTTTTGCATCAGCTTCTTGCAGAACTGGATCTTCAGTGTTCGTACAGTTCTGCAAAGCTTCCGCTCCGCAAACTTTTAAGTCTGTGGACTTTGGAAGGACCAAGGCCCCACTATGCAACTCGCCGTTAGATGTCATCTTCAAAACCAGGGGTTCTTATCACAGAATCACAGAGTCATCTAGGTTGGAAGAGACCTCCAAGATCACCGAGTCCAACCTCTGACCTAACGCTAACAAGCCCTCCACTAAACCATATCACTAAGCTCAACATCTAAATGTCTTTTAAAGACCTCCAGGGACGGTGACTCAACCACTTCCCTGGGCAGCCTATCCCAATGCCTAACAACCCTTTTGGTAAAGAAGTTCTTCCTAATATCCAACCTAAACCTCCCCTGGTGCAACTTTAGCCCATTCCCCCTCGTCCTGTCACCAGGCACGTGGGAGAACAGACCAACCCCCACCTCGCTACAGCCTCCTTTAAGGTACCTGTAGAGTGCGATAAGGTCGCCTCTGAGCCTCGTCTTCTCCAGGCTGAACAACCCCAGCTCCCTCAGCGGCTCCTCGTAAGACTTGTTCTCCAGACTCCTCACCAGCTTCGTTGCCCTTCTCTGGACTCGCTCGAGCACCTCGATGTCCTTCTTGTAGCGAGGGGCCCAAAACTGAACACAGTACTCGAGGTGCGGCCTTACCAGAGCCGAGTACAGGGGGCCAATCACTTCCCTAGCCCTGCTGGCCGCACCGTTTCTTATGCAAGCCAGGATGCTGTTGGCCTTCTTGGCCACCAAGGCACACTGCTGGCTTGTGGCCAACCTGTCATCCACCAGGACCCCCAGGTCCTTCTGCGCAGGGCTTTTCTCCAGCAGGTCATCCCCCAGCCTGTACTGATACGTGCAGTTGTTCCTTCCCAGGTGCAAGACTCTACACGCTTGCTTTTGTTAAACGTCACCTGGTTTCTTCCTGCCCAGCTCTCCAGCCTGTCCAGGTCTCACTGAATGGCAGCACAGCCTTCTGGCGTGTGGGCCACTCCTCCCAGCTTTGTATCATCAGCGTACTTGCTGAGGGTGGACACTATTCCCTCATCAAAGTCGTTGATGAAGCTGTCGAACAAGACCGGACCCAGCACCGCCCCCGAGCTTGTCCCAGGTCTCCAACTGGACTCTGCGCCGCCAATCACCACCCTCTGAGCTCGGCCAGTCAGCCAGTTCTCAACCCACCTTACCGTCCACTCTCCTATCCCACACTTTGTCAGCTTTGTTAGCAGGATCTCATGGGAGACAGTAGCAAAAGCCTTTCGTTTTTGTTTTGTTGTTGTTTGTTTTTGGAGATTCACGTGACACTCCGTGAAAGAAAAGTTTAGCGCATCAGCATCCCACTGGGAAAACATAAAATGCACTCCCAAAGTCTTTCCCCTTCTCCTTAACACTGGAGGTGTCTTAAGAGGAGAGCCTGGGCCCCTCATGGCTGGGCTCCTCCAATGCTAGCAAATTGTGTGAAAAGTTACATTCAGCTGAAAAGTAAGCGAATGACATGAAAATTATCTCACTATTTGAACTAATGAGTTAAATTTCCACTCCTGCAAAAATACTCAAAGAAATAACCCAATAGGTTACGTGTAGTTAGGCAATCACAGCTAAAACTGCAACAAAGTACGGATGGTGAGAAACAAACAACAAAGCCATTTCCTTCTCTGAGGGCGGAACACCTTGCTCAGGGAAGACACCCATGTATCGCCTTCAGAAAGCCTTCGACACCCTCCACCTCGCGCTCCCATCAGCAGGATGAAGAAGGTGAGAGGGAACGGCCGACGGAAGACTGCTCCATCCAGAGCGTGGGGTCTACTGTTAAATTTTCCACTGAAATTGCGTCTATTTCTGAGGATTGTACTTCAAGTAACACACACACCAAGCAGAAAGCATCCAAAGAACGCAGTAAGTCTGATGCTAAGAATGACCCTTCTTAGGATCAGACTTTTAGAAAACATGGTCTCTAAGGAAAGATTAAACATTGGATTAATGGACGAACTCTTTAATGTCAAGAGAAGGCAGAACCGAGATGTGCATAAGGATGCTGCAAATAAAAAGGGAGCAAACTTCTCCCCAGGCCCTCTATTTAGGACAAGAAAGAAAGGACTTCAGATGCAGCAAAAGGACTTTAGTTTAGGTGTTACAGTGTGGTGGTTTTACTCGGGTGGGCAGCCGAGTTCCACCACGGCCGCTCTCTCACTCCCCCTCCTCAAAGGGGGAGAAAATACGATGCAAAGGGCTCAAGGGCTGAGATAAGGACGGGGAGATCACTCAACAGTTACCGTGATGGGCAAAGCAGACTCAGAGTAGGGAGACAGTAAGATTTTTCCCCCCCAGTCCACCCTCTCCCACCTCCTCCCCCCAAGCGGCTCAGGGGAGCGGGGCAACGGGGGCTGCAGTCAGTCTGTAGCACTTTGTCTCCGCCGCTCCTTCTCGGTCGCTCTCTGCCCCTGCTCCACCGGGGGCTCCTCCACGGGCTGCAGCGTGGAAACCTGCCCCACCGTGGTACACCATGGGCTGCAGGGGGACAGCCTGCTTCACCATGGTCCTCACCACAGGCCGCAGGGGACTTCTGCTCCGGCGCCTGGAGCACCTCTCCCCCTCCCTCTTCACTGACCTTGGCGTCTGCAAGGCTGTTTCTCATTCCTCCCTCTCTCCCAGCTGCTCTTCCGCAGCAGTTTTTTTTTTTTTTTTCCTTTCTTAAATCTGGTCTCACAGAGGCGCAAACAACATCGCTTATTGGCCTGGCTCTGGCCAGCGGCAGACCCTTCTCTAATGTGGCGCAGTTTCCGGATTCTTCTCGTAGACCCCACCCTGATGGCCCCCCCGCTACCAAATCCTTGCCACGTAAACCCACTACATAAGGCAAGAGAACTCATAAATGGTTTGAAAGAGATTTATTGCAGCATGACTGAAAAGGAGGAGAAGAAAGAATTATACATGGCACCTCCTAGTACAAAAAAGACAGAGCTCTCCATGAAATGATCGGTTGGCAGATTGAAAACAAACAGAAGAATGTGCTTCTTCACATTTAACGCAACTGAGCTGTCGGTCTGGCTGCAGACATGGTAGATGCCAAAAAGCGCCGCAGTGAAGAAAACACCAAAAGCTGCATGATGAAGAAGACCTCAAGGGCCGCAGTGAAGAAAACACGAACAGCTACACGATGAAAAACTTATCAGGGCCTGGAACGAGAGAAAAAAAACCACCAAATGTTAGAAGCTGAAGCACTTCTCAGGGGCAACAAGGTGAAAACAACCAAAAGCTCCATGATGAAGCTCTCCTCAGGGAAAACATGGTGAGCAGAACCCCAAAGGCTTTACGATGCAGAACTCCTCAAGGGCCGCAGTGAAGAAAAAACCAAAAGCTGCTCGACAAACCAATCCTCAGGGGCCGAAGTGAAGAGAACCAGAAGAGCTGCATGATGAAGAACACCTCAGGGCCGTAGTGAAGAACACACCAAAAGCTGCACACAGAAGCACTCCTCAGGGGCCACCGGGAGAAGAAAACACAAAAAGCTCCACGAAGAATTACTTCTCAAGTGCCACAGTGAAGAAAACACAATAAGCTGAATGATGAAGCACTCCTCAGGGGAAACACAGCATGGAGAACCCCAAAAACTGCACGTTGAAGACCTCCTCAGGGGAAACGCAGTGAAGGAAACACAAAAAGCTGGACGCAGAAGCACTCCTCAAGTCGCAGTGAAGAAAGAGCACAGCAAAAGCTGCACACAGAAGCGCTCCTCAGGGGCCACAGGGAGAAGAAACCACGAAAAGCTCCACGAAGAATTACTCCTGAAGCGCCACAGGGAAGAAAACGCGCAGAGCTGAATGGTGAAGCCCACCTCAGGGGAAACGTGGTGTGGGGAAAACCCCCAAAAAGCTGCACGATGAAGAGCTCCTCAGGAACGTAGCGAAGAAAACTCCAAAAGCTGTTAAGAAGGCACTCCTCAGAGGCTGCAGTGGAGAAACACCAAAAGCTGGACAATGAAGCCCTCCTCAGGGGAAACGTGGTGAAGAGATCCCAAAAAGCTGCATGATGAAGAACTCCTCGTAGGCCGCAATGAAGAAAACACCAGAAGCTGCACGCAGTAGCACTCCTCAGGGCCTGGAAGGAGAGAAAAAAAACACCAAATGTTAGCAGATGAAGCACTTCTCAGGGGCAACAAGGTGAAAACGATACCAAAAGCTCCATGATGAAGCTCTCCTCAGGGAAAACGTGGCGTGGAGAACCCCAAAAGCAAGACGGTGTTGAACTCCTCAGGGCCGTAGAGAAGAAACCACCAACAGCTGCATGATGACGCATTCCTCCGAAGTCCCAAAGTGAAGAGAACCCCAAAAGCTGCACGATGAAGAACTCCTCAGGGACCACAAGGTGAAGAAACCACAAAAAGCTCCACGGAGAATTACTCCTCAAGTGCCACAGTGAAGAAAATGCAAAAAGCTGAATGATGAAGCACTCCTCAGGGGAAACGTGGTGTGGAGTACCCCAAAAACTGCATGACGAAGACCTCCTCAGGGGAAACACAGTGAAGGAAACACAAAAAGCTGGATGCAGAAGCACTCCTCAAGTCGCAGTGAAGAAAGAGCACAGCAAAAGCTGCACACAGAAGCGCTCCTCAGGGGCCACAGGGAGAAGAAAACACGCAGAGCTGAATGGTGAAGCCCTCCTCAGGGGAAACGTGGTGTGGGGAAAACCCCCAAAAGCTGCCTGATGAAGAGCTCCTCAGGGACGTAGTGAAGAAAACACCAAAAGCTGCTCAAGAAGGCACTCCTCAGAGGCTGCAGTGGAGAAACACCAAAAGCTGGACGATGAAGCACTCCTCAGGAGAAACGTGGTGTGGAGAACCCCAAAAACTGCACGTTGAAGACATCCTCAGGGGAAATGCAGTGAAGGAAACACAAAAAGCTGGACGCAGAAGCACTCCTCAAGTTGCAGTGAAGAAAGAACACAGCAGAAGCTGCACACAGAAGAGATCCCAAAAAGCTGCATGATGAAGAACTCCTCATAGGCCGCAATGAAGAAAACACCAGAAGCTGCACTCAGAAGCACTCCTCAGGGCCTGGAATGAGAAAAAAAACCACCAAATGTTAGCAGATGAAGCACTTCTCAGGGGCAACAAGGTGAATACGATACCAAAAGCTCCATGATGAAGCTCTCCTCAGGGAAAACGTGGCGTGGAGAACCCCAAAAGCAAGACGGTGTTGAACTCCTCAGGGCCGTAGAGAAGAAACCACCAAAAGCTGCATGATGACGCATTCCTCCGACGTCCCAAAGTGAAGAGAACCCCAAAAGCTTCACGATGAAGAACTCCTCAGGGACCACAAGGTGAAGAAACCACAAAAAGCTCCACGGAGAATTACTTCTCAAGTGCCACAGTGAAGAAAACACAATAAGCTGAATGATGAAGCACTCCTCAGGGGAAACACAGCATGGAGAACCCCAAAAACTGCACGTTGAAGACCTCCTCAGGGGAAACGCAGTGAAGGAAACACAAAAAGCTGGACGCAGAAGCACTCCTCAAGTCGCAGTGAAGAAAGAGCACAGCAAAAGCTGCACACAGAAGCGCTCCTCAGGGGCCACAGGGAGAAGAAACCACGAAAAGCTCCACGAAGAATTACTCCTGAAGCGCCACAGGGAAGGAAACGCGCAGAGCTGAATGGTGAAGCCCACCTCAGGGGAAACGTGGTGTGGGGAAAACCCCCAAAAAGCTGCACGATGAAGAGCTCCTCAGGGACGTAGCGAAGAAAACTCCAAAAGCTGTTAAGAAGGCACTCCTCAGAGGCTGCAGTGGAGAAACACCAAAAGCTGGACAATGAAGCCCTCCTCAGGGGAAACGTGGTGAAGAGATCCCAAAAAGCTGCATGATGAAGAACTCCTCGTAGGCCGCAATGAAGAAAACACCAGAAGCTGCACGCAGTAGCACTCCTCAGGGCCTGGAAGGAGAGAAAAAAAACACCAAATGTTAGCAGATGAAGCACTTCTCAGGGGCAACAAGGTGAAAACGATACCAAAAGCTCCATGATGAAGCTCTCCTCAGGGAAAACGTGGCGTGGAGAACCCCAAAAGCAAGACGGTGTTGAACTCCTCAGGGCCGTAGAGAAGAAACCACCAACAGCTGCATGATGACGCATTCCTCCGAAGTCCCAAAGTGAAGAGAACCCCAAAAGCTGCACGATGAAGAACTCCTCAGGGACCACAAGGTGAAGAAACCACAAAAAGCTCCACGGAGAATTACTCCTCAAGTGCCACAGTGAAGAAAATGCAAAAAGCTGAATGATGAAGCACTCCTCAGGGGAAACGTGGTGTGGAGAACCCCAAAAACTGCATGACGAAGACCTCCTCAGGGGAAACGCAGTGAAGGAAACACAAAAAGCTGGATGCAGAAGCACTCCTCAAGTCGCAGTGAAGAAAGAGCACAGCAAAAGCTGCACACAGAAGCGCTCCTCAGGGGCCACAGGGAGAAGAAAACACGCAGAGCTGAATGGTGAAGCCCTCCTCAGGGGAAACGTGGTGTGGGGAAAACCCCCAAAAGCTGCCTGATGAAGAGCTCCTCAGGGACGTAGTGAAGAAAACTCCAAAAGCTGCTCAAGAAGGCACTCCTCAGAGGCTGCAGTGGAGAAACACCAAAAGCTGGACGATGAAGCACTCCTCAGGAGAAACGTGGTGTGGAGAACCCCAAAAACTGCACGTTGAAGACATCCTCAGGGGAAACGCAGTGAAGGAAACACAAAAAGCTGGACGCAGAAGCACTCCTCAAGTTGCAGTGAAGAAAGAACACAGCAGAAGCTGCACACAGAAGAGATCCCAAAAAGCTGCACGATGAAGAACTCCTCATAGGCCGCAATGAAGAAAACACCAGAAGCTGCACTCAGAAGCACTCCTCAGGGCCTGGAATGAGAAAAAAAACCACCAAATGTTAGCAGATGAAGCACTTCTCAGGGGCAACAAGGTGAATACGATACCAAAAGCTCCATGATGAAGCTCTCCTCAGGGAAAACGTGGCGTGGAGAACCCCAAAAGCAAGACGGTGTTGAACTCCTCAGGGCCGTAGAGAAGAAACCACCAAAAGCTCCATGATGACGCATTCCTCCGAAGTCCCAAAGCGAAGAGAACCCCAAAAGCTGCACGATGAAGAACTCCTCAGGGACCACAAGGTGAAGAAACCACAAAAAGCTCCACGGAGAATTACTCCTCAAGTGCCACAGTGAAGAAAATGCAAAAAGCTGAATGATGAAGCACTCCTCAGGGGAAACGTGGTGTGGAGAACCCCAAAAACTGCACGTTGAAGACCTCCTCAGGGGAAACGCAGTGAAGGAAACACAAAAAGCTGGACGCAGAAGCACTCCTCAAGTCGCAGTGAAGAAAGAGCACAGCAAAAGCTGCACACAGAAGCGCTCCTCAGGGGCCACAAGCAGCCCACCGGCCGCGCCTCGCCTGCGCGCCGCCGTCGTTGGAGTGCCGCAGCCCCAGCACACCCAGCAGCATGTCACCCACCCTGGCCTGTGACACCTGTGCTCCCTCACAGCCAGGCGCCGCCCCATTGGCCGCCTGCCTTGGCGCCTCTGGGCACAGCCAATAGCGAGGCCGCTGGCGCTTGTTGCTAGGCAGCATGGAGCTGTGGCACCCAATGGGCGCCAGGAGGCCGCAGGGCGGTGCCGGCCTCCCAGGGCTGAGGCCTGGCGCAGTGCCTCGCAGGAGCGATGAGGCCTCCCTGACACCACCTGCAGCTCTGCCTGGCCTTGCCCCCCGGCCCTCCGAGAGGCACATTTTGACCGGAGGAGCACGCAAACTGCTCCAGCAAGGTGGCAGCGGCATTGTGCAGGGCACACTGACATTGCCCATCCATAAATCCCTCCTCTGTCCCTGGTGACACTGAGTACACTGCCCGCTTTGCCGTGCTGCCCACAGACATGAAATTGGGTCCTCAGTGTCCTGAAAGGGTACAAACCAAAGCCAGTTCTGTTGACACAGCCCACAGGACTAAACTCGGTTAAAACCATCCACCGTGAGAATACAAATCTCTTCCTCACCAAAACGCCCCAGTGACAGGTAGCTTTTGCATCAGCTTCTTGCAGAACTGGATCTTCAGTGTTCGTACAGTTCTGCAAAGCTTCCGCTCCGCAAACTTTTAAGTCTGTGGACTTTGGAAGGACCAAGGCCCCACTATGCAACTCGCCGTTAGATGTCATCTTCAAAACCAGGGGTTCTTATCACAGAATCACAGAGTCATCTAGGTTGGAAGAGACCTCCAAGATCACCGAGTCCAACCTCTGACCTAACGCTAACAAGCCCTCCACTAAACCATATCACTAAGCTCAACATCTAAATGTCTTTTAAAGACCTCCAGGGACGGTGACTCAACCACTTCCCTGGGCAGCCTATCCCAATGCCTAACAACCCTTTTGGTAAAGAAGTTCTTCCTAATATCCAACCTAAACCTCCCCTGGTGCAACTTTAGCCCATTCCCCCTCGTCCTGTCACCAGGCACGTGGGAGAACAGACCAACCCCCACCTCGCTACAGCCTCCTTTAAGGTACCTGTAGAGTGCGATAAGGTCGCCTCTGAGCCTCGTCTTCTCCAGGCTGAACAACCCCAGCTCCCTCAGCGGCTCCTCGTAAGACTTGTTCTCCAGACTCCTCACCAGCTTCGTTGCCCTTCTCTGGACTCGCTCGAGCACCTCGATGTCCTTCTTGTAGCGAGGGGCCCAAAACTGAACACAGTACTCGAGGTGCGGCCTTACCAGAGCCGAGTACAGGGGGCCAATCACTTCCCTAGCCCTGCTGGCCGCACCGTTTCTTATGCAAGCCAGGATGCTGTTGGCCTTCTTGGCCACCAAGGCACACTGCTGGCTCGTGGCCAACCTGTCATCCACCAGGACCCCCAGGTCCTTCTGCGCAGGGCTTTTCTCCAGCAGGTCATCCCCCAGCCTGTACTGATACGTGCAGTTGTTCCTTCCCAGGTGCAAGACTCTACACGCTTGCTTTTGTTAAACGTCACCTGGTTTCTTCCTGCCCAGCTCTCCAGCCTGTCCAGGTCTCACTGAATGGCAGCACAGCCTTCTGGCGTGTGGGCCACTCCTCCCAGCTTTGTATCATCAGCGTACTTGCTGAGGGTGGACACTATTCCCTCATCAAAGTCGTTGATGAAGCTGTCGAACAAGACCGGACCCAGCACCGCCCCCGAGCTTGTCCCAGGTCTCCAACTGGACTCTGCGCCGCCAATCACCACCCTCTGAGCTCGGCCAGTCAGCCAGTTCTCAACCCACCTTACCGTCCACTCTCCTATCCCACACTTTGTCAGCTTTGTTAGCAGGATCTCATGGGAGACAGTAGCAAAAGCCTTTCGTTTTTGTTTTGTTGTTGTTTGTTTTTGGAGATTCACGTGACACTCCGTGAAAGAAAAGTTTAGCGCATCAGCATCCCACTGGGAAGACACAAAATGCACTCCCAAAGTCTTTCCCCTTCTCCTTAACACTGGAGGTGCCTTAAGAGGAGAGCCTGGGCCCCTCATGGCTGGGCTCCTCCAATGCTAGCAAATTGTGTGAAAAGTTACATTCAGCTGAAAAGTAAGCGAATGACATGAAAATTATCTCACTATTTGAACTAATGAGTTAAATTTCCACTCCTGCAAAAATACTCAAAGAAATAACCCAATAGGTTACGTGTAGTTAGGCAATCACAGCTAAAACTGCAACAAAGTACGGATGGTGAGAAACAAACAACAAAGCCATTTCCTTCTCTGAGGGCGGAACACCTTGCTCAGGGAAGACACCCATGTATCGCCTTCAGAAAGCCTTCGACACCCTCCACCTCGCGCTCCCATCAGCAGGATGAAGAAGGTGAGAGGGAACGGCCAACGGAAGACTGCTCCATCCAGAGCGTGGGGTCTACTGTTAAATTTTCCACTGAAATTGCGTCTATTTCTGAGGATTGTACTTCAAGTAACACACACACCAAGCAGAAAGCATCCAAAGAACCCAGTAAGTCTGATGCTAAGAATGACCCTTCTTAGGATCAGACTTTTAGAAAACATGGTCTTTAAGGAAAGATTAAACATTGGATTAATGGACTAACTCTTTAATGTCAAGAGAAGGCAGAACCGAGATGTGCATAAGGATGCTGCAAATAAAAAGGGAGCAAACTTCTCCCCAGGCCCTCTATTTAGGACAAGAAAGAAAGGACTTCAGATGCAGCAAAAGGACTTTAGTTTAGGTGTTACAGTGTGGTGGTTTTACTCGGGTGGGCAGCCGAGTTCCACCACGGCCGCTCTCTCACTCCCCCTCCTCAAAGGGGGAGAAAATACAATGCAAAGGGCTCAAGGGCTGAGATAAGGACGGGGAGATCACTCAACAGTTACCGTGATGGGCAAAGCAGACTCAGAGTAGGGAGACAGTAAGATTTTTCCCCCCCAGTCCACCCTCTCCCACCTCCTCCCCCCAAGCGGCTCAGGGGAGCGGGGCAACGGGGGCTGCGGTCAGTCTGTAGCACTTTGTCTCCGCCGCTCCTTCTCGGTCGCTCTCTGCCCCTGCTCCACCGGGGGCTCCTCCACGGGCTGCAGCGTGGAAACCTGCCCCACCGTGGTACACCATGGGCTGCAGGGGGACAGCCTGCTTCACCATGGTCCTCACCACAGGCCGCAGGGGACTTCTGCTCCGGCGCCTGGAGCACCTCTCCCCCTCCCTCTTCACTGACCTTGGCGTCTGCAAGGCTGTTTCTCATTCCTCCCTCTCTCCCAGCTGCTCTTCCGCAGCAGTTTTGTTTTTTTTTTTCCTTTCTTAAATCTGGTCTCACAGAGGCGCAAACAACATCGCTTATTGGCCTGGCTCTGGCCAGCGGCAGACCCTTCTCTAACGTGGCGCAGTTTCCGGATTCTTCTCGTAGACCCCACCCTGATGGCCCCCCCGCTACCAAATCCTTGCCACGCAAACCCACTACATAAGGCCAGAGAACTCATAAATGGTTTGAAAGAGATTTATTGCAGCATGACTGAAAAGGAGGAGAAGAAAGAATTATACATGGCACCTCCTAGTACAAAAAAGACAGAGCTCTCCATGAAATGATCGGTTGGCAGATTGAAAACAAACAGAAGAATGTGCTTCTTCACACTTCACGCAGCTGAGCTGTCGGTCTGGCTGCAGACATGGTAGATGCCAAAAAGCGCCGCAGTGAAGAAAACACCAAAAGCTGCATGATGAAGAAGACCTCAAGGGCCGCAGTGAAGAAAACACGAACAGCTACACGATGAAAAACTTATCAGGGCCTGGAACGAGAGAAAAAAAACCACCAAATGTTAGAAGCTGAAGCACTTCTCAGGGGCAACAAGGTGAAAACAACCAAAAGCTCCATGATGAAGCTCTCCTCAGGGAAAACATGGTGAGCAGAACCCCAAAGGCTTTACGATGCAGAACTCCTCAAGGGCCGCAGTGAAGAAAAAACCAAAAGCTGCTCGACAAACCAATCCTCAGGGGCCGAAGTGAAGAGAACCAGAAGAGCTGCATGATGAAGAACACCTCAGGGCCGTAGTGAAGAACACACCAAAAGCTGCACACAGAAGCACTCCTCAGGGGCCACCGGGAGAAGAAAACACAAAAAGCTCCACGAAGAATTACTTCTCAAGTGCCACAGTGAAGAAAACACAATAAGCTGAATGATGAAGCACTCCTCAGGGGAAACACAGCATGGAGAACCCCAAAAACTGCACGTTGAAGACCTCCTCAGGGGAAACGCAGTGAAGGAAACACAAAAAGCTGGACACAGAAGCACTCCTCAAGTCGCAGTGAAGAAAGAGCACAGCAAAAGCTGCACACAGAAGCGCTCCTCAGGGGCCACAGGGAGAAGAAAACACAAAAAGCTCCACGAAGAATTACTTCTCAAGTGCCACAGTGAAGAAAACACAATAAGCTGAATGATGAAGCACTCCTCAGGGGAAACACAGCATGGAGAACCCCAAAAACTGCACGTTGAAGACCTCCTCAGGGGAAACGCAGTGAAGGAAACACAAAAAGCTGGACGCAGAAGCACTCCTCAAGTCGCAGTGAAGAAAGAGCACAGCAAAAGCTGCACACAGAAGCGCTCCTCAGGGGCCACAGGGAGAAGAAACCACGAAAAGCTCCACGAAGAATTACTCCTGAAGCGCCACAGGGAAGAAAACGCGCAGAGCTGAATGGTGAAGCCCACCTCAGGGGAAACGTGGTGTGGGGAAAACCCCCAAAAAGCTGCACGATGAAGAGCTCCTCAGGAACGTAGCGAAGAAAACTCCAAAAGCTGTTAAGAAGGCACTCCTCAGAGGCTGCAGTGGAGAAACACCAAAAGCTGGACAATGAAGCCCTCCTCAGGGGAAACGTGGTGAAGAGATCCCAAAAAGCTGCATGATGAAGAACTCCTCGTAGGCCGCAATGAAGAAAACACCAGAAGCTGCACGCAGTAGCACTCCTCAGGGCCTGGAAGGAGAGAAAAAAAACACCAAATGTTAGCAGATGAAGCACTTGTCAGGGGCAACAAGGTGAAAACGATACCAAAAGCTCCATGATGAAGCTCTCCTCAGGGAAAACGTGGCGTGGAGAACCCCAAAAGCAAGACGGTGTTGAACTCCTCAGGGCCGTAGAGAAGAAACCACCAAAAGCTGCATGATGACGCATTCCTCCGACGTCCCAAAGTGAAGAGAACCCCAAAAGCTGCACGATGAAGAACTCCTCAGGGACCACAAGGTGAAGAAACCACAAAAAGCTCCACGGAGAATTACTCCTCAAGTGCCACAGTGAAGAAAATGCAAAAAGCTGAATGATGAAGCACTCCTCAGGGGAAACGTGGTGTGGAGAACCCCAAAAACTGCATGACGAAGACCTCCTCAGGGGAAACGCAGTGAAGGAAACACAAAAAGCTGGACGCAGAAGCACTCCTCAAGTCGCAGTGAAGAAAGAGCACAGCAAACGCTGCACACAGAAGCGCTCCTCAGGGGCCACAGGGAGAAGAAAACACGCAGAGCTGAATGGTGAAGCCCTCCTCAGGGGAAACGTGGTGTGGGGAAAACCCCCAAAAGCTGCCTGATGAAGAGCTCCTCAGGGACGTAGTGAAGAAAACTCCAAAAGCTGCTCAAGAAGGCACTCCTCAGAGGCTGCAGTGGAGAAACACCAAAAGCTGGATGATGAAGCACTCCTCAGGAGAAACGTGGTGTGGAGAACCCCAAAAGCTGCCTGATGAAGAGCTCCTCAGGGACGTAGTGAAGAAAACACCAAAAGCTGCTCAAGAAGGCACTCCTCAGAGGCTGCAGTGGAGAAACACCAAAAGCTGGACGATGAAGCACTCCTCAGGAGAAACGTGGTGTGGAGAACCCCAAAAACTGCACGTTGAAGATATCCTCAGGGGAAACGCAGTGAAGGAAACACAAAAAGCTGGACGCAGAAGCACTCCTCAAGTTGCAGTGAAGAAAGAACACAGCAGAAGCTGCACACAGAAGAGATCCCAAAAAGCTGCACGATGAAGAACTCCTCATAGGCCGCAATGAAGAAAACACCAGAAGCTGCACTCAGAAGCACTCCTCAGGGCCTGGAATGAGAAAAAAAACCACCAAATGTTAGCAGATGAAGCACTTCTCAGGGGCAACAAGGTGAAAACGATACCAAAAGCTCCATGATGAAGCTCTCCTCAGGGAAAACGTGGCGTGGAGAACCCCAAAAGCAAGACGGTGTTGAACTCCTCAGGGCCGTAGAGAAGAAACCACCAAGAGCTGCATGATGACGCATTCCTCCGAAGTCCCAAAGCGAAGAGAACCCCAAAAGCTGCACGATGAAGAACTCCTCAGGGACCACAAGGTGAAGAAACCACAAAAAGCTCCACGGAGAATTACTCCTCAAGTGCCACAGTGAAGAAAATGCAAAAAGCTGAATGATGAAGCACTCCTCAGGGGAAACGTGGTGTGGAGAACCCCAAAAACTGCACGTTGAAGACCTCCTCAGGGGAAACGCAGTGAAGGAAACACAAAAAGCTGGACGCAGAAGCACTCCTCAAGTCGCAGTGAAGAAAGAGCACAGCAAAAGCTGCACACAGAAGCGCTCCTCAGGGGCCACAAGCAGCCCACCGGCCGCGCCTCGCCTGCGCGCCGCCGTCGTTGGAGTGCCGCAGCCCCAGCACACCCAGCAGCATGTCACCCACCCTGGCCTGTGACACCTGTGCTCCCTCACAGCCAGGCGCCGCCCCATTGGCCGCCTGCCTTGGCGCCTCTGGGCACAGCCAATAGCGAGGCCGCTGGCGCTTGTTGCTAGGCAGCATGGAGCTGTGGCACCCAATGGGCGCCAGGAGGCCGCAGGGCGGTGCCGGCCTCCCAGGGCTGAGGCCTGGCGCAGTGCCTCGCAGGAGCGATGAGGCCTCCCTGACACCACCTGCAGCTCTGCCTGGCCTTGCCCCCCGGCCCTCCGAGAGGCACATTTTGACCGGAGGAGCACGCAAACTGCTCCAGCAAGGTGGCAGCGGCATTGTGCAGGGCACACTGACATTGCCCATCCATAAATCCCTCCTCTGTCCCTGGTGACACTGAGTACACTGCCCGCTTTGCCGTGCTGCCCACAGACATGAAATTGGGTCCTCAGTGTCCTGAAAGGGTACAAACCAAAGCCAGTTCTGTTGACACAGCCCACAGGACTAAACTCGGTTAAAACCATCCACCGTGAGAATACAAATCTCTTCCTCACCAAAACGCCCCAGTGACAGGTAGCTTTTGCATCAGCTTCTTGCAGAACTGGATCTTCAGTGTTTGTACAGTTCTGCAAAGCTTCCGCTCCGCAAACTTTTAAGTCTGTGGACTTTGGAAGGACCAAGGCCCCACTATGCAACTCGCCGTTAGATGTCATCTTCAAAACCAGGGGTTCTTATCACAGAATCACAGAGTCATCTAGGTTGGAAGAGACCTCCAAGATCACCGAGTCCAACCTCTGACCTAACGCTAACAAGCCCTCCACTAAACCATATCACTAAGCTCAACATCTAAATGTCTTTTAAAGACCTCCAGGGACGGTGACTCAACCACTTCCCTGGGCAGCCTATCCCAATGCCTAACAACCCTTTTGGTAAAGAAGTTCTTCCTAATATCCAACCTAAACCTCCCCTGGTGCAACTTTAGCCCATTCCCCCTCGTCCTGTCACCAGGCACGTGGGAGAACAGACCAACCCCCACCTCGCTACAGCCTCCTTTAAGGTACCTGTAGAGTGCGATAAGGTCGCCTCTGAGCCTCGTCTTCTCCAGGCTGAACAACCCCAGCTCCCTCAGCGGCTCCTCGTAAGACTTGTTCTCCAGACTCCTCACCAGCTTCGTTGCCCTTCTCTGGACTCGCTCGAGCACCTCGATGTCCTTCTTGTAGCGAGGGGCCCAAAACTGAACACAGTACTCGAGGTGCGGCCTTACCAGAGCCGAGTACAGGGGGCCAATCACTTCCCTAGCCCTGCTGGCCGCACCGTTTCTTATGCAAGCCAGGATGCTGTTGGCCTTCTTGGCCACCAAGGCACACTGCTGGCTCGTGGCCAACCTGTCATCCACCAGGACCCCCAGGTCCTTCTGCGCAGGGCTTTTCTCCAGCAGGTCATCCCCCAGCCTGTACTGATACGTGCAGTTGTTCCTTCCCAGGTGCAAGACTCTACACGCTTGCTTTTGTTAAACGTCACCTGGTTTCTTCCTGCCCAGCTCTCCAGCCTGTCCAGGTCTCACTGAATGGCAGCACAGCCTTCTGGCGTGTGGGCCACTCCTCCCAGCTTTGTATCATCAGCGTACTTGCTGAGGGTGGACACTATTCCCTCATCAAAGTCGTTGATGAAGCTGTCGAACAAGACCGGACCCAGCACCGCCCCCGAGCTTGTCCCAGGTCTCCAACTGGACTCTGCGCCGCCAATCACCACCCTCTGAGCTCGGCCAGTCAGCCAGTTCTCAACCCACCTTACCGTCCACTCTCCTATCCCACACTTTGTCAGCTTTGTTAGCAGGATCTCATGGGAGACAGTAGCAAAAGCCTTTCGTTTTTGTTTTGTTGTTGTTTGTTTTTGGAGATTCACGTGACACTCCGTGAAAGAAAAGTTTAGCGCATCAGCATCCCACTGGGAAGACACAAAATGCACTCCCAAAGTCTTTCCCCTTCTCCTTAACACTGGAGGTGCCTTAAGAGGAGAGCCTGGGCCCCTCATGGCTGGGCTCCTCCAATGCTAGCAAATTGTGTGAAAAGTTACATTCAGCTGAAAAGTAAGCGAATGACATGAAAATTATCTCACTATTTGAACTAATGAGTTAAATTTCCACTCCTGCAAAAATACTCAAAGAAATAACCCAATAGGTTACGTGTAGTTAGGCAATCACAGCTAAAACTGCAACAAAGTACGGATGGTGAGAAACAAACAACAAAGCCATTTCCTTCTCTGAGGGCGGAACACCTTGCTCAGGGAAGACACCCATGTATCGCCTTCAGAAAGCCTTCGACACCCTCCACCTCGTGCTCCCATCAGCAGGATGAAGAAGGTGAGAGGGAACGGCCGACGGAAGACTGCTCCATCCAGAGCGTGGGGTCTACTGTTAAATTTTCCACTGAAATTGCGTCTATTTCTGAGGATTGTACTTCAAGTAACACACACACCAAGCAGAAAGCATCCAAAGAACGCAGTAAGTCTGATGCTAAGAATGACCCTTCTTAGGATCAGACTTTTAGAAAACATGGTCTCTAAGGAAAGATTAAACATTGGATTAATGGACGAACTCTTTAATGTCAAGAGAAGGCAGAACCGAGATGTGCATAAGGATGCTGCAAATAAAAAGGGAGCAAACTTCTCCCCAGGCCCTCTATTTAGGACAAGAAAGAAAGGACTTCAGATGCAGCAAAAGGACTTTAGTTTAGGTGTTACAGTGTGGTGGTTTTACTCGGGTGGGCAGCCGAGTTCCACCACGGCCGCTCTCTCACTCCCCCTCCTCAAAGGGGGAGAAAATACGATGCAAAGGGCTCAAGGGCTGAGATAAGGACGGGGAGATCACTCAACAGTTACCGTGATGGGCAAAGCAGACTCAGAGTAGGGAGACAGTAAGATTTTTCCCCCCCAGTCCACCCTCTCCCACCTCCTCCCCCCAAGCGGCTCAGGGGAGCGGAGCAACGGGGGCTGCGGTCAGTCTGTAGCACTTTGTCTCCGCCGCTCCTTCTCGGTCGCTCTCTGCCCCTGCTCCACCGGGGGCTCCTCCACGGGCTGCAGCGTGGAAACCTGCCCCACCGTGGTACACCATGGGCTGCAGGGGGACAGCCTGCTTCACCATGGTCCTCATCACAGGCCGCAGGGGACTTCTGCTCCGGCGCCTGGAGCACCTCTCCCCCTCCCTCTTCACTGACCTTGGCGTCTGCAAGGCTGTTTCTCATTCCTCCCTCTCTCCCAGCTGCTCTTCCGCAGCAGTTTGTTTTTTTTTTTTCCTTTCTTAAATCTGGTCTCACAGAGGCGCAAACAACATCGCTTATTGGCCTGGCTCTGGCCAGCGGCAGACCCTTCTCTAACGTGGCGCAGTTTCCGGATTCTTCTCGTAGACCCCACCCTGATGGCCCCCCCGCTACCAAATCCTTGCCACGCAAACCCACTACATAAGGCAAGAGAACTCATAAATGGTTTGAAAGAGATTTATTGCAGCATGACTGAAAAGGAGGAGAAGAAAGAATTATACATGGCACCTCCTAGTACAAAAAAGACAGAGCTCTCCATGAAAGGATCGGTTGGCAGATTGAAAACAAACAGAAGAATGTGCTTCTTCACACTTCACGCAGCTGAGCTGTCGGTCTGGCTGCAGACATGGTAGATGCCAAAAAGCGCCGCAGTGAAGAAAACACCAAAAGCTGCATGATGAAGAAGACCTCAAGGGCCGCAGTGAAGAAAACACGAACAGCTACACGATGAAAAACTTATCAGGGCCTGGAACGAGAGAAAAAAAACCACCAAATGTTAGAAGCTGAAGCACTTCTCAGGGGCAACAAGGTGAAAACAACCAAAAGCTCCATGATGAAGCTCTCCTCAGGGAAAACATGGTGAGCAGAACCCCAAAGGCTTTACGATGCAGAACTCCTCAAGGGCCGCAGTGAAGAAAAAACCAAAAGCTGCTCGACAAACCAATCCTCAGGGGCCGAAGTGAAGAGAACCAGAAGAGCTGCATGATGAAGAACACCTCAGGGCCGTAGGGAAGAACACACCAAAAGCTGCACACAGAAGCACTCCTCAGGGGCCACCGGGAGAAGAAAACACAAAAAGCTCCACGAAGAATTACTTCTCAAGTGCCACAGTGAAGAAAACACAATAAGCTGAATGATGAAGCACTCCTCAGGGGAAACACAGCATGGAGAACCCCAAAAACTGCACGTTGAAGACCTCCTCAGGGGAAACGCAGTGAAGGAAACACAAAAAGCTGGACGCAGAAGCACTCCTCAAGTCGCAGTGAAGAAAGAGCACAGCAAAAGCTGCACACAGAAGCGCTCCTCAGGGGCCACAGGGAGAAGAAACCACGAAAAGCTCCACGAAGAATTACTCCTGAAGCGCCACAGGGAAGAAAACGCGCAGAGCTGAATGGTGAAGCCCACCTCAGGGGAAACGTGGTGTGGGGAAAACCCCCAAAAAGCTGCACGATGAAGAGCTCCTCAGGGACGTAGCGAAGAAAACTCCAAAAGCTGTTAAGAAGGCACTCCTCAGAGGCTGCAGTGGAGAAACACCAAAAGCTGGACAATGAAGCCCTCCTCAGGGGAAACGTGGTGAAGAGATCCCAAAAAGCTGCATGATGAAGAACTCCTCGTAGGCCGCAATGAAGAAAACACCAGAAGCTGCACGCAGTAGCACTCCTCAGGGCCTGGAAGGAGAGAAAAAAAACACCAAATGTTAGCAGATGAAGCACTTCTCAGGGGCAACAAGGTGAAAACGATACCAAAAGCTCCATGATGAAGCTCTCCTCAGGGAAAACGTGGTGTGGAGAACCCCAAAAGCAAGACGGTGTTGAACTCCTCAGGGCCGTAGAGAAGAAACCACCAAAAGCTGCATGATGACGCATTCCTCCGAAGTCCCAAAGGGAAGAGAACCCCAAAAGCTGCACGATGAAGAACTCCTCAGGGACCACAAGGTGAAGAAACCACAAAAAGCTCCACGGAGAATTACTCCTCAAGTGCCACAGTGAAGAAAATGCAAAAAGCTGAATGATGAAGCACTCCTCAGGGGAAACGTGGTGTGGAGAACCCCAAAAACTGCACGTTGAAGACCTCCTCGGGAAACGCAGTGAAGGAAACACAAAAAGCTGGACGCAGAAGCACTGCTCAAGTCGCAGTGAAGAAAGAGTACAGCAAACGCTGCACACAGAAGCGCTCCTCTGGGGCCACAGGGAGAAGAAAACACGCAGAGCTGAATGGTGAAGCCCTCCTCAGGGGAAACGTGGTGTGGGGAAAACCCCCAAAAGCTGCCTGATGAAGAGCTCCTCAGGGACGTAGTGAAGAAAACTCCAAAAGCTGCTCAAGAAGGCACTCCTCAGAGGCTGCAGTGGAGAAACACCAAAAGCTGGACGATGAAGCACTCCTCAGGAGAAACGTGGTGTGGAGAACCCCAAAAGCTGCCTGATGAAGAGCTCCTCAGGGACGTAGTGAAGAAAACACCAAAAGCTGCTCAAGAAGGCACTCCTCAGAGGCTGCAGTGGAGAAACACCAAAAGCTGGACGATGAAGCACTCCTCAGGAGAAACGTGGTGTGGAGAACCCCAAAAACTGCACGTTGAAGACATCCTCAGGGGAAACGCAGTGAAGGAAACACAAAAAGCTGGACGCAGAAGCACTCCTCAAGTTGCAGTGAAGAAAGAACACAGCAGAAGCTGCACACAGAAGAGATCCCAAAAAGCTGCACGATGAAGAACTCCTCATAGGCCGCAATGAAGAAAACACCAGAAGCTGCACTCAGAAGCACTCCTCAGGGCCTGGAATGAGAAAAAAAACCACCAAATGTTAGCAGATGAAGCACTTCTCAGGGGCAACAAGGTGAAAACGATACCAAAAGCTCCATGATGAAGCTCTCCTCAGGGAAAACGTGGCGTGGAGAACCCCAAAAGCAAGACGGTGTTGAACTCCTCAGGGCCGTAGAGAAGAAACCACCAAGAGCTGCATGATGACGCATTCCTCCGAAGTCCCAAAGCGAAGAGAACCCCAAAAGCTGCACGATGAAGAACTCCTCAGGGACCACAAGGTGAAGAAACCACAAAAAGCTCCACGGAGAATTACTCCTCAAGTGCCACAGTGAAGAAAATGCAAAAAGCTGAATGATGAAGCACTCCTCAGGGGAAACGTGGTGTGGAGAACCCCAAAAACTGCACGTTGAAGACCTCCTCAGGGGAAACGCAGTGAAGGAAACACAAAAAGCTGGACGCAGAAGCACTCCTCAAGTCGCAGTGAAGAAAGAGCACAGCAAAAGCTGCACACAGAAGCGCTCCTCAGGGGCCACAAGCAGCCCACCGGCCGCGCCTCGCCTGCGCGCCGCCGTCGTTGGAGTGCCGCAGCCCCAGCACACCCAGCAGCATGTCACCCACCCTGGCCTGTGACACCTGTGCTCCCTCACAGCCAGGCGCCGCCCCATTGGCCGCCTGCCTTGGCGCCTCTGGGCACAGCCAATAGCGAGGCCGCTGGCGCTTGTTGCTAGGCAGCATGGAGCTGTGGCACCCAATGGGCGCCAGGAGGCCGCAGGGCGGTGCCGGCCTCCCAGGGCTGAGGCCTGGCGCAGTGCCTCGCAGGAGCGATGAGGCCTCCCTGACACCACCTGCAGCTCTGCCTGGCCTTGCCCCCCGGCCCTCCGAGAGGCACATTTTGACCGGAGGAGCGCGCAAACTGCTCCAGCAAGGTGGCAGCGGCATTGTGCAGGGCACACTGACATTGCCCATCCATAAATCCCTCCTCTGTCCCTGGTGACACTGAGTACACTGCCCGCTTTGCCGTGCTGCCCACAGACATGAAATTGGGTCCTCAGTGTCCTGAAAGGGTACAAACCAAAGCCAGTTCTGTTGACACAGCCCACAGGACTAAACTCGGTTAAAGCCGTCTTCCTTGAGAATGCAAATGTCTTTCTTCCTCACCAAAACTCCCCAGTGACAGGTAGCTTTTGCATCAGCTTCTTGCAGAACTGGATCTTCAGTGTTCGTATAGCTTCTTTCTTAAATCTGGTTTCACAGAAGCATAAACAACATCGCTTACTGGCCCGGCTCTGGCTAGCGGCATGGCCCTTATCTAACATGAAGCAGCTTCTAGATTCTTCTCACAGAAGCACTGCTGTGGCCCCCTTCTACCAAAACCTTGCCATGTAAACGCACTACAACATCCCTGTTCAGAGCCCTCGAAGCCTATGCCCAACTTTCATCCCCCAGAACACCTCAGAAATACATGAAAATGAGACATGGGCTTTTTGCAGTTTTTTATTCCACAGGATATCACCCTGCAAGTGCTCTGTTGCAGTGGTGTGAACATACTTACAGGCACTTGTCCAACTCCTAAACTTTACGCCTCAAAATATCCGCTGGAAATCTAGGAGACAATGATTCAGACCCTCTGATTTTCAGATTGACATGCATCTCTCTGTCTTCTTCAGTGGAACGAGAATGAAAATCTGTCCCAGAGGACGAGGGAAGTAGGAATGTAAAATAAAGTTTTACTTGAAGGCATTTAGTAACATTAGTCCTTGTAAAAGAGGACAAATACTCCCTTTGTATATGAAGTGAGTCTGAAAGTTTAAGTAAGTTTAGGTAAATTTGTAAGTATAGCATTAAGCAGTGCTTGATTAAACACTTTTTTTTTTTCATGAAATAGTTGCTCTTCTGAACATACTCAATATTTGAGAGGAAATGGTGGAAGTGGTGAGAACATGGTGGCTTAAAAGTAACTAATTGTGCACAGTAATTTTTTTCGTACATTTTCATGATTTTTTTTTATGCATTGCACACGTCCTAAATACATAATTAAATGCTGTATTGTCTGATTGTTTAAATAATACATATTAAAAAATAAAATAATAATAATAAAAAAA
Source organism: Anser cygnoides (assembly GCF_040182565.1). Taxonomy (NCBI): domain Eukaryota; kingdom Metazoa; phylum Chordata; class Aves; order Anseriformes; family Anatidae; genus Anser; species Anser cygnoides. The sequence continues at coordinate 8,656,521 of NC_089875.1, forward strand.
GAATATTTAACAAATGGAGTGCAAGGGCTTCAGTGTAGGGAACATAATATGGGTTTTAAAAACCTGCCTAATTATGCACTTAACCAAGACATGAGGACAGTTCCTTTAGAGCCATTCTGGCCTGTCAAGTAAATAATATGCATTTTACAAAACCGACTAATTATGGATTTACCCACGGGACTGTAAAAGATCTGAAGATGCAGGTAAGTAATACACGCTTTATAGCTAACTGTGCTTGGGGAATTTAATTTAATTAAAAATGTGGTAGGTAAAAAAATAAAGAATAAATAATGCCTATAATGTCTCAAAAGCCAGGAAATTCAAGCTGAGTTAGCTCTCACACCATCTTGCAAAAGTCAATATGCCAGTGAGAAGTATCCGTGAGCGAGGTTCTTGTGGGTGGGAGGTCTTTCATTGCAGGAGCTCGCTGCAGAATGAAGTCTCTGCTCTGGCAACCAGGGCAGCAGGCCCACGGTTCCTCTTGAAGATCACTGTGTGGGTCTAGGGCTGTGGCATCCCCAGCCTCTGCCTTTGGTCTCATGTGTGCATTTTTCCAAGGGCTGTTTGGACCAGATTGGCTACATTCTTGACTAGGAAAAAAAAGAATGGAAATCTGGGTTCCTGCTTGTTTTTATTAATATGCGTTTGCTGAGGCGCTAGAGGAAGTTTTGGACCACTTAGAAGAGGAGCAGTAAGCCTCGAATGCTGTGTTGTATGTCTCTGTTTGAAACGTGTTGTGTGGAAAAGAAGGTGTCATCAAGACTTTTAAAGCTTCTTGAATGAGCAAACCATTCTGAGCTCTTAATCCTGCAAAGTACCAAGAACATTGTAGGTATTTTAGCATCACTCACCCTCTGTGTACATGACTGCACAAAAACTTGTGCCTGAGGAAGACTGGTGTTTGAGCAGACTACCTTATAATTTATCAAATCAGGGAAATGCAGATCTCAGATGAAAGAATAATTAGGAGTGCTAGCTAGGGTAAATGAGTAGTGCAAGCATTTGTATGTACACTCAGATGTGCTAAAATAGCCATTTCGTCACTGCAGGCTTTAACGGGGGAATCTGAAGGCCTACGAACTGCTCGTTTCCTTAGGAAACAGTTTCTTAACATTAAGGCAATAAATAATTACTAGTGGCACAATCTTGCCACTTCTCAAACTATATATAAAGCAAATTTTTTTTTTTGGTCTTCCCCTTTCTTGTTTCCCAAAGTCTGAAAAACAATGTTGGAGCAGCTAAGATGCTCCAGTCCCCTCTCACTGATTGCTGAGTGATACGTAAATACGTTGTCCAACATTTTTTTTTCTCCAGTTTTATACATGAAAGTTGTGTTCTGAATATAAATTCCTTCAAGCCATTGAGATCACAAGTATGAAATCTGAAACTGCTGGTTCTATGATGATAAAGGAACATGCTCTTTAAAAAAAACTGTTTTTGCTGCAAGCAATGAACATGCTATGCGGAAAGAGACCTAGATTTGAAGTTGAGTTTGAAATGCTGCAGGGACTGCATTACATCCTTCTAACACTCTTCTTCCTTGGTCAGATAGGAGCTTTTTTGTTGTTGTTTGTGTGTTTGAGAATGTTAGATTGGAAAACTTCTATTAACCCCTTCTTCTTGGCTCCCTTTCTTCCCTTTTCTTTCCCCATCAGCCACCTCCCCAGCATTTCTGTTTAGGATCTGAAGAACTGCATTGTTTAGCCACAAAATCATCTTCCCTAGCTTTTTCTTTACTGAAAAAATGCTCTTTGTTTTAACATGCAAAGCGGATGTGCAGTAGTTGGTCACTTACTGAAATCAGCTACAGAAATTTGTTATTAGAAAATGCTAGGAAAGACTGAAGTACAGTCAAATTAACAACCTGACCTGTACCTTAACTGTGTTAGGGTCTCACCATTCTGCTTACGTTTCTCACAAAAAGGGAAAACAATAGTGTTGATCACTTAAAAAAAAAAAGCCACAGTTGCTTAGAAATAGCTGCTTTTGCTTCAGATCATTTGGAAATCAGAGGACTGAAATGCGCTAGTGGCAAGCTGTGAAGATTTTGGGACCAAATACTGCAAATAAAATTCACCTGGAGCTTTTGAGGAGTGAAAGATCAAGACTGCAGTGAACAATTTCTTGCCAGCAGTTGCCTTGACCATTGGGTCGCCGTTGGAAAAATAATATGATAATCTTTACATTAACTTCAGTAGCTTTCTTTGTGCCAATTGCTGCAATTGTTGCAGTGCTCATCTAATCTGGCGTGCTGGGGGGTGTGCTCCTGGACTGCAGGAGAAAAGACTTGCTTGAGTTCTCAAGCAAGGTGAATAGGACTTGGAGAATCTGACAAAAATGTTTTATCTGAGCTGTTCTCTTAATTAAATTAGTCCCATTCCAATAGCCAGCTGAATAGTGATGTCAAGGAGGAGACAGCCACCTTACAAAACCTCTCCTGTAAAACTTGCTGTATTTTTAGATTCCTTCAGTGCCATTTGCAGCATGCATGTCACATTCTTCACCATGCCATTATCTTACAGAAGTTGATGAAGAATAAGAAATTATTTTATCTAGGTCAGAAAGGGAATATGCTGAGAGAACTGCTTTGCAAAGGGAGAACTCAAGCCACCACAAAGCCAGGAAGCACACAGTCACATTTATTTAGATATTCTCTTCATATTAGCAATTTTAGCAGCAGCGTGTCAGGATCGTGTAACAACTGATGCAATTATGCCTGGCTTTAAAAAATCTTACCCCAGCTTTAGGCAATTTGAGAACCGTTGGTCCCTTGCTTCTCTGATGCTTAGTGGCCAGATCCTGCTCACCCCATTGGCACCCTTTGCTGGGCGACGCAGCCCTGCACGGGATTCACTGGTCTGAGCAAGGAAATGGTGATGGTTTGCTTTTATATATATATATATATATTTTCTTTTTAGTTTTTTCCTTTCGCTCTCCCCCTGAGCGCCCCAAGAATTGCCGGGGGGCCGGAGCAGCCGGAGGGGCGCTTTGCGCTGCGCGGGGCTCGGCCACTCAGGGAGCGCAGCGGTGCGGCGCGGCTGCCCTCTGCCGCTGTCTGCCGCGCTCTGCAGGCACGCACGCTGCCTTCCTCCCCATCCTCACTGGCGGAAGGCTGTCCAAAATGATATACAGCGCCGTGTTTTATTTTATTGTCCTGACCATGCACGGAGGACGAGCTGAGGTTGCGCCAGAGGTGGTGGGGATGGGCTCGGCTGGAGCCGGAGAGGCAGCAGTCGGTGGGATTTTTGGAACTGAGGCAGGGTGGGAACGCCATCCTGTTCTCATCAGTGTTAGCCCCAGTGAGTGATTTTCAGTGCTGCAGTAACAGGCTCTGTAAATAATTCCAGTATCTCTACTCGAATAAGGTGAAATGCTTTGAAGAAATTTAAAGTAAATTTTAATATATTCCCTTAGTGCTAAGGTCACTTCTGGTCATAGTTCTTAACTCATTTGTTTAGGGTAGAATTTAAAGGAAGAAAAATATTTTAAATTTCCAAGTTGGAGGTTGTATGAAATCTCACAAATCTATTTCTAACAAATTATTTTAGCTAGTAAGTATTCATATTATTTTGTGCTTCTCCATATAACTTATACTGACAGCAGCTTTTATGGAATACTAATATTCTCTCACACACATTACATATCTAAGGCTTCTAATTACAAACCACATTTTACATAAGCTTTGAAAAGAAAGCTCCAACACTTTGTAGAATACTCTTTTAAATAGCCTAGTACAATATTAAATAATCATTAGACAAAGATTATTATAAAATCAGGCTGCCAAATTACTGACTTTGTGTTTTCTGCGGCAATAATCTTTCATTTCTTCCTCAAGCAAAACTCCCACTGGTTTGAAGAATGCAAGATTTAGGTCTCTTGCAGCAAAGTGAAATGTGTATGAACGGCAGTGTAGATGGATATAATATTTCAGCATCATCTAAAATTCAGGCATGGGTTGTACCTTGTTAACTTTCAACTGGGAGGTATCATGGCTCTTTGCCAGGTGGTCTGAGGATGTTAATAAGATCCAAAATGTGTTTTTGGTTATACTTGTGAGTGTCAATTGCAAACAACTTTGAAGCAAATTCCATGTTTACAATGAACAGTGTGTTGAAATCTGCTGTAAAAGACAGTTCTCTGGTTCTGGAGCTGTTGCTTCCAGGGGACCCACAGAAGAACATAGCTTGTGGTACATGGTGCTGATCAGGAGCAGCTTACATGATATCTTACGGTGACCTTTTCTGATTCATTAAATATTCCTCTATTCTGTTCTTGTTCCAAGTTCAGCACTATTCCAGATAAAGCCTTAAGCAGTTTGAAGCATCGCCATGAAATTAATGCTGTGAAAAATCAATACAATTGTAATTTAACACCACGCAAGTTAGCTCAAAGTGAATTTGCTGTAGAATTGACTGGAAGGAGCATCCCACAAGTAGTGCAGGTGGTGCAATACGTCTGTACCTCCTGACACCTCAGTTCAAATGTGTGTTTGTTTTGTTGACTCGGATTAGTATTTTTCATGCTCCCCACAATGGTGTAAATCAGAACTAATTTAGTAGTCCCTACACAAGAAATGCATACTGCAAAAGTCTGCAAATCAGGACTGGAGCGCCTTGACAAAGCTCTGTGTGGTAAATTCACACACATATATCTTCCCTGTATCTTCTGCTCCATGCTATTGTTCTTTTGCTTCCACAAAGATTGAAACTCACCTAAAATCTTGAAGATAAATCAAATTCATAACCTTAAGTGGATATACAATTCCATGGAGAACAAGCCTGACAAAGACAGTGAGGCTAATACAATTGTAAGCCAGCCGACTAGCCTAGGGGGTTCCTTTAATGTTACTTCTGCTGCAATCAGACATTGGCACAAATTCAGACCCGATGCAGGCTCAAGCTCTTGAGAGCTACACGAGATACTGGGCTAATGAGAGTGCTCTCAGCATTGCTTGCTGAGTTCACGGGGAATGTCAAGGCTTCCAGCTCTAGGATGCAAAGCAAAGATGCAAATCCATGGTCAGGTTGAAGAATGGGAAGAAACTTAAATAAATGGCATTGGAGAGGCAGGAAATGTTGTGGTCTTGGATGATGGCATTTCTGTGTGCTGCTTGGGTGAGTAAGTACGAAAATGGAAGCGAAGTAGCCTTGGATCTTAAAACAACCACGGTTCTTTCTTTCTGTGCCATGTCTGGTAACTAAGTCATCTTCCTAATGCAAGTGTATTCTGTCTGTTTGGATAGTAGATCCTTAGATCATATCTCTTGATCTCACATCTTATACAGTCAGAATTTTAACAGCAAAATTTAAAACTGAAATTGTTTCTTAAGTGTTGGGATTTAGCCCTTCATCTGAAACAAATGACTGGGTCTGGGCACTATTTAATAAGCCTGGCTTTCCTATGAACACCATTTATCTTTTCTGTTTAAAAGCATCTCTGCAGGGTGTCATGGGTGAACAGGGCTCCGAAGAGCTAGAATAATGCTGTGCCATGAATTGCCTAGTGAACAGGCTGCTGTTTAAGCACCTTCCCTTTCAGTTCTGCTCTCCCTCCAGAGCACTGCATTTTCGGCTATGAAGACTGGGGGGCAGCTGTCATGAGAGCTGCCAAGAACATGATTCTGTGAAATATCAGAGGTAGTTCTTAAGAGTTGCATTTCCTTTGGTATCACATAGTGCTCTCAATATCCCATATAGGACCTGTCACATAACATGTCTGACATTGATTTACAAACTATTAATATATTAATATGCAGCTGCTCTGGAGCTGGAGAGAGTAGAGAATTAGCTAGCTGAAGATGAGCCTCAAACTCAGAAATAGTTGATGCCTCTGCTGGTACCAGCTGGGTTACCTTTTTGATGCCTCGCTCAAAAAGCTAAGGAGGTGGCAGACTACTGTTTGCGTTTTCCTTAATGTCAGAGTTTTCTTTTACGTTTTTTGCTTTAGAAAAATGGGTTTGGAGCAGTCAGAACATATGGTCTCATAACTGTACAAAACTGTAGCTTTATTAACTTAATGTAAGTTGTTAAAAATAGTTTAGGAAATTCAGAGTTCTGTGCAGATACTGGAATGAAATTTGTACTTCTGCAGGAACACCTACATCAATGTAAGGAAGTTAGTGTGGCACAGCACAAGTGTTTGCAAAAATGTTTTAAAAAAATAATGACAAGGCAGAAATGAAGTACAAATTCTGGTTCATATGCTCCTCACCTTTCCTGTCTTCCACACATGCTCACGAGCTACAGCTTTAGTAAATCTATCTGCAGTGTACTCCTTTCTGCATTTCTTCCTATCAGTCTCTTGCGAAGACCCAATTCAGAAAGCTTATTCCACAACTCTTTATCTGATGGCTTGTTTCTCTCCATCAATTTCCTGAAGTTCCTTTTTAAATTAGTTGATGACAAAACGTCTATGGTTTGGCGTAGCAGACACCTGGCGTAGCAGTACCTGGAGGTGCTGGAGCTCCGTAGAGTCCATCTTCAAGACTCACTGCAATATCTTTTGATACCAATTTACCTTTAAAAGTATTTTACTTTTCCCCAGATCTTTCTGCGACAAAAATCTCCCTCTCCCATGTCACATATTCAGATTTTATTCATTTCTTTGTTTAAATATAATACATTTCACAGTCCATAGTGAGAGTCGGTGCTTTTAGCTCTTTTTTCCCACTTAGGCAGGCAGATCTACAGCCAGCTGACTTACTACACTGATGATGCATGTGTATGTCAAGGTAGCGAAAAGCACGAGATAAATGAGAGGGAAGAGAAGAGACCCTCTACTAATGAGGAAACCTGCCCAAGTTCTGCTTTTGTGGGTGGAAATTTGAGCTACCGTTATTAGGCAGTAAAACTCAATGGCAAACGTGAAGCTGCTCATCAGTGCTGTGGACAAGTACAGGTAGGGCAGGGAGCTGAGGTGCTGGGAAATGTTGAAAGCAGAAATACGAACATGGGCACTTTGGAAAGGTAATGAATCGGAAGTGGCAGACGTTCAGAGCCATGAAACCTTGATGATATTGGATTATCTGCTGTTTTCCTAAGAAGAGGTAAACACTGAGCTGAGGCTGTCTTCCCAGCCTTCCTATGGCTGTCCCGTCCTCTTTGGTGCCTGGCAGGCTGGATTGTTCAGCACCTTTTGTCCTTGCATGCAGTTAGCGCAGATGTTTTCAGTAGCCACAACAGGGAGGATGCTTCTGCTGTAGGAGTAGAAGTAATCTTGATGACTGTGAAACCCAAGAAGTCAGGGAGGTCTCATTTGGGCCAGGAGCCACAGGGTATTTTTGGCTGTTCTAGGCCCCTACAACTCTAGACTAACAATGCAAATTTCCGAGGATAACTGTATATCAATTTCAATGCAGGTCCCTTTATTGAGAGGAAATATCAGAAATTAAACCTTACAAGTATCCAGAAGCAATTATAAAATGAGCAGATTATAGTGGTAATATTGTAAATGGAAATTCACTGAAATGTCAAAGTACTTGCCATAAAATGTAGCAATAATATAATACTAAACACAATACAGAGAGCTTTCAAATATTAATACCTTTATTATTTTCTCTATTAATACTGATAAAGTTCAAACAATCATCACCAAGCTGATCAGGGGAATAATAATATCATTACCATCATCTGCTGGTGGGAGCTATAATGGTGCTGTCATTCTGTCCTGATCGAAGATAGCTTACGAACCAAGTTGGATTCTGACATAAATCCCTGGAGGTAAATGACAGGACATTACAAGGCTCAGAGGATAATTGTAAACTCACATGCTAATGACTCAGACTTGTAAAGATACCAATCGTAACAAAAATGGTAATAAATAAATTAATTTTTCAGCTTGCGTGGCACTGTCTGTTCAGAGAAAAAGTTCATTGTATTTGAAGGCTTAGTGAGCTTTGCTTGCTGTATTTTTTCTACTATTATTTCCTTTATAGTGATCCGTACATAATGCCACCTCTCGTGGCTGGCTTCTTTAATGACCTAATCAGCAGGCAGTTCCTGGAGTTTTAACAGGATGGATATGCCTTTTCTTGCAGAAATGCCCGCTTTGCAAAGGAGGCTTCTGAGTTATGCAGACCAAGAGACCTCCAACAGATGCAGATTGGTGCATAACTTGAATGTCTTCTAAAATCTGAAGCTGCTACCCTGTGGTACTGGGCCACGGTGAGGCTCTCAAAGTCTGCATGCATCCCTACGTACAGCTTTGCCGTCACAAGTCACAACCATAGTAAATAATTTAAGCATTTAATCTGGAAATCCCGAGCCAAGTCCTGCCTCCACTTGTGTCTTCTAGTCTTATGTCCATACATTTTCATATGGCTGAATTCTGTGCTCAGGTTCATTGGCATGAATCTGTCCCATCGTAGTGACTGCTAGAAGGATGTACCTTTGTCATTCGCTGAGCAGTCTGCTTTCCATCAAAATGTACATCCTGTGCTCCTCTTTAAAACACAGAGTGTCACAAGAGATGCTCGAAGACTTGTGCTTCATATTAAGCGTGCATGCAAGTGCTCCCCGTCCTGTGGGAACAGAGCCATGCAGGTAACAGCAGAAGTTAGTCCTACTTCTTGAGGCCATGCGGAGAACACAACATGGCCTACTGTGTTTATGTAAACTACCTGTGTGTCCGTGGGGGATTTCCTGTGTTTCTCTCTGTTTTATGTAAGATTGTAATAAAAAATATAGAGGACTGAATACAACTAGCCTTATTTTTCCCCTCTTCATAATAGACTTCAAAATTTTACATTATGATACACTATCAGAAGCTACTGAGAGTCAAATCTGATAGTCACATCAATACTTGATTTTTTTTTAATGGTGTTTTAAAAGTAAGTATATAAAATACAGTATTTACATTAAAGAGAGGATGCCTATATCAGCTGTTTTATTATTTAAAGGTATAGATCTCCTAGAGGAGCATACTTCAGGTATCAGGGTTAACAGCAGGGGCATTGCTAGCTGTTGAGGATGGGTTCAGGAGGAGCAGGGCCCCAGGCAAAGCTGTGGGCCACACTTGTAGTAAGGGACAGTGCACGGTTCTGTTGCGCAGTGGAAGAATCCGCTGCTGATCATCTGCTTTCCAGGTATGTTTCTAAAATAATTTTTGTTTTAGAAACAACTAAAAAAGGATCTGCAGAAGAGCAGCCTGTGCATTTAATTATAATACTGAATATTAATTAATAAAAAAACATCAAAAATAAGTTGCTGGCTGCTGTATAATTAGGTATCTACACCCATCAGATCAAAGTATGTAAATGAACTACATTCTAATAAGCCCCACTGTTTAGCTCGAGAATGATAATGAATCTAATTTGCCTGCCTTAACTTAGCCAAAGCCACTAACTATGTGATTTTCTTCTCTTTGTACATTTTTTTGAGTTGGTACAAAAACGAGAAAATCAATAATGAGGGATAGCCTCCTGAGTGATTCCCAATAATGCTAATGGGAGTTAATTGCTTATATTTAGAGGAGACTGTGCGGTTCTGGCACCCCAGTGAATATAAATTGCACAGCGGCGGAGATGGCACAATGGGCTAAATCATCCCCACCCACAGGAGGAGGAAAGTTATTTGGGGAAAAACGCTCTAATTCCTTCCGTGGCGTCTTGCCTTGATCTCAGGGGCATGCCGTGAGGCTCCTTGCTGGGATGTGGGACATGTCCATGGTGCCCCAGCCCCCGGCAAGAAGAACCACCTTGAGGCTCAGCGGTGCTGCCAGCACGCTGCCGCTTCACCTGGCCCCGGAGACAGCGATGTGAGGCTGGCTGTGCCAGCAGGAGCAATCTCTGGGATTTCTCCTGCTTTTCTGGCACCAGACATATTTGGCTGTCCCAGCTTCGAGCTCCGCTGGGTTTCTTTCAGCTCCCCGCTGAAGAACCACAGAAGAGGGCACAGCATCTTGTCAGCACCCCCATATTCTCCCTGTCCACACGGCTGGTGCATTTTGTCCCTCGCTTCTTTGCGCTGGCTCCAGGACACAAAGAAAAGCTCTACCACAGACTGTTGGCAACAGAAGGTCCCTGAAAGCACTGGCACGGGGTGCAGCAGCTGCATGGCTTCATTTCCCCTTCATCGGGCTGGCGTCTGCTTGCTGTGGCTCACATTGCACGGGCTTGAGGCACTTAAGGCTCCTATGGTGGGGTCGGGTGGGTGCAAGGTGCTGTGCTCTCCCCTCGACAGGTGGGTGATGGTGCCTGTAGGAAGGTCCAAGCCCAGAAGTCGAGAGGTCACCTGGCGCCTGAGGGGCATTCCATGGTGAAACTAGCTTCTGCTGGGTGACGTCCAGGCAGCTGCTGAGTCTGCCACTTCCCTTCTTGCTGGCCAGGCATGGTGCTAATGAGGGGACCGGTGTTTTTAATGTGATCAGGAGTTTGTCGGATCCTGTTTTGAAGGGCTGTGCAAGGAAGCAGGACTGTTAACTCTATCGCTAATGTTACGTGGGACTGAAACACTGTCACTTCGCTTCTTAGTTTCCAAGCATCCTATTTAAATTAAATTGGCCCGACATGCCTTTATCCATTTTTAAACAAGGAGTGAGACAAAACAAACAAGCTTTCACAGTTTAGCTGAGTCTGTGAAAAATGCTGTATTATCTTAGCTACAAAACACCAAAACACATAGACTTACTTGAAGATGAAATTTTGCATATTGTTAGTCTATAATTTAGGCACTTCAGTATTTAAAAAATTATATGGCTGAGTTATTTACAGCAGAAGAGAGGGAGTTGTGCGTACAGATTAGCTTCTTGTCATCATGTTTTTAAATCTGTAATGGGCATAATGGAGTCAGCTGTACAATGGTAATTTGCAAAGCCCCATTGATTTCAATGAAAGTGCAATGAGGATGGTTAAAGGTATTGGGAGGGATGGTGCTTCCAAATGAAGAGAGATTTAAAAGGCCAACATTAGCAAAAGGAACAAATAGAAATGAATGGGATCATATAGAAGGCTTAGACCCAGGAGTTCAGGCATAGGTAGGTTAGCTGACCAGCAAAGGGAAATCTTCCCATGTTTAAACAGAGCTGAAAAGTTTCCATGCTTTGATTTAAGATAGTTGACTTATAAACCAATGTTCTCATTTCTTATGAGCTGCATTTCAAGCTGGTGTTCACATCTGCCTACTACTTTTTAGATCATTCATTACCCTTGATTTTTATCAGATGAGCAGGAAAGGTTGAGTGCTGTGAGCACCAGGCGCGTGTGGATGATGCCCGCAGTGCCAGAGGAGTGAGTGGAGAGGCGACCTGTTGTCAGTGGCTTGCAGCCTTGCCAAACCTGAACTACTTGAGCAGTTGTCTACTCCAGCTGTCTCCCTTAAGCTGGGATTTTTGGAAAGTTCTGGCTGAAGTGATCCAGCTCTTTCCAAAGATGAGGCTGGGAAGAAATACATGATAACCTTTCCTTTGGCTATCTCAGGAAGGCACCCGTGCGTGCTGGTGGAGAGGTGGTTTGTGCTCTGGGGATGCTGCCAAGCATTTCTGGAGACATCTGCTCTGGGCAACAGCCTTGGCCAAAGGAAATTTTTTAAGCTTGGAGTGAGTCAGCAGTGGATGAAGTTAAAAGTGTTTCCAAGGGCTCTCAATTACTGGGCCAGAGAGGTGCAGTGCAGCAGCAGCTCATGCAGTGAATTTGCATGAGTTAATGCCTGATGCTTCCCAGCTCAGTGGTTCACCCTCTGGCATGCTGAAATGAGGCAGCTTTCGAGCCATCGCTCCTGGTGGTGCATGCTTAACTGGAAAGTGTCACTGACATCGCCCTCCTTCCCTGGCCCAGCTGTGCTGGGAGCCTGTCCTAGCTTGTCTGTCTTCTGGATGCCCACGTTTGGCTTCTGCTTCTGCTGCGAGCTGCTTTCTTGGGCATGGTCCAAACTCGCCACCTCCTTCTGCTCTGCATGAGCTGAACCAAGAAACTCATCAGCCCACTTTTCTTTACGATTTTCTTTCTAAGCAAATGCCATCATATGCACTCACTTGGCAAAGTCCTTTTGTTATTGCTCATTAAACTCTCTCCCAGAGGAATGTCCCCTTCCTTCCTGGGAAGGGGGAATGATGCTTTGCTGTGACAACACCTTGGCAGCATCTCACCACTGTTTCAAGCAGAATTGGTGTTTCCTTTTACTTTTTTTGTGAGGTTTTCCCCCAAATATTCCCAATGACAGCTTTCAGAAATCACCTGTTAAACACTATCAGTGTGTAAGTCAGTGAGAATAGACTTCACATACTTGCAAATGGCAAGGCCATCATCAACTACCAATGGCAGTAGTAAGGACCAGTTGTCAGTTGTGTGGTACGTTGTCATTTTGTTGTCTTTGTTGGCATTCAGCATTTAATCTCTGAAGTGTCCAGCATCTTAGTACTTCTATAAAGATGGTTCTCTGAGGTTGAATGATTTTCTGTATTTAAATGGGAGTTGTAAGTAGATGAAGACTGTTTCTGGGCTTTTAAGGGCCAATGTATGGAATTTATATCATGGTGGAGAAGAGTCCTTCTTAGACGCTTGTAGGGCTATTCTATTATCTCCTTTTAGTCCCCTCTTAAAACTCTGTTGAGACAGTATTACGTATAAACTTCGCAGCAGCCAGTCTGCTGGCTTGCTGAAGCCTCTGCCCACCAAGCTGACCGGTGTTATCACACTGGGTTTGTTGTCTGTAACCACACACTGTGCCTTGCCCTACATTTCAGGTACAAGCACTCTTGGAAGTGTTTTGTGTTTGTGTGATGCCTGGCATAACGAAGTTGTGACCTCAGATTGAGATCCTATACAATTGTTACTAGCAAGTATAAAAAGCATGCATATATATGCATGTTTGTGATACGTGTGTATGTGTGCATATATATGTGTGTATTATGCACGTAAACATATAATTCTACATATAAAATGCTGGAAAATGTTGTTTTTTTTATGAGCATCTTTCAAAAACTTGCATTTTTGAGGAAACTGTGATTGCTTTAATGATTTTTAAAAAATCGTATGTTTTGCTATTAAACTGTTACAAAGGCCTCAATCTCTTTAGCCATAATGCTGAGCTGTACCTTCCTGGGGTAGAACATTTGTGCAGCTGAAGGAAGAGGCTCTCCAAGCAATTAGCAAGAGAAAGTGCAGGAGATCCCACTTAGTAACTTTCTTTCACCACTTCAGTTTTTCTTTGTAGGGATACTTCATCCCTTACGATGGTAATGATTAAAACTTCTTACTGGTAACATATGCATAGCTCTCTTCCCTTCACTAAAGAGCCAAAAACTTGCTTTCTTACTGTAAATCATGAATTTTCGATATACATGTTGTGACATTAAGCCAAGTGAACTGTACTGAAGTGCTAGAAAAAATTTCTTTCATATCAGCTTGTCATCATTTGTTCTTGTTCTCCTCAGCAACAGAGGTACAAGAAGTTTTGTGCCTGGCATTGAACATGAAAAGATAGAAGTCCTGCCAAGGAACAAAAAAGAAATATCAAGATTCATTTCAAGGTGTTCCATGTCTCTGCATTTTGAGAACTAAAGCCATCAAAGCAGCTAAATACTTATGTCAGGACTACTTAAATAGAGCCAGTTTTACATGACTGAGCTATAGGCTTTTTGTATAGAAGGTCTGAATCACCAAACACCTCATTTTTAGCAGCACTGTTAACAATAAAAATAATACTTCATTATCTTTGTAGATAGTCAAGTGCATCTAGATTGCTTCTAAATTCCAGCTTCACTTCCGTAAATCAGGTTATGAATAAGGCATGCAGCAATGCATCGATCGAAATAATTGTATCCTCTGCTTTCAGGAAGCAGGGAGAGATTTGGGAAATATATCTGTATGTAAATTGCTTCTTTTGAGTTAGGAGGCATATTCATGTTTAAAAAGGTTCTGAGTGTCCCGTAAGACTGCAGATGTTTTGTGGCCATCCTGGATTTGCTGTAGGGTACAGAGCCAGCTCCACCTCTCCCTGTGTCCATACTCCACACAGCTGCCTTGTTTGCCAGGACTGTAAAATGAATTTGAAAGATGCTGTATGCCTCTGCATATTAGTGAGTGGGTATGAAATGGATAAGAAAAGCATGCTCATTCAGTCTTTCTCTGTCTTTACGTACATAAACATAGTGGAGCCTCTGGGATGGCACTTCTCTTTTATTGTGGTAAATGTATTGACTTAAATGGTGATAACTTGTGTAGGGAGCTGACATTCAAATCAGATATAGAGCATTAAGAAACTGATTTCTGTGTGGTTCAGACTGGACGTAAGTGCAGTTTTTCAGTCCAAAGTGTATTTTATTGTGAACTATGTTCCTCCATTTGAAAGTAATGTGAGCTCTTTATCTGACATTGGCAGTACTAGTGTAGGATTTCGGTGGAAGAACATCTAAATTGCATCAGTTAGACTGACACAAGTGTCAAACCCGTGATCGATTCTCACATTTACACATCTTTCCTTTTTGGTTTGGCTCATCCAGGAAAACACATACCAGATGTGTGAGGTGGAAGTTGCAGCAAGCAGGCTTAGTGCCAGAGAACAGAAACTGGTTCTTCCTTGCCATAGTCCACTCCTCTGCATTTCCAGTGACAGGCTGAGACATAATGATGCCTAGCTAAAAGGGGAAGAGGAAAAAAAGGTGCGTAAGACATTAGATTTTCAGGATTTCCACAAAACTTGCTCTAATTATTTATTGTAATAATGCCAAAGCCCCAGATATTTTCCGTATCTCTAAAGCTACTCTGGGTGCAGCTCAGTGGTGACTCGGGTTTAGTTGCTTTGCAGAGAGAGGGCCCCTTTTTTGCAAAACCACAGTTCAGCATGGGGCAGTATTACACTGTTACGTGAGTCTCTGTATGCCTCTGTCATGCTTCAGTTTTCTCAAAATCACATCTCTGGGGCCTGATTCAAATCCTGAAAGTTTTCAGGCTTTTGTTGACATCCAAGAGAGGGACTTCTGGACAGCTTTCTGTCTCATCCAAAGTCTCAGCAACAGCAGAGGGCTTCACAAGTGAGAGCAGTAGTGCAGATTTTATTGCAGATAGGGGCGGTCCATTGTTATCAAGTGAAAAATTAAATGATGCAATTAAACCCCTGAAACCTTCCCTCCACTGGAGCTCCCATCATCACCACGGTAAGCTATAGCTGGAAGATCTGTTGGCGTAGCCCCACAGAGCAGCATTTTTACGGACAGGCCTGCAGTTGGCTAGGTATAATTTACCTGTTAAATTCTTCAGGAGATGTAACAAAATGAACAAAATCATCAAAGCGTTTCTGCAGGGAGTCAAAACTTAAGGCGGCATTAGGCAACTTTCAGGAGGAATGCAAGAAGTGCCACAGCACCGCGACATCGGAAGCTGACAGAATCCTACAGGGAGCTGGTTAAAATCTACTTCACTTGAGTGGCCAGCCTAAGAGTACAGACAGGTCAATATATCCATAATTATTATTACAATTTTCTGTTTAAAATATGCCAAGATCTTAAGGAGGGAAAAAAAAATTAAAAAAAAAAAACAAACTAATTTACAGCTTCGAAGCATTAACTTGTCTAGTAGCTTCCTAATTTCCCCGAGGATCTAAGAAATAGGCATTAGGATTCCTGGAGCAAGACAAAGACTTTTAGAAGTCTAGATTTAAAATATAAAAGCATTTTATATTTGTTATAGAAATGGAGTAGCTGATTTTCTGTGTCTTCAACTACATAGATACTGGAGTCCACACAAAAGTACTGGTAGATACAGGGAGGGTATGCTTTATTTTTGTCTTCAGACTACCCTTCAGTATTTGGAAGAGAAAAACAAATTTCCATTTTGTGTATCTCTTTCGAAAATGTTTTGCCATGGAGAAGAATGACTTCTATTTCTGAATTTGGAAAGTTATGGAGCTTGCGAATACCCATAGTATTTTTTCAGCATATTTATTTTCTTCGACAAATAAATGAAGTATACTTCATGATGGTGACAATGAGGAAACATTACTGATCCATTATGCAGCACTTCATATAATTAATTTTAGCATAGCAAATAAATAATTCTCCCAATGGCCTTAAGAACTTGCTCAATAAGTATTATCTTTCCAAGGGTAAGTCACTGGCAGCATCAGCATTAAAAGAATGGGATGCTGAGTTCTAATTTTCTTTGTATTTACCCAGGACAAGTTAGGATATTTATGTGGTAACTGTCCACAATGTCAATCCCAGAAGTTTATTGTGCCAAACAGCACATGATGTGCTAAGCACATCGTACTTGTCCCCAGTTCAAACGCATGAGTAGTAAAATCAGGAGCGGTGCACTACCATCCGTCAGAGAAGGCTCAGTGGCACACAAGGACCATATAGTTTTCTATGTGGTTTCTGTAGTTATCAAGGATTCTACAGAAGTGGCACGCAGGAAGCTGGTTGCGATGATCAGATCCAGGAGAGCTTGTAATCCACCAACAGGTCGCCAGCTCCTATGGCATCTGGATGTGCACACAAGAAGAGAGCAGAAACATGAAGAGCTGAGTCTGGAGGACAGAAGTGAGGAAGGAAATGTCACAGCCCTAAAGAACTGAATTCATCATGGGGAATTCCGTGTTAGACCTCACAATGACAGAAAAATTGACCACAGAAGTAAAAATTAGCAATTGGTTTAATGTAGGTTACCATAGCTCGAGTACCGGTGCTGCAAGGTACAGCTCCAGCAGCAATATGAACTTGCTGATTTGAAAAGGGCGTTTCTTCCAGGGCGATCGGCTCCGGGGCAGACGCGTTCTGCGGCGGAGCTGGGGACCGAGACATGCACGCCTTTTTTTTCCGGCACCGTGGCCACTGGAAGCAGCTCAGGGAGCTGCCAGGGCCCGGCAGCCCTCGCGAGGGAGGCGGAGCCAGCAGCGGGAGCGGCGGGCCGCTCAAAGCGGGCGTCGCCGCCATTTTACGGCCACTCGCCGAGGCGATCGACTCCGGGGAGGGCGCGTTCTGCAGCGGAGCGGGGGATCGAGGAGGACAGGGCTTTTTTTTTTTTTTTTTTTTCCCTCCGGCATCGAGGCCACTGGAGGCAGCCGGAGAGCCACCAGGACCCGGCAGAGAAGGACATGGGAGTTTTGGTTGATAGTCAGCTGAATATGAGCCAGCAGTGTGCCCAGGTGGCCAAGAAGGCCAACAGCATCCTGGCTTGTATCAGAAATGGTGTGGCCGGCAGGGCTAGGGAAGCGATTGGCCCCCTGTGTTCGGCTCTGGTAAGGCCGCACCTCGAGTGCTGTGTTCAGTTTTGGGCCCCTCGCTACAAGAAGGACATCGAGGTGCTCGAGCGAGTCCAGAGAAAGGCAACGAAGCTGGTGAGGGGTCTGGAGAACAAGTCTTACGAGGAGCGGCTGAGGGAGCTGGGGTTGTTCAGCCTGGAGAAGAGGAGGCTCAGGGGTGACCTTATCGCTCTCTACAGGTACCTTAAAGGAGGCTGTAGAGAGGTGGGGGTTGGTCTGTTCTCCCACGTACCTGGTGACAGGACGAGGGGGAATGGGCTAAAGTTGCACCAGGGGAGGTTTAGGTTGGATGTTAGGAAGAACTTCTTTACCGAAAGGGTTGTTAGGCATTGGGATAGGCTGCCCAGGGAAGTGGTTGAGTCACCGTCCCTGGAGGTCTTTAAAAGACATTTAGATGTTGAGCTTAGTGATATGGTTTAGTGGAGGGCTTGTTAGTGTTAGGTCAGAGGTTGGACTCGGTGATCTTGGAGGTCTCTTCCAACCTAGATGATTCTGTGATCAGTATTAAAAGAATGGGATGCTGAGTTCTAATATTCTTTTTTATCCAGGGCAAGTTAGGATATTTATGTGGTAACTGTTCACAATGTCAATCCCAGAAGTTTATTGTGCCAAACAGCACATGATGTGCTAAGCACATTGTACTTGTCCCCACTTCAAATGCACGAGTAGTAAAATCAGGGGCTGTAGGTGGAGAGCTGTTCTTCCGGAGCTCATGTGAGGGGACGACACAATGTGCCTCCCTGGGTTTGCTGTGGGCCATCAGGTGGGTGTGAGCTCTGAGGGGACACCTTGGCCGCAGGGACTAATGACATTTCTGAATGTCCAAAATGGGAAATTTCAAGAGAATAGGAGAGGCTCTGTTACGTCTGCTTTTGGCACTGGCATGACTGCTGCTGGCATTCTCCATGAGTGCAGTTCTCCTCTCCATAACTCAAGAGGGTACTGACAACTGGAGAGCATTCGGAGAAGAATGACAAGAGTGATTAAAGCATGGGAAATAATGTCTTGGCAGGGAGAGAGAGGGCTTCAAGGAGCTTGTCCTAGTACGAATGGTCTTTCCGCCTCCTCAGAGCACCTCCTTTTCATCTCGTCCCCAGCAGTGGGATTGTGGACGCTGACAATGACTCTGTTGCACCGTGGCATCACCGTGGCTTGGTGCTAATAAGGAGAACTTGCGCTGTGACTGCTGCAAAGGTCAGCGTGCTATGTGCCTTCCTAGCTTCCCTCCATCTTGTGAGCAAATGTGAAAACAAACCCAGCAGAGCCGGAGTTACATGAGATTCAATCTGTACTTTTTCTGTTTTTCTCTTGAGGCATTTCATTTCCCATTTTGAATCTACTGCAATGCATAGGAGACAATGGCTGCTGTCCTTACTGCGTGTTAGCCGTGTGCCTATAGGCACAGCACGTTGGCTCAGGGCTTTATCGGCCTTCTGTTAATTTGTGCTTCGTGGGGTTTGGCTTGCAACAGAAAGGCATTGTTCATCGGACATTTAATTTGAAATGGTTTGTCTGAAAGGACGTTGTTTCCAAGGCCAGTGTTTTAGGCCTTTATGTAAATGCTGAATAACTTTTATCAGAACAGGGAAAGGAATAAAATAATTATAACCATATTATTATTTGTAATTTAAATGTTGCCCTTAACTTGGGTACACTGTAATAGAAGTTTTCAAGGTAAAATATGTCCCGATTAAAAGGGAATTATTATGAATTCTCTATCTGCTTATTTTAAGAACACTGTATTAAAACGTACGTACAGTATGGTACTTTCGTGATCTTATACCATTTATATGAAAAGCTTTAGTTAAATGCTTATCCTAATGGGAAGCTCAAAATTTTATCTCTAGCGGTGTTGTGACAACTGAGAGAATAACCTTTACCAATGTCCTTGTTTTGGTGGTTTGGGTTATAGTTTGTTCACATCTATTACTGTGCAATCAGACAAGAAACTAAAAGAAATGAAAAAAATAATTCTATGCAAGTTATTTATTTGGAAGGCTAAAAGCTAGTATTATAGTGAAATCTATACAGTTGTGTTGAAAATTTTGCTTTATTTCTGAGGAGCTGATTAGAAGTCCATAACTATTATTTTTATTTGAAAATATGGGAAAAAATTAAAGAATATTGATATAATAGATGTTATTAATCTGAAGTACCTTTTGATATAGCTTGTCTTTTGATGATGATGGATTTGAGATCTTTTTACTACATCTTATTTCAAGAAGTATCTTTGGGAAGCATAGATTTCGAAACTGTGTTAAAGCAATACATGTAGTATTACTTTAGGAATAAAATACTGTTTCTTTTCAAGCATTTCAGACTTTGTTCTGAAATTAGTTACAAGCTACGAAACACCACAAGAAAGAAAGGAAGAAAGATGTTATTGTTGGTTCAGTGGCTGATGACAGCATTTGAGAATCTGCTGAAATGGATTTGTACAAAACTGTGATTTCTTAACTGCAGTGTCAGTAATATGGAACATGGTCTTCTGCGCAAACATGGGAAAAGAGTAGGAAATTGTCATATAAACCAAACAGAATATTCTGTTGAAGTGCAGTCTCCTGGAGTAAACTGTCATTACTGTAAGAATGGAGAAGCAATTACATCAGTTAAGTACTTTGCACTTTTCAGTTCTCCTCCTGTTCTCCGTGCTCAGTTGTAACTGGGCTGCTGGACTCCTGCTACGGACAGGGACACAAAAGCAATAACATCCAAGGAGGAAACAGTGTGTAAAGGAAAAAGTGTCAGAAAAGGCTGCAGAAAAACCTACAAGTTCAGCTTTTCTCTCTGGTGATAACATCCATATTTAGTGCTCTCTTAATAAGAACTATAGCCGCAGTTCAACTCTTTTCTTTAAAAAGATTAAGCATGTAATCTGCTTTATCATTTTTAAACCATTCTTCTGATTTATAGGAGAAAAAAAAAAAAGAGGTTAGTTTCCTGGATGAAAGCATAGCTCGATATTTATTTTGTGTTTTTCTTGTGATGCATATTTTAATACTTTGACTGTGGTCTGAGGAGAAGAAAGGTGGGGACTGCGTCCCTCTGCCAGGTGGGTGAGAGAGGCAGCAGGGCCTGTGAAGGAAATTAGACAGATAAATATGAGCTTAAAGTCTCTAAATGAATCCGCTGAGCAGTGCGGTAATCCTGGGTAAGCTTTGCTCTTGGCAAACATTTATTCAATGGCCGTTTAATAGCTCCTGACTGACAGCTCGTCCGCGGTGTAGGCTTGGTCCTCGCCTCCCCCCACCCGTTACTCTGGAGAGAGTTTCCTCGCCTGCGAGCTGCGAGGGAGAGAGGGTGAAGCTGCTCTTTCTGAAAACTCCACTTGAACCAGGGTTCAAGGATAAATATTACCTCCCCTTGGATATGTTAACTATTTTTTAATGATGTGATCTGATATTTTAACAGTGTGCGCAGTGCAGCAGAGCTTTGGGTTTGTTGTTTAAATATCTTTGATGGTATGTCATAACAAATTAGTTTCTAAATGTTGCCAATTTGGCAGACAAAGCTGATTATTTCCTGCAATCACACTGCATATGTGCACAAGATTATAATTAATGACCAGGGATGCCAAGCACACTTTAATAATGATCCTTCAGCATTTAAGGGACTGTTAGAGTTATTGGCATTTGTGCCTTGTGTTGCAGAGGATAGGGGCAATGAATACTGATAGATCTATCAGTGTCATAGAATCCAATAGTTTCCTGATTTTTCTTATAAATTGGAGGATTCACTGGGAGTTATTGACAAAGCAGCTGCAGTGAATATTAACAGTGTTTGTGCTGCTTTCACTGAAGCAGTACGAACTCCTAATTAGATTGGAATTGCTCTTTTGGCAACTTCGCGAGGCGGTTTTCCTTTAGCATATTGTCCATTTTGTGTAAGGATTATAAGGAAATCAGCGATGGATTTTTGAAGAGCACCAGAATGTCAAGATAGCTGAGGGATGGATCGGAATAAAAACTAAAGCAGAAAGACACAATGGATTTTTGAAAAGAAAAGGAAAAAAATGGGGAGGTAAAAAAAAAAAAAAAAAAAGGGTAAAGCTCGTATGCAGCCCAGCAGAAACTGGACATGGAGCCAACTTCAGTGCTCTTTCCTGGATGCTCAGAGAAACATCTCTTTAGGGATGTTGTAACACTATATTTGGGGCAATGAGAGGGTGAAAAAATGCTACCAGCTCCAGTCCACTGCTCGTTTAGCTTCAGTGCTTCCCTGCCCTCTTTGCTGAGGATAGCTTCTCCTGGGCAGGGCGCAGATGTGGCAACAGCCTGTTTTTTATTTCCTCAGTACTGCCCTGGCACCGAAGGTTGTCCTTAGAGTTGAGGGTGAGCTGTTTGCTGCAGAGGGTTGTTGGTGACATGTTCAGCGAAGGCAGCACAAATCCGCCCTGGGTTCATGGCGCGGCTGGGTGTCCCTGCCTCTGCCTCCTGAGGGTCGGGGTGGCACATTCTGGCCCTCTTCCTTCGGGAACCTCACCCAGCGGCGTGTTCAGCTTTCCCAAAGGGGAGGATACAAGGAAGGGTTGGGGATGGGATGGGGGATATAATGAAAGGAAACAGGCCACATGAGCCTTTGGGGGTAAATTCCATTCAAAGCTTGCAAAAAGCCGTTACTGAATTTCACACACATTATTACACATGTGGACTTGAAAAATCTAACCTCTCTATCTGTCTGAGGCAGAGGTAGATTTCCTGAATTTTTCTGTACTTTGTATGATCTATCAAAATCCTGACCTGAGGTCTGCTTTACAGGGATTGTTCCCATTAAAGCAGTCTTTGATCATCAAGCCTGAATACATCTCATAGTTTCCTTGTACTGTTTATGTCTGCTGATGTTCACCACGACTCTCGGTACTTTACTTTTCGAATTGAGCTCATTGAAATTGTTAACAGTAAATGAATTCTTGTTGAAAATATTTTTTTTCCAATTTGAAACATTATGGGTGATCTCTTGACTATGGACATTTTTGCTAACATTTCTGTAGGAGTTTGGAATCACTGGCTTGAAACCCAACCATTTAATCCATTAACAAGTTTTTTATTTTTTGTTTTTTTTTAAGCTAGAATGGTATGATTCAGACTCTGTGGGGAAAAAAAAAAAGCTTTAAAGTTTATCATAGATAATTTTGCATATTATAAACTTTGGTTCTGTTTTTTCAGTCATTTTTACCTTTTCACTGCTTGATTTTCAATATGAACTCTGAATAGGATTCTGTTTAAATATGTGTATTTTTTTAATGTGAGTTTATTTTACAGAAGAAACTTCTAAACAGGACAGACCTCAGCTGACTATCCTCTAGCAACTTGGCATTTTAAGTCAGAGTTCACAGAAGCAGGCTTGTGGATTGCTATGTGTGCCTGAAGTTAAAAACCAGTCACCTCAGATAGCTGTGAGGGAGCACTTTCACACAGCTTGCATAAGAAAAGGAAAGCTGTGTTGGTGCTGATACGTCTCATTAAGTCAAACCCACAAAGTTCCAGCTCAATTTGACTCATGTAACAGAACAAAATGTAAGTGATGACTTTGCAGACCAGCCAAATACCTGAGGGGGAAGTGGAAGCAAATGTCCTCAGCCTGCTGTGAACTGAACGCCTCGCATATTTTGTGTGAGGCAGTGCTGGGAAAAAAACAAAACAGGGAGGACTCTGGTCCTGAGGCCTCTTAGCAGTTTAGTAAATAATGGTGCCTCTTTCAGTATAAAGAGCTTATCTATGTAGAGTTAAAGAGTTTTATTTAAAATTCTTCCAGGCTGGGTTGGATGCCTGGTGTGCAGGTCCTTGGCTGCTTCTTCCAGTACAGTAAAGTGCAGGTCTGAACAGTTTGGTTGGGTGCTTGCAAATTGGAGAGAGAAAGAAAAAAAAAAAAAAAGTCACCCCTTGGGAAGGTCTACAGGGGTTAGTATTGCCAGAACACAGTCCCCAGGGCTCGGCTTCTGCCCCTGCCCTTGGCCACAGGAAGGTCAGCTAGGCAATCTGTGGCTCAGCTTTCCAGTCGCTAACACACGTAACAGCAACACAGGGCACTGGGCAGTCAAAATTTTGCTGATTGGGAGATCTACTGATAGAAACAACTGCCTAAAACCATTATACGGCTATTATTCATTAATATAAGGGAATTAAATTCTCATTGGTGATAAAAATTGTAGAATGCAGTTATATTATGAGAAAGTAAGAATATAATTGAGGTCTAGTATAAACAGAGGTGCCAGCATATGAGCTCTCCTGATATTGATCAATACCCATCTCTCACTGTAATTGTTCCAGTTTGTTTACTGCTGTGTTATGTGAGTTATTGATCTTCTCTTTCTGGCTTCTTTGTGTTCTTCCAGTTTCTAATTCATTTTTGCTTTTAGAGAGTTTAAATAAAAGCTTGGAAAGGATTATCAAGCTCAGCCTTGAGAAGGCATTGCTTAAAGCCAGCATCCATGCCAAAAAAGGAAAGAAAAAAATTACAGTAATAATAATAATTTATAGTCCTGATGACCATTCTAGCTCATCAATGAGCTGCCTGGTAGGGACAAAAAATTAGAATAATTTATGGCCTGATTATGAGAGGCCCAGCATGGCCCTGCTCAGCATTGTTCAGCACTCTGCATTCACTGTCTGTACTCATGGCATGGTGGGGCTGATCCTCACAGATTTCTCTCATTTTTTTGTGCAGAGGGGAAAGCAATGTCCATCTCTGTACCCAGCTTTCACTTTAGATTTTGTGAAATAACACGGACACCTGAGAGCGTACCCAAAATGTCTTTGGTTGCCACTGGATGCTGAAGCTTTGCAATCATCTGATGTGTCCCTCGATGGGCAGGAAGTCTCTTGCCTCTCACTTCAGGTTGCAGTTGATCTGGAGGGGGATCCTGGGGATGGTAGAGCCCATTAGTGCAGTGTCAGCCTTCTTGTGGCATGGCTAATGCAGCATCTCGCATCTGAAAGGAGCAGACGTGCTCGGTTTAAGCAGCTGTAGTGCTGCCACCAGAATAGCCAGGAATAACTTGTAGTCAGGTAACTTGTTTAATTTTTGAAACTCCCTGAGTGTGTTTTTCTGAATTGCAACAATACTCACGTTCACATAACCAAAGCTCTCTAGCAAGGGAACAATCACACTGTAGTTTTACGTCATGATGTACTTTAATGTCTTTGCATAAAATGAATTTGCCCCTTTCTGAGCATATCAGTTTTCATATTTCTTTTCTCTTGGACCTCATTTCAGTGGAGTGCATTCTTGCTGTATGTTCCCACCTGTGGCTGCTGCACTGGGTTTTACCTGCCCCTACAGCCTCGGTGCCTTCCCAAGCTCCAGCATCTCCAGAGGCATCCCTGGGCGGGCAGACAACCCGCATCAAGGGCAAAACCTGGCCTTACATTTCTTCTTGACTTACCTCTGGTGCAACCTACAAATGACAGTGATCTTTCAAAGCTAAGAAAGATCTGATGTCATCACTTTTTGTCATGCTACCTGGGAGTATCTTTTTAATGTTGAATTTGAACAGAAATTAGATGCTCTGTGAGTTATAGTTTTCCTTTCTCACACCTCTCTTCTTGCCTTGGCTGCATCCCTCAGGTTTAT
The DNA here is from genome assembly GCF_040182565.1 of Anser cygnoides. Classification (NCBI taxonomy): domain Eukaryota; kingdom Metazoa; phylum Chordata; class Aves; order Anseriformes; family Anatidae; genus Anser; species Anser cygnoides. Next base: position 8,681,288 of record NC_089875.1, read on the forward strand.
TTTTGCACCTTCCTAACTTGTTTCCCTGTCTTCTTTGCAGACTGCTGCTTTAGTTGTCCCTTGGCCCCTTCATTGGCATTCTCCAGGGCAGCCTTCCTTTGAGGAAGGAGAATAACCCAGGGAAGCATGGTGTCCACGAGATTGTTATGGCTGTATAATAGCAGACTGAAATTGTGAGACCCCTTGTGTATGCTGTGTGTTCACGTGTACTGGCTTCACGATAGGTAAGAGAAAGGAGAGGGATAAGACACATACCAATGCAGTCTGGGCCTGATCCCCCCAATACCTCTTGGTTTATTAAGCTGCATCACCCTAATTTTTTAACAATTTCTTTGGCATATGTGAGTGACCATGCTCTGAAAAGCAGAACATATATTTAGATTCCTGAAAGAGGATTTAGGAGTCTTAAGTTTTAAACAACCTTGCTGATCAAATGATGAATATTCCTATTGCTGAACTTTTGACATTTTTCTTCATAACTTTATTAAGACAGGATAGCAATAGCTTTAAGAGTGCCCCTTCTTCTCCTTTCTCCCCTTTCATCCCTATCAGGAGGTATTAAAATGGCCTGTTTCCAGGTAAGAAAAATAGATGTCATATAATATATCTGTGGTTTTCTAAATGGCTTACACATCTCATTAACTTAGTATTTTTTCCAGTGGTCACTTTAGATTTATTACTTTCAAACCATAATTTTTAAATTTAATTTTGACCTGGCATTACCCTAAAATTAAATTCTGATCTACCCTCCACCTGAAATGGTCTGGGGAGGAAGCCATTTTGCATTACATTATCATCCTATCGAATTTAACTAATTTAAAGGTGACATGAATAAAATATTCATTAAAAGTACAGTATACGTTTGTCTGTGATCTTTAGCAATGTCCCCATTAACTTTCAGTTGACTCTCAGTTGAAAATAGCAACCTCTCTTTCTAAGTCGTTCTGGAACAACTTTGATTTACATGAAGAACGTAGCCTGTCTTTTTGCTCTCTTACTCACTATTTGTTAAACTACCTTTTTATTTCCTGGCTCTGAGCTAGAACACTTCCCTCCACAGTAGCCTGAAGTACAAATGCGCTAATATATTAAAGCAGAGAGATATTGTGACACTGTCAAAAATTCTTTAAATAAAAAAGTATTCCTGGGGGTACTCAGCAGCTGTTTGGGAGACTAAACATTTTCTGTTTAGTTAAGCAATTTCTCACTGGTTGTCTCACATCATTCTTGAATCCTTCCTTACTCTTGACATTCACTAACTCTCACTGGCTTTCTGATAATCATGAATTCATCAGTTTTCCAGACCAAGCTGCCTGTTGGCTTACCCAGGATTTCAAGGGGAGCAAAACTCTAAAATCTAAGCATTTTATTTTCTTGTAACTTTTTTTAAGTCTACAAATTGTTGTTAAGCAGACAGACAAAGTCCCTCCCTGTTGACAGTTCATATTATGAGCTATGTCTCAGTGAGCAGTGACACCTCAAGGTTAGGACCTGCTTCTTGCAGGGGTTGTGCTGCATTATGGTCCTGAATTTACCACCTTTGAAGCACAAAACATTCCTTTCAACTCAGGAAACTTGCGTATGATAAGGCAGTGCATCATAATAAAAGAAAGATCATCAAAGTTTGAGATGGTTTAGCCTAGGGTAGTGAATAAACACTACCAAATAAGTTGTCTTTGTTCCTTAGAACAGGAGTGATACATAAACTGGATTTGTAGTCCGTCATATTTGCCCATTTGTTTAAAAAGGTACAAGAAACAATCTCTCACATACTCAAGAATATTTTCCTTGCACTAAATTAGCATACAGGAGTTACTACGGTTGTAAAACAACAGTGTCTGATCTTTGAAATGTAATTCCCTTACATTGCAAGGAGAGAAAATTCAGTATTATGGCCAAGTCAGATACACACATGTAGCTCCATGACTAGTTCCACATTTGGTTAAGGAATAAGGAATTCAGCCAAGCAGGGATATTTTGCAGCTGTAATCAGAGAAGCATTTCATGCCAGTTGGGTTCTGAGATGATGTCAATGGTGATAGCTCAGACTTCGTTGGAGTTGTGCTGATTTATCCGGGGTAAAAATCCAGAACCATTTTTGTAGTAGAATACAGGAAGAAGGTATTCTTTTTCAGAATTATTTTTTTCAAATGGTAGCTGGAAGTATCTCATACGTAAGTTTGTATTCAATAATAAGCAGAAATAAAAATTCTTTTGGGTATTTGAAACTCAGTTTGTGGCTCACATCAAACACTGGATGCTTAGAAATGCTTTATTCTCAAGTTACAGGCAGTGTTATAATGGTATGATGGAATCATAAATAACTTCTGCGTGCTCTGTTTTTGCCTTAATGATTGTGAAATAGTGGGATAATTTCAGGGGCTTTTTTCCTTAGAGATTCTCAGATAAAGTATTTTCCTCTTTCCCAAAGTTAATAACCAAAATCTGTTGATGCCACTGGGATGGAGATGTGGTCCATATTGCAAATGCTTGTCATTCTTCTTCCTCTTTAAAAGTGTGAGTACTCTGGATTACTTTTAACTGAAATTCAATGTTTCTTTCTTTTTCAGACCTTAGCACCTGTAGCTTTAGAGATATATTAAACCTTGGAGTATTTTAAAAGTAATTTAAAAAATCTGTTTATCTATATATGTAATTTGAACAAAAATAGTAATAAGTTAATAATATCAAAAATGATTCTTCCCAGTCCAGTCTCCAAGCTTGAATTCTTACAACTATCAAACTGAAACATAATTTAAGTTGGGTTAGTCCCAAGGAAGTTATATGATTTCACTCAGCATTGCTGGGTCTATAAGCAAACCCAACTTCCCTCCTTAAGAGTCAATAATCAGTGCTAAAGCAGCCATGCAGAGGTAGCAGCTCTGTGCAGAGGTAGCAGCTCTGTGCTGTTCAATAAAGCAAATGGTGTATTTCACTCCAAAATGACCTATTCTTTTAATTAACAGCTGTCCTGCATATACATTCGTTTCATCTCATTTTGTCTTGCAGATGAGGCAGTGGGCATGCATCTGGTCCTGCCAGCATTACGAGTGCCGGCCTCCCATCTGCAGCAGATAAGACAGGGATTAGAGCCACATGCCCTAGCTGCCAACTGTGGAGCTCTCAGCAACCACAAGGTACTGTATGAGCTTTACTTTGCCCCACACACCTGCATTAGAGAGAGAGCAAAACTCATCCTCATTTATTATCATGGTATTGTTAATGATTTCAGCCAGGCTCAAATGTTGTGCCACAAGTTTGTGGTACTTGGGTGTCTGAGGGACATGCTTTGGTTTGTATAAACAATGCTTACCATGTCAGTTTGTGCAGGAGATAAGGAGAGCATCTCCTACAGCAGGAGTCCTGGGGGGAACATGGGTGGCATGGTTGGCCAAACCTCATGCCCCTAAGAGCCGCAGGCCAAAGTCTTTGTATTGCTAGATGTTGCTTTCACTCTTTGTCTTCCACCCTGCGCTGCCAATTCTGTGTCCCCGCAGAGCCAGCAGCACCTGATGAGCCCTTCCAGCCCTGCCCCACCAGCTGGGACCTGAGCAGTCCTTCCACGCTCGCCTTCCTTGTGGCTACGCAGGGTAGCGGCAGCAGTTGCCCACCCTTTGGTCCAGTTGCCCGCAGGGTGTATGGTGTCACGGAGCATGTGGTAGAGGCTATGGAGGTGTGTGGCAGCAGGTGACATAGCTGCTAGAAGCTGCCTGTGTGCAGGGCATCCCTGTGGCAGGCTGCTGGTGTCACATTAGGAGAGAAGAGTTTGGAGCTTTAAGATCTTTTTAGTGAATTACACAAGCCTCACCCACTGTCAGAGATCCCTCATATCAAAAAAAAAAAAAAAAAAAAAAGGCAAAATGTCCTGGCATGTATTTAATACCTTTGAAGGTTTGATTCAATTTTTAAGAAGTCCAGTGAGTATACAAAAATCAAAATTAAAGTTAGATCAAATTTACCCGAGTCAATACAATGTTAATGAATTTAGAAGACGCGTAGCTTGAAAATTTCCTTAGGGCCAGCAGGGAGAGCTCTGCCAATATATGCCAAAGAGTTAACAAAAGGTACAGTAGCAATTACAGCAGGACTCTGAGTGGAGTGAATTATTTTTTTTTGGTACTAACTTTTGCTTTTTGTATCTTTCTTGAACAAAAACATAAAGCCCAGGAAATGGATATTTTTCATGCTACAGCAGTGACAATTTATGGATCCAATAATTTCTCAGATGCTACTTGAAAAATGTTTCTTTATCCAGAGGTTAACTCCTTTAGGAGTACAAACCTCTAAATTTTCTCACTTGCTCTATTAGTTGGTACAACTAGATTCGCCACAGTTATAAATCTATCAGTTTTCTAGTCTATAACAGAATAATCCCTGAAATCTCATAGATACAAATGGAATTGCTAATTTTCAATAAATCTGCAGTAACAGGTAATAGTGTCATGGTCCCCAGTTCCAATCATTTTTGCAATAATAAATGAGACTACAGAAGAGTCACTTTTGGCCATAAAATCTACTGTTCAGGGCACAGATTTTAACCCCCAAAGTACTTAACCAATTCCCCTCTCTTTGTTGTTGTCACTGTTGCACCACAGCATCTATTCCTAATGTGAGATGAGAGCCATTCTGGACCACACATGTTATTTATAGGCTGATTTCGGGGGGAAATGGAGCATATTTTTCTAATGTATGTTTTCAGCCTGACAGTATTCAGTACAGGGCAGCAAATTCAGGCTATTTGTATGAGCCCAGAGACAGATGCAATTCACTTGAAGCTTCCCCCCTGCCCAACCTCAAGCCTGAAATCTGATTTTGAGTTAGACAAGGGTGCTGTGAATGCCTCTGCCCACTGTGCTGAAGAAGAAAACTGGTACTGTCATCTGTGGGAGCTTTGAAAGCTTGTTCTCAGGTGCCTGCTGCTAAGGTTTTGTGGAGCTACTTAATTCTAAAATGCTCCACAGCTGCCACAGTTTGCTGGAATTTTTGGCATTCCTTCTTACAAAAACCACTGGCTTTTTTGGGGTGCTACATACAGAGGCTGGATTGACTTCGGGAGCATCAAATTCTGTAGGCAGGTCGGTCCAATTCGGCACAGTCTAAGAGTGTGCAATCCAAAACTTCATCTTTCAAAGGCTTGAACACTGAATTTAACAGTAACTTTAAGTCACTAGACTGCTCACAGTCATGCAGTTAGCTAAATACCTTCCTAGTTTATACAACCAAATACATGCATACATCTTTACGGAAACAAGGCCCAAAAGGGAATGGCTGGAATGGATATAAGGGCCTGGAGAGCTGTAATTACTTGTCCAAGATGTTAAAAATGGCTCCAAGAGTAGAATCCATGTCTCTGGAGTCCCAGTTCAGGGATCTGCCAACACGGCTTGGACTTCCAGTGCCAGCAAGATAACACTGAAAAATATTAAATGTGTTAGAAACATGCTGAAAGAAAAAGTTATATTAACAAAAGATGTCTCTGAGCTATATTGATTTTCAGTTCTGGGCGGAAGTAACTCTCTAGACAAACATTTAAACACATTATTGTGTTCTATTTACTCAGCAGATATACCTAGTATACTTTATGAGATGAGTTCAGGAGGGAAGAAGTCAATTAAAATCCGAATCTCATGCAGTTATAGAAGATTAAAATAACCCCATATTTGTTACATTGAGCTTTAATGATAACACCCAAACCACAAGAGTACCTGAACCTAGCTCTAAATCTTAAACACCACGTGCTTTCCCTGCACATGTTCTGTGAACTGGTTTAAGCTTCACAAAGTACACAAGCCACTTTCTTTTAGTTAAGACATGTTTGTGAAGCTTATACTTGTTCAACATGGGCTAAACGATAGATGAGCCAGCTCGTGAGCTGGTATCAGTCAGAAGAGCTCCACTGTATTAGCCAGGGCAAGATCCTGTGCTGTTTTTCTTTGAAAAAAAATATTTCTGTCTGTCAGAACTCCTACATGATGAGTGGATTCAAGAATAAATTGGTCAAGAAACCAACCACTCTGAGGTGTCTCGGTACAGAATGTGGAGGTCCCCGTGACAGCTACCTTTAAGCTGTACCATCCAGTATGGACTATCACATCATCCTGCCAGTACATTCTCATGAGCAATGGAAATGTGATCTTTTTGCTTCATGAAAAAGTTCTGTTGATCTGCTTTTGTGCTTTTACCAAAGCTTGTGCTTTTATCAAAGCTTTCTGATACTGTTGAGTTCTCGCCAGGATGCCTGAGATAATTGCTTAAGCTTTCTGAGGTTTTTCTCTAAATGTTGACTCCTGTTCTTTTACATGCAACAGCCACAGGATTAAGTGCTGGCAGTAGAGCAGATGCTAAAATACGTTTATTCTAGAGGTTAATGAGCAATAGAAAGGGCAGACTACACGTACTGGTACTTGCATCAGTATGGAGTTCTGCTGATTTTACTGTGTATTTAGCTTCATTTAACCATCTAGTAGTTTCATGGGCAACCACACATCACGCAAGAGCACTTAGTTAAAAAGCATTTTATTTAATATGCTTTTTACAGAAAAGGTGCCAGAGATGCATGAAATAGATCTTGTGTTATGTTGGGAGTACGTATGGGAAATGGCACACAGCATACCAATGGGTGAATACTGAAGTGAAATGTTCAACACATGCCCTTAGACCAAAGTCTGCTGCCTCTCACATCAGTGAAGCCCCAGCCCTCCTGTCCTAACCCCAGTTTGTCTACTGTGTGACAGATTGCTGGATGTGTGTCCTTGTGCAAGGAGGAAAATGAGATTTGATCTAAGTAGTGTTAAGTCTTCCACAGATATCTTTACAGGGGATGTAGGACTTGTATATAGGAATTACAAAAGAAGCAGGAATGCAAGGGAAAAAACATTTTACTATTTTCATACCCCAAAATGCAGTATATTACCCATGCCAAAAATGCTTCAGGATTAAAAGCCAATCAAATGAAAGCCCAAATGATGCTAGCAGGAAAGGAGCTGTAAGAGGTGTGCGGGTTCAGAGGGAATTTGAAGATTGAGGGTCAGAGGCAAATAAAAAACAAACTGCTGAGAGTGTTAGAAACAGAAGAAATGAGAAATGAGAAAACAGGTGAGTTAAAAACAGAAAAGAAAATGATCAATAGCGAAGAAGGAGAAATTAAAGAAAATGAGTTTGGACACAGGGCACATTTCTTCATTTCAGCCTTGGCTCCAGAGCCTGGGGCGAAGCAGTCGCCTCAGGCCAGCGGTGCCGGTCAGCCAGGAGGGTGCGACCCGAGGCAGTGCGGGGAAGGCGCAGGAGCAAAGTGCCAGAGGAAGCAACACAACATTGCCAGGCGCAGAGGAAATTTAGTTGGGAGTCTGAAAGGAATTTGGGAGTGCAGTAGCTCAGTCAGCGTTGCATTTTACAGGCTCGTTACGACGAGTAAATGTTTCAGAAAGTGAAGGATAATATCTGTCTCGTATTCCAGCCACTCGCTTCTCAGTACTTCATGCTTTGGTTGAAATGGGAATTCAAGGTGGAATATAGACACGGCTTTGCTAATACTTTCCAGCAGGAGCAAACCAGCCCGACTTCTGGAAGCAGAGGCTGGTTTCAGTGCTTGCACTAAGGGTCTTTTAAGAAACTCTATCTGAGCTTGGTTATGTTAAGCTTTTACAGTGCACTTGTGTATGGCTGAAGTAAGCACAGTAACTGATCTCTTCGTTAATACTCTGTGCCATATCTGCAGTTTTGGCATATATAATATTGGTAATGAGTTGTTTTTTGTTTTTTTTTTTTCTTTTCCTTTTTGTATTACTTCCTTGAAGAAATAGAATGTGGTTTGTAAGATTTAGGCAGTTGTGTACTGTTGTCAGTTTCTGTTTGTTTCTGAAAGAAAGGGCAGGTCTTTGTGGAAATAGGTAGGATTCCCACAATTCCTCTCATTATTTTGTGGGTGCACATAAAAATTTGCTCTGATTAATAGGCTGACAATTGTAAGAGAAGAATTGTCTGTCTAGCAGGCTTCCAAGTCTTTCAGAACATCTTCTAGAAGCTGCTCCTAAGGATAATTTCATCATTTAAAAAGGAAGAAAAAAAAAAAGAAACAGATACAGATGTCTTTTCACCTTCTATCCACCTGTTAAATAAACTTGTCATTTCTACAGCCAATTCAGGAAAGGAGTTATCAGATCCTTTCCTTGGAGACCTGAGTGTAACCCTGCAGGTCTCTGGGGTCAACCTCATACCTTCTCAGAAAAGCTCCCTGCACAATTTTGATAGTCACGGCAGTCATTATCAACCAGCTTGGCATAGGCCTCTAGGGTTTTCCCATTGAGCAAGGTCTGAACTGTGCTGCCCATGCCTCCTCTCACCAATTATAACTTCTGTACAGTTTTTTAAAAGACTGCAAAAACATATCAACATCATTCCCTTCCTTGTAATGAGGAAGCAATTTTACCTTATTATAACTGACTAAATATGCATGGGCTGACCCAGTAGGACCCCCATTCACCCTTATTCTTTCCCTCTGGAAATCATATTCTATTTTCATCGTTTCCATTTCAAATTTTTCTTCCTCCCCATCCTTTCTCTGCTCTCTTTCTTGATCCCGTTCTTGTTCCAGCTTTATCTTTCCCATGCTGAATTGTCACTCTCCACGCTCCTGCTCTCATTACAACTTCCTTTGTGTTTGATGCTCGCTCGTGCCCATTTATGATCACCTTCCCTTTTACCTTGAGCCTTTTTATCATCTGCAGTGCCTTAGCACCTACGCAACATATTTGCTGTTCTGACTCCCATGCACAGCTTCAATTAGGTGGCAGGTGTTATTAACGCTGTGTCCTGCCTCCACCCTGCTGCTTCCAAATGTTAAAAACCAGGCTGCTGGGAGGAAGCAGAGAGAGGGGTGCCCCTGCATGGTCGTGATGCACGCCTGACTCTGTCCTTCCAGAAAGAGCTGGTACTCTGAAGTGCCCTTCGCCCACTTAGCTTTTCCACTACGCTCAGTCCTGCTCTGTGGGTGAGCCTGGGCACCTGGTTGGCATCCTCCCCTTGGCTCCCCAAACATAATTCCCACCTGAGCTCCTCTGAGAGCTCCCAGCGTGGACTGGAGTCCTTTCCTTGTGTTTGTGCATAGCTCTGGCTCTGAAAGCCCCAGCCTGGACCACGAGGAAATTTATAACTTTGTGAAAGACACTGCTCAGCCTTCTTAGTAGCATCTGTTGAGAGTGTGTAGCAGCGTGTGTGGAAACCTGCTTCCTCAGTGACAAAACACTGCGCATTCTTCATGCCTATCGTGCCCGAGGGCTTGGCATGAGGATGAGGTAGGTGATGCAGAATGAAACAAGGAGACTGTTAAATGCCTCAGAAAAACTCTGCCCTGAAAAACACTCAAGGCCTTAGTGTCAAAGATGAGAGAAAATCAAGGGCACGTCAGAGCTGTGAATCCCAGTGACCACTGGAGATAACTCCCAGCTGGTCCCTGGTTGGCCTCACGTCATATGTTTACAGAAGTGAAATAGCTTCAAGAGCTTTATCTGGGATAGCCTGGCAGTTAAGTCGGTGCAGTATCTGACCCAGACAGCATGAAAGGGAAAGGGATGGATGGCTCCCAAAGCCATTGAATGCCCTTGGACCACCAGACATTCCCAGCTGCTCAGACCCTGCCAGCAGGGTATGGTGTAAAGCCAAGGGCCATGGGTTATGATGGGAAGAAAAGGATTGACAGAAGTGAGGCGTGGGCTAAGCAGGCTACAAGCCCCAATACGAAGCCCTCCTCCTACCCTGCGACGTGCTGGTTACGTTTAAACCGTTCCTGCCAGATATCTGTCCAGTCTGTGCATTACTTTCATACGGACAGAAGGTTCTCTGGTTTGGTTGACCAAAGCCTCTTTTTCTGTAATTTATGCCCTTGGTTGACCAAAGCCTCTTTTTCTGTAATTTATGCCCTGTACAAGTCTCCAGGGATGCACAGTTACTGCTTGCCTGTTGACATTTGAAAAATATTGCTCTCCTTTTGACATTTAAAAAAATATACGCAGACATATTTTCATATGCAAGAAAGATCTCTTATGATCTGTGACCTTTCTGCAAAAAGTGAGTAGCCCACTCTACTTCAGCTGTAGGTGTCGCAGAGAGGAAAATGCAGCTGGAGAGTGAAGGCATCCAGGTACCTCTGTAACGAGACTGCAGTCAAAGGTGGAGTCAGTGCTCCCAGCTGGTGCTGGAGATGCACTGAGTAGGGCCCCCAGCTCCATGGTTCCTTAATGGCTCCTTGTGCCTCATCCCAGGCTTCAGCCTTTGACAAAGCACTGTGTGCGCCGTCTTGCTTGGCGGAGTTTAGGCTGGAAAAGATGAACCTGGGTATTTCCCTTTATTTATCTACACTTGTGTTCATACGTGCAGGGAAATTCTTTCTGTGCAAGCAAGCTGAACTAATAGAGCCAGTGGAGTAAACATCTCTTAACAGTTACTTATTATCATCTGTCTCTTCTTCAGATGCATTCTGGCGTGCTACGCATTTAGCTCTGTCTGCTGGAGAAGTAACAAAGGTCAAATGAAGGTGAGAACACTTCATTCATAATTTTTATGAGTTATTCAGACCCACTGTATCATTACCCCTTGGGAACATATGTTTTCTGATAGCAGTTTAGAAAATATTCAGCATATCTCAACAATATCTCATAAGCAATACAGATTAGCTGTCACACTTTGTCATGTGGCATCAGGTTGTGTAGTGCAGTGAATTCACTTCTAGGGTGATATACTACAGCCATTCGAGAGCTCATCCTGATCGTTTCTGCGTCTCTGAATGTAATGGTACATGATGCGTCTTGCTGCAAGTCAGAAGTATTTTAGTATATCCCCATTTGAGTTACAATTTAAAGGTTTTCAGAGAAAATACTTAGTCACTGCTCTCCTACTAGTTTAAGGGTCTCTGATTCAAGTATATTAAACATAACTTTTGATTAACAGGGTGCCTCAGAAGGCTTAGTATCTTACTGTCCCTTGGTTTAGGCTGATAACTGAGTATTTTCAAAAACACCTTTTGCCCAATGCTAGGGTAGCTGTCCCTACAAAATTCTCTGAGGCTGGGGTTTCTCTTAACAGGGACACTGCTGCCATAGAAGAAAGACATCTGCAAGTAACTTTTCCATGTTTAGCTGTGAGGCAGGGAGGAGAGGTATGACCCCACCATCATAGTCCAGTCCCTGCAGTAGCATAAAGTGGGACATTCACTGTAGCATGGATAAGCTGAAGAACCATTTGTTATTTTTCCTTCCCCTGCTGTGTGTACATTGGAGTACTATTGCTGTAGCTGAAGTTTTCCAGACATCCAAGAAAATCCACCTTTATCCCAGCAATTACCACGATGCAGAAAAAAATGAAATTGTGAGAGTTTACTACCTCATTAAAAAACATCTGTTTGGCAAGATGAATTTTATGATGGTTGTGCTAGCTGACAAAAGCTTAAAGGACAGGGTTTGCAGGTTCATCGTGCTGTGCTCCGCTTGCAGACTGAGCAGGTGGGAGAGCGGTGATACCAAATTTTTTTGGAATGGCCCCATGGCTTTTCTTGCATTTCTGGCTAATTGCAGCCCCACAATTGCTGCAAAACAAGAAGAATAGAGGCTCTTCCCTCTGTCGCCCCAAAAGGCTGGCCTTAAACATAATTCTTTTCATATTTCCATGCCGCGCTGTGCCAACTCTGTGGGGTCCCACACATGCAAAGGTGCTTTGCTTTATGATGAACAGATTTCTGAACCTCAGCAACCTCTTGGTTTCCCAATCCCCTGCTGAACACTATGAGATTTGCAGAGCACCGAGGCAACATATAAGGTGCTATTACGGATTCTGGAGCAAGAAGAAAACCTTTCTAAGCCATCCATTCAAATGTTTAACTGCATCTGCTTTTCTACTGCCACCTCATCAGTAGCAATTTGGAAACTGTAACCACAAAATAACTAGCAGGCCAAGTATGTAACCAGCATATCTAAATGATCTCAAACCCCTGGTTTCTATAGATTCTAATAGCCTAATAAATGGATTTTTGGTACTGGGCTAAGTACAGTCATATATAATTGCAGTTATTCTCACATTAAGCTGCAGGGAAGTGGCAAACCCAATTAGATTAAATCCTACCATGTCTCCTTGGGAGTTGCAGTAGACATTTAAGCAGAGAGACATGTCACTTCCACAGACCAATTTGCTTGTACCTGTCTGCTTAGATTTATTGTGATTTGTCCTTGTTTTTGTGTATGTTTATTTGCCGCAGCCAGCTCCAGATGCAAAAGACAGCAGTGTAGTTTGGAACATTATTTTTAATTAGCTGGGTTCAGTTTCTAGTAATATGCTTGAATTGCTTCTGGGCTACTAATGGAGTATGGAAAATAAATACTGTTGCTTTCAGGTGTTTTTTTTTTCTGGTTATGGCGATAAGGGGGGAGGAAAACTTCCTGTGCTTTGGCATGGAGGTGTTATTTGCCGTGAGTTTCACAACATGGGGCAGCCAGCTGAGAGAAAGTTGTGACTCAGTTTTCCTCATAAGCCTGTTTTATTCTCCTTTCTAAAACCCCTGGGTGTAGTTCTGTATTCTGCTATACGTTTGTGCGAAGAAACAGCAAAACCTTTTATTCTCCTTTGTATTCTGTGCTTGTATAAGTGACTGTACAAGGAGAAATGTTTTGGGGGGCTGAGGAAGGGATATGCAGACAAATGATTATTTATTTTGCAGGAAAATATCACTCAGAAGAACATTACCAGACATGTCACACAGAACATCTCTCTTCTTTTGACGAATAAAACCAGCACAGATTCACAAGAGACCAGAGTCCAAAGTTTCCACAAGGAGAAGGTTGCTCCCTATCAACAAATCATGCAGGTAAGTGAGCGAGCCTAAAGCCCTGCAGTACCGAAAGCGCTGGGCGTAGGATATGTCTTGGTGTAAATAGCCTTTTTTCCACTCTTTGGCTGAAGAAGTAGCAGTGACAGTGACAGTCTGTCCACACATGAGGCATTTCCATTCAGGCAGTGATTTCACAAAGCTCGGGCATTGCGACAGGGAAGGAGGGTGGGAAGCTCCAGACTTCACTGGGCAGACAGAGTTTCCCTGGTGATTACCAGATGCAATGGGTAGTGCCAGAGTCCCAGCAGAGGTGTGAAGGAGCGGGATTTGCTCCTGCCAGGGGCTGAAGTGCTGTCTGCAGGGGTGGCCTGAGCGGGGAGGCGAGGAGGAATGGCAGTGGGGCTGCCATCTGCTGCTCGCAGGCTGAATAGCTGGCAGGTAGGGGTGAGAAAGAGTTCCTTGCGTGCTGTTGTTGGGTTTGCGTGGCTTTTGAACGTGTACATATATGTGTGCAGATGTCCCGGTGTGTATGAGGCATTTGGGGCAGCACGTGTCATGAAGTCAGGCACACAAAATGGGTAAAGGCAAGAACGAAATTGAGGGTTGAGAGAGCATCACTGAGCATTGAATGTAAATTCAACATCCTGTGACCCTATTCGCTTGTCCCAAATGTCCTGAAAACGTTTGGTTTCTATTCCAGCTCCTTAAATATTTTCCTGATTGCCCATGCTGTCTCCTGTGAGTAGTCTCCAACAGAAGGAGCACAGGGTGCAGAATGGGTGCATCACACTTGCATCTGGGCGTGCCTTGCTGGGGCTGTCAGAGCCCGGGACTGTTCCACTGCATTTGCACTCTTGTGGCAGGAGAAACTTATCCCTGAAACTGTGACCTGCCCCTGCCATGCAGCGAGGTTTTACTTTGGCTCTTGCCAGTATTTATGCTCCAGACAGGCAAAGGCTGGTGCCAGCTGCTCGTGTCAGTCTTTGCCATCAGGAGGCCAAAGAAAAGGATGTATTGCTTGGAGGACATGACAGTTCTCTGTCACCTGAGGGTATCTAAAAATAGGTGACAGTTTTGCTCTGTGTCATTTGCATATTTCTGTGGGGTTCAAAATCAGTCCTGCCACAGGAAGCAAGTTATGTCTTCACTGGAGATTAATCTGAACAGTTTTGTCCCAGGGGAGGGACACCCCTTGCCTAATTTAAACCAGTTGGTTATAAATAGGAATTTCCAGAGCCATGTGCACTCTCATGACAGTAGCACTCAAGGGGCCACCAGAACTCATGGGCGAGCTCTGGTGGGCTGCGTCTCACCCTCATGGCCCCAGCAGCTTCCCCTAAGATATGTTGGGGTTTGCCAGTGACCTCCTCCCTTGCAGCCCCATGCACTCACGGGACAATGTGCTCATGGGGCCACCAGTGTGCTCAAGAGTTGCTCATGGGGCCACAGCTGCACAGCTGGTCCTGGACCGAAGTGCTGAAGCTCACAGGAGCCAGACAGTGCTGAAACATGGACACATACCCAGGAAAAAACTTCCCAAGCAACTGGTAAAGACTGTCACTTGCAGGTATGTTGGTAGAAATCGCGTATAGATGACGTCTGATCACAGCAAAAACAGGTTACTGTACAAATTCCTTTATTTGTAATTGCATGTTAGTTGTAGATCTGTGATCCAAAACCCGCATCAAAATGGGACTTTTCATTGGCTTCAGTAGGACTGGACAAGAGGAATACATTTCTAAGATGAGAAAGGACCAAAGCACTTCTTACAGGAGCCCAAACCAAAGCCAGTTATTCTGACTGAGATTCATAAAGATCTGCAGTGCTCTCTATATAATGTGTTTGGAATTCTTAGTATATCATCCCTATTACTAATTGGCAGATGTGTATTCTCCTCAAAAAACTGTCTGCTTGTGGCTTGGACTGGCGTACGCTTTGTTGGGTTAAAAACTGGCTGGATAGCTGGGTCCAAAGAGTTGTGGTGAATGGAGTCAAATCCAGTTGGAGGCCGGTCACTCATGGAGTCCCCCAGGGCTCAGTGCTGGGGCCAGTTCTCTTTAATATCTTTATCAATGATCTAGATGAGGGGACTGAGTGCACCCTCAGTAAGTTTGCAGACGACACCAAGTTAGGTGCGTGTGTCGATCTGCTCGAGTGTAGGAAGGCTCTGCAGGAGGATCTGGGTAGGCTGGACCGATGGGCTGAGGTCAACTGTATGAAGTTCAACAAGGCCAAGTGCCGGGTCCTGCACCTGGGGCATAACAACCCCAAGCAGCACTACAGGCTGGGAGATGAGTGGTTGGAAAGCTGCCTGGCAGAGAAGGACCTGGGAGTATTGGTTGATAGTCAGCTGAATGTGAGCCAGCAGTGTGCTCAGGTGGCCAAGAAGGCCAACAGCATCCTGGCTTGCATAAGAAGCAGTGTGGCCAGCAGGGCTAGGGAAGTGATTGGCCCCCTGTACTCGGCTCTGGTGAGGCCGCACCTCGAGTACTGTGTTCAGTTTTGGGCCCCTCGCTACAAGAAGGACATCGAGGTGCTCGAGCAAGTCCAGAGAAGGGCAACGAAGCTGGTGAGGAGTCTGGAGAACAAGTCTTACGAGGAGCCGCTGAGGGAGCTGGGGTTGTTCAGCCTGGAGAAGAGGAGGCTCAGGGGCGACCTTATCACTCTCTACAGGTACCTTAAAGGAGGCTGTAGCGAGGTGGGGCTTGGTCTATTCTCCCACGTGCCTGGTGACAGGACGAGGGGGAATGGGCTAAAGTTGCACCAGGGGAGGTTTAGGTTGGATATTAGGAAGAACTTCTTTACCGAAAAGGTTGTTAGGCATTGGGATAGGCTGCCCAGGGAAGTGGTTGAGTCACCGTCCCTGGAGGTCTTTAAAAGACATTTAGATGTTGAGCTTAGTGATATGGTTTAGTGGAGGGCTTGTTAGTGTTAGGTCAGAGGTTGGACTCGGTGATCTTGGAGGTCTCTTCCAACCTAGATGATTCTGTGATTCTGTGTATTTTTGATATTTTTAGTCCTTGGCTCTGTCAAAAAATGTAGTCTCTGTAGGACAGTACACTTCCACCTGTTACTCCAAACTGAGTGGAAGCTGTGGTGAACTTAAGAGAAAAAAGACGTGCTATGAACATAAGTGATGTGGACAGTAACCCTGGCAGTTGAGCCCTATACAGAGGTTACAGTGACAATTATCTGCAAGATTTGACAAATAAGATTTTTTTTCTCTCTTTATCTGGTCATGTCAGTGGTTATTTAGATACCAATAACAGCAAGCCTGGGGGAATGCAATTGCACTGTTATTTATATCTGTCTTGCAAGCTACTGGGACCAATATGATGGCTTGAAAAACAAGTCAGAAGGTATTTATTCAATAGTCTGTTCTATTGATTATTATCAAACAACAACTCATAATTTTGCACAGTGAGAATTTTATGACTGCAGTGATGTGAAACATGTCTCTGTGCTTAGAAACCAAGCTGCTTATTTAATTAAGTACTTCTGGCTCTTTGGATTTAATAATTCTAATTAAATTGTTATGGTTATGACTTGCATCGTGATTATGCCCACAGTCTTAATTAAGATTACGAGAGGTCCTTATGAGCACATGGAAGGACGCATTGCCTTCCTCAAGTGATTAGGAACACGAGATTGGGAAGGACCTGTGAGGTCATCAACTCCAGTGCCTTTGGTGTTTCAGGGGCCATGCTGAATATAGCAAAACATGACGGGCTCTTTGACCACAAGAAATGATAGGTAGAAAGGGTGAAGCAAACACCACCACTAACACAGTGTGCTCTGTTCAGACTAGCAGCATGCACAGATTGATACTTCTGCACCTTCAGAAATACCTAAAGGAACATCTAAATTATAAGAGGAGTTGACAAGAGCATTTCTGATTTGGTTTTACCCCAAACAGCACTGAACACAAGCACTTCCCATTGTTTTGTGGCTGCTGAGTATTAGTGAGAAGATGTGGCTGCCTACATGAAGAGCCAGGCACTCGGCTTTAGACACTGGCATTCAAAGATTGCTTCATTTTCTGATCATTACCTTAAATGTTCTTACAAAAACTGTACAGAAACTGTGCTGCTAGCTTTATTTTGAGTATCTACCATGACTGAAAACTGATGTATTTAAGGTACAATTATCAGCTGGTATCCTGCTTTGGCCAGACAGGTGTTAGGTATTAAACTCATATAAATCTGTTACTCATACTAAAGTAATCACCTGTTGTAATTTTGTTAATGGCCTTGCCCCCTGGAGGCTAGCTGGGGAAAGCTTCTCCAGGACTGAGCCACATCTCTCACTCCTTTTGCCTTTATGAAGAGCAAAGATAGGCTGCCCTAGTGGCGGGAGCTGCACGTTCAAAAGAGAGAACCAGGTGAGACAAAGGTTATTGTTTGAATTGCTGGAGGAGAGAGAAAAAACTTCTCTGTGCCTGCAGTAATAGGCAGGCGATGACACAACTAGGAGCTGGAGCTGTAGAAACTTTGGATGGAAAATAACCACTTATAGATAATGCAAGTAGAAGTAGCAACGGGGTATCGTGGAGCACTGTGTGTTTGTTTTTCATAGCTATCATTGAGTAAAATGCACTTGACACTTCCAGTCATACCACTTCAGGATGTCGCAACTAGAAATCTATTTTTCTTACTCAGAGAGCGCCGTATGCTTTATCTAAGATCCTGTTGTGCTCCTTGACTCCACTCAGAAGCTGGGAACATGTGCTAATGGTTAGAAGTGGTGTGGCTTGTCCATAGAAAGCAGCAGACGTAAGCATCAAAAACCATGGCTCGTGTCATTAGAAATGTGGGTAGAAAGGTGACTGTCAGTGTGGAGATCTGACTAGTTCAAAACAGATAACCCGTCAAATCAGGTTTCTTTTCACAAGCTTGTTCTGTAGCACAATACAAGAACAATCTGTTTTTCCAGGCCCTTGCTTCGGCCAGTCACTCGAAAAACCTCAGCGTTAGTGCAGTGGAAAGGAGGTCAGGAGCTGTTTGATTGATGCGCTGTCACATATTGGTGGGCATCGATCCATCCTCTAGCACCTTACCTTGCCAGATGCCTTTTGAAGAGCGAGGAGATGAGGGAGACCCCAGGCCTGGCTCCCTGGGAAGGACTGTAGGTGGCCCACCACTGCGGGGAGCTGCACGCTTGCTCTGTCGTGTCCCACGAGTCACAGCACACCTTAGGATTAGCGGTGCCAGAGGCTGCCGAGCCCCTCAGTGCCTTTAGCAGAGGGGGTATCTTCTGTGGCAATCACCAAGGACACTTCTGCGGCCATCAAAATCAGAGGGATCTCTTCCTGGCCAGTTTTGTATAGTAATTGGCTGGTACAGGGCAGTAGAGAATGTCCCAACTTTACATCCTGGGTTGCCTTCATGAGAACAAGTTTCAGCACAGCTGCTGCTATCAGTAAATAATCCAGGCTATTACTGATCAAGGCTTCTTTCCTATGTGAACAGCATCTGGATGAAATTACAACAGTTTTGTCCACCACGAGAAAAACTTTAGTCACCTCCATCATCCCCATTGGACTTACAGTCCATAAAAAGCATCTCTTGCTCTTCAAAAGAAGTCCTAATAGATCAGCCAGTAGCGTTTTTATCCTCTTTCCCCTCTGCAAAGCTGCACCGAAAGCTGTGTCTCATCACAGCAACAAAGAATTGTCCTGCTGAGCCTGAAGGACTAATGGCGATTGAGAGAGCTGTGGACCCTTTGGGAGTTTGTGGTGATGACAACACAACCGTGTTCAGAGTTTCATACTTCCAAAGGCAAACTTTCTTTTTTAGAAGGAAAAAGAGGCCTGTTCTTGTCACTCTGGTGGCCACACCTGATGTAGAAGCAGTAAGAGACAATTGCCCTTACAAAGCTTAACAGATTCCTGCGTTTGCTACACAGCAAGTTAATCTTTTTCCTAGTATTTTTTTTCCCCTAGGTTATTGTACATCTTTGCCTGTTTGTCACCGATGTCTTAAATTACCTCCCAAGTCGTATCTCTGCAGGCTTGTTTGGTTTGTGGTTCTGCACTGATTGAGGTGCAGGGCAGCTCTCGGTGTTGTGGAATCGTTTTGCGCATGTCAGACTACGGAACAAAATACTGGCTTGAGCACACTGCACTCACCCATTACCCTGTTTGAGGCTGACAGCATGTTCAAAGCAAATAATTTCCCCTGCTGCGTGAAAGGTGGAATCTTTTCAAACTTTATTTTATGTCTGTCACTAAGTTCAGCAATATTTTTTTGACAAGTGTATGAAATACAAGTGGTAAAGCTGATAAAAGCCATGCCAGCACAGAAGAAAATTCAGATGTGGGGGTAGAGATTTGAAGATGCCATCTAGAAATACGGCCAGGTGCTGTTTGACCCTGAATTTTTGCATATGGAACTTATCTAGCTATGCTCCAACTCTGCAGAGGTATGCTGGAGAGAGAGGGAAGCTGATGGTCATGACAGATGACCCCTACAGCTCTGACTGATGAGGTTCTTTAGAGAGAGAACAGATTTTTCCAAGTGTTTTCCTGAGATAAGCCTTTAATGACAGTGCTGGGAACTGTCTGGTACGAAGACCACACAAATTTTTCTTAGAAACTGCTGTTTGCCAGATTTTTATGGCTGGTCATGTACCTTTGCCAAAGGATTGCTTAAGATCCTGGAGCGCATAAAGCAGATGCCAAGATACATACTGTATGCCTTAGGAATACTGTGCTGCCATTTGTGCATTTATTGATACCTCTGAGAAATCTTAATGCCTATAGAAAATGGGTCGATTATTTTACAAGACTTCATTTTACACATTTTGTAGACACGGGTGAATTCTTGGTTTGAATAAAAACAGCTGCAAAACTGGCACCAACACGCACCTACCTATTTCACCTATCTGCAGTGGCAAATTATTGATATTTTTTTCCTGCAAAGACCTATAATCTCGTCTTGTCAGCCTGCCCCTAGCAGCACGTGGGTCCCGCTGTTGGCATACCTGTACCCCATCTTGCTTACTCTCTCCACTCTCCTATTTTTTCCCTCACTCTTCTGGCACTTGGGCATTTCCTTACTATTTTACATATTTCCTCCACAAACTTTTCTAACTTTTCTCCTGTCAAACATAAAGTCCTTGTCTCAAATACCAGCACCAGCTGCTGCTGCGATGCGGATGACAGAAATCTCTACGATACTTTCCTGGATTTGAGAAATGTTCATACAGGTTTACTTCTGAAATCCCGGTTGGATATTTATGTTAAGTTCTTTAAACAATTCTAATAAGGCTCAGTGTTCCCTTTTAATTGCCTATTTAATGGCTTGGAAAGGTTCTTTTTCAGTATGTTATATCAGCACAGTTCACGTGTGGTACAATAGTATCAGATATATGGGTGAAGAAAGCTTTTTCCATAGCATCTGTCTGAGATCTTTTTAGCATACCTGAAAAGACAGGCAACACTGGAAGATTTTCTGCAGAAAACTCCAGAGACTGCCGTCAACATCCACGGGAAAAATTTCCCCTGATTCTCTTCGGCTTTGGACTAAGATTTGTTTCTTTGAGATCGTTCACTTTCTCCCCTAAATTGTTTTCTGCTCCTAGTATTATGGCGATCAGAGACCACTAGAGGACTCTGTTTTCCATCATATTAAATACTACTTGGTAATCAGGTTTTGCTCCTTTGTAGGAGGAGCCTGTACTTTTAGGCATGTATTTTTACAAAGTGTACAGAAATACTCCTGGACAGAGCGAGCAGGCAGGGGCAGCATTCAGCCGTCAGAAATGCATGGTGCATGGTGATGAAGTGCCCCTGGAGAAGCTGAGGTCAGCTTCCTTCGAAACAACGGCAACGTGTGGGCAACTCTGTCCATCTCCCCGGGTGAATATTTGATGGCGTATTAGGATCCTGTCTGCAGGCCTGGCCTGCACAATTGCTTGCTTGGCTGTGGGCTTTCCAAACTCCCAGCTGATGCAAACAGGACAGTTTGAGAAGCTTTTTCAAGGTTGAATGATTTTTGAAACCTTTCCTCCTTCTTTTGCCGCTGGACTCCTAGAGAAACCTGTCCCGTCTGATGGCTGGATAACCCGCTTTTCCCTGACTCGCTGGAAAGGTGCATTGGGTTTGGGTCCTTTCCAAAGAGAGCCTAATCACTTTTCAAGATAGGTGGATCCTTGCTGTAATGTTGAGGGAAAGGAGCCAAAATGAAGCAGATTGCATCTCCGCATTGTCTTTGGGCTGACAATAGAAATAATTGCAATTCAGAGCCACTGTTTGTTTATCCAAAATATTTTCCATTATAACAACACAGATCCGTATGCCAATCACAGCTACTGTTTACCCATCAGCTGGCTGCCCCCCCCCCCCCCCCCCCCCCCCCCCGCCCAGCAGTGAGGAATGTCTCTCATTGCAGGGAACCCAAAACTGCCCAAGGGTGTCTGGCCCTGCCTCTGCTTTTCAGTTGCAGTGCTGCCCATCAGAGGGAGACAAGTAACTTGGGCATTTGTGTAGGATCTGCCATTCAGCAGTGCGAAAGAACCAGGCTAACAGGATGGAAAACAGCCAAAGTGTCCGTGAGTTCCTGAGTCTAACAGGGAGTGCTCGGAATTTGCTCAAGTGAGCCCCCCAAAAAAGCCCCTACCAAAAACACCTGCTAATGGGTGGTTTTCTTTTATAATCCAATGCCACACTGCAGTGTAGTACTCTTGTGCACATACAATATTTTTTATGCAAATATTTGTCATTTTAAGAACATTTCTGCATTGTCTTCATGCAAGTAGAGATTGTCTTCAAACAAATAACTAAGACTGGAAAAGTGCTGTCATTGGCTCACAGGAGAAACAAGTGAAGCGTGTAGAGAAACTGTTCTTTAGTGACTGATGATAGGTGATGCTCTAATGTTTAATCGTTTGTTTCAGGTTTGCTGGGTCTTTTCCCTATAGCCTACAATTTTGGAAAGAAATTTATTTTTTTTTCCATTTGGAACAATTTTGATAACTATCGGTGCACTGTTTTGCTATCTTTCATAAAATCATTCAGTTCTGAAAACTGAAAAAAAAGGGAAAAATTGTGAACTTCTGAAACACTTTTCATAGATTTTTCTGATAAGGGATTTTTTATAAGCTCTTCCTGAACTTACTGGAATTCTGCACTTAGCTGCAGAAGAATAGCACAAGAAAAGAAGAAAAATAGCAATATTCACTTAGGAATATTGGAAGCACTGCATTTGATGCTTTCCTTGGCTTTATAGATAGAGTACAGGTATTATAGCCCATGCTAAGTCTTCTTCTACTAAAACTTTGTGACGATAGTGTGTGCTTACCCATTTTCTTCCATTAGAGAATGTATTTTCATAGTTCTCTGAACACATTGCATCCATCACCTTTGAAGTCTGTAGCGAAACAGAAAAGTGTTTTCTTTTCTGGCATTTCTGGATCCTGCTCTGTTTTGCAGAGTATAAAGAATGCATAAAGGAACCCAGCGACTCTGTTTATATACAGTTCACAGAGATGTGCTGGTTAAGTTAAGCATTGCAGCTCCAGGGAAGCGCTGAAAAGCCCCTTAGTCAGGGCTTCCTGACCACGAGCAGCGGTAGATCTGCAGCACCTGCTTTTAGGACGATGTCTGGGGAGAAGGGGACTGTGGCTAAAGCCTGCTGCCACATGTGCCTTCACTTTGTGAGGGTGCAGAGCACAGGTGAAGACCTGGGTCCCTCACTGATGAATTTGTGCTTTCAGGAAGAGATTTTGGGGAACACACATTGCTCAGGGGAAATACATGGTTGTTTTGAGCGTGGGCTGGAAGGATCCTATGCACTGTGGGGTTATCAGGCTTCTCCACTGAAGCCACGGAGGTTCAGCTTGTTTGTGACTGCTGTGAATACGTTTTGAGAGACGAATATAGGATAAAATGTTTACAGGTGATGTTTACAGATGATTAAAGCAATGCCTCACTGGGGAGGAGATCACGCCAGCTGTGGAGTATTGGAAGGTCTCTAATGGGGGCCACAGGTTGCTGTAGGAGTGCTGCTTTTCAGCCCAAGTATCTCTCCCTGTACAAACTCCACCTGAGATGCACCATGTTTTGGAAGTTGTCATGATGCAAAAAAGGAAGAGACTTGTCTTGTACTGGGTATATATTTAGGAAGTTTAAACACAATTTTGCTTCAAGGAGGCTTGACCATTGAGAATTACTCAAGCGGATTCACGTGGTGTGACTTACACATCAAACTGGCAGTGTTTCTGACATGAATTTATGGTAAGAATTTCAGCTGCTGCTAATGGTGAGCATCAAACCTCGCCATTTCCTGTGTGTAGCATACACTCAAATAATTCCATCTCTGTCTGTGGTTGTATGTCTCTCACTTGGTAGTGTAGTGCTGTTCTCTGCAAGGTCACCCTTTTGCAAGGATTCAGAAAGAAATTGCAGCATTTAATATTTCCAGTACCTTCCACAGAAAAAGGAATTGGATGAATTTCAGGGATTTCATACTAATCTTTAAAAATGAAAATACCTTGACAGAGGCAGTGCAACTTTATGTCAAAGCAGCCAGTTTCATTTTAAAAAGATCTACTCATCTAAAAACCCTAAATATTGGTTTCTACATGTCCACTCTCCTGTACCAGGTATGGAATTTAAATTGGAGAGCTGCCTGTCTTAATCATTCCAGTTTAAGATTCCTTACTCTCCATTTGAACTTTATAACTGTAACTTGGGATAGAATGCCAAGAATAAGGCATTTTCAGCTTTAATTTGGGTGTTCTCCCCAGTCCCTGGCTGCATGCTGTGTCTCTGGCAGTGCTGGTATGGCCAGAGCGTACCACAGCAGCTTTCAGGTCAGAATCAGTCCTTAGGGATGCTGAGACATGTAAGAAGTTTGCGATACAATATATATCATGTGAATTGTGAATCAAAGGCTCTGCCATCAGGAAAACAACTAACCATGTGCTCAGGCACAGGGACGTTTTGGAACCAGCTGAGATAAAGATTCCTGGGGCAAGGCCGACATGTCTCATGCTTTGAAACCATGGCAGGCACCTTAGTCCTGGGCACAAAAAAGTGCAATGGCTGCTGTTAAATCTGTGAATCCCTGACGTGCAATTTCTATATAGTCCTCTGAGTGGGAAATTAGATTGTCTGGCTGACAAACACATTTTGCCATTTTTTGTTTCTTGGCTCGGCATCCCCCAGCAACTGCCCTTCACACTTCTCCGACCGGATGTTTGCGCCTCCCCGTCGGAGTTCAGCTGTGATGCTGACTTCAAAAGAACACTTAAAGTGCATTCCCGGATCAGAGTCAATGTTTGTGAGTAGATCGGTGTAATAAGGATTTATGGAAGATGTGAAAACTACTCAGTGATCCGTGATACTTGGCTGCGTGTCTTTGATATCATAGTTGGCAAGAGAAATAACAATTCTGTTTTGCAACAACTTTCATGATTTCCAGATTTATTTTTATTCCAGACTAAAATAAAAACAAAGTGATTTTTTTTTAATAGGGACAACACAAAGCTATCCAGGTTCCTTTGGATCAAAAATATAAAGTCTGCTCTATTTAGAAGCGATTTCAGCCTGAACCCATCAAAATGTTATCATCTGCAGTCCCTGTAAAATATTTCAGCTTCCAGGAGACAGTAATTTCATTGAAACACACTGATAAAATATTTCCAAAGAGGTTTCTTCATACACTTTACTGGAATTTTCTATCATGCTAAAGTGAAGCATGTGGTTAACTATCGTCTAAACAGGCAGACTTTCTAAAGGGCCACTTCTTGACATCTTCTGAGTCTTGGTCTGCCGCCCATTGCTTTAATTTTGTCTCTGCTTGTTTCGTAACTTCCTTGGGGAGCAGAGCTTGTTTGCTAGTGGTTTATTATGTGCACACTACAGCATGGAAAGCTGCCATCAAAGCTGCTTGCACATGCTGCAAATGTGACTGACAGCATATTATTTAATTGCCTAATAAGTTGGCTAGCATCACAGCAGAAGGGCTCATTTTAATTTACATGCATCTCTTCTTCAGGTGGGAAATTCAAAAATGCTCCGTGCTGTATATGGGAATGACACTGTGCGTTTGCCAGCTTCCTCATTAGGGCCGTTTGTTTTATTGGATAGTACAGTAAGTGCTGGCCTGGATTTAAATGGGAAGAGTCATGACTCATGCCTACCATCAAGTGCTCATCTGACAAGCCACCGTGTCAGCACGGGGACAGCCATAAATGCTTCCACGGCCATGGATCCGAGCCGCTCTGGCACAGCAGAGACTGCTCCATGCTGAAACCCATCTGACCCGTGGGACTTGCACAGAGCTGAAGCAGTCGTTGGCTCCACAGGGATCGCATTTTTGCACAGGAGGAAAGCTTTTCTCCCTTGCCGGACACTAATGTACAGCAGGATAGCTGGGGAATGATTTTTGAGACAGTTTAATGAAAAAGCTGGGGGCAAAGAGCCACCAAGCAGCTGTGGGAGCATACTGGGGGAATCTGAGATGTGTAACTCCGCACCCACCTGCCACAAGCTCGCTCCTTGCCCTAAATGAAGCCATTCTGAGGCGCCTGCGAGCAGCCGCCCTTTGTTATCCCTTGAAATCATCTGCAGCACTGGGTGCAGAGACAATGTTTCCTGCATCATCACCTTGTCCCCGTCTTGTTAACAACCAGGAAGAATGCCTTTTGGAGTGTGAGGAGGAACTTAGCTGAAGAAAAACACAGATTTTAATGGGAGTCATGCTGCTAATCCCAGCTGAGCACCTTCACAAATTGACACTTGATGTCTACACCTTAAATATTTTCTTAGGCATTGAAGCAGATAGGCCGTCTTTCACATTTTTAAACAGGCTTGGGAAGTGCTTTACAATGTTGGTCTTTTTGTTCCTTGAGTGCTGCTAATATGCTTTGACACAGTATGCACACCGGGTCTCCTTTCAGCAGGCCTTTGAGATAAGCGACTTTCTGTGAGTTTAACTGAGAGTTTGCAGTCATCATTGAAGCCACATTTCTGAAAGCCAGCCCCTCTGAATGGGACGCGTGCACTACAAAATGCAGCCTCGAGCTGCCTCCAGCAGGGCCCCAGCCAGGATCCATGGGGTTCATCAGCTGGGCACATCATCGCGCTTCGGGTCTGCGCTGCCTCGGTGCTGTGCTCCCCTGCTGTGGCGCTCCGCTTGCTGTAAGCGGAGAAAAGGACTCTGCCTGACTTCATCTGCTCATAGAGACATTGCTGCTGCTCATCTCCCAGCACCTTGCTGGCAAGTGTAGGGATGGAAAGGGCTTCTTGAGTCACTGACCTACATTCCCTGTCTCTGCAGGCTCTACATAATGGGAAGCACTCGTGCATTGTTCAGATTCTACTTATGCTCCAGTTCTACTTTCCTGACAGCTATTTATCTCTTATTTCACTTTTCTTCCTGCACCACTGCTGCCTAATTTATTTGAGACTTAGTCTCTACTTCATAAACTCCACCTCTTCTCTTGTGAGATTAATTTAGGGAGTGGTATTTGAGGACTGAAATGTTCATCCACAATTTGTATTCATGTGGAAAAAGCCAAACTCATTGAAAAACTAGTTGAATTTGTTTGAGAAGACTTGAGCTCAAAAGAGAAAAAATAAACAAAAGTAGCAGAGCTCTGGACATCTCTGACAGGAGGGCTGGGAGCAGCTATGAAAGAAGGAGGTATGAGCATCTTAGCACAGGCGGCTGCTTTGTGCCTTGGAACCAAGGGAAGCTGTGGTGGGTTTGGCTGTTACTTTTTCTCTTCCTTCCAGTTGAAAAGACATTTGATCCTCATGCAGTTTTGGACAGGAAGTTATCAAATAGATTTTCAGCGTTGTGGTGTAAATATGTTCTATGTATTTGATACCACGTAGAAGTTGACTCAGCACCCACTGAAATTGGTGCAAGAACTTGTAAAGAAAACAAATTTCAGAGAGGAAGCTCCAGTTGGAAACACATGCAAGAAGCACCATGAGAGAACGCTGACAGTTGTTGCATCCCAAGCACATTGTGGGCATACTTTCATTCTTACAGAGGGAAAACAAGGACGCTATCCATCTCCTGCCCCTTGGGTGGTCCCCAGTGCAGTGGTTGGCCTTTTGGTCACTTCTGCAGGGCACCTAGTTGCTGATTCAGACATATGTTGGCTTAGTGTAGCCACGGAAGTACCTGATGCTGTGCTAAACATGAAATCATGGTATTTCCAGAGTCAGAAGACAATTCTCTTGCAAACTACAGTATCTGTGGCCCTGTCAGCAGTAATGACTGAAAATGAGTTACTCATACTCCACTGAATCAAGCTGACACTAAGATAATTATATTTGTCTTACAATCTCATGTCTCCTTATGTTAGTGTTGTAGACCGAAATGAAATAAAAATCAGAAGTGAGTTCAAAGCAATTAAAGTGTGAGAGCCCTAGCTCGGCTGTGGGAGCGCACCTCTGTGTTTATCTCCCCTGCGGCATAAATCAGCCGCGGCTTAAGCAGAGCTGCGCTGGGCAAGGAATGTCTCTACACGGGGTGTTTATTCAGTGTGCCAGAAGGACCTACAACTCTGTGTATTTTTACATGGAAGAATCTCATCGTTCACACAGTCTCGGTATTTTGGCTAGGCAGTTCATAAACTTTAAGAGATCTCTCCTCACCGCGCTGCTGGGTACAAAGGATGCGAGAAGGGAGTGGGCAGGTGTGCAAGCTTGCCCGTGTCACGCAGGGTGCCTGGACCAGTGCCCAGCTCTGCGCTGTGCTGCCCTGTGCCTTTCTCCATAACCACAAGATCAAGAGGAGCCCCTTCCTTTTCTGGGCAGCTGGAGGCACACAAAGTTTACTTTCTCTTCGCCTTTCATATCCAACCTCTATTACCTGTTTGGTGTCCTACTTATTCCTCTCTGACACACACCTCTCCGGCAACATGGTGGGACACGGTGGGATTCCCAGGGCTGTAAGAAGCAGGCTCTGCCAGCTCTGTTCCTTCCAGATACACCTGACAGAAGGGCAGTTCACTCCCCAAGAAGTAACCTGCCTTGGCACTGCAGGGAAATCACAATCCAGAGTTTCAGCCTACATTCAGCCTAAAAGCTGCTGCCTGCTTTCGATAACTAAAGTATTTTTAGATTTCAAGTCTATTTTAAACAACTCGCATGAGGGAACCTTCAGTTTGTCAAGCACGCTTTGCTTTCAGGAGTGAGGCTTGAGAGGGCATTGGTTGGAGCTGAAAAAATACTTAGGGGAGGGAGGCTTCCTGCTGGGGTGGGTGCCCGGAGATGTCACTGTGTGGAAAAGGTGCTGGAAAGGCTCCAGAAAAAACAGTAGGACAGTGTGGCTGCAATTTGCAGGGGAGGGAAGGGAAAGGGAAAGGGAAAGGGAAAGAAAATGATAATGTGAGTGGAACAAGGGGATTGCTTGCTTACAGAGAGACTGTGAAAGAGGAAGTTGAACATGGCATCGGATTTCTAAACTTTGCAAAAAGGCAAGCCAAATTGAGGCAGTAAAATGTACAGCTTCTTTATTAAGCCTCTTAATAAGTTCAGAAATGGACATGATTCTGTCTCACACACAAACTGGTAGTCCATAAATTCCAGTGTATTTATTCCTTATTTGCTCCCTTTGAGGCTAGATCTTTATCAGGCTCTTCAAGACTAGTAACAGGCATGAAGATAATGGTGGACAAATGAATTAATACCTTTTGTTTAAAATTTTGGGCAAGTTCAATATGTCATCATCACCTGGTATGTAACTACCTTTCTCTCTGTTTAGACATGTTAGGTTGCTGACGGATACAACTTTCTTGTGTTACAGAAGAGGGCAGTGATGTTTCATTTTTGGGGACCGGAATCAGCAGCTAACAAAAGCTTCTGTTCTACTTAATGCAGAAACAGAAATAAACAGCGTACCCAGGGTTTGCTCTTGCAGTCTTGCTTCCTCATCGTGCTTCCTATTTGTTGTTTTATTTTCTTGAAGAAAACAAAACAAAACAAACAAAAATTTCCACCTTGGAGGAAGCATTAACAGCAATAGATTGCATGGAGCACTTCTGCCAGCTGCCTGAGACCTTTCTGGCTGAAAGGGCAAATTCACAGCAATATTTCAGACTTTACATAAAAATGCTAACTACCTGTTATCTGTTAGTTTCACTGTGCAGTTTGTTTGGCCTCAGAACTTCTGACATTACTGCTTGTCAACGGCATTTTGTGATTCCCATTCATAACGACCTTCCTGCTGCAGATTAAAAAAAAAACGAGGGCTCATTATGGAAAATGAGCATATGTACGTACCAGAGAGGCTTCCATTCTAAGAACACCTTGCATCATCAAGACATCAAATAGCAGCTTGCGTGATTTTAAGTTAGCTCACACATGCAAATGAGTGACAGGGCAGAGCTTCATAATAAACTTTCAAGCTGGATTTGTATAGGGTTCTTGCTTTGCGCAGCACACAGGGAAGGACTGAGCTTTCAGAGACATGGGTCAGGGTCTTATTTGAGCAATGTAATGTGGTTTATTTCTTTTCTTTCCTTGCTGGAGTAGTTGTCTGTAGGCTAGCTGGGTGCTGATCTATAGCAGATTTTTCTCTTCTTCAGGTTGAGAAATGCCTGAAGTGTCATTACCTTGGTTTGCAAGTGAATTTATCCCCAAACTGACAAGTTTGCAAAGCACGTCTAGATGGAAGATCTATTAAGTAAAGTTGGAAAAGAGGAAGATGCAAAATTTCTCAGAGAGTGGGCAAGAAAGAGTACTATTCAAGCTTCACCATGGAACTCCTCCGCATGGGGATTAACAGCATGTGGAGGACCTATGGTAGAAAT
Organism: Anser cygnoides; assembly: GCF_040182565.1. Taxonomy (NCBI): domain Eukaryota; kingdom Metazoa; phylum Chordata; class Aves; order Anseriformes; family Anatidae; genus Anser; species Anser cygnoides. The sequence goes on from NC_089875.1 coordinate 8,710,875, forward strand.
TAAATAGCTGAGTGATCTCTTCCTGGCTGACATGTAGAACAAACCGTATGAAGCAATCCTGACTGTAGGTTAATATGTTTCAAGCATACACTAAAATTTTTATTCCAAATGAACAGATGATACACAGTTCCTAATAGGCACTTCCCAGAGTTTATACTATTTGTTGATGAACAAACTAAAAAAGGAAAAGCAATGGTTCAAAAAGGTCACAACTGTATCCATGCACACAACTTCTGGGAATTAAATTAAGTCATGATTTCTTTCCCTAGAACAATAATGAGTAGGGCTATTAATTGGTTTGAACTCTACCTATCATATGGTCTTGGTGAACTCCAGCATGGGGAGCAAGAGGAATCCTAATCCTTTGGGAAGTGAAATGCTCTGCTAAAGACACTGAGAGGAGGACATGAAGGCCTTTAGTCCTCCTACAGAAATTAAGATATTTGACTAAGATACCAGTGGTGGAAATTGAATCCTCATGAGGTCCCTCTGCAACTGAGAGGAGGGAGATGTGTTTTCCGAGTAAGATTCTGTCTCTTTCCACTAGAGCCTACTTTGCCTAACTTTGTCCCTCCAGTCAGACCATCACCCTTCAGTTACTTTCCTGGCGTTAAGAAAATTCAGGTTAGGCTGTCCTCTGCCAAGTCACAGCGAGAGAGGTCAGCATGTGGCAGTAGCTTCAAAGTTTACTGTAACAATTAATAGCTACGCAAATGCCCCATGAGTTAGAAATGCTTCTCTGAGCTGCAGAAGTTTTTAAGAGAGGCATCAAAGCACTCGAGATTAAACACAGCATTTTGTGTTTAATTTAACAGTGATAAGTCTGTAGGCCCAAGCTAGGAAAGAATAGAAAATATAAGTGTTTCAATTCGTGATAGTTAAATGATGCTGGAAGCTGTTACAGAGCTTCAGGTGGAAGTGTTGAGAGATGATGTTAATGGAGTTGAAAACCTAGTTTTGATAGGTCAAGCAGTCGCTTTATATCCCTTATATAGGGATTTAAGTACATTAAGTACTTGTGGATGGTTTGCTTTCCTGAGGTCATTTTAATTAACCAAAACAACAGCAGGTAACAGATTAATTGATCTACAGTACAGATAGCAGTGATGACAAATGAGGAATAATTCCAAAGGCATGTGCCAGCTGTATCGGTAAAGTAGTAGACGTTATTTTATGCAGAAAGCTGACTGCCCTTAAAATAATTGCATCTGTTTAGGCAGTCAGGCCCCTGCTGAGCAGTGTATGGCCTGCAAAAGAACCCATGTAACAAGTGGTGGCTATTTCTTCAAGTTCATCGGGGCCCCAGAAGTATTCAGGCATCCATTAATCAAAGATTTGTTTCATACGTCTGAAATCACAACTGAAAGCGTAGTAGAAAGCAATGTCTGAAAACGGGTAAAAAGTAATAGCATAATGTTGGGGTTAAAAGTGTTCACAATGCTGCCACAGAGCTGACTGCTATGTTGTTCACTGAGCCCCTCTGGAAACGCCATAAAGAACTGTTAGACGTTTCTGAAAAGGAAAAAAAGCCTGATGGCTTGCAGGGGCTCGGCCCCTAAACGCTGAGCTCTACAAGCAGCTTCTCACACCTGGGCTCTGATTCTCCCCAAGATCTCACAGTGACGGGGTCACCGCAGGGGCATCTTTAGATCAAGGAGCCTACGCTCAGCATCCTGGGGTGCAATGCCATAGCCCACGCATATACAGTCCTGCTTGAGCTCAGGGAGGATTTAGCTCACCTCTTGGTTGCGGGTGTTACTGGAAGTAGATGTGTCTGTCTGCCATAAATGTAGAGTTACAGGAACGAAATGACACTAATGCAACCTCAAGTCATGGCATTACGTGTGACAAAACGAGTGCTCTACATCTTGCTCTGCAATTGTAATTTGTTGATAGTAGCTTTTTAAATATCTTTACCCCGTCTCTTTTGCTTTCTGGTTTTAAGCCTGATTGCCTTGGTCAGGTTGATGTTCACTGGGTGGATAAAATGGACAGCATCAAAGTAAAGATACTTCCGATCGAGTGCCAGCAAAGGCATTTGCAAAAGTGACAGCATGTCCCTTCTGTCGAAAAATCTTGCATGTGCTTTCAAAAATCCATTGATGTGTTTATCCATCAAGACTTCTTTTTAATATATGTCTGTTAAACAAGCGCCCCCCCCTTCCTCCCTGGTGTTTCTCGTTAATAAAACATTGAGGCTGCAATCCCTGTAGTACATACAAAGTTCAGAAATCTTAACATGAAAAGCATTTGTTTTTTGAATGTGTTAAAAAAAGGGTCACATCTGGTAATGATTTTTACATGTGAATTTTATGAAGACAGGTTGAACTCTGTAACTCCAGATGAAGCACTGTATCAATTTTACAAGAGTTGTTCTTATTAATCTGCCTACTGATAGTATCTGTAAAATCCTAACAACTGAACCAAGCCGTGGCAGGAGAAACTGAATGCATCTGATGTGTTCATAATATAATTGTACTCAATGTCTGTTCTAGCACTATATGCACAGGCATTTAGCCTCCCCACGGCATTCCCCACATGAATTTGGCTGTTTTTGGCACAGCACACTTTGCTTTTCTTTCGTCACTTTCCGTGCCAGATGTTTGGAAAATATACTTTTAATTATGTAGCTTCAGTTCTTTGGCCTCCTTTGTTCAGATAGACCTAAACTGTAGCCTTAGTTATACTCATGTGACCCATGTGGCTTGCTGGGGAATACCAATTTAACTAAGCGCACAACTTCACCTGGTGTTAACATTATATTCCTACACAGACACCTAAGTTATACGTATGCTTCTGCAGAACCCAACAGCTCTGGAAGCTACGGCATATTAAACAGACTCATGTCAAATCTCTCAGGGATTAGCCCTTCCTTTGCTCCTGCAAACCATTGAATTTGATGCAAATGTTTATTTTTCCCTCCCTATTTTAAAACATAGTCCAGACCTACTGAAATTTCTGAAATAAATGGAAGCACATGCGGAAAAATAACATCAGGGAGGTGCAGTGGCAGGCAGCATTCCTCTTACCATGAGCATTATTTGTGCTCGTTGCACCACAGCAATTCTGGCTATTTAAATAGGAGAACTTACAATGATTTGTTTTAGTCTGCTAACCAGAATATGTGCTTAATTGCTCCTAATTTTGTAAGCGTATCTCAGCATTTCCCATAATGTAGTAGGCTTTTTGTTTAGTACTTATAGAGCATGTGTTACATTCTAGTACTCCCACTGTGAGACTATTCCTGTCTTATTAGAAAAGGCTGGGTTAAAGTGTCCACCTCTTCTGGTTATATCCCCACAACCTCTTGCTTTAATTAGGACTGGATGTGTCACTAAGATAATTCTTGCATCCTTTTTCGCATGTTTTCTGAGCCACCTTTACGTGGAAGTGATGTGTCTGTAAGGAAAGTTCACATAAAACTGGAAAGAGGCAGGAGGCTTCTGTCAGCTATTTTGGTTTTGATGCATTGCTAATTAATGAATTGTGTCTGCTAAGAAAAGTAACAGTAAATGTTTTCCTAATCTGTCAGGCTAACAAGTCATTACACAATCTAGCAATGTAAAAATCAGTTTTCAATATTATCTAAAGCACTTTGGGACATACAGGTTTATTTGGCACTTAGCACTACAAACCCTAAAAGCTAAGTGAGCTGGAGGGCTCCGTGGGCACATCCACACTGCACCAGCAGCGCGGGGCCAGAAGACAACAGAGGGCTCAGCTCACGTCAGGTTGGGTTAGCTGGATTTTGTCCTGGTCCTACTGTTTGCTGATATGTGAGCAGCATTTGTCCCTGATCTGTTTAGGCCAGTTGTTAGCCTTGCCTTGTGGGTGTTTGCATGCATTGCTTATCACCGGCCCATCAGCTAGTAGTAGCTACATTGCCTTGAAAATCTGCGCTACAGCAGTGAGTCAGACTCTTCATGGTATTCATTGATTTTATGCTACATCAGCCATTGCTCTTGCACACATTCTGCAAATACAGTGGTGGATTTTGGAGGCATTTGATTCCGTGTTTTTATTATTCAGTACATTAATGTTTCAGGCACTCAGCTACAGCGGTTTGGGTCTATAGGTAAGATACCGGATAAGGACAGGACCTAAAGACGTTAGCTTTACACTACAGCACAGCTCCCTCTCCTCTCCGTGGTGCATGCCCAAGGTTTTGATTTTTGGGTGAGATGGTGCCTGTGCATTGTATTTTAGGGGGTTGGGAATTCTTACTTCAGCTGTTTGTCTTTTCCCCTGGGCCTCTGAGAGAGGGGTGTCATCTCATAAACATTTCATGAAATGTGAGAATCCTTTACCTTTTGATGGATTTTTCTGGAATACTGTCACCGTCACTAGCCATGGGTTTGCTGCACTGTGAATTATGTGTAAGAGGCTATGGAAAGGCACTTTCACAGCTTTACTGTTTGAGGAGAAAATAGCTTTTGATATTAAGCTATTGTATCATTTGGATTTTCTGGGTGTCTCTCTAAGAACTAGAGGCTTACCAGTATTTCAGCCCCTACTTCAGTAATAAAGTTGGATGAGAACCTTGCCTTTTTATTGTTGTTTATGGTTCTGGCTTATGAGAAAGAGGTGATTTTTCTGGCCAGTGGGAGTTTTAAATTTGTTTTACGGAGAACTGAAATTTTGTCCCCGATTCTTCTACTGCTGCTCAAGCCCGCTCCAACACAGGAGCTTGCAAAAGGTATGTTGCTCCATTTATCCTCTCGTTCCCTTGCAGCAAATGGACAAATGACAGCTTTGCATTAATGTGCAACAACTTAGGTGCCAGTTAAAGGAAGTGTAAGAAACATGAATCAGCTTCACGTACAGTGCAGTATTTTCTGTAGTTGTGGTTTTTATCTGGATGAATGCTTATGCTAAGTGCACGATTAACTTGATGACTGTAAAATTTGGCAAAAGGACTATGGCTGTACAAACTCAGTTTAAATCTGTTAGAGAGTAAAGAGGAATTTCTTAAGGAACAGACTGACCTCACTGCAGGATAGTAGACTGTAAAGCTGCTCATGGGCTTCAGTGGTATTTCCTATCTTCAGCAGGGGTCTTATGAACAGAGAGCTAGACAGAAAAGTACGGGGGGATTTTCACATTTTTCAGCACTAGTTGTAGGAACTGTTCTAAAGGTATTTGGAAAACCATATTTGTTCCATATACATATATTTGATGAAGATCACTTGAATCATATCTGAGGTAATCTTTTAGTGCCCTGCCTGTTCAAAGAGGAGAGCAGTTAATATAATCATTCCATAGACTCTTCTGCAATACAGGAAAAGTTCCTTACATCAAACAGTTTTGTAGAAGGAAAGAAACTTTCTGTGGTAGAGGTTGAAAACATAAGCAGAACAAAATAATTCTGTAGATCTTTCAAATCTATTTCATACTTCTTCAGGTCCTCCAGTGTTCCTTTTGTCAATGTTCTAATAAATATTTTGGCAGGAATTGCGATGGGGAAGAAAATCAAGAAAATAATGTTTATTGATGGCAAATGAATTTTGGTTTGCAATTGGGAGTAGTCACACAAAAAAGTGACTTTCCTGCTGCTTCACCTCTGATTGGAGGACTGGAAAAAGCATTTATATATATATATATTTAACAAATATTGCTTCAAAGCACCATTTTTTGGATGTTACTTTCATCCCATTCCATGCAAATAAAAGTTATAGATAGTGGGGTTGTTTGTCTGTTTGTAAATAATATTATTAAGTTAGCTTCAGGCAAATTCGCAAAAGGATTTGCAGACAGAGAAAATATTCATACTTGAGTTACAGAAACAGATAAGAGATACAAGTTTTATACAGTCCAAAGAAAGATACTGGTACTCTGGGGTTCTCACTTCAGAGCTCCTAAATTAATTAGATGCTGCTAATGACTGAAAAAAACTATGAAAATTGAAGAGGCTTAGATTTTTTTCTTCCCTTTTTTTTTTTTTTCTTTGCCACCTCCCCCCATTAGACTCAAGTCTTCATTTCCCTCACACAAAAGTTGCCTTGCCTTTTTCTCTTATGTGAAATGAGGAGGTGTGTGGAAACTAATTATGTTTTTGACCTATTGGCCGGACTTCTTAATCCTGGGTTTTGAATTCCCAAACTTGAATTCCTTTTGAACACTAGTTAGGAAATTACTCTTGAGAGTAAAATAGTATAAAATAGAGTTCTGGTTTTATGAGAAAAGCTGCTGTATGGGGGACTTTGTTTCATGTAATTGCTTTGGGGACCTCCGTCTGATCCACTTGAAGCTAATATCGTAGGCCTTAATTGAGTAAGACTCCTATTGAAGTGGTAATCGCAGTTTACATAGAGAGATTCACTTCTAGAGCTGGGTCTGTTGGCCTTTGTCTCAGAGAAAAAAGGGCGTCACAGCCCTGCATGCAGATCTGCTGCCAGCGGCTGTTCTGGTGCCCCTCTCGCCCGGGGTCTCCCCTCAGCAGGTTCAAGTGCAGCCAGGAGCACTTGGGGCCTTTCTGAGACACGCCCCACCAGCGCATGCGTATGGCCCAGGCTTCAACCCTGAGCTAGGAGGATGGGCGGCCTTTAAACAAGCAGAAAACAGAAATCTACTGATTTTGCTCTTTCCTAGGTTGTGTTCTTTTACGAGTGCATTGCTCATTGCATTCTCTACAACTTGGGATTATCACAGAGTGCCTGAAATCCTCCTGGAGCACTGATTAAAATCAGTGACAGTTTCTTTCTTGAAGTAATACTTCCACTTAGGGCAGTTCCAGGTGTCGCAGAGTCCTAGGAAGAGAGAAACCTGAAGTTTGATTTTTACAGAAAATTGAGGATAAACAAGGAAATGTGTGGGAAGATAGCAGGTTGAATAAAGGGGTAGATGAGGCAAAATATTACCGACAAACTGCAATTTGTCTTGCATGTAACATCTTAAAGCCTGGCCTTGTGTGTGAGATCAGGGCAGCACGGGGGAGTGCAGGTTACTCTGACTCATAAATGTTATCAGGAAGGAAATTTGTGAGTGACCCCGTGCTGAAAGGGAGTCTTGACATGAATGAAATCATTAGTTTGGGTTTAGTAGCTGAGAGCCTTTTTGATACCTGGTGTCAATCTGTAAGAAGGTCCTGTAAAACCTATTGTTGCCAGCTGTGATCTCCGTTGGCGCTAAATGTAGCAGTGTCGGTGATTTGCTGTTGCTAACAAAACAACTTATTTTTCCTGAAATAAAAACCTTTGCATTTATTGATGAGACAACAGAGTTTGGTTGGTTGGTTTTCCTCTAAATTCCTTAAACCTCTCTGTAGCTGGGAAAACAGAACTGTTTAGATGCAGATGGTGGTTTTCCCCTGCATCCTCAGCCTGGAAAGCAGGTTCACAGTCCTTCTGCAGTTCAGTTCTCACAAGTGGGGACCAGGAAACCCAAAAGGCCTTCCTCCAGAAGGAACCCACTGAGAACCCCTATTTTTCTGCCTAATTTTGTGCCTCCTATTGCTAGAGGAAAGTAGTTGGTGCTGGTGATAGAGCTTTTCTTAGGGACTCCCTCAAGTGCAGCAGCACCTGTAGGTTTGGACAGTCCATGCAGCTCTTGAGTCTTCCACTCCAGTCCTACTTCAGGACTTTTCACCATGGCTGTTAAAACGAACACAGCCTGATTTTAAATAGAAATGACAGAGGGCAAACTAAATATGTAATCGTGGGTTGTGAGTAGGATTTTTTCTTTTTTCCTTTGACTTGCTTTCCTTTGCTCACTCATGTTAAACTTCAGGGAGGTTGTCTGGATAAGCAAATAATGAACGCATCTTAGGAAGCTGATTCTTAATATCAGGTAAAATGTGAAACAACTTAAAAAATGTTTCTATCCCATGTTATTAGCCAGCCTTGTGTAACCTGTTGGGATGGAGGTGACAGAGGTGCCTGTTACTCTTGAAAGGCAATACAGGTAGTGACAGAGCAGCGTTTGCTGCTGCACAGGCATTTCTCAGGCTTTGTTTTATTTTTGTCCTCTTAATGACATCTGTGGGGACCATGAGCATCACATCAGGCTCTGTATGTGAATTCAGATCTCCAATACTGTAGAAACTTTACAGCACAAGGAGAGCATGCTGAGAAAGGCAAAGAAGCAGCACAACCCTTGATGCTTGCCGTCTTTCTCTGCTGGTCTATGTTAAGCAGCAGAACAAGACAGACAAAAGCCTTGCTGACTTGTGACCAAATCCTAGAAATCTTCTCCAGTGACAACATTTTGGTTTTGGCAGCTTTCATGGAAAAGACAAGTTGTCAGGATAGGGCTCAGGTCTTTGCACGTTTGCCAAGGAGTGCTATGCTGCCATTCATCATGGAGCTGCTACACGTTTGGTGACGCTGCGAGCCTGAGTGTTCAGCCAGATTTCTTTAGTGACCTCACATAGGTTTGATCTGAAATGATTTTGTCTGCAAGACGTTTACATTCCCTGAGGATTTGTCAGGATGATGACAAAGCATTACTACATTTCTTCTAATGATATCCGCATTAACAAGCTAGACAAATATAAATGCTGTCTGCAAATTTAGATGAAATCCTGTCTGAGAGTTATATATTGCCTCCTGAGAAAAATATGTAAGTGGAAAGAACATAAAATGAGTATTTCTGCGGATCCCTTTGATCATGTTGATGTTCAAGACATCCAGTAATTTTCCTCCTCTTTGAGAAAGTGGGATGCTTTTTGCTGCACCACAGGATGGTGCACTGGTGGAGAGAGGCTGCTTGGTGCGTGCAGGTGTGTTTTTGCCAAGGCAGAACTGATTAAAAGTGGTTAGTGATTAATATAAGATTTGCGCATTCACTATTCACTGTTTGGGCTCATATCTTTCCTTTTTGACTTCAACTTAACAGAATATTCTTGGAAATGTTTACAAAAAAATAACTTCAAGGGTTTCTCCACTGAAAGGACTTAAAGCAAGAAAGGTTTTCCAGCTGCTGAAAAATAAATTTGTAACATAAATTCTTCTCCCTCTTACTCCTTTTGGGAAGGAATAATTTGTAGCAAACATAAGGAAAAAAATGGGAACTTAATCAGACAACACAGCATCACTTCCTAAACCTGAAAAAAGAATCATGATCAGAGGACAGAGCATTCAGAAAGCTGAATAAAGTTCTCCATGCCATTTCTCCATACACGTTCAGATTTCATATAGACATCTCACAGCTTTGGTGGATGCTTTGGTCTGATTCTCTGTTCCATATTGCCCAAAATCTCAGCCCTGAGCAGTAAAGGAAAGGTAGTGCACCTGCAGCAGTGCAAAAGGGGCAAAATAGCAGCTTTACTTCTGTTCATAAAACGTGCAAAGATCAAATCAAGGGTGCTCATATTACTTGATCATAAACCTTGTAATTCATATAAGCATGTCTTTTGGCCCTAAATTTTCTACATAGATTTTATGTTGATTTATATTCCATAAAAAAGAACCACTATCAGTGTTCCTGTGTAAGTTGTATGTTCTGTGCATCACCCATGCAACAGGGAAAAGGAAAAACATATAGCAGCTTAATCATATATAAGTTCCTAAAATTGCTTCCTGTTGTATTCTCCTTAAGCTTGTGATGAGACTCCTGCTTTAATATACTGTTTGCAGGATCAGTGCTTCAATGAGCTGCTAAATAAAGTTTTAAAGAGTACACTGTCATGTTTGTCTCTTTCAGCAAGTGTAGATATTTCATGGATATTGATGCTGTATGGGATAGGTTGGGTCACCCCCAGCAGGTTCAGAAAAACAAGTTGTTTTGTTCTAAGCTCAAGTCACTGCTTGTACCCAGGCTTCCCAGGTCCATCCTGATCACATATTACAGAGGTGGATTGGAGAAGATGAAGGAGAATGCCCCCTCCACATGGCAGTTCAGTTACTTTTATACAGGAAATGGAACTGTAGGAGATGAAACTGCTGTTCTGGCCGCTTTTGTTTTGGGCTGGATTTTTAAGTCTGGGGTACTGACCCACTTTCTGCAGCATCCTTGGGCTGTTTCTTCCCAACTAAAATTAAAAAAAAAAAAAAAGTATTTTCTTTTTAAATTCATCCTAGCAAATTTATAAATGGTATTTCAGTAGGCATTTGAAATACTTAATTTCAAACGTTGTGTTTTTTTTTTAAATGTGAGCTTTTTTTTCCTTTCCCCTTTAAACTATTGATGAACACTATTCATCCAAAAAATATTTCTGCAGTAATGGTTTCTTTCAGGAGCACTTCTTTTTGCAGCCTATATAATAATTTTATCTTACTGCTCTTAAGGCAGTGACAGATGATATTTTCTTCTTTTTATTTAAACACCTTATCATACACAGCTCACTGATATAAGAAAGACCCTTCTTCTCATGTTGAAGCTTCAAAGCCCTAGGTGTGCTCAGGAAAGATACCACATTATTTGTTGTCATTTTTCCTCATTTTTTATCATTACAACTATAATCACTTTTCTGCATAATGTTATTTCTGAAAGCTATGAAAAGGAAGAAAAAATGGTCTGCTTTGGCTGAGGCCAAAGAGGCTGTTTTCTAGTGAATGTTAGTGTTGAAACTACTGCACTTGGATTGCTTTTGCAAAATCAGGTAGCTGAGCTGTGCTTGTATTATATCAGAAAGGAAAACAGAACAAACAATGCACTTCTTAAATGATATCCTAAATGATATCTTGATACTGCTGAACAAGATGTGACCGTGTTACCAAAGGACTTGTTGCAGAACATGAGCCAAAGAGAGCATGTCAATTTAGCAAGGGGTCTTAGGATTTTTGTTTCTTTGTTTCTGACATATCTCGTTTAAAATTGACCAAATTCTTTCCATATCTGAGTTCATAGGTTATTGAATTCAGGCTCGGCTCCTTCCTGAGCAGTTGTCCTCAGTCACATTGCCGTGTTTTGAAAAGGATGGACTTCAAGGTGAGTGGGGTCTAGTCTCCACTGCTGTGAGGATGACAAAAACAGGCAAGCTATCTTGTCTCACTCAACTATATCAACTAGTTAGGTTTTCCTGCCAAATCCCTGGGAAATGTGTTTTCCCTATGGAGCAGTATCTTCCATAAATAGGAGGCTTTTCTTCAGATTCAGTGAATAAAACATAAAAAGTTTCTTGTTCATATCAACTCAAAAGGAATGCTTTCATTTTTCTTTTCATTTTTGCCCTCAGAAGGCAAGTCTTTCTAGTCTCATGTAATTTCTTCTGAAATAGTTGAATTTAATAGTTGCAGCTTAACCTTCTTGAAAGCTTTTATTAATATTTTTAATAGGAAAGAGGGTTTCTTGACATGAGGCTGACCAAGGGGGAAAAAAGTTGAGATTTGGAGAATCATATACCTATCTAATTTCTTTAAAAAGTGCCTTTTTTTTTTTCTTCCCTGTAGGCATCATTAGCCAATGCAGAATGGAAAAAGAAGAGAATGGGGGGTAGGGAGGTACGGAGGGTGAGGTGGGGGGTGGAAAGTAGTCACTTTCCTGACAATACCAGTGTCTTTAACTTCGGCAGTCAGAAATGAGTAGAGCATTTTATGAGAACAAGTCTGAGGGGAGACAGATGGACAGAGGTCTGAGAGAAATGATGCAGGTGAGAGATGAGATGAGAGAGACAGAGAGATGGGTGAGGTGCAAACCAGGGCTGACCAGGCAGCTGCAGCCTGTCAGCACTGTGACAGTGGGAGCTGGCATCTATGCCATCATTGTAACTTTGTAGATCATCCCATCCTAAAAGAAGAGGACAGCTGCCTGACAGACTGGAGAAGTGATGGAGGACTGTTTGGTGTTGCCTTGAGCTGCAGAGCCCTCAACACGTGTTGTGGGTTGGGGTCCAGCTTGTACCAGGAATGGGGCTGCATCCTTCAGCAGTAAATGCTCCTGGGGAACTCTAATTTACTATTCAGCCAGAGGAGGAAAAAAAAAAAAGAAAAAAAAACACCACACAACTTTTGTGGGATAGCTTAAAACACAGAAAGATGCTTTTTGTCCCGCTTGTGAATATTCAGTGCAGGAGCACGAAGTCTGACCTGTCTGTCAGGAAACGTGTTAAAGTGCTGGGCCCTTCCAATTTTATTTTCAAAATCTAGCTATATAGACATAAAATATTATTTTAGTACCCCAAGTAAAAAAATACACTGTGGAGAAGGACAGATTTCCCTCACTGCCAGACGCCATCTTGCTCAGTGCACCAGAGGCTGCACCCTGTGAGGAGGCCGCTGGAAACTACTGGAACCGGCCGGGGCCTCTCCTCACTGAGCCCCACAGCTAGACGCCTGGACACCTGCACCCAGCACAGGTGAATTTGCCAAAGCCCTTGTGACAGCTGTACTGCAAATATTTTGGGAATCAGGCTTGGCAAATGTCCTTAAAGGAGGCTTCTTCTGCAGCTTCCCAGCACCCTCCAGCGTGTTCCATGCCCCCAGGGGCCTTCAGCACTCAGGGTACATTTGATTCCCTCAGAGTTTGCTTGCAAATCTGTTGGTGAGCAATGGTAGACATTTCTTGGACTCTTTTTCAGGTGAGTTTGGTCTATTTATAGCCTTCCCGCCTGCCAAAGTGACACTGATGTTTGATTTTGTCTGTTAGTTTTTGTCATCTAAATAGTTACAGCTGTGCTGGAGTTAGCATGTCAGTATTTCTTTTTAACCACCTGAGTGCACCTAGTTGGAAGGCTGATATATAACACATTAGAATCCAGTTTATTGTCTGAATTTTGGACAGATGAGAATAATTAAGTTCACTGTGGGAAGTGTTACAAGTTGGGGATCTTAAAAGTGTTCACTCCTTTAGTATGGCAGGCTGTTACCCACACAATTTTTCTGGTGATGTCCAACAAGATCCGCAATTACACACTGCACGTTGTATTATGGAGTACAGCTGCAGTTGGTTTTCCTATTTTGTGACAGCAGGCTGTCAGAGTGTCAGCTCAGGTCAGTTACCTGGTTTCCTTTGAGGCTGTCTGAACACAATCTGAACATCTTCTGTTGGCTGTGGGTGCAGCTTGCTTACCTAGAGGAGTACTAACACATACGGAATAATTTTATACTAACTTGCCTTTAGCAAATCAAAAGGTCTTGTAAAGAAAAACTAGTCTTTTTCATATCCTTAGCAGCTTTGTGTCTTGGTCAGGATCCTGCCTTGCACACTCTTGCTTGCCGCTGGGTTTTATCCACTCCTGATGCAGGCAGCCCCTTGCTGGAATCTGCTCAGCCCCACGCAGAGTTGGGCTACTGTTAGGTTCTGTGTCTTTGGCTGGGATTGAGCTGAGTTTTCTGAAATCTGTTGTCTTCTGAGAGTATGTGAGGCAGGGTGGAGCTGGGGAAGCTGGTTTGGGTGCCAGGAACACTATTAGCTGCATTAGCACATGGCTGTAATTGAGCCAGCTCAGAAGCTGCGGGCAGCATAGCTGCATTTTCAGCTCCTGAACAGGCTGAGTTAGTCTGCAGGGAACTCTCTGGCTGCCTTGGTTGTCTGAATGATGCAGGCTGATGCTGCATCATAGTATTTATTTCACTGGTGCATCTCTGCCCTGTATCAGCAAGTAAGCGTGAAATCATTAACTTGCCTAGGCAAAAATCATTGCGTTGATCTATTTCCAAGGCTTTGCTCTTTTCTTGGGGCTGGGGTTGTGCATATCACCTCTGATATCCAAGTATTTTCACTCTCCTGGATGGTCATGCTTCTATAATGGGTCTCATCCCAGGCCAACTCCTACCCTCATTGATAATCTATGAGGAAAGTGGTGCAGGAGGGTGAGAACTGCGTGGCTCTGCATGGGGATTGGTACTTCGATCTCTGCTGGTTTAAATCCCTTTAAATGACCTGAAAAGGGGAAATAACTGAACTTACTGAAATTATGAATGAAATTAAACTGTAGAGAAGAGGACAAAGAGGAAATAGCTGATAAAACAAATGGGCTTCAATGCACTGCTGAAGTACACTGATATATACAAAGGGTGTCACCATGCTAGTTAGAAAGTGCTCACTCTCTTCAAGCTACAAATCCAAAAAAATAAATGATAAATATTGGAAATAATTGTTTCGTCCAAAAGCATTGACTTCATGAAACACCAATGAACCTGCCAAATCAGGACAAGAATCAATTTCACAACAGTGAAATGTGAGTTTGAGGATTTTTTACAATACAGCATCATTAGTTTTACACAGCCTCCTATGCATTGCAATCACAAAATGTGTAGAGGGGTAGGGAGAGAAAGCAGTTACTGAATTACAGACCTTGGTGTGGTAGCTGTCATGGGGATGATGTATAGGGATGAAGCAGTGGAAAAGAGTGCTGCAATTTAAAAATAGTAAGTGCTTATGATAATACTGTTACAGCTCTCTCATGTAGATTCTGCCTGATAAACTATAATTCTTTTAGTTCTGGAAGTTTTTAATCAAAAGGAAAAATAGCTGAAACTTTCAGAGAAGAATAGGAAATCCAAGGGCTATATTCTGTTATATGGTTTCTAAATAACGAAGTCTTGAGCCTACAAAACTCGTAGAGCTTGGAGATGACACCATTTGTACTCATTAAATAGCTGCTGTGGACAGTAGGCAGTAGCCATATGCATTTGAGGAGGACAGCTTCTGCCCTCTTAACTTTTCATATCCTGCAGGTAAAAGCCTGAACTACAAAACAAGTAGTTCAATTAGATATTGTTGAATAGACTTGACCTAATACAGGAGAGATCTATCAAGAGTTTAATGTGGAAGAAGAGCTGACAAAATAAATCAGTTTCTCAGTACGCTGCTAATTGTTCTTGTGCATGAAAATGGATGGAAACTTTTAACTAGCATCTTTAAACAAGTAATGACCTTTTCTGTATTTGGATTGGTGTCTTGAAAAAATGAAGAGAAAAATGCATTCAGTCAATCAGTAGATACCCTCGTTCAAGTACAAGCCAGAGCAAGTGAAACCTACAAAGCCATCAGCATCTGCTTTCTGGTTGTGAGGAGCTAGTGGGAAGAGCTGGCTGGGCTAAGAGGGAGGGATGCTGGGGCGGGGAGGAGCGGCAGAGTGACTCCAAGGTCCCAGCTCTGCCAGATTCCCCCGGCTCTCCTGTGCAGTGCATCCTGGTGCTGCCTGGGAAGGCTTTTGCTCACATCCCTGGTACTTACACAGGAGATTACTCCTTTCACAGTTGTTTTGCTTGCACCTCCTCAGCCAGTTCAGAGGAAACCTCTTGGTAATATGAATTCTTGAAAACTATCAACAGTGTTTATTTGCTGCTAAACAGAGAGGGTTTATGGAAATTAGTGGTCTAGGTACCAAGGCTAAAACTTGCTTTGTGGTTGATATTAGTGCTCTTTTTAAACAGTTGCATACTTTGAATCTTACCAAATGCAAAATAAATAAATAAACAAACAAGTAAACAAACAAATAAATAAATAAACGGTGGTGCATTTTAGCTTCCAGTGCATGTTTGGGGGAGAAAAAGTAACTGGTCTGTACCTGCTTGTTACAGAGCTGCCTGAAAGTATTGCCACATCTGCTTTATGCTTTTACCCAGTGAAGTTATTTCTTTCGTACATAGTCTGTTTTTAGCTGGAAATAGGATTCTTCTCCTGTATGTTTTATTTTCATGACAATATGACACATAGTGGTATTGATGAAACCTTGTGGTGGTCTTTTTTATGCTGCTGTTAATTCACGGTAACCTTCACATTCACTTCAGGGACTTGATTTATTTCCTAAACCTAACTGTTAATTAACCAACAATTTAGGCTTCTGAATCAAATGTGGTTCCTGTTCCTGAAAGTGAAGGAGTCACTTTGTGTGGCAGATGCAGAGGGAATTTCCTTTGTGGAAACAGAAAACAACAACAAGTACAACAAATTAAACGACTACCTGCTGAAAATAAATCTTTAGGGAGTCAGAGGAGTTTCTCTGCAGTTGCCAGGTGTGGAATTTGAAGTTTTTTCTTTTGACTCTGTGTGTTTTGTTTTTAATTAGTATCATATATAAGGGATCCTTGGTGATTTTAAACTGGTGTAATTCCATCTTGAGTTAAGCGCCATGCTGGCTTCCCACCTGCATCTGCTCTTCTAGGAATACCATAATAGACTGGGACAGAAATAAGTAGTTGGAGGTTTAGGGTCAGTCAGTAAAACAGCAACTCTGGGATGTCTGTAACTTTTTCTAAAGATGGAGTTACATGTTTTGGAGTGAGGAAGTATCCAAAAATCAGGTAAGGGAGGTCTATGAGTTTGAAGCATTGACATTTTTGCCTTTTATTGGAGGAATTATTGAAAGTTAATCACCTCTTCTGTGGTAGTTTTTGGCAGAGGCTGGCATTTAATGACAAACAGTAAAACTAAACTGGTTTCCCATTAAAAAAAAAAAAAAGAAAGAAGATGGGGAGCGAATCAGCTGCAGTCCTGTTGCTACTTTTCCTTCCTATCTCTCCCCATTTCTCTCTCCCCCTTGCCTCCAGCCATGTGTACAGCAGGCACTTACTTTGTGTCTGCTCCACAGGCATTACATGCTGACAAGCTCTATCAAACTACTTAACCTCCTTTCCCTGAAAGCCTTTTGTAAATAACTAGCATATGGGCATCATTTGGGGTACAATTCTCATTTAGAGTTTAGATAGTAGTGTGAGAGCTGTGGCTCCAATGCTCATATTTGGTTTTGCATGTAGCTGTAAAATTTTGTTAATAAAGTGCTCCTGAAATTTCCATCTGCAGTTGCAGTGGCAGTGTTTATGAATCCATCAGTCAGTGTAATTTGCAAGTGGATCTGATAACACCATTTGTTCTTCCCATGACAAAACGCTGAGTGTTGTCACTCTTGATTCCCAGCAGCAGTTACATCCATGTAGCTGCTCCTGTGTTGCTCCTGTGAAGGTGGCCACCTGCATGATGAAACGGTGCAGCCGGGGTGATGAAATGCAGTAAATCCCTCCGCTTACTTCCTTGTTTCTTTGGTCCCTTTCTGTTTTTATTTCTCTGCTACAAATCATTTTTCCAAATAATATTTTTGAAGTGTACTCTAGGCAGCTTTTTATGCTTCCCATAGTTTTCAATTTAGTCATTTGCCATGTCTGAAACCTCATGCTGAAATTTGTCCTTTTAGCCTGAAGCCCCCAATATTGTATAACTGTTTGGATGAACTCAGTAATTACAGAAAATAACCTCTGTAATTTTATAATATCTTCTTCTCCTAGTGATTTTCCTATGCACTTGTCATACCTTCAGTGTCACTGTGAAGTTGCTGGATAAATAATCCTAAATGAATGTCAGTCCAATATATTGTTTCTGTTGCCTGATAGCAGCAATAACAGGAATAATTGACTTGTGTAAGGCAGATGGGGATTGTTTCAAATTTGTTAAGCAGGTGGAGATATAAAGTGGAATTCTGGTTACTGGAAGTCAACAGTAAATCTCCTATTAATGGTAAAGCAGTGTTGTACAAAAATATTACAAATATGTACAAAATATTTTTTCAGACCCATGGAAGTACATGAGAATCTTTCCAAAGATTTTGGGATCAGCCTGCACTGGTGATTATTTGGTTTTGAGGGATATAAAAATCTTGAGACTTAAATGTTTTGATTTTTTTTTTTCTGCTGAAACAATGAACATTAAGTCAAGAAATGCAAATTGTAATTCCCTGCTGAAAAGTTTCAGACGGCTAACTACAAGACAGAAGGAAACGCATCATGTGTTAATCTGGTAAAACAAGGAATAACAAAATAGGAGACCTAATGCAAACATTTACTAATTGCAGCTATGTGGTAAATGCTAATGAACATTGCATACATTTGTAGCTAATGAGCTTGCTTCCGAATTATTATGAACTGTATTATTGTAGCCACTGTGAGGCCAGGACTGGAGTTTCAAGGGGCTACCAGGGAATGAAAAAAGAAGGCTTCCTGCAGGAGGCTGGTGAACCAAATAGCAATAAAACCCCAAGGCTTTTCTCTAAGTATGATTGAAGAGGCAGGAGTGACAGATGAGACAGTGAATCAGTGCTGAGTAAATGCTGGACAGCGGCTTTTGCAAACCAGCAGCATCATTTTTGTTAATTTTGAGGGTATTTTCATAACGCGCTAAGGTGGAATTTAAAGGGGAAAAGTAACACAATAATTATTTATAACTGTGAACCCTTCCTTCTGCCCAAGGGGGGCAAAACCATTAATATAAGCAGAAAGGCGGACAATCCTGGAAGTCCTTGTGGAACAAAACGGTGCTGAGGTGAAGGAAATAAGAGGTTTGTTCATGTTCCCAGGGGTACCGGCTGTACAAACTGATGTGCAAAGAAGTTACTCTGCAAGGGATACTTGAAGCACTACTATGCACTCGGCTCCATTTGCAGCTAAGTTACGGATCAGATGAAGCATCTTCAAACCAGCGTCTGCTGCTGTATGGCTTTCCAGAGAGCTCCATGATAAGGTTGGTGCGGGACTGGGGTATACTCTGTGCCCTTAGAGTTTTGGTTGCTGTTGCATTTTTATTACTGAAAGGGAATTCCCGGGAGTGTATTATTTGAAGTGCTGCACAGGCATTGCTGCACACTCACGGGTGGTGGCTTGTCATTGGCAGATGTTGTAAATCATCCCCTGAGGGTTTTCAGCACATGCCCTTTGAAAGCTTGGTCAGATCAGTGGAAAGCGATGCTAGGTAAAATGTCAGTGCTGTACCTAGCCTCGTCCATCCCTGGTCATGCTTTCTGGTGGGCTGCCTCCTAACAAGTACATGATGTCAAAGGCCCAGCAAAGACAGCAGCAGCTCTGGAAGTCAGTCTGTGCCTCATCTGAGAGGAAACTTGTGTGCCTCTGTTCATCATGATGTGCTGCAGGGAAGAGTGAGCGGGGTACTCTGAATACAGGCGAATCTCGGTTTGAAGTGACTTCAATTCGATAGGCTTCTCTAAAAAGGAAAAGGAAAAATAAGTTTACACTCCCCAAAACATGAGCGATGATGACTAAAAAACGTCTCTTGATGAATAAAGTTATTGTAAAATCTAACCTAAGAGCAGAGGTCTACAGTTAAAATGACTTAAAATTGCATCACTGTAGTGAAGTTTCAAGTGCCAAATTATCCTTTCTGTTTCATTTCCAATTTCAGTTCTTGTACTTTACGTTATAACTGCATGAAATTGCTATTAAGAAAAGCAGAGCCCAGATGTTGCTGCTGATTGTTATTGTTTATTGCTGTGCAGAAGGAAAATAATATCTAATTTATGTTAGAAAACACTGGAGATAAATGCAAGCATCAGAATTGGATTTAAATGATGTTGCTATATGCATGATGCATTTTCCCTTTCTCTGAACTCCTTTCTTGCTTCCAATACAGTATTTTGGAGTCTATATAAAATACAGCTTTCCTGAAGCCTGTGAGATATTTGTAGTTGCATTAGGTAAGCATTCAGAGCAACTTCAAGGCAATCTACCAGGAAGAAAACAATGATTGCTCAGCCTCAAAGAACAAACCCAAAAGGTAAGGAGTCTGGCTAGGCAGGTTGCTCAGGGCCTCGTCCAGCAGAAACCTGCAAAGTGTCTGGAGAAGGGTGCACTACGGCTTCCCTGCACCCCTGGCCCAGTATTTGACCCCTCATGGTGAAAAAGCTCTCTCTAATCAGAAGTGCCTGTGCCCTGGTCTTTTAACTTGCTGGTAAATAGTACCTTGCCTAAACAAGCAAGGAAAAAGATTCTTTTTCCCTCTCTTCAGTCACTCATGTATTTAAGCATGAGGTGCCATACACTCCACTCTAGTTATACGTTAACAGATGTGTATGATGCATATGCCCCTGGGATAAATGCAGGTAATTACTGGCTCTCGATGGAGACCAGATATGATCACAATCAATTTGGAGTGACTGATTTCCATTTTGTTTGTCCTATGCATATCCTACCACTCTCTTATGCTGAATCTGTTAATATGCTCTTAATTGCAGTGCATTTTCAAATAGTTTATAAAGTGACCCTGCTGTAAGAATTGTTATATGCTGTTAATATAAAGCATCTGTAAAGACAATATGCTATTACTGCATAGTTATCACAGGTAACCACTTGTTTTCTGATAATGAGAAACTCTAGCATGGTTGAACTTCCCCATGTATGTAAATGCCTGCTTTATTTATATTGCTGCCCCTGGCACTGTTAATCCTAGTCATTAATTCTGCTTCTTAGCTAAGGATGTGCACCTGTAGGTTGTGAAGCTCATTGTACACCTAATTCTCTGATGTCCCCTCAGGATAAAAAAACCTCCTGAAAAGCCTTGACTCCTTTTAACTCGTTTTCTCTGGCTGAAATTGGTATTCCCAACATGCAAATTTGAGTGCAGTGTTTAAAGGCTGCTGGTGTGGGTGCGAGGACACGGCCTTTGTCTTTGCGTGCATGGCTTGCTCCTCATAGCTGCGGGATGAAGGAGTCGCTCTGGGTTTGAGTCAGAGCAGGGCTTTAATTAACATATACATGCATATTCAAACCATAATGTGGAGAATGTCAGAGGGGCAGGATGACACTGTCATGTGGCCCCAGCAGCATTTCCTGTGAAATTGCTGGTGGCAACACAGTCTCCGTGAATTATGTCTGGTATCGGAGAAGTGACAAAATGGCCAGTAACAAATCAGTATGCTTTGTTGCTAACTGGCACTTGAAAGCATCTCACTAAGCTTTGCTCTGCAGAGTGCCCAGAAGACGTAGGCAAAAGTGGTGTTAAACTAATCCCAAACGTCTCAGTCGTTTGTACATCCCCACCCTGCACACACGTTGCACTGGGAAATGCCCATCACCCTGACATGGAGACCAGGGTAACTGTAGAGGGTGAAGGGGGGGTACCCTAAGGGGTGTAATATCTCAAAGGGGAAAATAAAGGCTGCTAGTCCCCATACAAAGTTCCAGGAGAAGGCGTAACCCAGTAACAGTAGCTTATAAGAGAATTTGAAAAGTCAATTCTCTTTGTAGAAAAACTGTTAAGTGTATTGTTGTTCTACAGAATTCATGAATATTTCATTTTTTCGTCTTGATTTGGGATGAAAATAGATACTGAATTATCAAAACATGCCACTGGGCAGTAGATCTGAATTTTGAGCCTCTCTGCTAAGTACCCAGCAATGAAGTGTTTCTTACAGACCTAATTCCATAGCTCTCATTGTGTGTATGCAGAGTAACACAATATTGAGGCATAGAGCTCATCAAGGAATTAGTTTTTTTCCTAGTGAAAGCTTCAGAGGAAAATACACTTGGAATCCCAAAATGTTAAGTAAAATAGATTTATTATTTTGTTGTGTTTTGTTTTTAAAGTCTAAACAAGGAAAATGTTCTTTAGGTTTTCTCTTTCACAGAGAGTTAAGTTTAAAGCTAGAGAAAATCTCATTGCAAGTCAGCTTTGAAAATTCTGTTTGAGTGGTGCAGGTGGCCTTCCACTTAGTGGTCCTCCCGAGTTCCACCAGGAAAAATATGAAAGCTGCAATGATTTTCTTAAATAACTTCCTTATAATAATAAAAATAACAGTAGCCTTATTACTCAGTTTCTATTTCATTCTCTTGCAATGGATTTGCTTTGTGATCAAGTCATTCAGCTGCTTCATGTTTCAGATGACCTGGCTGTGAAAATGGACTGTATTTACCTGTGTCATGGCTGTGTTACACAACAGCTGGATGCAAACCTAAATGTAAAGCTGCTATTGCAAATCTTCACTTTGACCCACAAAATCCACATTGCAGCTGGGAAATATTTTGGAATTTAAAGAGAAATCTTTTGTTCCCCTGTGTGTACTATTTCTGTTCAGCCCACAGAAGGAAGACGGCTTTGTGGGATCTTATCTATTCCAGTGAAGCTGTGAATAGGTTTGATAGGTCCATTTGGAGAGCAAACATACGAAACCTTGTTGTCCAGACTTACAGACTTAAGTTTCCATTTGAGGATCAGATTTGATTTGAAATAAATATTCTGTATGCAACCCATACTTCCTTTTTTTTTTTTTTGTTAACCTCATTTCACTTCTCTGTGCCATCTACTGTAGAGATTATTATACCTACAGATTCCCTTCAGCTGAAATGACTTTCCAGTGGTTCCTTCCCTCCAATACACTTCCATTAGCAGGTCTCTGATGGGGATGTGTCCCTTTGCTTCCTCTTGCCCCCACTATCTTGCCAGGGAGACCTTGGGCAGGCCATTGATGTGCTGGTGCTGAAGACAAGAAGATCAGTGTAACCAAAGGCTTACCCACTGGAGGCAGGAGAGACGTCAAGACAGTGGGAACTAAATTCAAGCTGAAGTCTCTGCAGCATCACAGCTATTGTTTTTCCTGCGCAGTGCCTGAGCATTATAGGAGTAAATCTTGGCCTTCTGTTTTCAAAAAATCAGTTGTTTATTTCAGTGTTGTTTTCTTTGTGGAGAACTGTGACATTTTGGATAGAAATGGAATTGAGAACAGAGATGGAGTTGGGATGTCTCAAGTTGCCATTGTGGTGAGCCCTACAGCACGCTGTGGTTTTCCTCCCCTGTGAGCTGCTGTGATGCGGTTTTGGAGCAAAGTCCACAGAGAGGGTGCCAGAAGTGTGGGGAATTGGGATGATGAACAGCTTCCACAGAGAAATGCAGCAAATCCCGTGGAAACAAACAGTCCCTCTTTCCCCAAAGAAAGGTGACCTCTTAAATGGCAAGCAGATGCTTTTTCCAGAGAAAGCCTAATTTTCCATTACTGGAACTTTTTCCACCAGCGCGTGGAATGGTGGAGCAGTGATGAACCATCTCCTTCCCACACCGGTATGTGAGAGGTGCGAAATGTTACTGCTGGGGAGAGGAGAGGGGAGGATTAAAGGCAGTGCTACTTATCCAGGTTCTCCTAAACTTTGGAGTCAGGAGAACTTGCATAACTGAGTGGCTGTTTTCAAACTCTGATTTTTACCAGTCTAAAAAATTCCCTTCTTTCATTCAGTTTTTCTTCTTGAGTAATAAGTGTTTCTGTAGTTCAGGCAGGTGTTCTTGTGCAGCCCTGGCTTTGTCAAGCGGGAGTTTTTGCTTTGTAGTTGCAGTAAAATGAGTGAGAAAAGCTATCATTAAATGCAGCCTCTCTTGTTCATCTCTGTAATATTGACTATATGCTATGCAATGTTTCAGTACCTCCAGAATGCCTTCAGACCAACGCCTAGTTGAATGCTTTTATTTCTAATTCTCTGTCTCACAGAATCTCTGATTTTTTTCCCACTTAAACTGTTTAAAGGTTTTAAGCATTTATGCTGCCACTGTTTTGTTGCACAGCTTATAGATGTTGCCTTACACAACCAGTGAAAGAAGTAGCAATTTCAAAAGCATCAGGATGATGGAAAGTAGGAGTAAATAAAATCAATACTGAACTTGTAGCACTTCTTCCTTCCCTCTCCTGCATTTTCCAGGGGGGAGGAGGTAGGGGTTTGTCACGATGTTTTATGAAGGTAACAGGGCTTTCCTATGACACTTACTCAGAGTGATGTGTGGTGGGGAACAGGGAGCTTCCATGAACCTCAGTAAAGACAGGAACAACTCTCTGATGTCCAGGAAAAAATTATGACCCAGAAGAAATCATTCTAGATCTCCAGAGTAACCACCCGAAGTCAAACTGTGGAAATCTTTGACATATTTTGTCAAGTCCCCAAAATCTATCTGCAACCAGGAAAAGGCAGTGGATATAAAAAGTGCAAAGGAGAAAAAAAGAAAAGCAGCAGCAAAAAGTGTAAAAATGAAATCAGTACATTGGAAGTGATTGTGAAAATGTTGTTCTTCTCACTCACAGCCCTATATATAATTACTGTCTAGCACCTAAGTCCAACCATGTGAGTGCATTAGAAATATCCAAAATAAGCAGATGTGAAGAGGTGACACAATTGCTACCTCAGTAAGGTAGGTTTAAATTTACTTGTACTCTCTAAAAATTCAACAGTTACATTTGGCTGGATTATTAAGAATTTTATGTCATGATTTTTCTCTACCTGCATCCTGATGTTCTACTACGAGACTATCGGAGTACTGACACATCAAAACCCCATTATTACTGCTTTCATCATTAGGAGAGAGCAACACCTTGAACTTGGTTGCTACAATGGCCCTTTTCTGAGAGATGGATGCTATTACAGGGTAGATTTGTTTCAAATACAAGTTGCTTAGAAACGCACACAAACCACTTCACCTGTGGAATGAAGGATAAAGCAGTATATGTAGCTCTCCCTGGATGGATAGTTGGAAAACAAGAAGGTTGTAAATATGGACGAATTTGTATATGCATACACATATTCTGTTTTAGCATTCAGAAAGTAAAACATTGTGTGTACTTTCCTAAATACATTTCCATAGGCACCTCTTTATATGTGTCCATGTTAATAGGTATTTAGTGTATTAAAATTAGCTTCTTTTGATGCATGCTAAAAATGAGGTGAAGAAGTGTTTTTCGACTCATTTGGACCATCCAAAGTCATCATGGTCAGGGTGCTAATCCTGATGACAGGCTGCCTGCTTCGTCAGAGGAGGATTTTTCGATTGAGCCGTCTTTTTTGGCACGCTTAGTAATCCCTTTCCTTGCATGTTTCTGACTTGTCAGGAAGATGCCAAGTGCTTGTCTGCTCTCTGCAGTACGGGTTGCATCAGAAATCACCAGCAGGGCTACCAAGGCCTCTGAGCTTGGAGCTGAAGGGCAGGCACATGCCCTCCTCACGCTCCAGACCTTGCTGTCTGTGCTCTGCCCTAAGAAAGAGAAAATGCCTTTACTGTTTGCTGTCGTTGTGTACTTCGGGTGTTGGTAACGTTTAATATGAACACAGGAAGGTCTCCTTCACCTGTGTATGTGTTGCCCGTGCATGTGGTCACCCAGTCTCGTGGCTGGGTCAGCCTTCTGACCCAGCCTCCTGCGCTCTGTAAGACTTAGCCCACGGGATGGGGGCAGCACAGTGGCTGTGACAGAGGCAGCTGTTATGCAGGTACCAACGGGGAGCACTCAGCATGCCTTTGCTGGGGCTGGGGAAGCAGGGGCAGGAAAGGAAGGCAATACAGGGCAGAGCAAACACTTGAGGAAAAAATAGCCGTGATTTTTGAGCCCGAGAGCATAATCTGTGAATATATTCCAGACTTAATGTTTTAGGTTAAAATTGTTTCTAGGTAGTCATTTGAGACCTTATCTCAGTTGAAGGGCCTAATCCCATAGAGGTCTTGCGTATGGGTTGTATTGGAAGGACATGGGACTCAAAATGTGCACCTTTCCCTGGCTACCTTCCTTACAACTTCTGTCAAAGAAAACAACCTGAGTACAGTGACAAGTTTGCCCAATGCCTCAGCTTACTGGTGGACCAGCACACCATTACTGGTGTACTGGTCCAGCTTACCCCTCTTGCTTACGCTGCCTCACCTGTCATTGGCAAAAGAAAACTTCAGAAAATGTGACAAACATGGTTTTCTCAAAAAATCATGGAATAAATTGTTAACATTTACTCCATCCAGCTGTCCCAGGATGAGGGGAACACAGAGGTGTTTGCTGCGACTGTAGGGAAGAGAAGGGAAGGAATAAGCAGAAGTTGTATTTATATCTACTAATGAAGCTGAATGGTAAAACTGATTGAGGAATCATGAAAAGCAGGGCTGTAGGCTGTCCCTTAACTAGCAAACCTGTTTAGCTGAGAATTAACGTTCTCCAGTTTTGATATAGTTTAATCATAGTTTTGTTTTCATCCGCGAAGCTAGCATAATAGCATGAAGGAGATTGGAGAAAGTGGCTAAATGAAAAGCACCTGATATAATATCTTTTCAATATCAGGCTGCACCTCTGTTCTGTAACACCCACCTACTCTTAGATGGCCCATCTTCTTGAAATGCACTCTGCTTTTAATAAGCTTTTGCATACAGTTTTTGTGAGACTTTTTCTTAGTAGTCTAAATAAGTAAATACTGATAATTTTTGAGCAAAGTTACAAAAACATTAGAGTTACCAAACTAATATTATGAAATAATATCTCTTTTCAATTTTCTGTGGGCGCTGTTGTGTACTAGTCCTACAACAGCATTTTCATCAATCATGGATCAAATCCAGGAATGCGTTTAAGTCTGTGAGCCCCATTTAGTCTATGCTCTTGTGTGTGCACATGCTTAGATGTTTTGCTTGATTTGCTCAAAAGAATTCAAGTCAGGGATCTCTGAAGTACTCATAAATCCTGTGTATCAGTGGCAGGGGGAGGGATACCGTAACCTATCTGTTTCCAGAATCCATGACCAGCCTCTGAAGGTTAGGAAGCGTTGTTCGCAGTGGCGATCCGACAGTGAAGTGGCTGAAAGTAGAACAGGAGAAGATGGGGATTCCACAGGTTTCCTTTCATAATATCGATCAAAGGCTTTTAAGGGATAAGGATCATAGAGATGTGAATTGAGATATGAAAAAGCACTATTTATAAAACTTACTGAGTGATACTTATCGGCTATATTTGGATTAGCCTCCATTTGGATTAGTCTCAGACCATCAAGGATTACTTTCCTAAGGCAGAAACTCAGAAGAAGAAAGCTCTTGCAATTTATCATCGAAGTTTTGTGGTTTTTTTCTCCCAAATTTAAATGCTATTTCCTCACTCCTACCCCCGCAGTATCCCTCTAGTAAAGGTTAAGTCTTCTAGACCTCTGTCAGTGTACAAGGGAAGACAAAGCTATAAAATATGAACTGTCTTTCCATTTCAGCATGCCAGCAAAAAAACTTGACAATGAAGTCACCCAAGAGTCTTGGAGTCCTCTGCTTGACTGTGCTGGTGACAAGCTGTTGATGGGTGTAGCTCCTCTAACTTGCAATGCCATGTTGGCATGAAGAAGGGATTAAGGCCCATTTTTGATTTATTTTATGAATATAAAATCCATGTCACTAGAGTACTAGATAACAGCAACCATCGGTAAGTCCTCGCAGCAGTTCTGCTGTTTGGGTGTGATATGTAGCCGTTGTGCTTCTGACACAAAGCGAGCAGATCTGTCCAATGCACCTTCTGCTATCCCCAGTCTAGTTCTGTACCGGATGTTTCCCGTGGATGCCACGCAGTGGACCTGCAGATGCTCCCAGGTGCGTGCAGTCTGGTTGTACCCCACGCACACAGTAGATAGCCACCTCCTTTTCAGGACAGGGCACAGCCCCTCTGCTGTAAATCTTGGCTGAGAGCCAGAGTCAGACATCAGCACGTTGCTCTGGGGCTGGAAGTTATGCTGATCTCAGTTATATTTATGCCTTCAATCAGTGCTTCATGCTGCTGCATAATGCTCAAGTTAGCACAAATGGTTTAATCTCCCTTCATATCACCCTGCATCCCAGACAAGAGCAAGTGCTCAGGTCGCAGCGGGATCTTGCTGAGCCCTTGGAGCCTGTGGGGATTTGTGACAGTGTCCTTTTGTCTCTTGACCATTGCTCCAGTGATTACTGCCACTTTCGGTGAAAGAAGCCTTTGTCCCTGGCAAGGAATGGTTCAGGCTCTGGGATTCTCATTCCTGCGTTTGTGACATTCGTGAGAAATCCTGAACATCCAAGCTGACCACCTGCCTCCGCAAGCTGCAGCTGCAACAGAGTGCTGAGCTGGGAGGTGCAGGGATGTGGCCAATTCCTCTTCCTCCTGCTTCTGGAAAAAAATGTTAGCCTTCACATGCTTGCATTCAAAATCGCTGTCCTCAGACTTAACTTTGTGTCTCATAAGTAGAAATAACTGGCTATCACCATGCTGCTTACCAGCAGATCTCTGACCTCTGTGAGAAAGATGATTATAATGTTATTCCCACATTGCAGTTGTGAAAAGAGAGACATAGTAAGATGATGAGACGTGCTTCACGTTACAAACCAATGGAAAAACGTTTCACTGAGCTTGTCTGAGTGCTGAACAGGGCTGTGAAATGCCAGTCCTAGGAGGTACTCAGCACTTGGATCCGCAGCAACCTGCCTTAGCCTTGAAGTTTGCTCTGCTTCTGGCTCACAGTGCAGCCAGATAAGCTGCAACCAGTATCATGCCATGGCTTTAGTTTCTGAGACAGAAATGAGCCTGTTTTGCAGAATCCCAGTGCTTTGATTGGTCTTTATGATGTCATTCAAGGTAAATACGTATTTTTCCATTAGAGAGGGAAAATTAATCTATTTTGGTACATTTTATTTTGCCTGAAACAATACAGAGAGGAGTCAGGAGCAAAGGCACAATGGCCGCCAGCTCAGTGTCAGTTCCTTGCCTGCCTGTCAGTGCAAAGCCGGTGTGTGAGGTGAGGCTGGACAGAAAGCAGCGTGACTGCTGAGCGGAGTGGAGGAGTATTTATTGAAGAGTCTGCATGCAGCCAGAGAAAACACAGACCGCATCCTGCATCTGTGAAATCCAATTGCATCACATTTTATAGACACCCAGCTAACATAATTGAGTAATTCTGTTTATACAGAAATCATTCTTGCTGGTTTGCTCAGCCAGGAGTGTAGTGTCACTGGTAACCATGGCACCACGGTCTTTGCATTTATCAAACTCCTCACACTTCATTCTGTGCTGGCCTATAAAAATAGTAATAATAAAAAAACAACTCACAAAATCAGGTCCTTAGCTTTCTGGTGGTCTGGGGGTACATGGATGTACCAGTCTGGATGTGTCTCTGCCCCCAATGTTTGTGCGAGCAATGCAAAGCACTGGTTCGTGATACATTCAGGTGCTGCCTCCTACAAGTACCCCCTGCACCTGCGTGCCCCGTCACAGCGCTCTGGGTTTCCCTGGGGCACTGCATGGCTGCTGAAAGCAGCGGGAGCTCTCGCTGGCCCCATGCCTTGCTTGGCCATCTGGCAGGGAGCACAGGCTCCAATGCCACCTGCAAGGGCTGGTTGACTTGATCCAGTGCTAGCTTGCTAGTGAAGACAGATTCTTTTCCTAGGAGAACGTCCTAATGGTGGAGTTAGCGAACTCTACACACACAGGCTCTGCCCTTCATGCGGTTTGCAGATGGTTTCTTTTTCTTCTGTTTTTTGCAAGCTGAAGCGTACTTCTCTGCTCTGAATCCCCTCTTCCCACTTTGCTCATGCAGGTGCCATTCAGGCTTCTTCCTTGGAGGTGAAAAAATAGCTTTGAAACCTCTTGAACTGGGAAGGGATTTGCAAACTCCTTCATGTCTTGACACTTCATGGTAGCCTTGTCGCAGAACTGTACATAGAACAGGGAGGCAGTGGTAGCTGCCTTTAGAAAGAAACACTTGGTTTCTGGAGGGGAAAGAATAAAAAGGCTTTGAGAGACCCAACTGTGATTGTGTGAAGGAGAAGACATCTCTGCCCAGACCCTAGAAAGGCACTACCTGCTAAATTTCAGCATTTCATCCACTTCTTCCTGTGCAGAATAGTCCACAGAGTCCCTGGCCCTGCTTGGCCGCTGGTGACAATCTGGGTGCTGCGTGGATCATCTCAAAACCTTCCCAGATTGGTGCAAAAGTGTCCTTTTCCTTTCTGGGGGTTCTGGTGCATAGGTGAGAGCCAAGGTGTAAATGCCACGAGCGTGATGCAAAACCCACGTTCTGTGGTAGCGCAGGGCTGGCCGGACCAGCACTCTGTCAGCTCTGCCGCAGAGACATGAGCTCGTACTGCTTCTGTTCTCA
The DNA here is from genome assembly GCF_040182565.1 of Anser cygnoides. NCBI lineage: Eukaryota > Metazoa > Chordata > Aves > Anseriformes > Anatidae > Anser > Anser cygnoides. The sequence continues at coordinate 8,740,352 of NC_089875.1, forward strand.
GGTGTGGTTTACAGCGTTAGCTTCACAGGGACTTAACAGGAGCTGAAATTCTGTTTCAAGTTAGTCTGAGTGCTGAGGTGTTGGTTTTTCTGGCTTTGAACCTGGGTGCCTGCCCTTAATTGACAGAAATGAGGTCTTACCTGAGAGTTTCCTTAAGTTGAACGTTTCATTTAATGAGAGAAATAACTGTATTGGTGGGTAGCGTTCTGCTGAAAAAGTGGGGCTTTTACTCATTTAATAATAAAAATAGGATCTCCTTACGCTTTGCCTTAAACTCAACCCAGACATGTACAGATTAGTTAGAAGGCTCTAGAAGACAGATACTTGTATGAAATGGGCAATTTTTGGAAGCCGTTAGCTATGTTATCCTGAATACTGAAGTGCAGTGTGTTTCTGATGGAATTACATACATCGCTCCATATAAATACCAAGTGTCTTTCTGGTGATTACTGCCTTTCAGTGAACAAGAAGTGCATTAATACTGATTAAGCTGCCTTACAGAAATAGAACATTTTCACAGGATTGAAAGCTGCTTTGCCAACAGCACTGTGTTGGGTACTGGGAACGGTTTCAAGCTCCTTAGCATTAATGAATGAGAATTATTAAGCATAAACAATTTTTTTTAAAGAGGATGGTTCTGCCAGTCTTGCTGATGTTGAGCTATAACAAGATATGTATTAGCAATTTTAATGTTACCTATATAACATTTGTCATTTATGCTCTGTTTCTTTTTTCTCTCTTTTTACCATCTTACCCGCCTTTAAGCTCAAGAGTGGTGGAATTCCACTGTGATTGATGTCTGTTTGGGCTCATAACTCAGCACGTCTACCGCGTGAGATTGCCTTGTAGGAGGCAAAGGAAAATTGTGCTTGTTCTTAGATGGTACGAAGAATGCAAAAAGGGTTGTGTAACATTTTCCAGTGACAGTAATAAATAATTTCCATATCTCTGTTTATAAATAATATCTTCTTGGCTTGCACCATAAACCCTTGTTATCAAAGGCATTTACTTATGGACTTTACTTAAAAACTGATGTGATAGACGTAGCTTCATTTTTTTAAGGCTTGCAATAAGGAATTACTGCTAAAATATTTATTGATGTTATATTAAAAATGATGCTGCATTTTACTCACTGCACATGGTCATGAAAGACCAGCAATAAGGAGGTTTTCCAGAAGAGCCCTGAAACAAAAGAACAGAGATATCCAGACTGTGTTTCTCCTCTGCCCTGCATTTTAAAGACACCTATGAAGCACTGAGAAAAGAAAGAATATTATACTGCCAGGACTAACACGTAATACTAACAATTACATAAATTGAAAATAGTCCCAGAGAAGCCGGAGGACCTGGAAATAATCAGAAGTGAAGTCTGAGTTCATTGACTGAGTTCGTCAGAGGTGTCAGCAAAGGGGACGTTGTTGTGCCAGCAAGGCCTAAGTCGTAACTGAACGTTGGCAGAGATGAGGAAGCCGGCGTGGATCGAACAGCACTGTCGGGCAGGTCCCCACTCGCGCCAGCCTTGGGCATGCTGGCAGTGCTCGCTGGGGCGGCAGCCGTTCCCCCAGAGCAGCTGGTGAGCCGGATGGGCTGCGGGAACGGGGAGCTCCCGCTGGTCCACAGCTGAGACACAGATCAGTGTCATTGTGTTTACAATATCAGCAGATCCTTCCCTAGCAGAAGTTGGAAGGCTTAAATCAGACTAAAGCACTGATATCATCAATATCTGATTTGCCACTGGCAAATTATTCCAGTATCCCCAATCACAAGTAGCTTCTGAACTTTGTTTTTCCTAAGCTATCAGAAGTAAAAGGAATCACAGTTCTTATGGGGCTTTGCAACTTGCTGGCGACTGACACCAAATACGTTATTTAAACTGACTCCATCACAGTCTGCCTCCTACATTACACAGCTTTTTATGGGACAACAGCTAGTGTCCATTTCTGTGGCTGCTGTAACCAGAATATCTTGAGATATTCTATTGGTTAGTTTTGAGTAAGAAAAGTGAAGCTTCACACCAGGCCTCATAATTCATTCAGTTGACCTCAAGTCATTCAGTGGCTTGAAAACCAGCATTAGATAATAACAAATATATTTTCTGTTGACAGCCTGTATTGGCAGCAAAAGCATGAAACCACTAAGAGACAGCTGGCAGGACTGCAAATTCCCAGACTGTCATGGTTCCCAGGACATTTTCTGAGCAACTTCACAAAACAAAGATTGCCAGGTGATGTGGTTTGGCATATCCAAGGTGTAGGGGCAGCCTGAAGTTGTGCTGCCTGCGAAGGCTTGTCACAGAAGCGTCCTTCTTGCTCTCCCATGTACTGCCGTGTTCTCCTTTTGCGCTGCAGTGCCCTTCCCTGGGAGCGCACCAATGCCAGCTAGGAGATTTCCATCTTGATTTGCGTGTGGTTTGTCTGGCCTTTATTGCCCCAAAGAAGCCCTGTCAAATTATCGTTGAGCTCTTTCACTGGCAGGAAAAGGTGGAACTAGGTAAAGAACAGAAGTGGATTTCTCCCTCCCTTGGCTCTGTTCGGTCTTGTCTGTGATGACTGTGCACTACCTCTTGCTATTCTGTAGCACCGTGTAGAATAAAATCTGATTCTTTGATTAAATGCCAACAAATTGCGGGATGGCAGAGAGCAAAAATAGCGCCTGACAGTCCTTGTATATTCCTATACATGCACACAAGCACGGACGTGTGAATCTTCCTGAAGAAGGCTGCAAGATTTTCACAAATCATCTGAGAACAGAAACAAACCCATCCTACCAGGGCTTAATTAATTATATTAATAATAATAACTGAATTACCAACTAAGATGAATGAGTGGGACAGACTACTGCCACCTGCCACAGGAAGTTATTTTTAGGGAAGCTTAGGCATTTTTTGTGGCTAATACAGAGTTGAGTGTGGTGTTTTCTGTGCATTAGGAGCCCCCAGCACCACACTGCTGCCCTACAACCTGCCCCGAGCACAGGGCTGAAAGCTTCACAGCTAGCAGCTTGCTTTGTTGTTGTCTGCACAGAAGCCACTGTGCTCGATGAGTGAGCATCCTTCGTTGCTGATGAGCTCTCGTGTTTGCGTGTGGGTTTTCTTCAGAGCTGAGGTCAGTGAGAGCAGTGCGGATGTTGAGGTTTTGTATGCTGTCACAGCCAGAGGAGTGATCACTTGTGCCAGATTTGTGTGTGTTCCTCCTGCTAATTAATTAGTTAATCTGCACCGGTGAAAATAGAACAAAATGCAGATGTTTTGGCAAAACTGACATCAGAGTTGAATACCAAAGGATTCCAGCTGGGCATAAAGGCACTCTCCAAAGACCTTGATGTTTCCAAATGACCACTGATTTGTGAAACCTGCTGTCAAGCTTAAGGAGAATTAGGGTTTGGATTTCTGGGTGGATGCTGGGGGATGAAAAAGAAATCAGGAGGTGAAGAAGAAGCAAGCAGGGAAGAAGGTCAATGAAAAGGGTGCAAGAAGAAAATGAAAACGCTGCATAAAGAGCAAATGCTGGCATTTTAGATTGCATTTAACATAGAAGAGCCCTGTTGGGTCCCTCTTCCAGCGGACTGTGTCCCGTGGAGAAGATCCAGCACTGTCACCACTAGAGGGTACCCTCGCATTTAGCATATAGGCTGTTGCTTTACGTTACTTCCGTGGCAGCTGGTTTGAAACAAGTACCGTGTACTAGGGAGGCCTAAGAGAGAAATTTTAAAAAGAGTCTGAGGACACTCAAAGAGGATTTTTAAAAGTGGATTACTACTTAAAGATGTTTGTTAAGGGCAATTTCAAAACCCAGTGATACCTCAAAGAGATGGAAGACCCCTATCCTAGTGCAGGTGGCTGCTTTCTATTTTTGTTCTTGAAATAGTGATCAATCTGATGTGTTTCTTGTTTTCTCAGGGTTTACTCAATTAAGATATTTGGAAATCAGCCTGCATCTAGTTACAGTTGCATTAAGGACAGGGAAAAAAAATCAGGGATGTTTTAAAAGCAGTCAGCATTGGCCCGATTCTGTGGCGGCCGAAGTCATCTTCTGGAGGAGCATAGCTGGGGCAACATTAATCACAGAATCGTTCTCTTTCTCCCTCCTCCCCTGTTGCTGAAGCAGGAGTAATTCCAAGTCAGTGCTTGTATTTATGCAAAGTAAAAATAGACTGAATGTTAATGCATGGTTACAGGGTATGTATTGCTATAGCCTATAATTTGGAGGAAAGAAAATATAAAGGTTGATGGAGTGCATGAAGCAGCAACAAATATGACTCAATCATATCTTGCCTGGATGAGAAAATAGTGGTCAAAATGGGGGAAAATATCTTGCGTTAGGAAAGACAGGGCTGTAGCAGACAACAGGTGAGGAAGGTGATGTGTGCGGTGAGGGAGGAAGGCCCTAGAGCCATGCTGTAAGGGCTCGGTGGGAATTGCCAGCTGCTCTGCAGCTCCTAAAGGCCAGAGCTATTAACAGATCGGAGGGAAAGCCTGAACGGAAAGGTTAGCTGTAATACAGCAGGAATTGCCAAAGTGGGAAATTAAGTGTTCTGTGAAGGAGTTCAGGGGATAATTGGATGCTGTTGAGTGAACAAAGGGACTGGCAAATTATGTCTGTGTAAATATATAGCTTGGTGAAATAACAGTTTATAAGAAGTAACCCTCAAAATGTTTTTTCTTGACAAATAAAAACTTGCAGGATAAATTTGTCTTAAGTGGCATCATATCAAGGATGATATGGTTTATGACCACTACTCAGGTGTGCTTATGATAAAAATAAGAGAAAAATCATTGCCTTGATGGCATATATGGCAGATTGCCAATGGGCTTCACTGGGGCAGGGATCTCAGTGTATATTTTCATGGAAAAATAGCATGTATTGCATATTTGTGGTTAGTGAGATGACGTGTCTGAAGAAAGCATCAAGTCTTGAATCAGAGACTGCCTCTGGAGAAGAAATCTGCTCTGTCCTTGATAGTTAATCACCCTCCATGGGCAAAAAATGTGTGTCAGGTATCTTTTGGCTTGGGGTTTGGGTATTAGCTGTATAAACCTAAAGACACAAGAAGTGTCCTAGAACAAGTTGATGACAGAGATTTTAGGGGAAAAAAAAAAAAAAGGTAATAATTTAGGTCAGCATATATCAGCATATAAACAGATTAGACTTACAGAAATTGTTTAAAAATATAGCATACTAACTACTCAGTCTCCTGACATCGGGGAGCATTGGTAAGAAGATGCCAACACATGGTGTTTTTTTAGCTGGTAGTGTGTTACTTGGAGGATCTGTTCATGTTATCGGTGCATAAGTATCTAATCTATGCAGATCTTAGATTATGTGCACCACATATTGGGTGGGTCTTTTGACACATCCTTGGTTTTTAAACGTATCAGAAACGTGCACTGTGTTTTTCTATTTGTGTTTGTTATTTCTTGCCAGCTACTATGGAGCTGTGTATCTGCACGTGTTATAATCTGTGCATAAGCTGTTTACAGTGCTTAATAATATATTTTCTAGTAAGTGAACATTTCTGCTCGTATTCAGAATATTTTCACTATTTTGTCTTAATTGCTTTCCCTGAAATAAAGGCAGTTCTCATTTAGGCAAGGCTCAAGAGAATGGGATGCAGCCTGTATAGGCTGCTTTTTCCTAGCCGAGTAAATGTCTCCATCTGTAGATACCTTTAGAAGTAAAGTCAGTGAGCTGCAACAAATAGGTTGTATCATTTCTAATGTCAAGTGCTAACCTCTGATTTTAACCTCTTTGATCCCTATGGCTCCAGATGAAAGCATATTACTGATTCCAAAATTTTTGCCAGCACTAATCAAGATTTTTGTCACCCACATGTGTATTCTGGTCCAATTTCATGCTAATACTTGACATTTTTACCCTGGGAAAATAGAGCACAGTGTTCCTTGCCTAGTTCTCTCTGCTCTTAGCTTGAAGTTGCTGATGAGGACTCAAGATGGTCCTCAAGATGGATGAAAATGCTCCATCTGTAGTGTCTTGTACTACATACAGATTCATTGTGCATTATAGTACATACACGTCTCTGTTTTGCTTTCTTCTCCCCCGTCCCTGGAGGCATATTGCTTGGTAGCTCGTTTGCAGAGAGCCTGGTAGCATCTGATCACTTCTGGCTGGGTTTCTTGCCTTTTGGCAGTCTCTTCATTTTGGTTACAAAGGTTACGTCTGCGAAGCACAATTCGTTCCCTGCCGAGCTATTTGAGCACCTTAAAGTAGGCTGGACGTCTTAAAAGGAGGGCAGGATCCTGAAGGGGCCTGAGCACAGCTGGTTCTAGAAGCAGACCTACTGACATCCCTTTATGGAAATACTAAGTTGTCCAGGTAGAGGTAAATAAAAAAAACAAACAACATTTCTCCTAGGATCTGAGCATCCTTAGGTATTTTTACGTGACAGTGTATTGCGTTGTGTCACCATAACAAGTGCAATGCAGTGTTGTATTTCTTGTTGTATGGATTGTCACGTTCCCAGTTCCCTGAGTGACTGAGCTTTCTCTGGGTGAAAAATTGTGAAAAACACATTTTGCAGACCAACTATCTGTCACTGAGAAAACCCATGAATAATTCTGAGTGAGAAACAGACCTGAGGACTTTGCAGTCTGCTCATAAACAGAAGAAGTTTCTCTGAATAAATAATTGGTTGGGAATCAGCCAGCCCACTCAACTTGTTACCAAATCCTTCTCAAAAGAAAAGTTTGGCCTTGTGGGAAACTACTTGCAGATAAAAGTTTTTAAAACAAATCCTAGATAGAATATTTAAAATTGAAGTCAATGAAAAGAAAATATTATTATGTATTGGGCAATGAACAAGAGGAAGAGCAAACTGCTGACATTTAATGACAGACCATTAAAATGTGCTGTTGTGCTATCAAAGCTGGGATGTCAACAGAGGCGGGCTGAAATGCAAGTACACCTCTTTGTGGCACTATTATTTCACTGCACTGTTGAAGAGGTACAAAGGAATTGCAGTGGCAGCAAACTGCCGCTGGCAGGAGTGCCTGCCCGTGCTGTGTAGGCTGCTGTCCTACTGCTGCGTCTAGGTTACGGCATGCCCAGGAAGAGAAGAGGTGGGCTTGAGTACCACTGCACCACAGGAACCCGCAGAGAATCTGCCTTCCTCCAGCTGTACGAGGAGCAAAGCCGTCGTGCAGGGCTGAAGAACAGAAGTAGAAAAGAGAAGCAGAAGGTGGCAAGGGGTTGTTTTTGACTGGTGTCCTGACTTTCACTGTGTCAGAGAAACAAGAGGGCGTTAAGTGTATTTTGCCCCAATGGAAGGTGTCTGGTTCTGCGCTGTGCTGCTGCTCAGAACCCTTGTAAACAGCCTCTTATGGGAATGTGCTCAAAGGGCAAAGCATGACGTATGGCCACAGAGGAATGGGGACATTCCATGTTCTAGCAGCACAAGACATCTTGTATGTCTTTTAAAATCCGACACGGTGAAGGAAGTGGTGGTGTTTATGTTGAACTTGTCACTGAGCGCTGAAGATAAGTAAGATAGCAGTGATTTTCCCAGGATGCTTGCAAAAGGATTTTGTAGATGTTTGGTGCTTGACATTGCAGCTGTTATGGTCCCATTAATGCTGGTTCAGTCTGTGCTAACAAGACTCTCAGACACCACTGTGGTTTCCCCCTTCTGCCCCTGCAAACTCAAATTGCACGAGCAGCCTCTGGGGTTGTTCAGACCCTGGCATTTAAGCAATCCGCCAGAAACACACTTCCCAAGCGGAAACTGGTTGTGTGGAGGCTGTGACACAGGACTGTCTCTCCACAGTCTGTGCCAGAGGAATACTCTGCCAGCAGCGGACCCAGAGCAAGGGATAACGGAGCCCGAGTTACCTCCTGGAGAAGCCCTTCCCTCACTGCAGACAGCCGGATGCTCTCCCACTGGAAGAGTTCCAAGGACATCAGTCTCCCAAGCCTAGGTTAGATGTCGTGGCTATCAGGCAAAGTCTAGGACACTGCATTGTGTTGCTGTCAGTGATGTGAAATCCAGAAACATCACAGCCTTTCTTTCAGCTGTCGGACTGAGGTTCAGGAGCTGGTGATCAGAGAAGTCACCTTTTCTTTCCCAAGCACAGACAGAAAAACCTTGTGTTGTCTGTATCACTTTTCAGAGCAAACCGTGTACGACAAAGGCCCAAGTCTCAGCAGCAAGAATCAGGGCAAGATCTCTGCCTCCTGTGACATCTCACAAGCTGACACCAGTTTGGGCTCTGGCAGTCTCACTGGCACTGTAGAGCACCTTTGTCCTGGGAGGTTGCCACAGCCATAAATTTGGGCATTTCCTATTATTTCCTTTGCTAATGGATGATCTGAGGATAAATAAGGAAAGCATCATTAGTCCTGATACAGGTTTCTTTTGCTTTATGGCTGCCTTATTTCAGGTAGTACTGCTGGAGTTTTGGGAGATAGACATAAATGTGCCAGGCTTCCACACAGTATAACCCACAGTATAACTTGGAGAGCCACAGCGCTCTGGCAGAGCTGCAGTGCCACAAATTTTTGGAGATTGAATTTTGTCCCTGATTTTTTCCAGGCATTCCTGGGGAGAAAGCAAAGCAGCAGGTTCACCGTGCCCTGTAGCAGCTCTGTGCATGCAGATGAACCCTGCACACCTTCGCTCCCCACGACGCTGGCTCAGCCAAGCGGTCGGTGTGCTGATAAGCAGCCTGCAGTGCTCCCGGCCGGCTGTGTTTAAATCACTCTTTTCATTTTAAGTCTGTGCTCATGAGCAGGTCTGACCAGAAGCTAATGGCTCTAGTTTTTGCCTACCAAATTAAATCCTATTAATCTTCATTTCTAAAAGGTGATACCTGCAGCCTCTAAGACCAGGCATCATTCACAAGCCCAGTGCAAGTCATAACCAGTGCTTCATGTGAGATTTCTGCACCTGAACTATCTCTTTGAATTAAACAACAGGTCTAGAAAAAGCCTTTGTTCACAACGAAAGCAGATAGTAAAATGATTTATGCTTCCTGTTAGCTGCTCGATGATATGATCAGTTAAATAGGGTTTGGTATTTAATTTTTACCGAGAGCTCATTCATTTGGATCACCTGTCTTGAAAGACACCGAAGAGATAAGAAAATAAAACATACCATGAGTAGTCTTCAGGTCCCTTCGTCCACTGTCTCACACAGCTCCTCGCCTGTTGCTGCCCGAGCCTGCACTAACAAACGAATGCTGTCCCTGCTTATGTCCCCTGCCCTGCACCAGGCTCCTCTTTCTGCAGAAAAATGCTTTCCTGCCTGTCCCGCATGGGCCAGGGAGGGAATCCGGCCCGATGAGAGCAGGCCCCATCCTGCTGTTGCATTTTGTGTGTCAGGAGGGCTTGTCAAGTAACACCAGCTAGGACAATATGCAGCAACTGCATCTCCTGGGTTGGAATGATGAATGTGGACTGCCAAAGATTGCCAAAACGTGAATCATTCAGCTTGATCTTTTCTAGGTGTCAGGGAATGAATTGCTGAAGGCCCTGCTCTTGATGGAAGTTCAGGACGTTAACCCAGCTGCACTTGGTCCCTCCCTGTGAAATTATGGCAGAAGTTGTACCCCAGATGGCTTTATATTTGCATTTTTATTAAATATTTATTGTTTCTACTCCTGCAAGGAACCATTATGTCGTAGACATCCTATATATTTTTATATTCCCATTTTCTCCTAGTTTACATGTACTACTGCCTGAAATAAACATACTCAATCATAAAAAAAAACATATTTTCAAAGGTTGCTTGAATATTTCCTTCCTGAGGTTTTATCCAATTAGCATTTGTTTTTTTAAAATATGGTAATTTCCCCGAAAATGGGGGAAAAGTAAAGAGAGAGGAGAAGCAGGGCAGGTATTTATGAGCCAATGCAAAAACATGCTATTAATAGTAGTGCTGTGCACTTAGGGTGCCTTTTCTCTGAATACCTTACAATGCAGGATATAAATGAATTATAAATGCTCCTTTCCCCAATTGCTCTGAAGTAGGTACTGCTAATTGAACTTCATAGACAAAGCAGCCGAGTGGCGAAGGTGTATGTTTCAAAGCCCATCTTCCCTAATCAGGCCCTTGAAGCATTTATTAGCTGTGTCCGCAAGCACCATTTAATACAGGTATCTTCAAGTGCACTCCTAATAAGGTGCCCATCGGTGCCCCACTCCAAGGGAGATGAGAGAAGACAAGCTGGTCCTGCAGATGGCTGTGGGCAGCGCTGAAGAAGATTTCTCAAGATGTTGCAGAGAGAAAGGAGCCGTCAGCCCCCTATGTGGCCCCGAAGCAGGAGCGGGCCCTGGCTGGCCACGGGCTGGTGTTGGTGGCAGCCCCTTGCTGCCTTGCTGGAAGGAGCCACAGGACAGAGGGCTTTGTCGTGTCACGCGAAGGCAGGAGCGCAGTCCCACCAAAGGCTCCCACCTTAAATAGTGCAATCTCAAACATGCTTGCAGAGAAGCAGAGCAGTCACAGACAGTTCTTGGGCAAGTCACCAAGGAGTCTTCTGCACAAGAGGCCGTTAGGTACTTACAGCCCAGAACGGGATCCAGTGCAGGACAAGTGGCAGCATCTGGCTCTAAATGGATAATAGCAGCAGCCAGCCCCAAGCCCCAGCCCGTTGCAGTTTAACCATGAGGCCATCTGTCTGCCACTGCCAAGGCATCTTTTCGCAGTGTGCCACCTATTCTTTTTCCTTCAGTGACTGAGGCTGGGGACAGTTTATCCAGAAGCACTTCTTTTTTTCTTTTGTCTGCACAGCTACGGAAGAGCTTTGTGACTGCTCCTGCTCGCTCAGGACTGTTGCAGGGAAGAGGGCAGGCTTTGCTGTAGCCCTGCATGCAGGGCAGTTGCAGGATTAGGCCCAGAAGTAGCAGGATCAAAAACAGGGTTTGAAGAGAGCTGAAAATGTGAACAAAGTCAGGAACAGACAGAGAGGGATGATCAGTGCTGACAGGTTAAAGAAGAATGCTGTTAGGAAACAAAAGGGCCAAGGGTGGAGTAGGTAGGTAGAGAGGGAGAAGTAGAGACCCTGGTAGGTTTTGCATGGTTGGACTGATGATTAAAGCGCATCCTCGATGAGGCAGCAACTGTAAGTGAATTTGGCAAGCAAGAAGCAGTAGTTTGGCTGTTAGCAGCACATGAGCTTCTAGGGGCTTATATTCAGTAAGGGCCCGCAGTGAGTACGAGTTGATGAAGCACTGGTGCTTTTTTTGCCTTTGTGTTTGCTAACTCATGGTGAAAAACAGGGGTTTGAGGTTCAGCTGGGTTGCACCTTTTATTGCAAATTTAATCACAAATGTAAAGTAAGCAAGTAAATCTCCTAGGATAATGAACTCCAAAGCCTGCACTGTGTGGTGTTTCTGGGATAGTGCTTGCCCAGATTTATCCTGTGTACTCATTAAATTGCTGTGAGTGTTCTTTTAGAACCCATAGATATTTTTACTGCCCTATTAAATCTAAATTAAATGCTTTTTCAAGACACTTATAGTGCTACCATTTGCCCCAGCAGGGAATATGCAAAGGAACTGTTTTAAAAGAAATCAGGGCATATTCTCGGGAACACTGTAATAAAGGCAGGGAAAAGCCAGTACCATGCTGGGCATCACTGCAGGTGTTCTGGGCTTTGCTATTTGATTTTGGCTTTGCTGATTAAAAAGCTTTGCTAAATTTGGATGGGAGCTGTGAGCAGTTCTGTCGGTAACGGTGGCACTGGAAAATAGGGCTCAGACCATGGCTGCGTGGGGCATGTCAGGCATGGGTCATCTCCCAGACCTGCTCCCGTTGGGTCCCTGGCATCAATGGGAGGCTGCAAAATGAGTCTGTGCCTCCGTCTCTCACCAGCTTGAGCTGCTTTCTGCGGGTGGTAGCATTACCCGTTGCTGCCAGTTCTGATCTTTCATTGGTTTAAGAAAGCACTTAAGTTATGAGACTGTTGTGAGAAATTTTGTGAGTAATTGTAGCTTAAGCATGTCTCCAGGGCCACTCTTCTGCAGCTTCTCCATGGGACGTGGTCATGTTGAGGAAGTGTAGAGGATGCTGTGTCTAATAACTGCCTAATGCTGCCGTCATTATATAATTGGGGTTATAGTGCTGTTAAGACTGCAGTGATGAAGTGAGAAAATGAAGTTGGCTGGCCGACATGCCAAATGTGGAGATAGTGCCCTTCAAAGGGATTACACAGAGGGAGAGGAATTCTGTTCATCTTCGCCCGTGCTGTTCTTAATGATTTAAAAAGTTCCTCATTGGATCTGCTACTGCTGTCTGCAACGAAGGCTTTAGGATGTTCTCGCCTTCGAGACTGTGACACCGATCCCTTACCTGTAATACATTCAAGATGGAGGTACAGGAAGTTTGCATTGCTGTAAATGTTTTTGGTGGGTTTTTTTTTGTTTGTTTTGTTGTGTTTTTTTTTTTATAGTGTACTTCTGCTTTTATCCTGAGACACAGTCATGGTAGCAGCTGCTCAAAAACTCTCCATGGATAAACTGTGGACCAAGTCCTGGCCCTTCTGAAATCAGTGAAAGATGGACTGATGATGACAGCAGGGCTAGGATGTCCCAGGTGATTTCTTTTGCCTTTTTGTCTCTTTGACATAACTGTCTGATTTATTTTTGGACCTATTTGCTTCTACAACACAGTAGCAAATACCTTGCCCCCACCCTTGCTATTTCAGTGCTGATGTTTCAATTTAAAAATGCTTCTTTTTGAGTGGATGTGAGCAGTTCTCCCTAATAACAGCATCAGTGTTACTATGGCTACAGTCTTCTATTGCTGGGCTTTAGAGTGTGAAAAAGAGAAAAATTAGTTCACACTGACTGTTAAACGTTATTAATAAAAACAGAGAGCAGTGGATATATACATTAGCTACCCTGCATATCTCAGAGCGCTGTCTGCAATGAATCTGTATTCCTTTAGTCTTCTGTCTTTGTTCCTCTATTGATATCTAACCTACTTCACCCAGTGGGGAATCAGAAGTGTGTGGTGTATTAGAGATTTCTCTAGAAATTTCTCTAGAACTCGTGCTGTTGGTGTCATTATGATTAATGAGTTAAATTCTTCAACAGATTTTCACCTTTTCTCTGTTCTTCTTCTGGACCACATTAGAGACTGAGGTATGGGGAATGTTGAGTATCTTTGACGTGGCCATTTTTCCTAAGCTCCTAAATTCAGGTGTGTGTGCATTCCTGTGGCCAGAGTATGAGCGTTGGGTTTCTTTGTTTTTTTTCCAGGCAGTGGCTATTTTTCTGAAAATGAAAGCTTTTTTTTTTTCAAGATGTCTGTTACCATCGTATTTAATAAAACACAAAACAAACTCTAAATGAACATCTTTCACTGATTTCCAATTTTACCATAATTTTTCTCACACGCTTTAAGATCTTTGACAAAATAGCTGAAATTTCTTCTGAAAGTTTGGAGCATGTGGTTTTGTTCATGGTTTTTGGCATGTGTTATACATTCTTACTTTGCTGAATGTGGAGTCGGGTTCCTGTGCAAATACTGATGATTTCAGGTTTGAGAGCAGTGTGCCAACCAGTAAACATAGATGCTGGGGCACTGAACGCAAAGCCAGGGGAGTGGCATAAAGTTCAGTGTGTTGTTCAGAAATGATTTTGTGCAATCTTGGCCAAGGTTTCAGAGTAGCTATGAATTATTCATTCACTCCATAATAAATTACACAGCCTGAAAAGGGGAAGTAGGATAATTTGGAAATAGAGGGTGTTACTTCTACCATCCTAATTAACAAGGTCTGCAATGTTATAATTTGGAAGGGTTTTCCAATATTTTCAATATTTAATAGGGGAACCTTTCAAGTTATTTAATAGCTTAAATTGCTTGTGAATTCTTGGCTTTTAACACTCAGTTACTAACAAGGTGAATTTTATTTGTTTATATTTATAATCATCTCAGAAACAATTTATAGTAAAATGATTTAATATTCAGAAAACATTTTAGCATTTAAAGATGTTCCTTGTAATTTTTAATTTACCCTTAGGAGAAGGATGACGTGCTGAGATTGTGATAGCAGCACACTGAGCCCCTGAGCCCAGGAGGTCCCTTTCAAATCTGCGTTACGGTCTCTGACTCCAGAAGAAATTCTTAATTCAGATGTGTCATTCACTCAGAAAGAAAGATGTTATGTGCAGAACTGTGTAGTGCCTGGTAGATGTTGCTCGATGTTGAATGGGACATGGTATCGTACTTAGGTTGACTCGAGACACGGCATCCTGGGTAGGTGATTCAGAGACACGTGCCTCCTAAAACATGAAGGCTGAAACTCCCAACTGCATGGACAGCAAATTAATTTAAGGCCTATGCATATTCAAGGTCTAGATGCAAATAGGATTATTGCAAAACAGCATTTGAGAATAACCGTAGCTACCTCTTAACTCAACCTTCAGCAAGCTTTCAGAAGCAATAACAGTTGTTTTGCCAAATATCTTGAAGGGCACAAGAAGTATCTTGAATGGCACAAGAAGAAAACAAGACCTGTCATCTGGTTTGTATCTGACTGTTTCAGCCAGTGTCCTGGTATCTGTACAGGTGCTTTCCCCAAGGGCTTTTTGGTTATGTTGGGTAAACTAATATTGTATCGATTTTAGTGCCTTTTGGACAATAATTTTCCTTAGCGGTCTGAGTTAACTTGTCCTTCTGGAAGGGATGCTCTAATTCCTTGGGCCAAGCCTGCTCTGCCCAAGCACGTAGAGCTGGTTAAGTTTTAAGGCAGACTCTAAACCAGACAGTGCAGTTTTGAAGAAGAGAGTATGTTCACCAAGGTATTAATAATTTTAAAAGAAAAAAAAATCTACCCACACAAATGGGAAAAGAATGACTATGTTTTTCTTTCAGAGCTGGGTTTCTGCATCGGTGTGGTTGAAAGCTCTTCTTGTCCAAAGTTGATGTAGAAAGATGACTTTTAATCATAGTGTCTGGGACATTGCCCATCTCCTTACTTTCTGTAACTACACGACTCATCTGTATGTGCAGCTTTGAATATTGCTGCAAGCCAAAGAAGAGCTGGTTGCTCCATAAGTATGTCACAGAGGGATAAGGGTGCCTTTAACAATGGTGGAAAATCACTAACTGTTCAAAACGGAGCATTTGGCAGAATTTAAATTGCTGTGCTCCTTTGCACAGCAGCTATGTTGAAATAGCACATCGTAGCTCTGCGCATCTGCCTCTTGAGCATGTGCAGAAGGAGCTCTGCCGCTGATGCTGTGGAGGTAATTACTGCTCTTACTCCTTTTGGTACTGCAGGTGTTATACAATGTATCTGTGCTAATACCATGCTACTGATCATCTGGCACAAGAGGCAGGTTGAAAAAAAACTCTTTCATACATTCTGATCACCCCTGCTTGTTCAATTTGTTGTCAATGGGATTTCAGAGGTCATTATTTAGATGTGGCAGGTTTACAAAAGCTTGTATTCCTGCCTTTCCTTTTAAAAAACTTAGGATAAATAATAAAAGGTAAAAAACACTTTTTTTTGGTCTTAAAATTCAGATTAGTTTTGCAGGGAAGTTTTAGGATCTATCTGATGCGGCGACAACGGATATTTTTACTGAAGAGTGTCTGGGCAGAACTGCACAATACTGGAGTTAAGAGCTGTATTTGGTACTGGAGCACTTGCACTTAGATTCCTGAGATGCCTTTAAAACCTGCTCTTTGAATATACCTTATATTGTGAGAGAAATTGGAGTATATATCTGTTAGGAAAACTTCCGGTTAGTAGCCCTGATAACAGCTTTGAATGTTTTGGAGCTGTTCAGTCAGTTGAGAAGAGGATGCCAGTAACTGCTCCTAGTGTCCGTATCGTGTTGAGTTTGAAGTACACTCTGTATTATGTGGGTACCGTTTTACCAGAGTGATAAGAGGATGTCTGTGATGTGAGAAATTCTGGACTGCACAGCTCTGTAAACATAAAAATGTCTTAATTTAATATATCCATCAAAGCAAGATCACTCATAGGCAGGAAACTTTTCATGTATACACTCACATATCTTTATTACTTTAAAACTTAATGCATAACTTTCTTGGGGAAATAGCATAAGCAAATGGCTAACTAATTGTCATATGTAAGGAAAAGTACAAAACATCAAAGATACAATGCTAGGTGATCAGCAGTTGGATACATTAAATTTTAATGACTTTGAGAAAGGCAACCACCTCATCTTTGATTAATAAAGTGTTGCATTCAAAATGATCATATATTTGGCATATGTAATAATATAAGAAAGGAAAAACACAATTATGTAGTTTCCAGTAGGTTTATCATGTTCGTGCATTAATTGAGTCATGCAAGAGCGTGTTTGCTTTATAATAGAAAAGGGAGGACATCTGTTCAGATAGAAACTCTTGGGCATGTACACAGGAGACATTTTTTACACTTATCATTGGTTCCTTGAGTTTCTGGCAAAGGCAACGTTTTGAGCAGCGTATTAAGAAGAAAAACTGTGGCTACAAGTATTTGTTTGTCCTTTCAAGTATTTTCAGATCTTGTCATAAGGGCTGGAGTTTGATACCTGCTGTAAGGACTAATTACATGCTTTTGTTTTTTTATTTTGTACTTATGAATTTGTTTCATTTTTTATTTTCCTTTTACTTTAGGGGGAAGTATACTGATCTTTTCTTAGAAGTTGTCACTTCTATCAACCCACTGAAGTTGGCCGTCCTTTAGAAAGCAGTGAGAGAGATTTACTCACTTTGGGACAGAAAAAAGAGGGACAAACAGGCGGTTATTGAGTGTTTAGGGCAAAGACCTAGAGCCTCTGCTCTCAGAACACTTTATATCTAATGATTTCAGAACTGGCTCATGAACATACGAGGGAGCAAAGGTCAGAATCATTGCATCCCCATGCTCCCAGTTGAGTACTTGGGCCCCGTAGAGTTTATTACAGGCTACAGTGCTGTATTATCTTCTGTGCAAACTCCTTGTAGAGCCATAAATCTCATATTCCTTCTTGCACATCAGCCCAGCTCCATCATGAGAGCTGGGACATACCTTAAGCTATGGGGCAGATCCTGCCAGTCTCCTGATAAGCAGAGATACAATGTTTAAATCTCGATGTTTAAAGGTTCACAGGGTGTAAAAGTTTTCCTAAAATTTGCTCTGATGTTTTCATTTTAAAAAGAAAATGCTGCCTTTTGTGAGGGTCCTGATATGCGTAAGGAGCATGTCTCTAACATCAGACTCTCTGGGAGCCAAAGGCAAAGGAACACCTAGTTGCTGGATCCCACCATGATCTTCTTGAAAGAAATGTGTGACTGCTCAGGCAAGTCTATAAACACCAGCAAAAGCAGGAGAGTAAGTGCCTGACAAGAAGCTCTGCTGTTCCAGGAACAGGCACAGCACGTGACTTTTGACTGTTTCATTTACTTAGGCAGTGCTGCCTGTGGTCACACATTCTCATTTTGTGTAGCTGTTGAACACCTTCCTGCCTGCCCTTGACTGATCGCACAGAAGACGATTGCGTTGTGTTTTATGATGCTGTTGTATTAAATGCTGCAACCGCTTCAGTATTATGATGTATTATTTACATATCCAGACTGGACTGCTGTAGCTATAAACAGAGAAGTCTAGTTGCTAAATTCACTAGTGCCCAAGTGTCAAATGTTATATGAGAAATGTAGACAGCAGACTGAAGAAAGAAACAAGATAATTTAATTTCATATTTTCTTCTGTAAGAAGGTTTTGATTTTCATGTTGATTTTGTTTGCTTGCTAAGCGGAAGCTGTCCATCGTGGCTAATGCCAGGAACTTTCTTAGTTCCCAGGTCTCATTTGCTCTTTCTCCCACCTTTCTGCTCCCCACAGATTCAGTTCTCCAGCAGGAGAGTTGGTGGGATCTGGCCGGGCGATGGCTGCTGCACAGCCTGGCAAAGTCCACACAAACTGAATGGGTCAGGAGCCCCTCAAAAAAGGAGCAGTCCCTGGCTTTGTTTCCACACGTTATTTTCCTTCATTGCCAAAAATCAGCCATGGCTAAGTTCTCCCAAGTCTTCTGTCCTGAGAGCACTTTACTGAGTTGGGCATGATCTTCTTTCTTGTGTTCATCTGTCCTGACACCTCCAGTTGCCACCTTCTGCTTTGAGAACTGTGCTTGTCAGCTGTTTGGCCTTGTCAGGCTTTCCCAGCACCACCCTGTCACTGGAGCTCCGAGACAGCGTGCAGAAAGCAATATAATTCAGCCTGACTGGTGACTGCAGTTCCTGGCTTGGTGTCTTGGGGAGCGCAGATCTGCGCTGCTGAGTTTTCTGTGCCTTGGTCCTTGTCCCCTCGCCTTGTCTGCAGATGTTTTGGACTGATGCACCCTTTCAACCAGATGTGACAGTGGGATAAAATGCTCAGGATTTGAAGCCCTTAATTTGGGGATAATCTTTTCCTCAGAACTGGAGTCACAGTCCAAATTTGAAATATTTATGAATCTTAATTAACCATAACAGCTCAGAGTGTCTCCTTCAATCTGTTTTTGTTTCGTAGCACTCCTGGGCTCTCTCCATCTCCTATTCATTCTGCTGTACTTGATGCTCCGTAACTGCTCAATTAACCACTCCAACATTGCAGTGCAATTGTAATGGGATTAGGAAGCAGCAGAAGGATGAATGGATACCATGGGTATTTTCTCTGGGCATATTAAATCTTTAGAAGCAGCGGCAGTTAATGTGGTATGTTTAACTACAGCTGACACACAGCTATGGGTCAAAGATTCACTTGGAAAGTTGTGGGGACGGGTCCTCGGGTAGTACAGGTGTCACAGCTCTGTCAATGTTGAATGAATTCCCTTATGTTTATGGCAGGGAAAGTCCAAAGAGGAATCAGTTCTGATCTCTCTGTAGTTGCCTAGAAAATGTTTTATTTGTGGTTACATTTTATGCATTGCAATGTAAATTTGCGTGTCTATATTTTAAAAAGGGGTTAAAAGTTTGGGGGGGTTGACCTAAAGCCTCTCTGCTGTTGGTAGAAAATTCTTATGATACAGGTTTTATAAGGCATTTTGCAAAGGAAATCTCAAACATTTTTGCTCTGATAGGATTATAACAGTAGATTGTATCCTCTTTAGATGTTTTACAATAGCATATACATGTAGCTAATGGGCACTACTTAGTAAAGCATATTATCACTAACTGAAAAGCTAAAGAAAAGACAGAAGGAAGCCACCGAACGTTTCCATTGTATCTCATATCTTAGAAATAACTCTTGGGATTTAAAAATGTCGAAATAATTTCAGAACTCCAGTGGAACAGAAAGAATTTAGAGTATTCTTTGTGATGATAAAACAACCGTAATAATTCCTGTAATTTAACCATAGGAAATGTTAATATTAAAGTGCTGAAATGGATGAAGTTGTTAGCAAAAGTCAAATAACTACAAATGTGTCTCAAATATCACTTTATCATCTATACTTGAAAGACATCAGGGAATTTGGCAGCTGGAACCAAAATCAAGCAGAGGACAAAGTAAGGGTAACGACTGATAAAAGGGACATGAATAATGTATGTTAGCTCAAAAGTCAGCTCTGTGCGACACCTGCCAGGGAGGCACCCTTTAGCAGAGATCTCCCACGCGCTGTGTAGGAGAAACCTCGGTAATCAGCTCCCCGCAGCACCACTTCTGCACCCCAGGGAGACAGCAGCCACTTAAACAATTTGCATTCTATCACTTCATCTGAATTAGGTGCTTTTCATAATGGGATATGACGAATGTGCTTTGTATCTTGCTTCCAAAAGGGAAGAGAGTGTCAAACGTTTTGCACTTCCACATACAATTCCTGAAGCTTCAGACCTCACCCATAAACCCTGAGGTACAGGTAGGGAGACCACAAACTCTTTACAGTTACTCTCCCTAATTTAATTCTCTGCATCTACATCCCCCACCTCATCTTATTTTTCATTTATTTAAATGAAAAAAGGGGCATTATCTGCAGCACAGGTACAGGTCTTTTGACATCAGTAAGGGTAGAAATAGGACTCACGTAGATAAGGTGTGATGAAGGAGCATTAGACTAGCCTGCGAGCAGATGGGAGGTAGGATTTGGATTAGTGTGTGATAGCTATCAAGGATAATGAATCAGTGCATCTTTTGAGTTCTGAAATTCCAGATTTCCAACAGTAAGCTTAATACAGTGCCTGAAGATAAGCAAATTGCTAAAATGAGAAGCAGAGCCACACACAGAAGAGAGATGGTATAGTTTAGCCTCAAGGGATAAGAGCTGAATAAATGAACGGACAAAAACAGCTCAGTTTACCTTTCCCTATTTAAAGAAACTTTTTACACAGCTCACAGGGTTGGGCTCGTACTGTGAGGATACATTTTTGCATTTGGAAATAGAAAATGCAAATCTGAAAACTTGAGCTTTTCAAAGTTTTGACAAATGAGAGGAGATAAGGCTTTGCTATAGGCTACTGCCCTCTAATTTCTTCTTACAATATAGAAGTGAGGGAGAAGGAATATTGTATCTTTTTAATTTATGTTTGGCTTTTCCTTTTTTCTTGGGCTGTAATGACAAATTGTACTTCTACTTGCTTATGCTGATGAAGTCCAGTTTGCAAAGGCGTGAATTCCTTCAATGAGAAGTAGGTCTTTGGGTGATAGTTTTGCTAACAAATGCGTATATTTTTTTTCCTATGATACAAAATGTGTTACTGCTTTACAGGGTCACCTGGCTCATTGTGGCTTCACTTTTGAGTTCTTGCACAATTCAAAATGCAGTGCAAGCTGCCCAGGCTGTGAAAAGAGTAGTAAGTCCAAAGAGGCATTTTGGACATCTGACACAGCCTCACTGGTTATAAGGAATTCAGTTAAAGATCCTTCACTCCTGAACTATGAAGTAATAGTTTGTCCCAAGGAGAGTTCATGCTAAATATACGCCTTCTGCCAACTTAGACTGCCAGTGCTGTTTTATGGGAGAAAAAAAAAAAAAAAGGAAAAGATTATCAAAATAGAAATTTTAACCTAATCTTAATGAATTCTAATCTTAGTTTGTCTGTTAGCTTCTAAATGCCTGGACTTCCCCACCGAGAGAAGACTTCATGCCTGTAAAACACCCCAGAAGCCCATGACGAACAGCATGTGTGCCAGGATTTGTTTAGGCTCTGCTCTGGACGTCGGGGTGAGATCTTTTTGGCATTGCTAACTTCAGAGGAGCACTGGACCCAAGGGAACACTTTCTGCCCTTTTAAAAAAAAAAACAGCATCTCCTTGAGTATAAAAGGTGAATGTCTTTCACATAATTCCTGTGATAATTCTGGACTGGAACAGGAAAACAGCACATGGCTGTTAAGCAGCAGTTATCTGGGATATTCTGCAGGGTTGTACTCAGCATCGCTGCTCTTCTGCATGTTTATGACTTCAGGTCACAGTGTGTGTTGAAAGTGTGCAGCCCAACAGACATCAGTCCTAGAATCCCAGTTAGGCAAATGACATATTGAGATGTGTTTGAACCTGAATAAAGATGCCTTCCCAAGCTGGAGGTTGAAGACACTAAACCTAACCCCCACTCCATGCCCTAGTCCTTAACTTTTAGGATGTCTTTCTTGGGAAGACAGTGAAAGTGTCCATGGCTCATCCCAGAGAGGATTTATTCTCAGCAATGGCAAAAGACCCATATTTATTGAAAACAGATGAAAAAGGTTCCTCCACACACACTTTATCCTGGTGGATTTATGCAAGTCTGTCTTTGCCACAGAACAAGACCTGAGAAGCTGGACTTGGTGGTTCGTTTTGTCTGGTCTTTATGGGATATGATCAGTTGTTTACCAGAGTTGACAAGACCTAGAAAAAGCCAAGACGAATTGCTTTTTCAGATTTTCAGGACCTTTATGATTATATTTCAGCCATTAAACAGTGAAAAAACAGAGTGAGATTTATTTTATGCAAGGCAGTTATTAGAGACATCCAAAACAGCTTTTGAGATGAAAATCTATCGGCATTGCCATTTAAGCAGTACTTGCCCTTTTAAGGTACTGGTTAATTTGTTTTTGTTGTTTTTAATTTGGCAGCCAGACTAGCTGTGTTCACGCTAACTCCTGGTCTTCCTGCCCCAGCTGCTGCTCTTCCCTAACTCATTATTCAGAAGATCATTAGTGCTGTTTATGGGAACTGACCTCAGAATGGCTCACCTTTTTCATACCATCTTGTTTTGGGTATGTCTTTCAAATGGCATTGTAATTATCCTTCGGCCTTAGGTATGCAGGCCGGGGCTTCGCAGGGCAGCAGGGGGGTGCTGCTTGCCCAGCTGTCCAGTGGCTCTCGAGCCCTGCGGATCCTTGCCACCCCGGGGAAGGCAGAACACGGCCTGAGGCGGGGATCAGCGCTGGGCTGGCAGGTGCCGCATTGAAAGAGGGATAGGCCAAATCCAGCCTTCCTCTTGCCCGTGGCCCTTCCCGTTTCTCTTTCTCTGCCTCCTCCTTCAGCCACCAAAAGCTGAAGGACTGACAGAGGAAAGCCAGCTTGTCTTTCCTTTGTGAGACTAAGACCGAAAAGGGTGAGTTTTCACTGGGGGGCATTAAAATAAATAATAAGTAAATTAGTTTCTTACTTACTTGCAAGCTTTTTTTGATTCCTTTAAAAGTATTGGTTCCTTTGTTCAAACTTGAAGAAGCAATTCTCTGCTGACTGTTGGTGGAGTGCAAATGTGTGTAACACCCTCACTCATGCTTTTCTCTGGAGAAAAGCAATGCTACACACACATTTATTTTTCTAAGTGTTATTATACCTATTTTATCATCTTCCTTTTCACACCTATTTGCCAAAGGCTTAATTTACCTTTCAGAGCAGCAGGTGAAGATGGTAGTAACTGAGCTTAGCCAGGTTTGCAGTACTGCTGGCACTGGGAGGATGAGAGGGAGCTGCGTGCTCGGTGCAGAGAATCCTCCTTCTTCTGGGGCTGGCTGTGGCCTGAACCTTGCAGGGACCATCAAATACTTTGCTGAACCTTCTTCTGTGTATTTCTGTGGGGGCAGTCAGCTTCATAATGGCATTCAAATTCACAGTCAACATGAGAACATACATCAAAATAGAGGACTGGCAGATGTTTTGAAAAATATTTAGGGCGGTGTTGTTGGTTTTTTCCCCTTAGGATTGCCTCTTGAGCAAATGACAGAGTAGGAAATGGCTGTGAAGGAAGCAGCAAATGCCCGTGCTGCATTTCCCTTTTCCCGAATACGTGAATATCTAGTTTATCCAGTTTCTTCTAAGCAGGCTATGGTTTTTCAAGGTATTACAGGTACCTTGTAAAACCAATATTATATTTTGCTTAAATATATATAACTGGGCATCATGCATGCCTGCATGCATTTGTATGTATGTATGTATGACTTACAGCTAGCTATCTGATGTCTGTAGGCTTTTTTTTGTTGTTGTTTTTTCAAGCTGTATCTGTGATGCTATAGTCCAGAGTAGGTTACAGGCACACACAATGAAACAGGGAGGCACAAAGCCACTCATATGATGGTCTCTGGCATAAAATTCATCCCAGATGCCTCAGGCCTTCCCTTTTTCTGTCATCAGGCCAGCTGCTCTAACGAGTGCCTTGCAGAGACTTAGAGGCCCGGTGTGAAGCATTCTTGCCTCATAAGAGTAAAGAAAATTGGAAGCAGGAACTCCCCTAGTGCTTCCCCTGCATGCAACAGTTTCTTATTTTTATATGAAAAAAAGGTTTCTGTGGTATTCTTCCATGGATATTTCTCCATGCTTGTGTATTTTTACTATTTTACATATAATTGTACCAGTGACATTTTGTATGCTATGCTAAATCATTTCAGTTTTTGGAAGGCCAGTTCTGGCACCATGCTCTGTGTAGCATGAGATGCGAAAGGGTTAGGATCAAGGGATAGGAAGCGCAAATGGAGAGGCAGCATTAGGTCTCGGTGAATTCCTCCAGCAAGAACAACTGTCCCAGGCACTGCTGTTAACAAGCGGTGAGGCAAGAAAACAGACGTGGGAATCAAAGATCAAAAATCTGAACCGAAGTGTAAGATCAAAAGACTGCAAGTGCAGCTGAGCTGTGCATAGCCATCATCCTGCTTCTGTTTCCATCTAACCAGCGGACGAAAAGAGAATTTCAAAATATTTATTCCACTAGTGACTATCAAACTGGAGGGTTTGACAGCAGTGTTTCTAGATGCAAAAACAAATAGGGGCTAAAGCAGCATTCCAATAGCATTGCTAGGATTCCGATTAAATATCAATTTACATATATTTCTTATTTATAGGAAATGACCTGTAGGGTAAATGGTCCTGATGAGCAGTGCTCACAGTTGATTCTGCCCTGATGAAAGATGTTTTTTGAAATAAATTATTCTATTTCAATTATTTTTTCTTAACAATGAATATTAATGCTTGACACTGCTCTCGTATAATAGCACGTGTAGAAAGGCAGGTAGAGATTTGCATTTGGGTTTGGGCTTCAGATATTTAGAGATAGTCCAACTAGAGGAAGCCCAGCTTCCTCAAGTAAGTTGCTTTTGCAGCACCTCACTGCAGCCCCAACCAAGGCCGTCCTCGAAAGATAAATGACTCCAGTAGCATGGCAGCATGCCTCCCATCTGTTCTGCCTTCCAGAGCTGCATGAACACTGCCTTTTCTTGCAGACCTGGGGTCGCACTGGGGCTCCTATGGATTTCTAAGCAAGTTGTTTTTGTATCCAAGGGGGGCGAGGACAGGATTTTTATGGCAAGGATGTTTAGAACTTCACTGTGCCAGTAGTGGGTGAGTGGGAACATCTACAGGCCTTCAGAGTGCCCATTTCAGGACACTGCAGTTGCATAGCTTCCCTTTTTTGTATTTTCTGCCTCATAGAATTTATAAAATGCCAATCCAGTGACATATGAGTGTCATCAAAGCAAGGCATGGGGTTTGGCATCTGAATGATTTTTCATGACTGATTTACATAACCGTTCAAAATTGCACATCCTCCCTGTCCCTTTCTCTATATGACTTCTAGTCAAGTGTACTTTTTCTAAATGATATTGGAATTGTCTTTGTTCTCTTGTTTCAAAGTTCAGCTTACATTATAATGCTACTAAGTTTCTGCAATTGCAAGCACAGTTCAGTGGAAAGATAAATAATAAAATACAGTTCATCATCATCTATATAGTTAATTAGTATAATGATGTCTCATCAAATAATTAGGGTAAATATGCAATCCAATTTTCTTACATACCACAGCATGCTTATCATGTACAGCAATGTATTTATAATGTGTAACGATATGATTAGGTTGTAGTACACACTGAGTTAAAAATAAATAGGTGCTGATATGCTGGGTGTACCTACATCTAAAAGTTCAATATACTGTCTGTTTTGAGTTAAAATGCCTGAACATAAGTAATTCTTAAAATTGTACATTAGTAAACACCGTTGTACGTGACAACAATTAGATCACATACTACCTTCACAGTGATCCATCATCAGCACCTGGATATAGCCATCTTGATCTCTGTAAATTAGGAATAAAATGCCATCATTCTGGTGTGATAGAGGTGTAAATGAACCAGTGCTTTTTAGCTTATATATTCAGGGTCACGTCTTTTCATATTGCCAGTAACGCCAGTTGTCTGTCTGCCCACTTGAGCAGCTAGGGAGCAATTTTCACTGGGTCTGAGTGATGCCAGAGTGTCTGAGAATAAAAATAAGAGAAATGGGGTGTGATTCAAAATATTTAATACATTTCTGATTCATAAAGCAGCCAAAAATGTTAGAAATTCATCTCTTTGCTGAAATCATATTCATTTGCCTATTCATATAAAGCATGTATTTTCGTATCAGTGGAGACCTTTAAATTATGCAGATGTTTTAATCTCATTGATTTTTCTCTTTCCTCTCAGAGTAATACACGTTTATTTCATGAACCCAGTTTTCTGTGAAGTTAGTGGCAAATACTCCTCCATGAGAACATGTGAAGAAATCATTAGTCTGAAGACTTAAAGAGCCATTAGTTAGAGTACATAAAACTACACTAATAAATAGATACCAGATCAATCTTTAGTGTAAACCACAAGAACATTCATAATGTAGGCTCAGTTTCAAAATTAATGGGTCTTGCATTGTTTTGTAAAAAAGCAATTAATGAGCTGGCTTTGATCAGCTTACTGTAGATATAAAATGAACTAGCTCTGAAAAGGTTGAGAGCAGTGAAACCAGAACTGCTGGTAAGCTCTAAATGTCCCAAATGAAAAATGACTCAAATGTGAAATCATGGTTACACTGAAATTAATGGCAGAACTCGCTTTGCTTTCAGGGGAGCAGAGTTTAATTGTGTTTTGTTTTGTTGCCATTCCATAAAGCACGGTTATGAAGATTATATGATGACCTTTTTCAATTAAATCAAACAGAGGAAAACTAGATTAGTGTATATATGGAGAGAAATTAGTATAGAATGATTGTTTAGTAATGCCTGTCCTATTTAACCCTACTTGGAAGGAGCTATTCATTTTTTTATTTTTTGTCTTAGTTCTGTGCAATGTCAAATGCTGGTGCTTTTCCTAACCTTATCTAAACCAATTGGGCTTACAAATCTGGACTAGAAATCTTTGCAGCCAGCTTCTTCATATGGCATTTCCATTCCTTGTGCTTCGGTGCAGGTCATAAACAATATGCAAACAGCTGGGCTGATGATTTGCAATTTCTGAAGCAGGAACTGTAATGTCCTGAGCACAGCTTCGCCCCCTTGAAATGTAAGAACCAATGGAAGAGCAAACAGAAGGGAGCAAGGAATGAAGTCCACAACATCTGTCTTTATTTTGGGAAGCTCAAGTTTCCCGAAATGTATGCCAGGAACACCTTAATTAATCTTTTATCTCCATGACTCTCTGTAAAACCAGCAGTTACACGCAGGCAGTGAAATATATTTATTTGAGCACAACAAGCACACAGTTATTTCTTGGGAAAAGGCACTTGTAGACGGATTCAGCCGTTCCTTCAGAATCACTTGCAGGGAGCAAACCAGCTGCGCCCTTGATTGACAGTGGTCTGTTTTCTCTCATCCTGATGAGTCTGGGTCAGTGGGTAGTCTGACCATCAGGTCGAATATGTACTAAGGGCAAAAATTGATAAAGAATATGTTAGAAAAAGAGTGATTTACCAGCTGTGTGCAGTCATTTTAAGCACCCTGGGTTGATTGTTATCTGTTATTTGTGTGTAATGGAAAGCTTTGGACAGCAGGGCTGGGAAAACTGAGGTTCAGATTCACTGTGGTGGTAAAACACTGAAACTATATTGAGCAGGAGGAGTTGCCTCTCATTTATTTTAGTACTTTGGCT
The DNA here is from genome assembly GCF_040182565.1 of Anser cygnoides. Taxonomy (NCBI): domain Eukaryota; kingdom Metazoa; phylum Chordata; class Aves; order Anseriformes; family Anatidae; genus Anser; species Anser cygnoides. The sequence goes on from NC_089875.1 coordinate 8,767,591, forward strand.
TGCTTCATTTTGTTTTATTTTTGGCCAGACTGAATCAAGGACAGAATCAGCTGTTGGTTCTTCTGCTCCCTTGGTGATACTTGCTGAACTCTCATTGAAATTATGTCCACAGCCATAGTAAGGCATCTCCTTAAGAGCAGGGACTATGAGCTAATAGCTTAAATCAGTTAGAAATATGGTTTTCTTTCACTCACTACCCTTTGCTATTTCTTTTTGACTGATTTTGATGCAACAGGAAGAGATGGTAAATGAATAACTTTAATTTACTTCAGGATATATTTTCGGACCATTACAACCCTTCTTGTGAGGCCCAGCTAAGGGATTCTGACTTCATATCTAATAAGCTGTCCAACATATCTCTTTATGTTTAAACATATAGCCCTGTTCTGATAGCCCCTTGGGATCCTAATGCTTGTGACGCATGAGGCAGACTTCTGCAGAAATGGTTTATTAAGTCGTGGTTTACCTTTTCCTCGCTAGCTTCACAGAGGAGGGCCTGACCCAACGTTAGGGTTTGCTTTGAAACTGAACATTGGGGTTGGGAGGTTTTAAAGTACATGTGCGGCTCTGCGCAGCTTCACTTTCTTTCTTTCTCTGGTATTTCTGTCAGAAGCTTCACAACAAACTGGTAGCAGTCCCCTGCATAAACCACCATCCCTTTGATGGCCTTCACAGAATCAGCCAGAGGTAGAGGGGATTACAGATTTGTTTGAAGACAAAATACACTGCTACTTAGACAAACTGTGTGCTTTTGGAGAAAACAACGCTGTTTCATTTTCATCCTTTTTAGGTAACATGGCTACTTCTTGAAGAATTCCAGAAATCTCGCTCACTGTACAATAAGCCTTAGAAAGATTTTATCATCACCAGCCTTTTTTGTTTTTTCTTTTGACAATTTGCAGATACCTAGTTTTCTTTCATCTTTTTGATTCCTTAACATTCCTAACTCCCTGCCTTTTAGGGATGAAGAAGGACATTTTGTATAGCTGTTGTTAAAAAAAAAATCAGTCTAAAAGTATAATGTAAGGTTACTTGAGTTCAGTTCTAAATAAAGGCTAACACCAAGGTTAGTGAGAAGACTCACTGAAACAAAGTCACAAGAGCTTCTCATTGTTAGCTGTGTGGGGTATTTTCTTTGTCTTGAGAGAGAGCAGCTGGAATCTATTAGCAACTGGGAGTACCTGAGAAATGCTCCGGTAACAGAATCACAGAATCACAGGATCATCTAGGTTGGAAGAGACCTCCAAGATCACTGAGTCCAACCTCTGACCTAACACTAACAAGCCCTCCACTAAACCATATCACTAAGCTCAACATCTAAATGTCTTTTAAAGACCTTCAGGGATGGTGACTGAACCACTTCCCTGGGCAGCCTATCCCAATGCCTAACAACCCTTTTGGTAAAGAAGTTCTTCCTAATATCCAACCTAAACCTCCCCTGGTGCAACTTTAGCCCATTCCCCCTCGTCCTGTCACCAGGCATGTGGGAGAATAGAATAACTGTACCTTTGATAATTGTTGTTCTGGTATAAGTAGAAATACATTTTCAAAATAACTTGGGTGGAATAAGAGATAGAGGCAGGAGCAATTGGGAAGATGGAAAAAAACTCTTGACATAAATAAAGTAAAAAGATGGTGTCTGAAATGAGGATCAGAGTAGAGGGGCACTGGGTATTTTGACAAAGAAAAACAAGAGGTAAGTGTCTGCATATTACTTGCATAAATATTTGACTTTGGCTGAACCAAGCTGGTCTGAGTTGATTTCAAAAGTAATTCATATGCTGCACAACTGGAAAATACAGTAAAGTAAGCCACAACTGCGAAGTAATGTCTGCCTTACACAGAGAAAAAATATTACATCCAGTTTACTGCTAAATACCCAGAAATAAAGTGTTTCTGCTTCTCCTGGCCCGTAATGTACACTCACTCCATGTCCAAAATGAGATGTCGCTGAATGCTGATTGCAGGGGATGCCTGGCACGGGACTTCAGAAGCGTGTGCCGGAGAGTGTGGACATGAAGCTGTCTGGTTTTTTCCCTTCTGCAGAAATTTCAGGACTCCATTCTGTTAGTAAGCATGCACTGGCTCGCAGCTGCTTATCCCTGCCTAAGGAAATACCTGAAAATGTGCTGTTCCATCCCAGTCTTTCTTTCCTTTCTCTGAAACAGTAGAATTCAAAAATCTGCACTACAGGGAAACAAACAAACAAACAAACAAACAAGACTATAAATCAATTAAAAACAAGTTGCAAAGTTCAACTGTATCTATTAAAAACTACCCTTTAGGAATTGCTTACAGTTTGAAAATTCAATTGCGAAGTACTGGAAGGCATTTTTCTTCCCTGTCTGAAAGAGTAAATACATTCCACAAATATGGATAATTAAAATTGTCCTTTACTTATGAAATGTATATGATTTGCCTTTATTGAATATGCTTACCTGTGGGTCTGGCTTTTTGTGTGGTTATATTTAGCTAGAGAAGAATAGATGAATAGGCTGATAGATAGGGATGCTGTATTACCTGCCTGCAACTCTGGGTTTAATCCTCTTCTCTAAGAGCTGGAGCTGAACAGCCCCTGCCCATCAGTGCAAATGGTCAGATATTCTCTAGACTTGCACAGTTTTCCTGTCCTTCTGTTTCAAATCTGGCTGAATGCTGTGTTTTACCTTGCTGTTGAGAAAATTACTTTCCTGATTAAATTGCATATAATTACAATACAATTTGGTTTGAGTTTCCCATCTTTCAATTTCTGTCCTTTTTGTCTCATGTTGGACACAGGTGACAAGGAGATCTTAAGACCTGCCTTTATCTCTGTATCACTGTTATTTTATGTACTCAAGTGATGTCTCCTCCAGCTTGCTTTTTCTCTAAGGTGGGCAATCTCTCAACTTCTCTGCCTAGGAGAAGTGTTTCTGAATAGTCTTTTGTGAATTGCACCTAGTTCTGTTATGTTCTGGTGATGAAAACAGTCACTTCATAAAGTATACAAAATAATGCTGATGGGTAGTTTCTACTTGATTCATTATCTCAATATTCATGTTGTCACTTCTCTTTGCTTTTTTTGATCCGGGCTCTTCACCAGGCTGTATGCACAATACTGGTTCAGATTTAACCATTTTTTCAGATTTAGTTTGGGGTGTGTGTATGTGTAATGCAGGATATTTTTTCTCTGTAACAGAGAATTGTTTTCAATCTATTGATGTATCTTCATTTTCTTTCCCTTTCATTTCGTGCTTATTTTTTCCTTCTTTCAGTCTTTTCTTTCTTCCAGACCTCAGTCACATGCAAATGTAATCAAAGCCTTTTTGGACGTTTTAAGCTAGTAAATGCTACAATGGTAATGGCCATGAGCAGATCCATTAGTTCAGAGCAACTCAACTAAGCCAGCTGGATAAGTATGACATATATCGGTGAGGCCAGGGTTCAAGGCAAAGCATGAAGACGACAATGCCATTAGCCCAATGTTCCAGACCCTGAGATACGAGGCGTCTTTCCATGGTTTGGAGAGCAGAGTATTGTTGAGAGAACAAACGTCACACAAATGTCTCTCTCGAGCACTGAGACTGGTAATCAAGCACAGATGACAGTTTACATAGGACAAGTTTGCTCTCGCTTGCTAAGACATGTTACTACTTAATTAGAGATATGCTAATTTCTGTAGATTTAGAGATGCTTGTTATTTAGTTGCTACTACTCTGGCATATATCTGAAATTTAGTCTGCACCCAACCCCAAAGAAAAAGTTTTTATTAATGCAAGCACACAATGATTTTCTTTTGGTTTTCTTCTTATTACTTTTTACCCTTGCATGCTCCCCATATTCCTGTGGGTTCCTGGCAGATCTAGTGGGGAGGAATGGTGTTCTAAATTCATAAAGAAAAACATCAAGTCATTTTCCTACAGCTTCTGTGACTCAAAAGCATTACTTCATGTACTCTTGAAAGTACTTAATGCTACAGGTTTAACTTTCAGATAGGAACATCTTAACAAGATGTCAAAATGAGGCACTTGGATGCTTCATCTGACCATAATCCACATAATTGTCACTTTGCCTGCTTAAGTGCTCTTCTGTGCAGCCAAAAGAGACCTTTGGACAGCATGTTAACACAGGTGAGTTGTTTTTCAATTAAATGACTCTACGAAAGAAAATGTAGGGGTTTCAGGTACCAGTTGATTTTCATTGTGCAATTCAAGTTGTGTCTTTGTTACCCAGTAAATTTTCCTGTGAAATAGAAAGCATAGCCTTATTCTGTACCCATGTTCCCTACCTCTTCGATTTCCTGTTGAACAAGCAACACCAGAAAAAAGAGAAATTTGTGTCACATCCTTTCACTGACTATGTATATTGCTTCACCTTAAGTTCACTTTAACTTTGACATCACAACAGACTTTTTATTAGTAAAAGGTGTGTAACCCATGACAAACCTGTAGACTTAAAATCACAATGCTATTGCTTCCGAAAAGTAAATTTAAAATAGTATCATAGGATGCTTATGAAATCAATAATCTCCAATGCATCTGTTCCAAGTTACTGAACTGAGATATGGTTGCAAGCAGTTCACATTGCAAGCTTGTGAAAAATAGCAGGAAAATGAAGTTTTAGAGTTGGGCTTCTCTCTAGGTCAGAAGTCAAAAAAAAAAGAAAAAGGACAAACCCCAAACTTTTCTGAATCTCTGTTGGGTTGACTTATAAGCATTGCCTTCACTTGTGTGAGACACCTCAGTGCATTGGCTGTATCAGGGAACATAAAAACAGATCATTTTCTTGCTTTCCTGCAAAAGGTCAGTATTGCTAAGCAAAGAAAGAAAGAAACAAACAAAAAGTCACTGAATAAGAAAACATGTCCATAACAGCTTTCATATGTTTTGTAGTCTGGTGTTTTTATTCATTTATTTATTTATTTATTGAAGAGGTGAATTTTATTTCAGGCTTGTCTTCAGTTACGTGTTTATCTAAAGGCCTCGGACACTGTTTAGGACTTTCTCCCTAGATAATCTGATTTTGCCTACACGTCACTCTTTCTGTATAAATGATCGAAGCTCCTGTCAGAGAAGATGCCTGGCTCTCTCATTCTGAGGCTCGGCCAGATACTGAGTTGCTTCACATTGCTTTTTGCTCACAGCAGAGCAAAAGAGGAAATCTTGCAAATACACCTTGGAAGTTTTGAAAGTATTCTTGGTAACAGCCCAGAGTCATAGTTAAATCAATTTTTATTTATTTTTTGCAAGTGCAGGCATGCTGTTTGTGGCCTTCGTACAAGATGAAAACAATCCATTGCTTTGTACTTTTAGTTTTGCATCTCTGTGGGCAATGTTCTCCCTGGGGACCTGCAGAGGAAACTTAAAGCATGATCTTGATGATTGCTGATTTCAGCTACAGTACAGAAATACTGGTGCTTCTGGTGACTGTGCACATGACTGTCATGTACATTTACCGGCTTTCTTTAGACTTTGAAAAAGCCCAGAACTTTTTAGCTGCTGCATAAGAAATATGACCCAAAAGGCTTAAGAATAAGTAAGAAAAATCACTTTCTTTAGAGGAGAGGATATTCTATCACATTCTCAGGAGTTAGTGATGTGGGAAAAATAGCTTGCTCCTGAAGACGATTGGTACTTGTGTACCAATCCACCCGCCTTCTGCCACATCAAGCAAACAGTGATGATGCAGGGTATATTGCAAGTACTTTGACTCCTCACCTTCTCACCCCCGTTTTCAAAATCGTGTACACAGTTTAGGACAGAGAAATCGTTCCCAAGTGAGGAATTTGATAATGCATGAGAGTGTATCACAGAGCTGCGCAGTGGAGGTCAGGCTGCAACAATCTCAGGCAGGTACAGCCTGACACAAAAACACGCACAGGTGTTTCTGGGCTTCGGTACCAGGGCTGTGCTTTCTGGCTTCAGTGAGAGTTAGGTGCTTGATACTTGCGAAAATTTCCTTTTCCTCTATTTGAATCTTCACAGAATTAGCACCTTTAAGAAGTCTGGCTCTCTGACACCTTTTTCTGGCAGGGTACTTTGGTTATTTTCTGTGAGCAGGAAGGAATGCCTGGACTGTGCAAGCAGAAAAGTCAAAAGGAAAAGGGCCTCCATATGTCAGTTGGCACAGTTCATTCCCGGGCTTGTTGGAGCTCTTAATCATACCATCTCCTGCACGAGAAGAAATGAATGAGCAACTTCTCTTTCTTCCACTGAAGTGCACCTCACCGAGAGCCTTCTAATGACATTCCTGCAGCTACACAAATATACTTGATACCAGTGGCTGTGCTGTCATACTGCTTAGCAAAATCTGGATGTGTTCCCATGCCCTACACTTTGTTGCTAAATGCCATCTTCTTTCCCCACTCACGTACAGTAATTAAGTTATAGCTGTCCCTCAGAAACAGGGCAATGCTTACAGACCTTGAGGTAGGGGGAGATAATTGGATAATTTGTTAGGGTAGAAGCTAAATGAGAGCCGTTTTGTTAATGGTTATATCTTTCCATTCTTTCTTTTTATTTCAAGTCAGAGAGTATATTCACTGTTGTCAATTTGAATCCATCAACTCTGCTGTCAGCCAGCACTCTAGTTCCTTTTCTTATTTATTAAGTTGAATACCTTAAAAGCACAGGGAAAGAGACCAGACAGCACTGAGGATCTCTTTAGGTGATTGCCACAATCTGCAATGAATGAACAAACAGTGCAGTTCATCTGTCATTGAAGTTAATAGGACATGGATTCAGGGACTTCAGAGAGAGTGTGACAAGACAGGATATGTGAGGACAAAGGCATTAAGGTAAGGTTGGTGCAGGACCTGTTGACTTTACCTAGTTTAAATAAGGTTGTTTTCATATTGTATGCTCCCCTAAGCTCTGACTGTGCAGATGTGTACATAAGCCTGAAGTGAGGTTTCTGACCAATCTTATTGATTTAGGTGGATAGATTTCTGTGAAGAAAGTCAAACACATACAGTTTGGTAGGATCAGAGCCTTATTTAGGATTCATTTTGAAAAACAAGCAAGCAAGCAAACTGTCATTAAGTCATCTGATGCAATATTGCTAGCAAAATTTATCTGAGTATGAATAAAGTAAATATTTTGTTCACAACACCACCCAGGCTCAGATGTACAAGTACAGCCATCTTGCTGAGTTACATTTTCAGGGGTGTAGACATAAACAGTAACAAATCAGCAAAGGTTTTGAAGCTCTTTACAAAGGCAGGAAAATATTATCTTCATTTAGAGATGGAAAGAACTTTAGATGAGGTGCCTGAGGTCACAAAATAACTATTAGATTTGAAATCTGAGCTTACCATCAACCAAAACTGAAATGTAATTGCCTCAGTTCAATTGTAACTTGATTTTCATCTCCAGATTAATGTTTGGATTTAATGGGTAAAAAGGTCAAATCTTTTTAATGGAAACATTTTTAGGCAAATTTGCCTTCTTTATCTAGACCTGCTTTAATCACTTGCAGTCTAGAGCTCCACTGATTGTGACTAATTGTGCCACTGTGTTGTTAAAGTAACTTTTTTTAATAGAGGTTTTTGATGTTCATAGTTTATAGCTATGCTGCTGTTAATTAAAGTACTGCTGATGTTTGGACCAAAGCAACAGTGTGATAGTGGTCTCAAATACTTTTCTCTGCTAGGAAGTTTCTGAGATCTCTGGGGTGGTAATTCCAGGCTATGGTGGCCTAGGCCAGAGGAACACACAGTACTTTGTAATGCTGTGTAGTACTTTGTAATGCTACTTCAAGTATCATTTTAAAATTGTCACCTTTTGCTCCCTCACCACCTCTTACTTCCTTGGAGAACCATGTACTCATTTAGAACAATAGCAAGCATGACATCGACTTGAAACCAAATGTGGGGCTGGAAAGCAAATAATTTCTTCTGATTACATTAATATTTTATTGGAAGCAGTATGACAAATTGGAGACTGATTGCAAACAGCAGACAATCACTGACTATGGAGAATCCTGCCACTCCACTGGCACTTTAGATCCTTCAAGGAGCCATTCTAAATCCGCAGGAAAATAGTTCAAACATTTTAATTTTGTAATTTAAATTGCATTGCTCACTCAACCAGCTATTGAGCTGATTGTAATTATGAAAACATTGTGATGTACTTAGTAAAGGCTTAGAAAAACTATGACAGTATATTTTATTAATAGACTTGTATGTTTTCCCTATCATATCCACTATAAGTAATTTATATCAAACCAGTGAGAGTATAACAATCTATCCTCAAATACAAGAAAATGTTACCTTGTCTCAATCGTATTCTTCTCCCAAAATTGTGTGCAGTAGAGATTATTCATCACTTTTTCTTTATTGTACATTCATCTGAAATTATTACCTTAACTGTGGCATCTTGATTTAATATATGCAAATGCATTTTGTAACAGAAACCTTCACTATTTATAGAATGACTTTGACTATTTTCTGAGATGCTGCAGTCATTTCTTATTAGCAAAGTAAAGCCTAATGCTCCAAGCATCTACTAGCAGCTGTTTCCTGATTTAGCAACTGAAAAAGGCTGGTGAATTGGGCTCCTACAAACACTTAAAACATTTGGAAGGGATTGTTTTGGGTCAATGTTACACCTTTGAAATTTTCAGGTGAACTGCCAATTTTATTGAACTGTGAACAACACAGTCAAAGCTTTCCTTTGGCGTAGCAATGGAATTGTGAAACAAGATTTGGATCAGAGGGAGAACTGTGTGTTGCTGTGCTTTGGAAATTCAGTTTAATGTGTAAGTAAAATGAACCAGTGAACCAAAATACCAAACCCAACATTCCTGCATAGATAGAGGGTCATTACTGTCAACCGGAGCTTATAAGCTATAGGTGTATTTTTCAGCTCTCATAGACACTAACGCAGTGAAATGGCTTCTGCCAGGAATGGCAGTTTGTATGTGGCATCCCCAAGCTAGAGGAGTGCTTTAGCCTAGAGCTTATGCAGTATGACTGTCCTCTTTCTTCTGTCTTTTCCTTGAGATGTAAAAGAGATCAAAGAAGAATGCCTCAAGATTAAGTCAGAAACTGTGTGCCAAAAGGATGTCTGAGCAGACATTTACAGTCCTAAAAATAAATTATTTTGACTTTCATAAGTGAATATTTAAATAAATGTGCTGCTCTAGTCTGTATCTGGAATACTTAAAAAATTCTTATTATAGTGAAATTGCACTTTCCATGGCTCACAGGCTCTACAAGAAGGGAATTTGTATGGTTTCACCTTGATGGCTGGTAAAAGTAAAAGGCTACTGTCATCGATGGAGTATGTATTTCCATGTGTTTATTCTTGCAAAGTAATACTGGCACTTTTGTGCTTCCCTCAGTAGAATCACAAATGATTTTTAGTATGTCATTTTGTTGAAATTCTTCATCTCCATTTCAACCCTCTGTTGTCTAAAACAGCAAGTTTTGGGTCTGCTGTGTATACCCCCTTAAGGAAGTTTCACAACTGTTGGATTGTTTGCTATGTTCTCTCTGTCAGATCCTTAGGGAATATACTAACAAGCCAAACTTCCTACTTGGTTTAATTCTTGGACATTTCAAAAGAAATTCTGACTACACTTATACGAAAAATGAAAATTACCATTGAAAATGTGTTAGATAATAACTTTACATAAAAGATGAAAAATCAGGTTTTCCTTTTAAAAAGCAAAGGTAAGATCAGACAGAGTTTCTTTACAATACAGGAATACATTATCAAAACACTAGCAGGAAATTAGTGGAAAAATCCTATGTTCATAAAGGGTGTAAAAATATAAAGGGATAAAGAAGGAGAAGTAAAATTACTTTGCATCAGAGTTTAAATTTGACTCATTCGCTGATGGGTCAAGAATCTAATCAGCTGTGAAGTAAAAGCTTTACTGTTATACTTCTGTGAGTATGTCCTCCTCCGCAAATGTAACATCTGCTGCTTAATATGCATTTCTGAATTCACCTTATTGTGCCACTTTATTTCAACAGCCCTCTACTAACAACAAAAGAAAAGTAACAGAGACCAAACAGCAAAAGGACCAGCAGAGTAGCCAGGAATGATGAATACCAGATAGACTGTCACTCTTAAAGTCTGTAGAAACCGATGCTATGTGTTTCAGAGTTTAGTAGTATGAAGCCCAAATCTAAATATTACCCATAGGAAATCTACAATCATGTTAATCGTTTGCTTGAATTATGCATATGAGACTATGATATCTGCTAGCTCAACATAGATTATTGCTTAGGGACTAGTATAAATGTAACTGTAGTTTTAGGATGGATAAATTACACCCAGTAGTACAATTATATGCATCCCAGTTTGCCAGGTTCAGTCTTATCTTCAAGTGGTAGGCTTAAAGTTTATAGAGACTGTACATTGTAGTTACAGTTATCCCCACATATTCTTGAAGCCCATTTAATAACATCTGTACAACAAGTGTCATTGTAAAGCACGTTTATTCTTTATTCTCTCATGAACTGCCCTGATTTCTTTTCTACGTAAGTATCTATTCTCATACAGTGAGAGACAAAAGCATGGCATCAGCACGCAGAGGCATGCATGAATGCACATGGGGAATATATTTCAGTAACTATTCCTCCTGACCACAAGGGCTCTGTGGGACAAACTATGATGACTGATGGTGCGAGAGGCACAACTTTAATCATGAGATGCGTGGGATGTAGTTTAACTGCCTAGTGTGTCTAAGATGTCAAAGCAACTATCTCAGCTCTTGAAAGGCAGTTTCACTAATGCAGGCACTGCCTAAGTTTCACAACATAACTGTGTTGATGTACTTAGTATTTCTCATTTACCTGACATTAACACCTGGAAGAGTCCCACAGAGATCAAAGGCAATCAGGTACAAGACTGTACCCAGTGTTTTACAAGGTTCCCTATGTTCTTTATCATATGGTTGCCTTTGTAGTATGAATCATCCTTCCACTAAGTCAGGACCAGAGAACTATGGTAGATCCAGTGAATGAGTGTGGAGATACCTTAACATCCAAGCCATGGGATTTGTAAACAGTGGGGTCTAAGAAGAGGAATATTTGCTCTAGGAAGTATTCATTATAGCCACCAGTTGCAAGCTTAGGCAGGAGATGGGCTATTAAATTATTGTAGATGAGCTAAGAGTAATTTATCATTTACAGGGGATCAGCAGGTTGGCTGTTTCAATCCTTTTTGGGTTGCATTTGACCTCTGGTATTTGATTTTGTGGCTTTTTGCTCTTACCAGTTTTCCTACTCATAGATAAAAAAAAAACTCTTATAGATTAAAACCTGCCTTGCATTAAAACATGTTTTCAGTTTTGTGTTGAAGTCATGTGAGTTTGGCAATGTTGAAAAAACAAAACAAAACTAATAAAAACATTTCAGGGTGAAATTGGATTGGACTGCCTGCTGTTCTCCCTGGACTAGCTCTTAGCTGTGGGTTGCTCTCAAAAGCAATGGCTAATCAAGCTCTGAGATGAGGAACCTGCACAGGAGACCAGAGGGAACTGTTTTCATGGAAAGTCAGTTTAATATCCTGTCAGTTTTGTTTATTATTTTAATGGAGTAGAACTTATTCTGTAGCCATAAACTTCACATTATATTTGCAATTTTAATATTATTTGAAGGCAATGCTCCAAAAACTTGCCATTTGGGAAGCTACTGTGAGCTGTTCCAGCTGCCCCTTGGCAGAACACAGGAAAACCGCTGTTACCTACCCGTGCCCCCACTTCCAGCAGGGTCCTCAGCCTTGCTCTTCTGTTCTAAACCATCTTCCCTGTGAAGCAGGGCAATATATCTGAACAATGAATCCAGATGCTGGGAGGTAGAGACATGCCTTTAAACATTCCGCAGTGTCCCCTTGTACTTACCCTGAGAGAATGTAAAGTTACTGTGTTAAGTTTCAGTTGTTGTTTTAACAAAGTTGAAGCTAGGGCATATCTTGGAGCTCTTTCCTATGCCAGTAATTCCATGTCATTTAAAAGGAATTGTCTCAAAAGCTGGATCATTCTTGAGGTCTGCAGCTGTACAGGTGGGAAAGCCCATTTGCACTAAGAGTATGTGCATACATAAGTAGAAATGCAGTGAAATAAGGATTCTTACTGTGATGACGGTCATTAGTCTTGTCACAAGTGATGTGACACTTCTTGTGCACTTCATCTTTTTTTGTGTGTGTGTACATCTTCAATCAGGAAATAGAGCTCATAGTATATAATTTATGTGACTGTTTACACTGTGAAACAGCAGTAGCAGTGCATAATTTGCAAGCCGTCTATAGATAGAAATGTCTTCGTATGAATTAGTGGTCAAATAAGTAGGATTTGCTCAAATCAGATCATGAAGAATTAACAAAGAAAAACAAAGAGGCCAAATGAATCCATTAAACTCCCCGTTGCAAGCAGTTCCCTCTACTCTAGTATTTATGATTTCAGTGCTGCATTGTTGGTAACCTATCACATTAAAAGCCATAATACTTTTTGTGAAATCCATGGTCTTATTTCTGGGAAACTAATCTGCACTACCAGGCACATAGATGTGTGGACTTATTTGACAACATTTCTCTTGGCACAAGAAGGACTTTGCATTTTTGCAGGGGGGATGGGGAAGAGTAGGCAATGCTGGGAGTGCAACTTAATTTCAACACTGTTTCTTTTCCTGCAGGGTTGATAAAAATCGTTAGTTATGATATGTTAATGCAACATGATTGCATTATAGCATCCTGTACTGCTCTATCTATCTTATTTATTAAGCCACACCAAATTAGATAATGCAAAAACATTTCAGCCCAGTGGAAATCTTATCATGTTACCTAATGCTGTGAGCTACACTGGAATCTATGCCTGCTGAAGCACCACACACTCGATGTAAAGAGGCTTGGCTGTATTTGGTCCTGCTTACGTGCTTGCAGAACTCTTCATTGCCCCTGGTCTGCTGCTGCCCTGGGTGTCAGGGCACAGAGGCTACCCACGTAACCTCAGCAGCCACCTTGCCCTCTCCTTCCTCCTGCCAGGAGGGTCTCCTCGCTTGTTGGCTCTGCCCGGGAGGCTGCTGGCTTCCTTGTTAGCCTTCCTGGGCTCACAGTCGGCATTGCCTGTCGGTGCCAGGTGTCCTCGCTTGCAGCCATGAGTTCGGCCCCGCAGCAATGGGGGGAAGCAAGGGTGAAGGGCTGCGAGGTGAGCTGGCTGGGAGCAGGAGGAGAGAGAAGGGCTTCTGGATTTGCCCATCCCAAATAGCTTATGGAAGGTCACTGCAAAACTCACTTGACATAATGCTGAGCAGTTCCCTGAGGAAAGATGTGGGAGATGCAGTGACAATGGTGGGTCTTTGACATGCAGTTGAAAAGGTCACGTTATTAAGCTGCTGAGGACAGCGGACACAAACCTCCACCATCCTTCAAAGCTTACTTGTGAGAATATTTAAAAAAACTAAATCAACCCTGTATTTTTTCCTGCATGCAAGAAGCATCAGATCTTCTCATAGCACATCCCACAAAAACTGTTTCCCTCCCATGAGAGTACACAGGGTCCTCAGACAGCCATAAAAGCCATGTTCCCTTGGCACTGAAGGGCACAGAACCCACCAGAACCCTCTGGAATCACCAAGAACCATCTGGAACTGTCCGCACCCAGCTGGAACCTTCTGGAACTTTCTGGAACCGGACAGAACTGGGCGGAACTGGATGGAACCCGTCCTCAGGGAGCCCTGCAGCTGCCGCCCGGACACCTGCACGTGGCGCAGGCCTGAGGCAAGCTGCTGGGGGCAGCGCAGAGCGAGGACACTGCTTCTGCCCAGCCTGTCCTCACAGCCGACAAGATGTCGCCTTCCTCTCCCCAGTGGAGCCACCCAGCAACAGGTACTTATTTTTTCCTCCACTTTGCTCTGTTTTCATCAGAAACCAAGGACTTCCCATTAACCCCGACGAAAACTGCAACCAGGTGCCATGACAGGATGCGTTAGAAATTCAGTTTATTTTTCCCCTCCGGCTCTCCTCAAATACACGTAAGGTTTATAGATAATATTTTTCCATTAGCCTGAAGAATCTTTTTTAGGAACAAGTGGCTCTCCTGTGGCTCTTTCTCAGTGTCATGTCTAGCTGAAATGTGTGCTGAGCAGACCAGGGGTGTTTTCTAACCCGCTTGTGTAGGTTTAAATGTATATATTATGCAGGGCAATTGTTGATCACACTCAGTGGAGTAACTTCAGATGTAATTGAAAGCAGGACTTGTTCCCGCTACTTTATAAATAGCAGCAATAACTCCTAGCCTTTCACACAGTATTTGAGCTTTTAATATTCTGCTGTGCCATTCTATGGCCAGCACTGAAAAGCAAAATCCTTTCAGATCTCTTGTAGCTTGGCAGAAAGCTGTAAGAGGTAAGTCAGAGATAAAGAGGCGTAATTAACTCTTTCATAAGTCACTTTCAGCCAGGAGAATGTAAGTCTTGCTTTTGATCTTTCAAATTGACCACGAACCTTGCATTCCTTGTATGTTGTATATTATAATTATATACAATTATGTTTAATAATATACATGTAAGTAGATCTGTACTACAGACCAAAAAAAAGCGTGGAAAGGGTTTTGGAGGAGATATAAGCAAGTAAATGTGAAGCATATGAGAAATCTAATTCATAAAATACAATTTCAAAATACAAACATCAGCTGCTAGAGCATCCTCGTAAATCACATCAGTTGTATGCAGTAGTATGTTGGGATTAAATATGTATGGTGAGAAGCAGAACACTTCGATAACACATCCTCTGTTTCAAACATTTATTCTGGTTTAGGTTTATAGGTGTGGGAACTAGTTTATCCCAGAAAAAGAGCGTGTACAGGTTGGAAACTGAACATGCACCACAGGAATTAGTAGCCCTATTGCCTGCACAGGATCCATCCAACACACACTCAGTTAACTCAGTGTCACACAGGTAGCATGGCAGCAAAATTTCATGCAGCTGTAGGAAGCAGCAAAGATTTCTCCAATCCTCACAAGAGAGGAAAAAAAAAAAGATGTACAGGCAGGAGAGATGGGGAGAATTTACAGTTATTTACAACTTACTCTCATCCTTTTTCCCTTCATCCCTAACCCCCCACTGAGCTAGCCAGGTTTCTTGTGCGCCATCTTGAGATCTCCATGGTTAAAGCCAAGCTTGTGGTTCTGTTGGCAGTGGCATAGCTATCAGCCATATCAGGCATGGTCGCTGGGGGAACTCACGTGCTCTCACCATTTTATCTGCTCTCTCACTCTGCCCCAAATCCTGCAGACTCTCTTAGAATCATTTTATGCCCTTAAATGTTAGCCACCATTCAAGAAATATGTTCCTAATGTCAATGATCAAGTAGTGCCTTAGCAGCTGAAAGAGTCCTGGCCATAGCAACTGCAATGCAGAACAATAAGCTGTGTCGCAGGCTTACAAAATGTCACACATCTGCCATTGCATATCAGCCTCTATCACACCTTCAAAACAGCTCTTTTGACCTATTCTAATGCACAAATTATGGTTGTTATCAGATCTTATTACTATTGTCTTGTGGAAGATTGAAATGTTTTGCTCTTCGACGTGAAATACCTAATAATTTCCCTGTGTGAAACACAAAGAAATCGTGTAGAATTACTTTTTTTTTGAGCAGCTTAATACTCCCTCAACAATATTTAATACCCTTTACTCTTATGATTCAATGTATATATTTGCAGGGCAAACTGGAGTAGGTTTCATCTAAAGCTATCATGGCACCAGGGAACAGTGAGCAATGTGACAAGGTGGGACAGACTGCTTTGTGTTTTTTCAGCTAAGCACAGATCAACAGGATGGCTGTGGTACTTTCAGTTGGGAGTGTAAGGGCTGTGCTGCATGGCAAATGGGGTGTTAGAAGTAATCCTGCTCAGGTAGTAGTGAAGGTGTTATGAGAAATATGGCAGCATGTCCTGGCTGGTGGCAGCAGCGCTGTGTCACTCCCTGGAGGATGGAGAAGCCTGTAGTGAATGATGTGCTGCTACACTAGCAAAATGTTTCTTTTGCAGTCTGTTAAGACAAAACAAATACTAATCCCTTGGTTGTTTCAAGCCTCTGGTCTGTCAAATGAATAGAAGCCCGAAAAACTGTTTTTGAAGACCAAAAAATCCATAATGTGGAGCTGCAGCTCAGTGAGCAGGGGGAAACTTCTACATGGCTCAAAAGAGGGACTTTTACCCCTGCATGAGTCTGTCAAGGATTTCCCAGGAAAAGAAAAAAAACAAGGCCTTGGAGGAGGCTGCTTGCTCATCCCTTCCTTATGTGTGGAGACAAATGCTTTGGAAGTGGTGTGTTTGCTTGGACCCCCCAGCGGCTGCAGGCAGGACGCAGTCTCAAAGTGGTGTGCAGAAGGCTCTGTATCTGAGGGGAAAAAGTTCATACAAGGGCAGGGAGTGGAAGGAAAGCTATTGGAGTGCTGGAAACAGTGCAACATACCAGTCGTTGAGTTTTTTGTCTAGGCAACTGTTTCTAGAGAGTCTCTGAATATAAGCTACGGCTTCCAAAATTAATAGACTTCTCAGCCCCTTTACTTTATTAACATTCTTGGCGGTTCCCCAGAAGTTGAAGTAAGTTTGGTGAATTGCATCGTGCTTATTAACTGGAGAGAATACTTCCTAAGCATTTTTATTGCCCTTTTAATGTCTGAACCTGAGAATATTATGGCTGTAAAATGAATTACAATGATGTGCTAAACAGGAATAATCTCAGTCATTTTATTAAGCACTTTCTGAATGAAATGGAGATTGCTGGTATGGTATTTTCTGTTAATATACTCCTCGTGCCTCTGCAGAATGTGTGTGCAGCTCCTCAAGAAATGATAATACAAACCATATGGTATAGGCTAGGGTGCCAGAGTGAATTTTGAACCTCTTGGTGATAATACAGATATGTTACAGCAGTGTCTCCTAAAAAACCAAGGAAAGTCTTCCATAATATTTATTTGACATTATTTCTCATGTTGAAATGATCTGTCAGTACCTCTGGTGATTCAGTTATTGTTGCCAAAGAACAGTGGTCTAACTTTGCAATCTTTTTTCCCTGTCAACATAGCTTTTCTTCTACGTCCACATATTCCTTCCCATGGCTCCCAAAGAAAACGCTGTTTCCTTTGAGGTAAAGGTTGATGCTTTGGTTAAGCTCATGTAGTTTTCCTTCTATGTATTTTTCTATTTAATTAACTGTAGGAGAATCACTTCCAGCAGAGTTATTTTATGTGCAGAAATGTTAATACCTAAACATGGGGAAAAACAGTTGTTCTCTTTGAAATTCTGTTGAGGCTTTTGAGTTTTATTTTTCACAGTATACCAAGAAGACATGTTTTTAGGATCGTTCTACAGGATCTATTATTTTTATTATTCATTAACTGAATGACAAGTTCTTTGGGGGGAGACTCATATTTTTTTATGTGGTTATGCAATACCCCAAGTGCATGAAGAAGGATCTGGGATGTCTTTTCAATAAAAATGCCTTGCATTTTTCACCTGTAACACGTTTTGGCCAGATGGGAAGGGCAGGAGGTAGATGGCAGTCAGCAATTCATGCACAGAGATTCCTTGAATGCAAACAAACTGTTAAATACAGGGACACTAAGAGTTAGGGAGTCAAACAAATTTCAGGAAACAATGGCTAGATGCGACCTGAGGAGCAGTTCTTTGCCAAGTTTGGGTACGAGACACATCCACAAGGTATTGGGAGCACGGAGTGGAGCAGATGCAGCAACAGGTACTGATCTGAGAACAGGCCATGGGGAAGCACTGTTTCCTGTGCCATGGCAAAGGAGGTAAATTTGATGGCAGCTTTGCTGCATGGTTTATCCATGTAACACTGTGCATTTGATGGCAACCTGAAAATAAATAAACTGGCTCAGGCCCAACGTTTATTGATTCCCTTTAATGTAACTTGGTACTGCTCAACATTAAGGACATCTCTGACAAATGTACTTAAAACTTAATGCAAAGTCTTGCATTAGTACTGAATTCTCAAATGCGGTGCTTAGTACTGCTTCCCCTGATTTTTTCTTAGAGGCGTTTGACTATCGCTATCTGTTTTCTCCTCAGTTTTGAAATCTGATTGTTACTACAGGGATAAATGAACGTCTTTCATTACAGGCTAGCATATTACAGGCTGACATCAGGATAATTAACATAACACAATGCATAATGTACATTTTTTTTCTGTTACCTTGGAATCTGTGAAAAGCTAGTTTTCTTCCTAGAAGAAAAAGATTGCTTTTCACAGTTTTGTAAACAGTATTCAATCAGTTATAATTGTACATAAAAGCAAAGTGTTAATCACAGAATCAATACTTCAGAAACAAAAGGCATCTAAAACCCACTGAGCCTGAAAGATCTGAAATAGAAGTAAAATACACTTTTACATATTCATGAGGTATTACAGAAATGAGTATCAGAGTGATGAAAAGTATATTTGAGTGTAAAATGCTCATGTTCATTAATCTCTTTTCAAAAATTCACAGGGCAGCACATCAGTGTATCACCTTGCTGAGAGCACCATTAAAGGCAGAAGATGTTCTCCAAGGCCATCCACAGTTGCTGTTCATGGATGCAAGACAGATGCTGCTCAGGTAGGATTCATCAAACAATCATGTTTAGAGCTCTGTCAAATCCATGATACCTAGGAAGAATTGATAGTTTCTCTCTCCCTTTCTCTCTCTCTCTGAGGGATATATGTTCTGTTTTATTTGTTGATTTAAAAAGTCCCATCCAGTCTATCCACACTATGAAGAGTTGAACTTCGCTATAGGCGTTTGGACCATCTTTTGGGTTTCAGGATTGGAAGGGTATCTGGGTAAAAAAAATAATATAAAGAAGAAGAGAAAAGGAAAAGGAAGAGGAAGAGGAAGAGGAAGAGGAAGAGGGAAGGGAAGGGAAGGGAAGATAAAAGGAAAAAAAAAAAAGAAAGAGGCAATTCCCAGCAATCTGCTGAAATTTATTAGAGTTCTTGTGATAACAAGGCCGTCAGCTGCTGCTCTGGGTGCCATGGAAACAGGCATTGCTGCAAACAAGGGAGGCTACTTTCAACTCATTCCTATTTCAGAAAAAAAAAAGAAAATAGGCTTTTGTGGGATGATTCATTTAAAGGACTTTGCCCCCATCTTTTGATAGTGCATGTGGCTGTCACCATGGCAGAGGGATTGAGAGGTGCCACAGGACCAATAGGCGCCTGCAAGAGGGAGAAATCTGGCAGTGCTCTTTGGGGGAATTTTTGAGCTCCTGGGCTTTTAGTTTTTGAGAGAGTTAAGTATCAAGCAGAAGAGGGCATTTTTAAATTAAGTGCTAATCTTGTTAGAGAATGCTCTTGTGGTTAAAGCATTGCACTGGAGTTCAGGAAATCTGATTTAAATGCCTCATTTGGCAGAAAGTTATTTATGCCAATGCTGCTCAGCCTGGCTTTTCTGCCAGCCCCGCTTCCCCAGGCTCCTGGTGCCACGGGCTTGTCTGCAGCTCACGGGCACATTGCTCTCATGCCTGCGACCCATACCACGCAGAGGTTATTGCTATGAGCCTTCAGACTTTCTTTGTGGCCACTCCTCTGGGGTTCCTTAACAGAGTGTTCAAAAAGGGATATTTAAAATATGTTTCAAAGCGATACTGGAGATAGGGAACGACACCTCTAAAAAGCTCTACAAAGCTTTCAGACTCATGAAAGAAAAATGTAATAGCTATCCAATGGCACCATTATTGCTAATTGTAAATAAATGGGCAAACATGAAATCAAACACGCTTAGAAAGAGGTTTATCACCTATTCGTTCTTCTCTACTAGTGGCAGACATTTGTGTATTCTCTTCCCATTCACACCGTATGAAAAAACCGAGGAGGTTAATGCATCTTGTGGCATGTTTGGTCCTATTTCATAGGCTAATTCACAAAGCTGGCACATAGAAAACTCTACCTATTAGTGGTAGGTAATAATGCAGGCTTTATGAGTGCTTTATACATCCTTCACCTTCTCCACTGAAATTTTCAGCTGTAGGGAACCTTCTTAAATGATATGACTGTTTATGCAGCCCAGCTACCACAGAGTAAAAGACAAGGGAGACTTCTATTCTCTGAGTCTGCCTTGGTAATTTCTCCATGATGGCAACTTCAGCTGCACTTTGGGCTTTCTAGAGCTACATACCTTAGCCCAAAACAGCCAATGCCTAATGATCTTCTATAGGAGATGAGGAGGAGGCAGGAATGTGTTTCAATAAGCTCTGATTAGTTGCACTCCTGTGGAACCAATCATTTTAACAATGGTAAGATGTAACAACTCTGAGCATGGGATTGGTAGTGCACCAGAATGTCTCAATGGAAGCTGTTTGCTCTGTTTATTTATTTATTTGTTTGTTTGCTTGCTTGCTTATAAATGGCTCAAACGCAGTAAGAAATGTCCAGAGAATTAATTCTTCTGAGTCACAGTTGTTTGTGCTCTAGCTCATTTCTTAGCTGATGTAGCTGTGCTTATCCAGAAGGCCAGCCGTGGTCTCACTGCTACCATCCAGCTTGTCAAAACTACTCTTTTAGGACCTACTCTCCTCACCAAAGATATCTTTCACTCACACCGTGAGTAGGGAGAGAGAAAAACACTGACATCACCATGAACTCAAGCATTTGTTTCTGTATTCAGATTCCCCAGATTTTAGTTCTTTTTACATGTTTCAGTGATAGTCCCTCTTCTTAATGAAGCATCACAACAAGCACGTTTTCACTCAAAAAAAAATTTATGAGAATCAGCATAGTGATTTTATCATTTGAAGCATGGGTAAATGCGTTGTGCAGCAACAGTGTTCAAAGAGCAGTTGTTAGTATTGTTGTCATAGAAATCCTGTGATAACTGCAATAAATGTACAAGAATCCATGAAACAGAGTTTAAGTGGTGAGCTTTATACCTCAAATATAAGAGCTGGAGATTTCCATTTAATGTTCCTTCAGCTCTCTTTGCTGGGTGGAAGGAGGGGCTTTTCTTCAAAATTCGGAGAATAAAATTGGAGAGATTAATGTGAGATTTTTATAAGATATTACATGGCTGTGGTCAGCTTAAAATATTTTGGAGGTGCAATATAATCACAATATAGTAATAATAATATATAATCATAGATTTATATAAGATCTCTGAAAAGTTCTATATTGCTCTCTGAACTGCACATGTATTGTTTGTTCTTCAGGTTATTCAATAATACAGTAATTTGTTTTGCTTAAGTCCGATGTTTTTCCAGTTTCTTTACATCCAACCCATATTGTTTCTGTGCTCATACAAAGATGAAGCCATGGAGACAGATAGTCTGGAGCAACATATCCTTGCACTCCATGCTTTCTTCATTTATTTCTATTTGCTCTGATTTTCAAGGTATATTGGAAAATAATGTAAATAAATTGGCACAAAGAACTGTGTTATAAACCTTGCAGAAAACCTAAACAACATCGGCAGGTAATAGAAAAAATATTTTATAGACTTTTACATGTCTGTCAAGATGCACTGTAGAGTCTTCAACTGATCAGCAGCTTTCTGGCCCAGCAGAAATGAATTATCCAGAAAAACTTGAAAGCAATCATTAGGACTAATGTGGAAATCCTTACCTTCCCTAGAATATGGAGAAAGTTTCTGGGGCACACTAGAATTTATTTACAAATAGCTGCCAAGTTTGGTTGCTTAATTATATATTAGCCCAGCCAAGCCTAGGTGATTGTAGGCATAAAGATGTGGTTTAATATTCTGCAATGGAAAACTAACTTGGCCTTCCTTGCTTTTCTCTCAAATGTGATGCTTCCTTGGCCAAATAAATAAGGTAGGAAGCAAATGCCTTACTTTGCTTGAACATGTATTTGGTACCTACCTTGTAACTATCACTTGAGTTTCTTCTACCATATTAGTGAATATGAAACAAAGAAACTCCTGGGTTTGTGGTTAGGAGACAAATTTTATTGCAAGGAGTCCAAGGGAATTGTATTTTCTTTGCTCTTCCTTGTTTCTATA
Organism: Anser cygnoides; assembly: GCF_040182565.1. NCBI lineage: Eukaryota > Metazoa > Chordata > Aves > Anseriformes > Anatidae > Anser > Anser cygnoides. Next base: position 8,789,539 of record NC_089875.1, read on the forward strand.
TATTTACTAGCAGAGGCTGATGTCATGGTAATTGGATGGCCAGGAGGGAGGAGCACTCTCATAGTCCTCAGCTTATTTCCATAGGAAGTAAGAATGCCCCTATAATGGTTTGGCACTGAAAACTGCTTTTCCCTCTATTTCTTCGTGAGAGGATTGCTAGTAGGTGTGCCAGAATGACAGCAGCAGGGGAAAATGATACAGGCTTTTCCTGCTGTATATTACAATACTATCACCCGAGAGATGCAGTCAGGTTCTGCTTTGGGGATTTATGCTGTCACAGGAAGTATTTGCTAGATCTGTTTCAATTTACAGCTTGTGTCAGGAGCTGCATTACTCTACTGCAGTCTCTACGACAGAGTACAAGAAAAACTAACTTCAGCACATGCACTCAAGGCAGTGTCTTGCAAAAAAGGAAGACCAGAAGCAGCTGCAGCACAGCCCTTAGCTGAATAGTGCAAATTAAGGACATTTGGGTTAGTGCAGCTCCCCTGTATCAACATGCTTTCTTACAAAATGCTGCATGACTGCAGAAGACATTTTAGGAGACATAAGAGCAAAACCTGGGATGTCTGCATATGCACACGGCCGTAAATTCAACCATGCCAGATGAGTTTTTTTGTTTGTTTGTTTGTTTTTAATTTATGAATAGTTGTTGAATACTTCTATGACATACTGGATCTCCATTAAATTGTTTCATTTTATTTCTGCAAACCCAAGTGCGCAGTTCCACAAAGAAGTAAAAAACCTGCCTTTCTCATTTGAAATATTTTTCACCTAACTCACATCACAGCATGTCAGCCTTCCAATAATCTCATTAAAGTCTGACATAACTTCTCCACGTAGCATGTCAGCATTACATTTGAAAATTTTAGCCACGTTGAATGACTTGGTGACCCAGTAGAATCGCCTCATTATATTTTTAGTTGAAATTTACAGTATCTCAGTTACAAACTGGTATAAAAAATCCATTCAAATAAATGTAAGTTTTCAGGAACAGCATCATTAGCAAGATTCAGAAAATCTGTATCAAGGGAATTTTTCCTTAATTGCCTTTTTCTTCAGTTACAACTGCCTACATAACAGAGCAATGAAAATCTTTGAAAAGACTTTTTTAAAGACTGTTTTAATCTTTTATTTTTTTTAACACTAATACATACATATCACTTCATAGAATGCAATCAACAGTTGTAAAAAAAAGAAGAAAATGAGTTTTTTACAAAAAAAATATTTTTTGAATTTACTTTTGGTATCTAATAATTACTTTTTAATATATATATTTTTGAAAATATATTAATCTCATTTACTCCTTTGACTGGGATTAATTGAAATAATCTGTGTCTGTAATTGTTTCCTCTCCTACTTTAATTGTCCAGATATCTTGATGGCTGTAACAACCATAAAGTTTTCTGAACTTCTTTGTTTCTCATGTCACATAATAAGAGTATGCACACCGATAACAATTCCTGCAATTGATTGAAAATGTGTAAATGCCACAGAGGTAATTTCATGATGACATCTGATAACATAACAATGATCAAATGTCAACCGAAATTAATCTTTCACTGAAGAACCTTCCACTCAAAAATAGTTTCCTCTACAACCTCCTTTCCACCACTAAAAGTTAGGAATGCAGGAAACCTCAGGTAATACAGGAGTACCCAGAATGAGTAGGGAACCAAAGGACGTGAGTGCTTTTAACAAAGAGAAGCTTTGTTAAAATAGAAAAGAAATCCCTTCTTAAAGAGACATTTGGTGAGAGATGAGATGGATGTGGTTGTTGAACTGAGCAAGGGTTACTTCTAAACCATGTACCATGAATTACTTTCTCATCTATCCACACACCTGCAGAAAAAGTGCAGTGAAATTTTTATTGTTGTTGTTTCTGTCTTTGGTTTCTTTAGGACTGGGCCAAATCCTAAGAAAAAACTCTGAAAGGAAAATTTTGATCCTTGAGAGCTCTTCAACATTTAACAAATTCCTGAAATTGTTCCATTGCACTTGACGTCTAGCTTAAGGTTTGCATCCAAGGAAAGAGGGCTTGGGATGCAGCCAGCCACGTGTGCCGTGCTGGCGGAGCTCGCCTGACTGGGGGCCAGCACCATCCTGCCCATGCTGAGGGCCAGGCCTGCAGCCTGCCGCTGTGGGCAGCAGCCTGGAGGGAACAGGGGCTTCATTCCCCACTCCCCCAGGTGTTGTTTTTTTTTTCTCTGCCGAGTGGTTAATATTAAATGTGTAACTAGGCTCTGCATCTAACGATTATTTGAAAATAAAATAGCAATTAAAAGGTGGGGGGCATGAGAAACCTTTGATATGTTATCATTCTTTACTGCTGGGAGACAATTAACAAAATGGAACGAGAGCTGTGGGAAGCCAACTAGCTGTCTTTCAAAATGGCAATCATCGTCACTTTTTGCAGATGCTGTTCTTTTCTTCAGTTGCGATGTTTCATCTATTTCAATTAATGGTCTCCACTGAGCTGCAGAAATACTTGCTTGTTTCTTTGTTTTTCTATTTCTGCTGTATTTTAGTTTCAGATATCTGTCTCATCATTAACATTTCTTACCACAATGTGTCTTCTATGACAAAGAAGGTCATTTCTTACCAGTTTACATGGATAGCATGTATCATCTATCTTTCTAGGACAGCGTGAGCTCCTCAGCAATACCTGTCTGTCTTGCCACTGCTCGTTTTGCCATCTGTCTTGTTCCCATGGGTAACGTCTAATTAACACCTATGGTAATTAATAGTGCTGTGGGGTCTTTTCTGTTATCTATTATTGGTTTCAGTAGAGATAAATCAGCACATTGAACACTAAGGAAATTGTAATATCTAATGATGAAGACCATAAAAAATACACTTACAGTTTTTAAATATTCATAAAATAGAAGACAGAAACCGTCTTTTTTAAAGCAGATTTTATATGGTGAATGAAACTGATATTTTACTGCCTATTTGTAGCATCCTACCAGAACACCATGTAGCTGGGGACCACCACACATACAGGAGAGAGTTAGATGAGCAATTCATGGTAATAGGCTTATGGAAACAGTTGAGTATATGATTTTTTGAATTTTTTATAGATCACAGTTTTTGACAGTGGTGTTTGGCCTTTTGAAATTGTTACATGTATTCGTCTGGACAAAATTGCAGATTACAGGCAATTATTCTCCATGGATTATCTCCATTAGAGGAAAACATCTGGTCATCTGAGTCACATAGCATTACACATGGCATAGTTTCTGTAATGAACTCTTTGGATGATCATAACTGGGGTATATACTAAATTAATTTCTATACTGTTCATATATTCATGAAGGAACAGGTTTCTCATGGTAGTGAGGTATTTCCTTTCAGTTTAGGTCATTTTTCCTCCTCCAGAAAAGGGCTCTCTGTTACTGGGAGGTGTTTTATGTATGAAAAATTGCATTTTTCCTATCAACTTTCCCAGCTCTCTTGCAAAAGATGAATTAAATTTGAATCCATCTCAATTACTTGGGGACTGTATTTCATTTTAACTAATCATGTCGCATTATAGTTTTGTAGATTAAACATAGGGACTGGCAGTATGACTTCTGACTTCACTGACAGTTACACCTGCAGCTAAGGGTTGCTAAAATAAAATTGTCCTGAGGGGAGAAAAGAGGAAGAGATTTTTCCTTTCCTGCCCTGTGTTGCTCTGAATGCAAAATCTTGACAGGGTGAGAGGGAGTGTACATAAATGGATTTTCAGGGAATTCCAATCAATAGGGTTTTTTTGTTTTTGTTTTTTGCTTTTTTACTTTGAGAATGGTCAAACACTGGAACAGGCTGTCCAGAGATGTTGTGAAGTCTCCATCCTTGGAAATATTCAAAACCCAGCCCTGAGCGACCTGCTTTAACTGGCCCTGTGCTGAGCAGGCAGCTGGCCTAGATGATGTCCAGAGGTGCCTTCCCACCTCAGCCTTTCTGGGAGTCTGTGCTTCCCTCAGGAAGCAGGTGTGGGACTGTGATTGTCCAAACTGGGTTTATCATACATATCATCTGCATCCTGGTCTGCTTAGCTGAAAATGATGAAAAACAAGGGAAGAAGTTGAGAAAATGTTGCCAAAATTATGGTGTGCTTTCTGCCCTGATGGAGTTCAATGTTATTTAAATGTCATCAAAAAAGCTAAGAATATCATAAATATGAGAGGTGCCCATTTCAATGAGCTTACGCATGTAAAAGCAAATACTGCTGTCCATTCTTTTCTTAAATAAGATTTGAAAGAACTGCATTGCAGTTTCTCAGAATTTGTAATAAAGTTAGAAAAAATAGGCACTCAAAAAAGGGGTCATAATATGATATTTATTTTTCTAATTGATGCCTGACTGTTATGCTTTTATTCCACCCTCCTTTGTTATCATTTAATGTTTGAGGTCATTTTAGCCCTGGCTGAAGCTCACTGATGATTCCCCTCTATCCCCTCCTTAACGTGTTGCACACGTTTGTTCTCCCCACACTTCCCGTGCCCTGATGAAGTCTGGCTCTTGCTGCTTAGCCTGAGAGAAAGCAGTAGAGATTAAACAAACTTCCCTCTACCTGCGAAAATCATAGGCAAGAAGCAGGATGCTACTGGAAGGAAAGCGTAGGTCCCCGCTGTTGCAATAGGCAGCTAGGTGTGTTGGGGTAGGTTTTAAGCAGGGCTAAACCGGAGACTGAAGCCTGGAGCCCCAGGAGCAAAGCCCAGTGCCACACTGCTGGTAATGCTGGGGAAAATGTCTGCAAGGGACCCCACACGGGCACTGCTCTGTAGTCTGCCGCAGCACTTTCTCCCGCAGGGAAATGAAGATGGCCCAACCCGGGGCTTGCTTTCCATGGCTCTTCTACTTGGAGGCAGACAGAGCGTGCTGGAGGCACTCAGGCGTTCTCCTCTCATTAATAGCTGTCTCTCCTGTTTTGTTCATTACTAGAATGATGAGCCCTGTTAAAGCACCGAGTATAAATCCTTAAAGAAAATGTTCCTCGCACAAAAATAGCTACAGCAGAAAAGATTGTTTAAGCTTTATCATCAGCAGTTTAAATACAGCATTAGCTCTCCCTTCGCAGTGTGCAAAGGCTGAGCAGATCTGGAGCTGCAGTGGGTGGGAGGTGCGTTGTCAGCAGTGCAGTTGGCTTAGGCGTGACCAGCTGAGTGTGTGACTGTGCTGGGTCTCACCGCAGACTGGCAGGACTGGGGGCACTGAAAATGCTGATGACTTTCTGTAGACAGTGTGGAACTTGTTGGGGTGCATGCCTGGGCGCAAGGAGTGAAGTTGTTAACAGTCCTGCCCAGCTGCCTGAACCATTCCTTTCTTCGTGCCTTCCCTAAATTTCTTGGCTGATGTGTAGCCATAAACCCAGATCAAGGGAAAATTCACGGTTCAGGGAAAAAAATCAATTCTTATGTACACTGGTGGGTTCCCTGACCTAGAAATGCTTCAATAACCAGCAGCGATTTATTTATTTCTACAAGAAAAATGGTCTCTTGCTTTGTTTGTTAAGTCAGATATGAAAGAGAAAGGAAAGATAAAATGGAGAGAGAAGGCAGCACTTCTCTTCACTGATGATGTGTTTGATGGATGGCTCTCTGAGGAGCTGATTGAACTTAGTATTATACCCACCAAATTAAGATAAATCATTACTGAAGAGTTCGTGGAGTACATGCCCAAAATCAATTATGCTCACATAGAGATCTATTAATCTATCTCTGCCTGTTATATCTGTCCAGCTTCTTGTAATGACTTTTTATCATTCAGCACAGGTTATCTCTTATAAGTAGTTGTACAGCTCCTGGTGGTTTGCATCAAAATTACAGATGCTTCTCATACATGAGGAGTCCCTTCACCCCTTCCCTATGCTCAGCCCAGATTACCTTAAGTTTCATACCCTTTCTCCCAAGAAAATCTTCGCAGCTGTAAATGGTAATATGAATACTGACTGCTTTCTGCAGGGGTTAGGTTGTTGTCACCTTCTCTTGTTGGTACACAACAGTCTGATGAAGAATCCTGTATGGGGAAAAAAAAAAGATGCATGTATTAGGATGCCCAGTTGAAAAAGCTGCAATGAAAAAGTCATATTCAGGAAACTGTCTCTTTCTATTGAACTATTTTCAGTGAAATCCAGTGGCAGTCAGAGCCAGACCGTATCAGATGCTGTCCGTATTCCCAGGGAGAGGTAGGCCTCTCGTGGTCAGTGCCTACTTGAGACAGGGGAGGCAAAGTGAGCATTGAAAGAAGGGGAAATAACAGCTGAGAACAGAGGCCACACCTAAAATTTTGTCATTTTTTTAAAGTATGAGACCACATTAAGTTTGTACACCATAGCCATTTTCATGGTGAGCAACTAACTCTACCTCTTTCCATTTACTGTTCAGTCATGTTAACAGTATAGAAGATTGGTCACTGCCTATGAGTATTTTAAGTCGATGGAGCAGTTAGGCAAAGCATTCAGAATGTGTCAGAAATCCTAATGCAGATAAGAAGTAATTTTCATTATGTCAGTGAATAGCTGGCATTAGAATGGCCAGTAAGTGACAACAAATAATGTCAAGTAAATGTCTGCTAGTAAGGTTTGGTATTTATGTTAAATGGTCATTTTAAAAGGGTGAGCTGGATGCTATGTCCATCTCAAAAAAAAAAAAAAAAAAGGGCTTGTTGGAAAAAAATGACGTACAGATATTTCGTGTTCTTTTTAAAAAGTGAAAAGTGTTAAAGGTGTCATTGTGTATTTTTACGTTACAGAGATGGTCTCCAAGCTAGAAAGAAACTTGGTGCAGCTTGAAAACAAAACTGGAAGAGCTAAGTGGGATCTTAGGACATATCAGAAAAAGTCACAGGTCACTTGAATCTAAGGCATCTAAATCAATGAGGTCAGCTGAGATTAGTTTGACCTCAAAAGTCCATTCCAGAAAAATATGACCAAAAAAATAGTCCTGAAAGCAATGGATATGAATTATAAGTCTGTTTTCTGAATTAAGTAGTACAGATCTGCCAAATTCTATCTTTGTACTATCAAATCCTGAGAAAATAGAGCCTATCATTACAACAGATAACAGATGAAGGGTTAATTGCACATAAGATTGTATTTCTCAATTCACGAGCTTCTTATGTTTCAATCCACATGAATTTTATTTTCTTTCACCGAAATACACATTTCACTTGACAGCTGGATCTATGTTTTCTGGTTTGTTTTCAATTTAAGAGAGTTATCTATTCATAGCTCAGCTTAGTACAAAGTGTATCTTCCTTCATATAAATTATGCAGATACCTATGCTTAATACATGGTCAGCAATCTATTTTAAAATTTCTGGCACACAGAAATGAGAAGGGAGAATTTCAGATTCCCTCTGTTTGCTTCATGACTTTAGTAGCTGTAAATGGAAGAAAGGTTTACTGTCAGAAAGAGTGCTACCCAGAAAGTGGGTTGCACTTGTAAAATGAGGAACCCTTGCAGAACCTCTAACATGTTGAAGTGAATTAGCATCCTCATGCAATGATTTCAGCCCTGGGTTTGAGCGTGGAGGTTTTGTCAATAAAGCTTGATAAATAAATGCAACACTTTCAGTCTTTAAGAACAGGGCGTCAGTAGCATGGCTGTGAATTTCATTGACTTTCTAAGCAAAATTGAACTTTTTGTTGGTAATTCATTCAAAGCAAGTAGCCAGTGTATAAATCCTTAGTTCTGTGGTAATGTGTATGCATACAAAATTAAATTGGATAAAATCTAAGAGCCTGTGGGTGTTTTGGGTGAGCTTCCTGCTTTGATATCGAACCTTTCTTTTGATCGTATAAATAAATGTTTGGGGTTGTTGCAGCTGCAGTCAGACAACTTCCGTAACATTGATTAGTAATGTATTGACAAAAATTGGTCTCTTTGTTAATAAGAAACAACCGGTGATTAGTAGGTTACATAGGTTATACTGAGTGTACAGCCAGATATTTCAAGAGTAAGTGAAATGTCCCACCACAATCAACAACGATGGAAATCAGAGCAGACTTCTCCAGCTCAGTCTTGTATATCTAGCAGAGAGTGATCCCATAGTGTTTTAGGGGAGCACTAACATCTCTTCATCTGTTTTTATTATTACATTAATTTGCTGAGTGGCTTTTCTAGCCTGTAAGCATGAAGGCGACAAAAATGTCAGATTGTACCATCAAGAACTGCTGATTCCAGATAAATCTAGTTGGGTACAGCAAGCACTGAAACTGCTGCTGGCTTTCTAATATGATTCAAGTCAAATCCCTGTTTGACATGACTTCAGCATGACACTGGAGAGGAAGATCTGTTTTAAATATAGGAAAATTACTTCAGAATACATTTCATAAGGTAAGTATTATTTATAATGAGACATAAGGATTTTTTTTTGTCGCGAGACAGGCTATTTTCGTGCCTTTTTCAATCTGGCAGATAATACCATGAAGTCTATTTTTGATAGATTTCCAGTTTGTTCTCTCAATTCGTTATGTCATTCAGATGAAGAAACTGCTTAGAAATGTAGAAATGAGTCCAACTGTTAAACTTACCCAGTTCTACTCATCTTTTTTGACTTTTCTTAGTCTAGAAAGAAAGAGGCAGGATCAACAGAAACAAGTTAGAGCTTGTACCAGAGAAGGAGATATAAATGAGTACCTTACATACCTGAAACCTGGCTTCAGTGAGCCATTTACTTTCTTTGCATCTGTTAGGGCTGAAAAGACCTATTTGTAATAAATTCTTGCCCAGGAATAATATTTTAACTCATTTGGGTTTTATGGCCTATTTTTTTGTTTTTCTTTTGTTCTGTGCCAAGTTATGTTCAAACCTTTCCCCAGAAGTCTCTCTTGTTCAAGGTGCTATCCTTTTTTATGGATGTGACATTGAATCAGCTTTTTTCCCCTAAGACAGAATTTAAAAAGAGTTATCATAGAGTTCAGCAACAACGCTTGACACTTGCATTTCCCAAACCCTGTACCATTTTAGTTTTCATTGACCCGTATCTTCATTAGGGTTTCCTCCTAAATTGCTGTGAGTACAGCAGTACCAATGCTACTCATGAGTAAGGGCAGAGCAAACTAATCCGAGATAGCTCGGGGAAGGCAGGTTTATTTTTTCTGAGCTGCGCTGAAGGACTGAAAAAGCTCCCACTGACTTATTGAGAGCAGATCAAGGTCTAAGGTCTGTGCCATGCTCAGGAGCTGGTCAATGACATACTTTCAAACGAAGGATGGGAAATCCCAGCAGTACACTAAATGTGACTTCTGTATCGAGGGATGAAAGGGAAAAAGTGACATACACAGAGAAAGTTTTGAAATAATAGAAAGCACAAAAGCCTGTAGATTTTCTTATTTATAGTCTTCTCTTGGAAATAACAGAAAATGCAGAGAATGCATACAAAAAATCATATGTTTTATGGTTATTTTGCACATGTAGCTCTTTGTGAATTTAATAAATCTATGCTTAGTTATCTCAGTTGGCCACAGTCCTGCCCAGTCCATTTGGGATGTAGGAGTGAAGGTCTCCATAAGATTGTTGCAATGCTTCATTGATCGTTTTCCATTCCTGTTTAATCACTTCTGTTAACTTACTTGATGCCAGTCCTCAGATACAGACAATTGCTCCCTACCCACCATTAGTCACTGGAAGAGTCTTTGAATGTCTGATGAGTCTTGAGCATATGGATGAGCAGACAGAGCAGTATTTGGGGCATGCTCAGCTTCCTAGATTCATCCCTTCTCGAAGGTATCTTCCTCAGCCTGCATTTCATCTGCAGACAAAGGATTTTGTTCTTTGTTTGCTGAAGGCAGTTGGTAAATCCTTTGTCTATGGTGATGTAGAAGACAAATAACACTTAAAATCTCTGTTGGGTCTAAGAGGAGGCTGTAGCAAGTACATTGTGAGAGGTAGTTTTAGTCCAGGACACTTTGAATTGAAGTGAAAATTGGGAATAAAGCAGTCGTTCATTCCTGGTTATTAATATCGTGCACCTCCTCTGACATTTGGTACAAAGACCATCCTACAGAAAACCTAGCATTTTCTCCCCCACACACGTAGGATTCAGCACAAGATTTCCCCACATAGCCTGGGTTAGACCCAGCAAAGGGAAGATACCATAAAGTCTTGACAATGCTGTAGGATATGATCAGGTGAACAAGACCCAGGACCTGATGGTTTTCCTGGGTGCCGCCCAGCCTTTCCAACCTTTCCAATTAGCCTCAGCTACAACTAGCCCACTGACAGCTGTGCTGAGATGTCCCCAGGAGCCACAGAGGTGTGTGTGATGAGATTGCCCCCATCTCCATCTCACCTCTGCCTGGCTGTATTCACTCCTCAGCGACGTGAGGGTGCTTCTGGTGGTGCCTTGGCTGGCTGGGCTCAGCTCTGTGCCTGCTGGGTGCTCCCTGCCAGGGCAGGAGCCAGGTAGGGGCTTGGGGCTGAGCTGGGGAGGGGGCTGGAAGGTGCTGCTGCCTCTTGGGCATGAGGAATGAGAACTTGGCTTGAGGGGTTCCTGCTTAGTGGGGTTTTGTTTCATGTGCTGTGCCTTTGGGTTTGCTAGGGGGTCAGGGTGGTTCTATGATTCTAATGGGCTTGCAGGGTTTTTAGCTAATGAAATGTTTAAAGTCTGTTTAGAGCAGCTGCAGAAAAGCTCTTTTTCACCTGAGCTGCATTGGTAATGTCTAAAGCCTGAATCAAAGTTTAATCAATCAATCTCTGTGAAGAGATTGAGTGAAAAACTTGCTTTCTTTTCTTTCTTTGTGAGTACCATTGAAAAGAGTGCATCTTTAACATGAACATTAAAGTGTTGGTTTTGTTTTCTCTTTCCCCCCCTCTAATGTTGATAATGGAGGGCTGAGGGAAAGAGATGTTTGCAATGTGGGTTAGCTACGGTTTGGGTAGAAAGGTCTCCTGTATCTAACTAAATGAGTATGGAAGTACCATGGCTCAAAACCCAGTTGTTGGTTGGTTTTAATATTCTTGGGTTAGGGTTATGTGTTTTATGTTCCTGTGTAGGACCCTTAAATGGAGCTCCCTGTGCCCTAACTTGCTATTGAATCGAACGCCAACACTTTGCATCCAATTCCTCTTGTGTTGTCCCTCACAGAGGTGCAATATGTTAGGCAGTAGCAATTCCAGTTCTTAGAGCTGAGATATGTACGGTGGTGGATGAGTATCTAGGGGATATTTTTGAATTGCATTAATGGCATTCTTGCTTGGCCAAATTTATTAATCTTCCTAAAATATTTATCATATGTTGTCTACAAGTAAGCAGTAAGTAACTACAGGCAAGTGTTCGTTAATATTTTCTTCCTCTGTATGCATTTCTTATGAAACAGGCTGTTACTGTTTCTGTTTGCAGTCACTTTTAATCTGAAAATTATTTCATTGGTCGAAAAAATTAATAAAAGCTTTAGTGAAGCTGTTTGAATGAGCAAAATGCACGTTTAATGGCTTGTGAGGATCAGAATCCAGACACCTAAAGCTTTGGTACAGAACACTAACAGGCTGATAGAAGTTTGTATTAAGCTTATGTAAGACACCTATCAAAAACATTATAAAAGGGAATGATTAAGTGAATGATTAGTAACATTTGAGTCTTAAATTTTAGTATTTAACCTATCAAATATTTTTGTTAATAAACTGAGGTTTCTTTATAACAAAGACCTGATCAGGAGTATTTTTCTTATGATAGCATCACTTTAACTTCCCCCTCTCCCTATGCTCCAGAGATCGTAAATCTAAACTACTTCTGTTTTGAAAAATCTTCAAAAACAAACAAAATACCTCCTAGCACCTTATGCTAGTCCAAGATCTATGGCTATGTTTCCCATTTTTAATTTTCTGTTCAGATCTATTGTAGTGCTTCACTTTGTCATTTTCCTTAACATAAATATCCCTCACCTCCCTGCCCCCCTTCGCCAGGAAAAGCCAAAAGCCAAGCTGATACATAATTCCAACTATGCCTTACAGTATTCTGTTAAATGATGTGTTTCATAAAAATATTTCAAAATCCCAAAGCTATCACAACTAATGATGTTTGATGCCTGCTGATTGAAATTATGACTAACGGGATAATAGCTGTTACATGTACTCATTTAGGTTGTCATCTCATGTAATCAAGTAGAAGATGTGTTTAACTTTGACCATGGCAGTTCAGTTTCTCGGTGGCCAGCTGTGTACGTTGAAGTCTCATAGTGCTTTGGGAAGGCATTAGTAACAACAATCTTTTACATGCAGGAGCCCGGTATCAAACCATTGATTCCTAAACTTCTCCTCCTGGCACCCAGATTGAAGACAAATATAATAGAAACAATAAGGAAGAAAAAAAATCAATATACAAGGGAAATAAGTGAAAACCAGTGCTGTTTCTCAGTCTGCTCATCTAAGGACAGACGCAGTTTCACTAAACAGAAGCATGCTGGCAGGCTCCTGGCTGTCCCTTGCATGCTGGGGCCCTCCAACTCAGTGGTATCTCCTAGGAGCTTGTAGTTCTTTTACTATTGAGCCTCACTTAAGCCAAAAAGAGAAAACTGAGCTCATGGGCAGGTGGTGACTGTTTGAGCAATACCCTGGGGGGAAGCAGGGTGAGCTTGTGTGGGACACAGCTGTAGGTATTTGCGGCACTTGGAAGGGCTGCAGTAAGGTGTGATGTCAGGAGCTGAGGCGTCCTCAATGCCTTGTGTTGTAGTAGTTTCCAGGAGTGCTATTATAGATATCAGTGCTCAGATTCTGCTTAGAATTTACTTAGTGATGCTTGTTCTGCCCTCCTTTTGCTGTGCTGTGTTGTGAGTGCCTTTTTGCTTTAGGAGGAGGATTGACAGCGCTTGATGGAGCTTTGGCTGTGTTTGTTTTAATTGTTTCTGTGGTAAAATTGGGTTCTAGATAGCCCACCAAATCACAGAAGAACGCATCTAGATGATGATGGCTGTGGTATGAATCATAGTAGTTTTCTTATCAGGGCACTAAATATTTTAGGTTCTGCCCTAAAATCATTAATCTGTGTTAATGCTTTGCTTTGGTTGCCGGTAACTTGGCAGCATATAAGTATAGCCAGCTCGCACTGGTGAGGCTTGATGATGGCTTCGGGAGGTACCCGCACGTGGCACAGGTCCTGCCTGCAGCAGCATGGCAGTGCCAGGAGGTGCTTGCTGCAAGGAGCTGCCTGCGGCACAGTGCCCGTGTCTGGGACTAAGCAAGGGACGCTGGGGCACTGACCTGAGGCCATAAAAGCACGGGTGGTTATGTCTGTGATACAGATAGAACGGTGAGTTAATGCCGTTCTGTGTCACTGCTGACTAGAGCACTTTCATCTTTGTTCTGATTGCCTCTCGCACCAGTGAATCTCACAGGGTTAACTTGCAAGATCTCACCAGGGTGTAGGCACCGCTAAAGAAGGATAAAAGAAATAGCCAAAGGGGGTGCGTGTGTGTAATAATTTTAAATGCTGAGTTTATTCTGTTTGCAGAAGGTGAGAAGCGGTTAGTCAAAACGGACAGTGCAAAACAATGAAGGTCAGAGGAGAGCATTTTGCTACATCAGCACACTTTGATGCTTTAATGAGCTTTTTTTGATTATTCATCCAATTATATAATACCTTAAGCTGATTTTACTTTCAAATGTAGTAACCTATTCCTGAGCCAAATGTGCCAGAGGACTCTGCAGTTCATATAAATCACGTGCATCAGTTATCTACTTACAGATGTAAAAGGTATTTGTGAATATTGAGATGATAATGTAGATTTTTAAATTTTTTGTTTTCCCAAAAGAACTTCTTATGCAACTAAGGGTAGTGACTTTCAGGGACTGCATTAGTGAAATAGTGGATCAGGATCTGGTTTGGTGTTTCTCCTTACTTAGACATTAAAGGTGCAGAAGAGGCTAAGTTTTTTTGCAGTACCCTGACACTGCTGTTGGTGAAGCTCAGCGCTTTCCAAAGGGAAGCTTGCTTCTCGGCTCACCCAAACTTCCACCACTGCACCCCATGCCCGGGCCTGGACTTGATGCACTTTGCCCAATGTAAAATACTATTCAGTGGGAGCTTGGCTTGGTCTTGGATATGAATCTCCACCTCGGCAGTTACAGAGCAATTGGTATTTGATCCCAGGAATATGCCTGTCTTAAGGGAGAAATAAAATGTGCTTCTATCTGGTGTTGATGGTGCTGGGAATCAGCAGCTGGAATCATTTGCTGGAAGGTCTGTGAGCTGTAGTCCTCTCTATGCTCTTGCTCACAAATAAATTCTGGGCTGTTGTCACCCCTCCCCCCCCACATTTTTTTTAAATCCAGACTAATTACCTCAGCTGACTAACATTCTCTCCCAGGTGAAACACAACCAGCCCAGTTAACTAGTTGTATTAATTTGGGACAGTCTGTTTTGAGCCCAGCCAGTAAGCTGGTTTTACTGAATCTCTTTACCGGTGCCCCAAAGCCAGCCTGTGACTGAGAGCCAGCATCCTAGAAGTCAGCCCGTCTGCTCCCAGAAATGGCAGCTGCCATGTTATATGTTGAGGCGCGGGAGCTTGGGCCCCCTCAGCATCAGTTAGGCTGGTGATTTGAGACCCAGACTTGCCATAATGATTTCAGAAAGATTATGTAGATTGCTAGCTACACTTGCATGTTAGCTTTCTTTGACGGAAGGCCAATATTTCTGCTCTCGCTCAGAAATGATTATCAGATGGAAGGAATAAATCACAAGAGAAATCTTTGCATCAAAGCTGCTAAAGCCAGCTGTTATGTGGAACTGGGAGAATATCCTCTTCTGTGGCGTGACAGCAAAAGCTGTTTGATCCAAATATGATGACAGTTTGGAGAGACAAACAATTACAGAATCATTAAGTCAGATTCTCAGCTGTTTGACTGATTTATTTTCTAATATGCAGTCAGTGGATTAATGAACTACCATGCAGCTTGTAAATCCCTCGCCTTTTGGAACTTGTCTCTCATTCATATAACAGTGGCTGTAAGTTAGAGAAACTACACTCTGGTTAGTGGCATCTTTGCCCGTTTTCACAGCTTATTCCTTGATCTTGCTACCCTGTTTGAATAGCTGGGTCTGGATTTAAATCCTGCATATTCTGTAAAACCATTCAAGTTTCATTGCTTAGTAGGCAATTAACTGAATATTGGTTAGTATCAACTTTGTTGCAGTAATAGCAGTGCTTCTTCTTGAATCCATAACTACACCATGGCACCTGATGGGGTTTATTTCCTCAAAGCTTTCCGTTAGGTCAGAAGAGTTCAAGGTGCAGAAATGAACCAGTTGGGTTGTACAGGTCTTTCCAGAATCAGTGGGCATGGCTGTACTGCAGCTTCCAGCATCTGTCCTTCTGCCAGGGTGCACTCTCTCCCCTAACTGTTGTTCTTAATTCCCTGGGACATTCAGGGAATTCACAAAGGGTTGCAGGGCTTCAGTCTTGCTGACACCAAGGTGCTTCAGTGATGATTTGACAAAAAGGTATGTTCCATGGCATTGAAATGAGGATCATATTAGAATTCCATAAGTACTCAGAGCTAGCACAAATGCATGAGACAGACCATAGATAACTACCATCCTTGACATAGTATATGGCCAAAAAGCCACTGGCCTGCCTCGTTCTAGACTGACAGAAAGGGCAAACATGAAGACGTGCAGTCACAGTCCTGCTTTATGAATTCAGTGCTCATTCATGCAGTTGTCAATGCAAATTTCTGCCCCTCTCTCTGTTCCTGGATGTAGGTCCAGAGGTGGGGTATGAGGGTGCCTCTTCAGGATTGAAGCTCCGGCTGTTATTTGTAACTTTGCCAGATTCATAGAAGCATTTCTGTGATAACTTAGAAGTCATTTGCATTCAACTTTCCCCATCTGCCTTCTGGCTGTTGTAAGAGAAAATGGAAAGAATGCTCGAGCTGTAGTGTAGCTGGCAGTGTGACCTCATTTCAAATATACTGTGTAATTCCATTCACTTCCCCACTAAAAGGATGGTACAGAACAAGAGAGTTCAGAAAAAGATGATAAGGATGATTTAGGGTCTGGAGGAAAAAAAATAATCCCTGTATAAAGATACTGGAAAAAATCGAATTTTCCCATAGATACATAGATAAATAAGTACCACATAACAACTCTAGATCATGTATTTTATATAGAAACTAGAGTTTGTCTTCTGAGTATTTGGACAGTGAAGAAGGCAATATTCACTAGGAGCAAAAGATTGATAAGGGGAAGCAACTGCTTTTCCCAGACATGGACTGATGAAGCCGAAGAAATTAATTGCTACAAGATGTCATGGAGAAAGAAATCTGCTGACACTAAGTGGACAAGATGTGTACTTGGAATTATCAGAGCTGGAACAAGAGGTACAGAGCTGTTCATGCACTTGGGTTGCTTATCTGGAGTAGACTGGATCTTCAGAGACTGTTGGGAAGGGTTTTTTTCATGTGTCATGTTCGCTGTTTTTTTGTTTGTTTGTTCTGACCTTTGTCTATTAACTACAAGCATTGGCAAATGGAAACACATTAAGTCATTTTACACACTAAGTAAAATGGGGTAGATGTTCACCTTTTACTTCATGAAATATTCTACTTGTCATCTTCGGGTATTAGTGCACTTTTTTCATATAGGTGATTTCTCGATTTTGAGCTTTAGATCAATTACTCGGGTAAGTAATGTTAACCTGAGGATTTTTTTTCAAGGTAAGTGTGTTAAATGGTGGGTTTGGAGATTAAACCATGTACCAGCTGCTTTAAGTAATTCACTTTAAAATGATACATGAGTATTTGTGGAGTCTTGTTGAGTGTCTGGTGTTATATTTGGAGAGAGATACATATGCATACACGCACACTATATATGTGTGGTAATATATAATATATTGCACTGCTTATTTTAGGTAGAATTAAGTTATATCCACTTTGCTGGTGGAAACTACCAGCAATGAGAGTGACCCCTTTCCTGCAGCTGATATTAAAAATGTTCTTTGATACGATGGGGATTACGCAAATACTGCTTTTTTTATAAAGCTTGAAAGTAGGTGAGATGTTCTGCTGTGACTGAGGAAAATATATTATTTAACAAGAGAAACTATGCCTGGCACCATTAAGAGGGTTGGTTGGCTTGAATTCATTTGAATTTTCTAGCATGACAGTTTGTGCTACTAATGAGGCGATATTGGGAGTGAAAGCCATTTTTGAGACTTGCTTCATCAGCTGTTTCGCACAGTAATGAATCCCCTTAAAGCTTGGGGCCAGAAGATTTGCGTTTCCCTCCCTCACTGAATGAAAC
Source organism: Anser cygnoides (assembly GCF_040182565.1). Taxonomy (NCBI): domain Eukaryota; kingdom Metazoa; phylum Chordata; class Aves; order Anseriformes; family Anatidae; genus Anser; species Anser cygnoides. The sequence continues at coordinate 8,806,765 of NC_089875.1, forward strand.
CCCTCACCCTGGCAATAAAGCAGTTGCAATTACAGAGCTTTGCTTGAAGGGACTCTGCAGTACTGTACGCTTACCTTGGGGGTAGAGGGGAAGAAACCCACTTAGGGGAGAAAAATGTGCACTCATTTTAAAGTTGTTCAGAAGAGGGTCTCTTTAATCACTTAAGTTTAAAGCAAATGCTGGAGAAGATATTCCAAGTAATATGTTATATATGTTATGTGGTATTGTCCATGGCATGTTCATGCCATCTTTTTCTCCCAAATCCATACTTGGCTTATTTTGTCCTCATGCAGTTTCCAGTATGGCACGTCCGGCACATGTGGGCTCAGATCCAAAAGAGCCAGGTTAATTTTCCTTTGGCATTCTGAGCTGTTTCCCTGGGGAGAGTCACACAACACAGTCTGGCAGAACATCCAAAAAGAAAAGCCTTTTCCCTGTGCCACCAGTCTGAATGCCACATGAAGAACAGTTAGATGTTTAATCATGTGTCAAGCTTGTCTGATAGGCTGTCACATTTAAATCTTAAATCAAAATGCTATGGTGTTTTTTCCCCCCTCAACACTGTAACAAATATCAGGCTTAGCAAGGCAAGGAATGTGTGACAGCTCTGCACAGTACTAACACCAGCAAGAGCAGCTTTTGTGAACATAAAAGAAAAAGATTTTTGGCATTGTGTTACAGCAGCACCATTGTGGTTATCTGTACTGTTCATTATCTGTTTTAATATTCCCTCTGAATATGCACAATACCTGAAAAGCAAAAATGAGCTCAAAGCAGCATCTTGCCTGACAACAGCACTACACTGTGCCCACGTACCCCAGCCTGAGCCTGTGAGCTGCCCTGCCTCCCTCCGGACTTGGCATGAACCACGCTGAGCATCAGGTTGGTCAGCACCAGGTCCCATAAATGGGTTTTTATGAACGCGGGCAGGATGTGGTTCTTGGTGCATATTTGTCTGAGTGGTGCAATGACTTCTTGACTCACCTTGTGGCACGATTTGCAGACTGATTCAGGTTGTACTTCTACTTGCACATGTGAAACTATCCAGTACAATTCAGGCCCATGCTGTGGATGTCCAGACTAAAGAGACCTTCGGGGTCGTTGCAGCTGAGCTGTAGCATTCAGGGGGGTACTGTGCTGTTTCATCACCTGAGGTTTCAGCAGCAGCTGATATCATTTGATTCAGTTACATTTATTTCACCAGAAGACTACAGAAGTCTGCAAACAGACCTGGCTTTAGATGTTAAATTAAAAAAAAAAGAAAAAAATCTGTTTGAGATGTATTCTGTTCAAGATGTGCTACTGAAGTATCTGGTTTTTTTTGACTTATAATTTTCAGTTCCAAGGTTTATTTGTTACAAAAAAAAATCTCATTGTAAGTTCTCTCTCTACCCTTCAGCCTTTCTATGGAGGGTATAGGCTACTTATTTATTTCTTAAGGCAACTATCACATTGCCTGTATAGAAATGAGTTGATTAAAGAATGTTTTTTAAAAGAATCCCTGGTTTGCTCTGAACAGAGAGCTGTTCTAGGAACACAAGTATTCTTCATTAAAAAATCATTTAACTGAGGTTAATGGGATACGTGCATAGGGGAAGAAAACTCAATTGGCCACATACAGTAAATGATGCAGAGGGGTATCATGCTAGGAACTCGCAACAGCTCTCAGCTCAGATGGCTGAGCAATGTCATACCACAGCTTAGCGCCCAAATCTTCGCAGATTTTGGGAGAGATAAAAGGTGAACCAAACATTTCTATATAGTCTGTGCTTGAGTGGAGTAAGGTGTACAAGCCAAAATACAATTTTCAGTTGGGTGGCAGGGAGGCTCAGAACTTTTTCTGTACCAACATTGCCGATGCAAAACCAGTACCTGTTTAGCTGGAAACCTAGAACTTCTGAGGGCTGGTTACTTGGTTTGCTTTAGCAAGAAATTTGCTTAAATCATGTAAAAAAGCAAATGCAATTTTCCAGGGATTGTAGGGGGCTGTGACTGGCTCTGGCAGTGATCTGCTTGTCCCTAAACCAAAAGCACTTGTGGATTTTTCTCCGAACAGTTGATCTCAAGTGAAATTCAAGGATTCTTCTTTTGATGGTGGTGGAAAACATTACTTTGATTTGCTTTGTGAATTGCTTTTGCAGTCCTGCTGTTCAGTTTGTCCACAATACTAGATTTGAATGAGTATTTGTCCAGCAATAACAATAATAAGGGTAATCTTTATTCCTGGATGCAAGTCCAGGAATAAATTCATAAGTAAATATATATTTTACTTTATTTTTATATTTATTAAAATATAAATAAATTCAATGTGCTTTTAAACTGCCTCTAATTGTGAGGTGCTTCCACTTAATGGAAGATAGCTGGTATTAATCTCTGTGGTACAGCTAATCGTATTTAATATTCAACCTTGCCCACCATTGAACTGCTGGAGTCATCAGGAAAAAAACATGAAGTCTGCCTGGTGCGGCCAAGCTCATACTGGCAAGCACTAGAAAACTCAAAAAAAAATAAAACAAAAAAATCCTCAAAAGCTAGGGAGTCCCAGAGCATTGCTGTCTTTACCATGGCTTCTTTATTACAAGTGCTGATGAAATTCCTGTCTATGGCCCAAGAACAGCGATGTGGCACGTAATCAAATACTGTGAAGCCAATGCTGATCTTCCTCCTAATTGCAGAACAGCGGGAGTACAGTAATCTTCCTAGTCCTGCTTGCCCCAGGCTAGAGGGGTAGAGTGCCTGCTTGTTCCGATGGAGGTGCTCTTTTAGCAGTCTGAAAATAGCAAGACAAGTGAGGAGGCCCATTTCCTTCATACTCTAGGAAGGACACAGCCTGTTAAAGGGTAGCGTAGCATTCATCCTGAAGCTTGAAGGGTCCTGGAGTGCTAGTTATTAACAGATTGAGGTTTTACAGTTTAACTCAAGAAAGTCATAAACACCCCTTCACATCTGGAACTGCAAACAAAAGTAAGCTTGACTCTGAATAACCATTCCGTGGCTTTATAAAACAAGGGAAATGCAGCAGATGTGAGTAGTTGTACTCATAAACGTGTAAGGAAAGCATTGTTGGCCCAGGATTTCTGGGAGTGTCTAGTCCTGAATGCAAAGCCCTCTCCAAAGGAGAGCTGTCCTGTGAAGCAGCAATGTAAATGTTGGGTAGACTGTAGGAATTTCAGTTGTCATGAAAGGCATTGTCAATATTAAGGTTCTAAAACTTATGATGCTTATTTCTCATGGAACTAATGGCAATTTGTTCAAATGAAAGCAAGAAGATTCCCCTTGCTCTCAGTATGAAATGCCTGTGGTGATGATCTTGTTACAGTAAATTATTTCTAATGAAAGATTATTCTGAATGGAAGATAACATTGATGAAACTCTAGAGTTTTCTCCCATGGAGATAATGGAGTATTTTGTTGGCATTAGTAAGGCTAAGATCAAGCTAATGAAGGTCATACTCTGATAAAGCTAAAAGATAAAAACCAAAGCCCAAATTTGGATGGATTTTTTTCAAAGGAATAGCATTCTGGATATCCACTGATCCTTCGTGCTAAATTTGAAGTTCTTTCCCCACAGGAGGTATAACAGAAGTCAGAGATTTCTAAGTTTATTTTGGGAGAGAAGTTGAGCCAGGGGTTGGAGGCAGGCAGCTCATAGTCACTGAGAGCTTTCATTGGTAACAGCTGCTTCCCTCTTGCCTAAATATTTCCAAGTGATTGAGTTTGAGGTAGAAACTCCATGTGAGAATTTTCAGCCCAAATGGCTTAAATTGAGAGAATAGCAAACACAGACAAATCTGATACAGTACTTTATCATGCCCAACAGCATTAATAATTGGCAGAGATATCTAGGCAGGATTCTGCCTAAATATAGCCACTTTTGAGTGCACATTATTCAGGTTTTCCATGTCAGGATAAAAATGAGCAAAAACAACCACCAAAGATACTGGTTCAATTTCTAAATACTTACTTTCTGCTTTGTACTAATTTATGTGGCCACATTTGTATGGTCTTAAAAGTTCAATTTCAACCATCTTTCAGTTCCCTAGAAAGTTTCCAAACCCTTAGGTTAGTACATCTCTAAACAAATTGTAGCATGAATGGTTATTTTAAGATGCTTCAGACTCTATCAAGTGTCTTATCTCAAGCAATAAGGAGGGCATGCTTTCAAGGGTTATACTTCCAAATCTTTAATTTTTAAAATTTACCAACAGAAACTACATCAGAGACCCATTCTTCATCTTTAATTATGGAGGAGAGAGACCACCATCAGCAGGAGCCTGAGCACAGACCTAGCAAATGACATAGCCCTTGCTAGGACTGATGTCTTCCGTGATTTGTTCACAGTAAATATGGTTTGAACACTACCAATTATAGATATGTCTGTGGTGTGTAGGACAGCTTTGGATGGGATGTGATCTCTTCTGCTTATGCAAAGAAGTTGTTTCAGTTGGCAGTAAAAAGAAAGCCACTCTTGGAATAAAGTATGACTTCACTTTTTTCAGATGCAAGAAGAGCTTTTTCTTGATAGCTCCCTTGCCTCCTCCTTAGCTTCTTTCTAAACTTCTTGTCTTCCTTGTAAACCATCCTATCCTAAGTCTGTGACCTCGATGAGGTCGTGACTTCACAGCTGTGGTTTACGTAGCTGTGGAGCTGCAGTCTGTTCAGGAGATGTGTACTCAAAGCCTCTGTGGGGACTGGCTACTGCAGAAAGAGGGGGGTTTTGAAACAAATCAAAGCAGAATTCATATTTGGAAAACAGATATTTTTTTTTATTTATAAATTAAATGTAAGCAATCAGAAAGTCCTAATCTGAATGGGGGATCTAAATTTTGTGCTATAGACCAATATCTAATTGCTGCTGGGTTAATAGTGTCAAGATGATATTTGCATTAGCTAACTATTTAATTAATCTAAATATTAAATTTATGATTATTATGTTAACTGAGTATATTCCTGACAAGGAAAAAAATAAAATCTGACTGCCATTTAGTGCTGTTTGAATCTGGCAAACATCAAAGTACCTGCACTAGTTCTTGCAGTTGGACAGGCTGAAAGTAGACGTGTTCAGGCTCTTTGCAGTTTGGTAGCGATTCACCCCTCTTCATCCACATCCCACAGCTGCAGTGCAGAGATGGCAGAACTCGGTCTGCTCTGTGCCTGGCAGCCCCATGCTACTGTTATTCTGTCATTCTCCTCTAATGCTGAAAACGTAAGGACACACTTTCTCATCTTGACCTTCCCCTGCCTTCTATTTTGTCTTCTCTTGTGAGCTTGGAGGATGGGGATGTTAAACTATATAATCTGTCTTAAGCAGGTTATTGTGTTTTGTTTGGGATGTCATTAGACTTGGGTTTTATATCACAGTATTTTCTACTGAACTTGATTTAAAAAAAAAAAAAAAAGATCTTGGGAAATAGAGCACACTCATTTTAATAACTGAATAGCAACAAACCAAGCAAAGCTAGTGGATTTTCTTCCACTTTTATAAGAAGAAAATAGGGCAAGGCAGCTAGCACACTTGTTTGTTTGCAGTACATGAGCTGCCGAGGAAGATTAGTTGATCTGAAAGCCTGAGACACATAAATGATGGATGATTTTCATCTCTGATGCTTTGGTTCAGCAAAGCTTCTACCCATGTGACTAACCTTAAAAACCTTGGACAAAATCATTACTCCACAGAAGTCAATATAATTGAGCTCTGGCTTCTTCAGCACAGGCAGTATATCATCCGCTGCATGCACGAGTGTTCCTTGCCAAATGGCAACCTAAATGCATGTAGCAAGAAGGGTACTTTGTGTTGTCAGTTGGCTATACATGGCGAGATTTATCTACCCTCTGAACTGTTTGGAGTGAAAAGAATTTCTGTAGTTCATGCTATCTTATAAGGTCATGAATATTCATATAATCCAGATAACAACTGGCATTGCCCTAAATAGACTTGAAGAGAAATCTGTGTTAAAACATGAATGACAGGAGTGGAAGTAAAGTTATGTTGATGCTGGCAACTCTGGAAAACCCATCCAAAGGGAATATTTGCATTACATACAGAATACAGATAGTTTATGAGACAGTGACTTAAACGACTAAGAAGCTTCATTTTCATCTAGAATTTACTGATGAGTTATTGTTTGTATCTATACTTCACTGAATAGAGTTCCAGCTAGAATTATTGGTTTGCTATTGACAAGCACTGAGGTTCTGAGGTTGAAGTAAATTAATTTAGCCAAGCTGATCTTTTTTTCTTTTTTTTGTCTTTACTTATGAAGAAGAGTGGTGCCATTATCTAGGTACTTCAGCTACAAGCCTTCTCTCCAAGGGTCATATTCTGTGTTCTCTGAAAGTGATTTAAGATAGTTGTGCATGTACTTGCTGAATTTCCCAAAGAAACAACCCATTCTGACACTTCACTTAAGTTAAGGGTAACTTAAATTAAGGGTTGAACCATTTTGGAATTCAGTAAGATGCAGTCATGGAAGTTACAGAGGTTACACAACCTCAGCAGAGGGGATGAACCAGAGTCAAACAGCAGAGCAGGAGTTTTACAGCTTCAGAGCACATTTGTGTTCTGACTCTAGCCTGGAAATACGGTGTAATCAAAGCTACAGGATAGAGTTGAGCTCAATGTGTCTTAAGAGAAACATTGCTTGTAAATTACAACTTGCAAGCCTATGATACCCTCCTAGTAAGGCCGGGGCTGTCGGAGGCTGGATAAGGGATGTGTGGGTAGAGAGGGGCCCAGCAAAGAAGGAAAGTGGCTGGTGCCTCGCTGTGGGCTTCTTCCTATGGTGTGCTCATCCTTAAACCTCCAGATGGCACGTCTCCATCGCTGTCTTCTGTTGAGTGATGCCACTGGATTGGTCTTCTTCCTGCTGTCATGTTGATATGCCAGAATAAGTGTCCTTCTGCTGTGATGGTGAAGCACAGCATTTTGCAGAAGGACAATCTTGCTGAGCAGAGCTCAGTAAATGGTTTTCCCCCTTCATTTACATCCCAGAGCTGCGTAGCTCTTGCTCTCCAAAAGGCAGACTCTTTCCTTACTTCTGCCCTGACATCCCATCTGGTTAGCCAGCCGCGCTGTTGTCCTGATGAGACAGATCCATTCTTTAGCTATGGATACCTCAACTGTTGTTATTCCTGACTGTTCCAGTTTTTTATTATTATTCCTCCAAAGGGGATTACAATTAGGTATTGAATGGATCCTGTGTCAGTAAAGAAGGAGATGTATTTATGTACAGAATAAATACCGCTTTGCCCAAGTAATAAATCAATGGAACAGTCAGTGTGTGAGTAAGGGTGTGGGTGAGTGATTAATGCCAGGAGCTTAGGGAGCCATTAGGATCATGAGTGCTAACCTTAGGTGACTGATTGACATTCACTAATCATAAGCGGTCAGTTCAATTTCCATAGAATTTATTTGAGCTGACTGGGGGGAAAATGGTGTAAAGCAGTCATTTTTCTTTGTGTAGAATTTTCATAAGGAAAATCGAAGAACCATGGTGTAGATTGTATAGAGCTCTATAGGAAACGGTCTTGTTAGTTACTCTGCTTGGGAAATTTCCAAAAACATTTGTTGCATCTGAAGTTATTGGAAAGGCCAGTCTCCATCCTGCATAAGCCCCATCCACATTAAATGTTCAGTACTTTATTAGCGTTACTCTAAGCGTTTTTATAGTGCTCTGTGGTTTGTTTTTGTGACCTACCTGTGCTATAGATTTTTGGCATATTTTTTAGTCCACATGTGTCAATAAAATGACTAATCTAGGCAGCGTGGTCATACTTTAGTCAGGATCATTAATTACTCCGAAAAACACTCCCATGATAAGGGTGACAAATAACAATTGCTTCATAGTTAGGCATGGAATATGTGTGATAGCCACTTACGTAGGTAAAGAGTTTAACATGTAGCTGAGAATAATTATAGTGTATGGTGTAATTGCAATGTAGTTAAGATGCATGGGTTTCTAGTATGGAAAGTACTTAATATATCAAGTGGCAATAATAGATGAATCATTCACTAGCTTTCCAGTTTCATTTCTGATACTGTTTCACGACCCAGAGTTCACAATGTTGTCACCACTCAGTGCCTCAGGCACAGCTTCGCAGTATGCTGATCTGTTTAAATACAAGTTCTATAAAACAATAAAACATAAAGACACACAGGGTTCATTGGTATTTTCAGCAATGTTGACATATTCAAAGTGATTTGGGTGCTTGTGATAAAATAGTCGTGTGAATCTAGGAGTAAAAATCCCAGTTTTTTTTTTTTTGAAAGTATCTACTAAAGACTGTGCCTTGTAAATGTAATTGCTTTGTAGTTGATTTTAACTTATGATAAGGTGCAATCATGTGGGGTGGAAGAGAAATAGCCCATCTGCTTTCAGATTTCTTCAAGTATGTTGTATTTCTATATATAATGGCACAACATCTACCTGTAATTTTTATAGAAGATAGTCATGAGGTGGTTTCCATTCTAGGTGGGTTCAAAATGTAAGCTTAATGCTTGCAGCTAGCAAAAATAAACAAATATTCATGCACAAAACCAATTTTGTGCAAGTGTGAAGGAAAAAGAATCCCGTTCTCCTTTGAGGCAGAGTACTCAGGCTGGAAAAGCAGTGGGACCCTCCGTGTGCACAAGGCAGTAGGGTTAGAGCCTGGTGGTGTTGCTGGTGGGGAAGCCCTTCTGCCAGCTGTCTCTGCAGGTTGCCAGCATTGCTGCAACGGCAGAGGGGTATGGCCCAGCTTCTCCTGAGGCAGCTCCCTCCAGCTGAGCTTGACCTGAAGTCAAACACTGAAGTTTCCTCCTGGAAGCTGGAGAGTTAGGTCCTGTGTAAATTAAGGCAGAGGTACAAAGCTTGGGGCAGGAGGGTGAATGTGTGAGGGAGCCCACCAATTTCTAGCTTTCCCTGAATTGTAAGTACCTAGGTAAATATCCTGTCCTATTTGTAGTCATGTGGAAGCACCCTCTAGCCACTCTTCATTGTTCTGGAGACATTTTATAAACAAGCAATTGATACCTGTTTGGCTGCCGGTAGCTGTCTTTAGAGTGTTACAAAAATAATCAATTTATGCCAGTTTGAATTTGAACATGCTGAATTTAGAGTGGAAGGGCTCTGAATAATCAAGCAAATTAGAACCAAGACTGATTAGAAAACAGATGAGCAGAGAGCATTTGGATCTGATTGCTCAAAGAGCAGAGATCAGATTGATAATATTGTGCTACAGAAAAAGAGGAGTTAGAATAATAACGGAATTGAAATCTTGCCAAACGAATCCATCTTCACAACTTTTGACAGCATCTCTAGTGAGCAGGAGCAGCTCAGTGCCCCGGGACTAGCAACGCGCGTTTGCGGAGGCAGGCTGAGAAGGGGAGCTGTGGAGGGAGCTCTGGCTGGCATCGCAGCTGGGTGTACCAGCAACCTTGTGCTGGAAGGAGGATGCGCACAGCATCAGTGGTAAGCTGCTGTTGCATTTGGGATGATGGCATGGAGCGCCCTTGGTTTTGACTTCTGTCTTTGCAGGTACAAAATCAGTAACTTTAGTCTGTTTTTCTGAAGCTTATTCAGACTGTTAGGTTTCTGGACAGTACCACCACATTCCTTCTGGGCCCGCACTATATAAATCTTCAAGAGCTATTAGTGGAGCTGTGCACTAATTCAGTAGTTGCTGAAAGAAAAATGGAACGGGAATATTGTAACTCTCTGCTGATCTAACTGGACACGAGCAAATACATTCCATTCCCTTGAAATCCTCATGAATTTCCTAATTTATTTGGGTACGACAGTGCGTTTTAGTCTCCAAACATCACAAGAGTTGACCTTTATATACCAAATAGGCACTTCAGTAATTTTTCCCCTTATTTTTCACAGCACGTTGTCGTTTGTTGTTGAAAGTCCTTTAAACTTACCTTACTTGGAAACTCAAGAACTGCCTTCAATGCAAGAAATTATAAAAGTATTTAAGAGCATAGTTATTTTTAATTTACAGATGGGAGTTGGAAGTGAGAGGTCAGTTCTTAATTAAGAATTCCTTAATAGATTTTTTTGGGGGTGGGGGGGGAGTTATATGTATTGATTAAATATAATATAGGAAGTGGCCAACATATACTTTTGATTCCTTTTAATTGAAATACTGCAGTATACTTACTTTCAAAGATGTATTAAGAGCTTTTTCTATGCCTCTTGTCTCTGCCTCAAGGAATTTGGACATTCAGTTGTAGCTCCCCAAATGGTAAATTGTGGTTTAAATGTCCTAAAAAGCCACAAATGGTGTGTAGTGCCACAAAGGGAAGAGGTTCCCGTTTCAGAGGCTGTAGGCTGCTGCTATACTAGCTCTTTCTCTGAGGTTTATCTGTAAACCTTAGAAAAGTAGTGGTAAATACGTATTTATGTACATTGAGAAGATGGGAAACGTTGGGAAGCCCGTTAAGTTCACCCTCGTCAGCCCTGGGTACACGGAGAAGGCAGTGTGGGGACCACCTCATCCTGCTGCTGCAGATCTAGTACGCAGTGCAGCACTGGGATCCTGAAAGCTGGAGTCCATCCTGAAAATTCATTTGTTCTTAGAGCATATTTCTCTGGCTTTCCTCCTTCGCAATTACTGTCCCAGGCAAATGTTGTTTAAGAGATTACAGAAAATGATTTTTGTTTTCTGTAGTCTTTAGCTGTGTTTGCTTGTGTCCTGGGGATGCTGTAGCAGTTCTCACGGCTGTGTATATATGGGTCCTATGGCTGTAAAACCATAACATTGTCAGGGCGGGTGCAGCACTGAAACTCTGATCTTACTGGAGAGACTTCGGATTGGTGCCATCTTCTCTAGTTGTCTGTTTACTGGATGAACCCTGTGTTTTCTTTAAAGGGTCTGATTTTTATAGGCTAATCATCCACATGGAAATTGCCTCTTTTTTTTTTTTTTGAATAACATTAGTATTGTAGAATTGTAATTTGAGTTTTATCTGCTGTTATGCTTGGAATAGAAACAAAGGCCATCTGCTTCTAGCTCTTTAGTAGATATCCATCATTTCACTGGCAATTTTGTTCAATATGCTCTCTGCTGATGTTTTTCATCTCACTAAAATTCTTTGAAAAGCACAAAATCAGTATGATTTCTTGCCTCAGAAACAGCAATGAAAAGCACTACATAATAAAGGAAAATAAATAAGTTTAAGGCAATTAAGCAAGATGGAAAAACAAAGAAAAACTGAACGATGTAGTCAATATGGTAACTTGAAAAAGTGTAACTGCAATTCAGAGCTGTATGTGGCTTAGGGTAAGATATTTGAAAGTCGGCATTCATTAGGTTGAAAGATTTGTGATTTCTGTGACTGAAAACTGCAAAATAACAAGGAAGACCTCTTCCTATACTTACCTCCTCAGAGCTACTAAAGGCACTTTCTGCTCTGCATATGTTGCTATCAGGTCATAGCTATTCGAAGTGCCAGCACTTTCCCGGGTTGGTAATAGCACTTTGGTATTGGAAAGCATTTCTTTGCCCTCTATTTCAGCCATTCTGTTGGCATTGCTTTCTGTGGCCATTTTTTAAGAGTTGTTATAATCACTCCCATGTCTTCTCACCTCCAGTTCCTCCTGCAGGTCCCCATGGCTGGTTTCCTGTAAGCTTACCTGGAAATTGTGTGTGTGCTCCTCAGCTGAGTATCATAGGGCCTCACCTGCTGACAGCCCTGGGGAGAAAGAGTGGAGTTTCAACAAGATAACAAAAACCCACCCCACTGCCATGACACTCACCACTCTGTCAATGCCTTGCAGCCTGCAAAGCCTTGGGCCATTTGTCTGTCCTCTCTGCTAACATTAGACTGGCTTGGAGACCTCTCTGCCATGCTGGGGTAAGCCCACGAGTCCCTCCAGCGTCGGCGGGAGGAGATCCCTGCACGACTATGCCAACGCAGAGGCTCGCCTGCCAGCTTCCAATCTCTCGCTGCAGAACAAAGTAGCTCTGCAATTAATGGATTGGGATGCAAATCAATTTTCCTGTCCAGTGAGAAGTTTTGGTCTTTTTTTTTTCCCTTCAGGCTCCCACATTTTCGGCTATCCTGAATTCCAGCAAAAAGCTGGCATCTTTAATTGTGTCATAAATTGAAAAGAAAAATGAAGAATGTAGACAGGATCAGTTGGTTATTGTTAGCATTTTGCGTCCCTAGGTCTCCAGCACCACTTCTAATGGAGCATTTCTAAACAAAATTAATTTCAGATGTCAAAAGAAAAAAATCTAATTTCAGAGTTCTGTTAAACAGGGTTGGAACTTTGTATTTGGCACACACATGCAAAAACAACAGTAAGAGCAGACGTGAATGTGCTGTTCTGAAGTGACAGATTGTGTTCAGTTTAAAACGATGCACGGTTACACTCTTTGCATGTCTGTTAACAGCCCGCTCCTGAGCTCTGGTACGTACAAAAGAGTAAGTACCGGGGCATGGCCGTGGGGTTGCCGGTGAGGATTTGGCTGGGCCCAGGCGAGCAATGCACGTTGCCCAGGGCCAGCTGCTTGCCTGCTTCTAACAACATTTTCAGATCTCCTTTTTTGCCTTGAGGGGAATTAAAATTCCACTTCTCCTTCTTCCTCTGTTAAAGAACTAATTGCTGCTCTCTCTGTCGAAATCTGTCTGGGGTCAGGCTGCCCTGGCAGGAGGAGAGGCTCAGCCTGGGGCCTCTCCCTCCCAGCTGCCTGTCAGTTGCAGGAAGCTGCGCCCCTCTCCTGCCTTCCCTTCTGAGCTGCCAAGCCACAGCTCCCTGCAGGACGGTGGAGGATGTTCAGTCATGGCAGGACTTAAAACAACTCGGTGGCGCTTCTCCCTCCCCGCACTGACTATAGAATGAGTCAAACTGGTTATTTTCAGTATCTGACATTGGGTGAATGAATGCCTCCGAGCCCAATTCTCTTCATCTGCATTAAGTCATTCATATTGTGGGGTTTGCTTTTTTTTTTTTTTTTTTAAATAAATAAGACGTGGAAATAAAATGGTATCAGGTTAGAGTGGCATGGATATGACCCTAATCTGCATGGCTGGAAATGACAAGGCACTGGTTTTCAAACGTTTTAATACTTGTATGTACTTTTATGCTGCAGTATTTTAATATAGCAGTAATTTAAGGCTAAATTTATTTTTGTTATGCCTTGTAGCAATAATTAAAGTTACAAAGTGGTTTCTCTTAAAATTCCATGTTTTTGAACACCCCAAACTTTCACTGTTACTGTAGCTTTGGTTATAGCTCAAAAATAGGAAGCTGATATTCTTGGGTTTTGTTACTTAGTTTTATGAAAAATAAAACTTGGCTTATTTTGAATCATGACCATCATAATAATTACGCTTTGTATTACACTTTATAGAATAAAATTGCAGACTTTGTATTCTCACCCCTGACACAGACCAGATAATTTTAAACCTCCAGATCTGACAGAGACATGTCCTGTCTGCGTCTTAAGCCAGTGCATGCTGGCAGAGCTCCTGAGAGCCATGGAATGCCTCCTCCAGGATCTGCACTTGAGTGATGCTCCTAAGCAGTGTGTACGGCTCCCCCGGTATTTGTCTCCACGGACTTATCCTGCTCTCTGGAATGGTTTGGGGTTGCTGCTGGCAAACCTTGCCTGGGTTGAATTGCTTTTTCCTGCATTTCTTGTCTGTATATTTGCTGTTCTTAACCTTCTGTGGAAAGGCAGCTTCTTCAGTTAGTCACTTTGTGGTAGTGAGAAGCCTGGCGGAAGGATGAGAATTTCAAGGTCCTGCTGCATTTCAGACTTACTTATATACCAATCTGGGGGGTTGACAGCTAGGAAGAATGATGCAATACTGCATATTCCGTGTTTTGAGAGTTGCTCCAATGTTTATGAATAAACAAAGTTTGGTTTTTTTGTTTGTTTTTAAAAACAGATGGAAAGGCTTTTTGAATAACTTCAGTGGTGGTCCAAAATTAATTGTAGCTGGTTCATCCTTCTTTTATTCTGGCTGCAGAGCGGATTTATCTTTTAGATGTTTCTGGCAGGCTTGTTCCACTTCTTGTTAAAAAGATTCATTGCATGAGTAGAGAAAGAAGAAATCTTCAAATGGCATCTTTGAACTAGGCAGACAATAAAATTAAAATTCTAAATGGTTGGTGTGAAGTTTGAAGTGTCCCTTGAACAGAAGACTAGAGATGGTCACATCCTTTATAGAAGAAGCTTTTCTTGTAGGCTGGCTTTTCTGCTTTTTCTGCTTAGGTTTCCATGCAGCTATCTCATTGTATAATTGCTGCCAGTAAATGTGATTTTTTTATTATTATTTTTATTTTTGGGATCTAACAGCCATTTCTACGTGTTTTGTGCCCTTCTCTACCTCTTAAAACTCTTGCCTGTATTTCAATATCTATATTTACAGGGAGGCTTAGTGTCCTTTCTTTCCTTTACCCCTTAATAGTAAATACTGGCTTAAAGTTTAGATCTAATTGCTTAAATCACTGGCATCATCTTGAGAATCTCTCCAACATACATAAAGGTGATCAGAACTGCACTGCTTTATCTAATGCACAGCGAAAGCAGTCCCTGTGATGTTTCTGGGATGGAGCTATCCTGTGAGTCCCTATAGCTCACTACATATACACACAAAGGCTCAATAGTGATAATGATGCGCATGTACTGCAGGGCTCTTCCAGCAATTATTTCTGGCAAAAGCATTCTCTGGCTCTTTTAGTGGCCCAAAATAACGTTTCATGGCTGTTTTTCTCTTCAATTGTGGCTTTTCTCCCTTGCTTGCTGCTCTGGGCTTCCCCTGAGCTGAAAAGCTACAGGTGCTCCTGCTGCATAGTGCGTGGGGAGGCTCATCGACTGGGCACAGTACCAGTTTGGCAGCAGCTTGGAGGCTGGTGTCTGTCTTTGTGTTCTCTCCACCATTAAATGACATCATCTGACTCACAAAATCAGCAAATGCTTCAGCATTAGGGTCTGCAGCTTTGCCAGCAACCATGTAGTGGGCTGGGGGAGCACCTGGGAGTACAATCTGAAAAGCTGTTCTGTGTAGTCCACTATGACTGCTTTCCTGGTCCCTCCTCACCACATCTCCAGCATGTGTAAGGTGTAACTGTGAATTGCCTCGGGACACTTCCCTGTGTTTGGTCGCTAGTTTTGCAACAGGTCTGAGAAGCAACTCATTCCTTTATGACACTAATTCTTGTCTACGGTCTCAGCTCTAGTTAATGCACATCTTTATTTTCTTGTTTGAGAACGATTATCCGCTTTGCAATCAATTTTTCCATGCTTTGTAGTTTAAGATCATCTGTATGTTTCAATAAACAATTTGCTTTGACTTCCAGTTCATTAGTAAAATATTGTGTCAGTCAATGTGACAGTGGACACTGCTGTATCTGTTCTTCCTACTTAAGAGTTCATATCCATTTTTTCCTTTTTAATTAAAAATCTCCAAATGCTTTGTCTACAACATTAATATATTGATCAGGTATCATTTTCACCTTCAGATTTTGTGTTCATAGGCAGCTGCTTAAATTCTAGTCAAATCAAGAGCATCTTTCTTCCCTCCCTCCCCTCTGCCCCATCTAGCAAATTATTTGGTAAAGAATACAATTCAGAGGAAAGAAATAACTTGGACTGTTGCCACAGTTGCTTCTCTTTGAACTTCTGTCACTCAGGATTGAGTGGAACGCTTCCACAAATATCTACTGATACCGATTTATTTTTACAAAAATGTTCAGCTTTTTGCCAAATACTCACAAGAGGGGCTCTGGCTGGAACACAGGTTCACGGAAGAGGCGTTAGAGGTGGAAGTATCCATGGAAACCAACTTTACTGCAGATGTTCAGATATTCTTCAGTCATCCCAACCAGAGGGAGAGAACAGGACTGTAACCTAACCTGTATTTGCAGATTCGCAGCTAAGAAGCGTGGCTTTAGCTCTGTTTGATGCCAGTCTCAAAGCAAACTACTGGCAGACCTAACAGGTTATCTGCTCAGGACAAGTACCGTCGGATAATTGTGGCAAACTAATAGATCCGGTACCCTGTTTTGTCTTTGTAGGAAAAAGACTAAACTCTTCTGAAAGGTTTTGTTGTCTTATCTTCAGCTCAATTTCCTCCTGTTTTGTGCTTTTTGTGGAAGCAGCTGTATTAAATCCTTTCATTAACCTCCAGCTTCTTTCCTGCTCTTGAATCTGTGTTAATCCATAGCGATGACTGCAGCCAAACCCTGCTTGCCTGATTCAGTTGAGCAGTTCCACTTGAATGTCATAGATGGCATTAGATGGACAAATACAGGAGAAAGAAGCAGGATTCAACTACTCGGCACACTTCTCGTAACCCAGCCTTCAAGTTATTCTTCCTGAATTTAAATGTAAGATACAGATCTTTCAGTGTTGCGGGTTTGTTTGTTTTTCCCTTTCTAGTTTTATGCTGATACTTAGTGTCTAAACCAGTTTGTAAAGGTCTAGCAGCTTGCCAGGTGCCTCTTAAAGCATGCTCTCCTGCAGTGAGCTTGCCAGCATACAGACAATTTCAAGCTCCAATTTGCAAATCCAATTCTGCTGTCCTACTTGAAGCTCTGGCCCTGAGTACCAGATCTCGCTGGCTTTTATTTCCTGGCATTTTAAAATTCTTAGGAGGAGACGATTCTTCAAATCTGGTCAAAAACTAAACTCTTAATCTAACTCGTGGTTATTGGTGTCATTGCTTTTCGAAATGAACCTAACTTGGAGTAGGTGGAGACTTTACAAGTTGATTAAAAGCTGGGGAAGAGAAAGGTGAGCTACCAGCAGAACGGCTGGCCTGCTGGCCACCTCATCCCATTCTCTGGTTTATTCCCTGGTTCTGTAGCCAAAACAACTATTTATGAAGTTATTATTTTTCATAAGTTTTAACCAGGCAGCTTGTAACTATAGATACAGGAGCAGAAGATGTTCTCTGTATTGAGGAATGTCAAGGTAACTAATGACTCTTTAAACTGCAGTTCGTAAAGACATCAAACACATTAAAGGCTTCTCGGATGATTCCTGTTGTTTTTCCCCAATTCCTGTCTTGCTTGCATCGTTCCCTGGTTCAATTCTGTGCACAAGTCATATGATGTGTGTTTGTTACACAGTACTGGTTACAGGCTGAGCAAAGAGTTCAGCAGTGGACTCCCATGGTGTCACCAGCGAGCAGCATCAGACTTCCTTAATTGCTTGTGGGTCGCGTCCCAGGAGCCACGTTGGGTTCGGTTGCTTCGAGCCACACGCTCCTCTAGAATGCAACAGTGACGTTCTTGCCAATTACAGTTGTTCCCTGTAAATGGGGCTGTGGAAATTAATGGGGTTTGCCTGACAACAGGTCAAGGAGCTTTTTAACATTATTCCTTCAGTTTAACCTACTGCCTAGATAATGCTGGAAATCAATTCTTTAGAGAGGAAATCTGCATTGTGTTTTATTCTATGGCAATTGGATCACGCACTCTGCAATAACAAATAAAGCTTCATGTCTTCATAGTTATTTACTGAATGAATCTTCATTGTGCCAAAAGCATTTCTATGATATGGTACAAGTCTTAACGCAGTATTCACCACTGAATCCTTTGCTTCATGTTTAAAAACAAAACAAATTGTTACAAGTTTGTCATGGGTTAGTATTTACCATGCAGGCTCTTTTGTTCCTTGGTTAATGTTTGGATAAACATACAAAACACAAACTGGTCTGCTTGGGTTCCAAAACAAAAAATCTACACCCTGTTAAAATCAGTTAATATTAAGGGGTTTTTGTTTAATTTACAGTTCTTAAAACATAACCTCAGGCTCTTTATGTCAGAACTGAACAATTTTTTTTCTATCAAAGAAGTCTATCTCCCCCTCAAAATTATTTTCATTTAACTTTTGAAGCAAAATTAGTTTGGAGATGATCAATTACGACTTTTTAATATTACTCTGAGACTACTGTAATCTCATAATTGTCTTCCATAGGGATGTCCCTGTAGGCCCTGATCATTCAGCTGCTGAATGATGTGCTCATTTTGACGTTAGGCATGAAATACATTCCTGGGACTTCAGTGAGATTAAAAAAATGTCAACTGTGAGCAACAGGGGAGTGCTGCACCTTCCTGAGCAGTTAGTGTTGAAAAGGAGTGGTATTCCCTCCAGGCACGGACCGGATCAGTGCGTTACAAACAGCCATGCTGAGCTGTGTGGATTTATGTTGGAGCATATAGGGGCTTGGCACATGGTGGAACCCAGGACATGGGAAGAATGGGGCAAGCTGACTGCAGAGCATTAGAAATTCGTGTTAAATGTCATGAATAATTAGACAGATCCCTCAAGGACTGCATTTAGTCAGCTATAGAAATTGTTTCTAGATAATTCACAACAGTTCTAGTTTTGTTGGTATTCCTATAATCTGGGGGGATTTTGAGCAAGCAATTTACGTTATAAAGGACTGAGAAGTGTTGTCACTAGTCAACATGTTTTAATAATTATTAAAGTAGATAATAATCTTTTTTGTTTGTTGTGTTAACAGATCTCACCCTTTCAATTAGTTGGGCGTGAGCCGAGTGTCTCTTGGCAGAAAGAATGAAGCTCTTTGGTTTGGGTTGCTCATCAGCAGCTCGAGAGAGGACAGAGAATGATGGCAGAAAGGAAGTCTGTGAGGGGCAGGGACTTTTCCTTCCTGTCGTCTGTAACTGGTGTTATTGGCAGTCTTTTTTTTCTTTGTCTCTAGCTGCAGTTTCAGAACTTTTTAACATCATTAGCTAGGGGTAACTCTCTAACCTGCATTTACTTGAGGTTTGCTACTGCTCCATTAGGCAGAAGAAAAACTCATGCCCAAAAGCTGTATCTGCCAGTCTGATGGAGATTCACCCTCTCCCTACGAGCATGTTCATAACAGGAGAAAATTGATTAAAGAGATTTGTTCATGGGGAAAAATCCATTCTGCTTCTTTGGAAAGCAACTACAAAGATGCATGTTTAATTTACTTAATGCCTGAGGCTAAAGCAAAGGACAGCCAAATCAGATATCAGTCACTCTGACCTGAGAGGGTACTGTCTGAGGTGACCTTAGGAATCATTCTTTTAGGGAAAATCATGTGCAGTATCCGTAAAGGGATGGACAGGGGGATGCTGAATATAGTGACTGCTAAGACCAGACACAAAAAATTGCTCGATTGCTTTAATAAAGCTTATACATTACACCATCTTGAGCCTCATCTGCTAGCATTTTTGTGGCTTTTCTGATGTCATTAAAAATAAATGTCATGTCCTGCAATGCGTATCTCTTGGGCACATGCTCAACACCAACTGCAAGTGCCATGCTTTGCACCACACCTGCCTCCAGACCGTGTGCTTTACAAGCAAGTGCTGTCTGCAGGTACCTGTACAGCCACTGCTTGCATGCTGCATGGCAAGCTTTTGTGATCATAATTTTACCAGATTTGCTACTGCTCCAGGAGTGTATCTGCTCTTCTAGAGAATTCATAAACATTACTTCATTTCTTTTGTCTTGACTCTTTTCTCTTACATTCATCCTACCATAAGAGAGGCTCTTCCTAGTGAATCCACGTGATTTGTGGAAGTCAATAGACAAAATGGCTTTACTGAAGAGCTATACTGTGCAGCAGATAGGAGCATGCTGACTTCTGAATCATTTATCAGAGCATTAATCAGCCATGCAATAGTTTCCTATTGCAAGCTCAGCCTCTGTCATCCTGAAATATTGAAACCGAGGAAATTTAAATACTCTGCAAATATATGCTTGGTCATGGGGAAAAAATGAAAAATGCCAACCTGTGATTAATGACAAGGAAGGCATTTTGACGGTGCACAGCCAAGTGTGTGATGCTCTTGTCCTGAGCTTTGTGTGTTTTGGCTCAGTTGCGCTTTCTGGGAATGAGCTGGGAGCTGTTAGCGATGCCCTGTGTTGGAGGGACTTGGTGGTTCATCACATTCCATTTCCTCCTGCCACAGGCTCCTATATCAATGGGCTGCTTTTTAAAAGCAGTTCATGGGTGGGATTGAGGTGGTTCTGGAGTTGAGTGGGTCGTTGGGTTGGTTTGGGGTTTTGGGTGGGGTGGGGGGGTGTCATATTATAGCCCCTCCTGGGAGGCCATCTCACAGTCTGCCCACTGCAGCGGTTGGGAGCATTCAGTCTTGGGAAGTTTTGTAGCTACTTGTTTAGCTTGTGGAGTTGTTTCTGTCCTTGGGGCTTACCTCGGTCACACTCACAGCAGCATTCTCATTCCCTTTTTTTTTTGTCTAATCAAGGCAAAGTCTCTGTTCCCAATTTCCGTCTGTTCCCCAGTTATTCCAGTAGTCCTTTTCAAGCCAGTTTTAGTTTCAGACTTCTATACAGCTCTGGTAGCCTTTCAGTGTTTCAAATGAGGTAATTAAGCCCTTGTTACAGCAGCTTGAATGTTGAAAGCAATTCTCATAGACTTCCAATCTCCTTTTTTGTCACTGTATTAACAATCTGAAGTCAGCCTGAGACCACCTCGGTTGTTCTTCAACTTGTTTTCCATTTTATGGGCTTGCATCAGAAAATTTTGCTACTTCCAGAGCCTGAGCTCACATCTCACTGTTGAGTTTTATCCCATGCTGCTCTCCATCATTTGTAAGCTTGAGTTTGCATTAGGAAAATTGGCAGTTGACAAATACTGCTCGTAAGTGGGTTGAGAGCGGTTCAGAGAGTACTTTTTTAATAATTCAGGATTTATATATATATATATATATGTATATTCGTATTTTATTTCGAAAAATATTTTCTGTATGTAAAGTCTCCTTTCCAAATTAATGTAGGAACAGTCATGCTTTGTCTTCCACCCTGCAAATCAACTGAAGTTTAAGTAAGGTAAATGTCCCAGCAGTTTCTCTAGTAATGAAGATAAGTCAGTTACTTGGCCTGTAGTTATTTACTCCTTGAACAGACTCTTTAGGACTTACTTGCTTGAACAGATTGAAGAAAAGTATACAATGAATTATTCTAGGCAGTATTGCATAAGGTGCTTAACAAAAGGGGGGGGGGGGGGGGGGGGGGGGGGGGGGGATTGTGGTGTGTCTTCCTTTTTGTTTATTTTGTCTGGTTTTGGTGGTGGGTGGCTTTTTGTTTGTTTTTGTTCAGGGTTTGTTGGGGTTGTGAGGGTTTTGTTTGGTTTGTTTTGACTGGGTTAGTGTGTTCAAAACTAAATGTTTTCTACACTTCAGCACTCTGGTGGGGATGAACTTTTTACAAATCTCAATGATAACCCTGAATTCTGTAACTATGTTTAATCAAGTACTTGGAGATTGCCTCATGAGCTCGGAGTATTTACATGTTCGTTTGGCTTTGTTGCCTTTCATCCAGCTTTACCTGGGTTCCTCATGGAATTCCCTCTGAGACAGAATTCTTCCAAGAATGTAGCCTGCAGATTGAAATCCAAAATTTGGTAGCTAGTGCTACAACTCAGACAGGGTCCCAAAAGAAAGTGATTCAAACTCAGATGCTACTGAGAAAACATCCTACGCTGCCACTGTGGCATGTGTCAGGAAAACTACATCACTGTTTTTAATAAGGGCCTTCCCTTTCCCCTTTCCCCTTTCCCCTTTCCCCTTTCCCCTTTCCCCTTTCCCCTTTCCCCTTTCCCCTTTCCCCTTTCCCCTTCCCTTTCCCCTTTCCCCTTTCCCCTTTCCCCTTTCCCCTTTCCCCTTTCCCCTTTCCCCTTTCCCCTTCCCTTCAAATTATTTCCCAACTTGATTTCACGTCAAAAAGATACAGGACTAAACAGACTATGGGGAGAACAAAATCCTAGTATTTGTCAGCTAGTTAAGAAAAAACAATATACACATTGATATGGCTGTTGAGATCTTGATTCTACTTCAGCTAAACGAGATTAATATTGGAAGAAATAAATTCATCCACTTTTGTAGGCAAAATTGGTAGGGGGAGCTGAACTTGTACAGCTCCCATAATCCAGCAGTTGAGGTTCTGTTTACATAAATGAGCTGTAGATAAAACAGCAGCAAACCGTATACTCCTGTTTCGTCTTTGGTTCAGCATAGATGTTGCAGGTGATAACTTCAAATTTAATTTCCAGATGTGCTGTACAGCCAACAGAGTACAGAAGGGATAACAAGAACTTTGCACTCAAGCAAAACCTTTTATGGACTATCTGATTTAATATAGAAGAGAAAATAAAATTTCTTCCTAGGTTCTGTATTGGTATAAATAGACATAACTGACTTCTGCAGGCTGTTCTTATTAGAATCCATCTCAGAGATTTTTCTCTTGAACTTTATTTGTTACAGGTACTTTTTAATTCAAACTGTGCCTCTATTAAAAATAATTTTAAAAAAGCAAGGGAAGTAAGGGATGTTTCTGTTGTGCTGGGCAAGAAAAAATCTACAGCAAACACATTCTCTTCCAAAACTCATCTATTCTAAAATTAGGGGTAATTAACTTTATTTTTTCTAAGAGAAGAGTATTGTGGAAAAATTCAGCATTTAAAATTTGTTCTTTATTTTTTCTGGGGAAGGATGGGAAATATTATTATAGGTATCGCATAATACCCCCTCCCTCCCCCCTCATCTCAAAGGTCTCCCACAGCTTCCCTATAATGTAATTTAATTCTTTTCCTCCTCTGTTATCTGTTGTTCTGTCTGTCACTTGTCCATTTCTAATTACCCACCTTACTGGGAATTGACCGGTACCCAGCTCCTGAGAGGAGCAATGGCAAAACTGGAAAACATGGCCCCAAGGCTGGTGATAGAAGCAGGGCGAAGGAGAAGCAGCCGTGCTTCCCCGCAGTACGAGCTCCCGCTGAAGTGCTGGTTGTGCGATGCCTAAAGGCACTTTAAGAAAGAAGGCGTGCCTGGATGATGACACTGCAAAGACTTAGTACTTAGCTGCTCACAAATTACGTGTAACTGGATCACGAAGCCCAGTATAATTTGGGTCCTGTCATTATAACAAGTGGTTATTAATTTCAAATGACTTAGACCAGTGATCACTGAGTTGTGTTAATTGCAATAAGACTCTGGGCGAGGAAGGCCTCTGCATCCACAAGTATACGTTACTCTGAGCTGTAGCTTTTTAAACAAGAACAACCAAAACAGGAGCCGGGTCCTATGCTGGGATTGGAAAGGTAGGCATTTTACAGCGATTTTTGCAAGCCAATTTTTTTTTTTTAATGGCCAAATACACTTCCTGATGTGTGAAAAGTCTGTTTTCAAGAGGTCCACATAATTCATTTCACTGTGCTGACAAATTAATGTCTTAGTGATAACAGTAAGTCTCAAAGCATAATTTAGCATCATTAATACGACAAAATTGTCATGTATCCCACTTCCATCAAGCTTAAGCATGTAAATGGTGCCCTTGATGGTCTGTAACAACTGCTTGTTTCCTGGCAGAGGAAAACGCATTGCATTAACACGAAGAAATGGATCCTTTTTATTTATATATTTATTTTTACCCTAGTCAATATAGGCAGGATAATTAACATGCTGGGTAAAGTCTCGATGACCAATTAACTTCCTTTAAATGTCTTCTGGTAATTACTCCCCATGCAGCAATGCAAATATTAGATTAACTTTTAGGAGCAAATTTTATGGATCTTTTAGTGAGTAATTCAAGATTTAATAAATTGACCAAACCCTACCTGAAGCATCATAAAACCTCCAGACCATTTTCTGTCCCTTCTGCCCAAAGGCTGCAGTGCACGTGTCGGTGCCACTGCTGTGCCACTTGGAATTGGCAAGCAGCACCATTTGACATTGAGATGCATAGAAACCGGGGTGGGTGTTCTGATGCATCTGTGTGCCTTTCTGAAGACAGCAGGTTGGGTGATTTGTAGTGCTTCCACGTTGCATATATATCCAGACAGATAGTTCAGAAAATCACTCAAGGCCATTGAATTAATACCAGAATCAAACAACCTTTAAATTAATAGCGAGTAATTGGATGCATCGCAGATACTAATTAAATCTTTAAACAGAGCTGCACACACCTGCTTGCTGGTATCTGTCAGCCAGAGACAGCTTTCTGTATGCCTCTGGCTGACTCGCCGGCAGCACCATCTCCCAGACCAAAATTTGGCACGAGGCATCCTCCGTGTTCTAGACATCCCTCTGAGTTTCTCACGGCCTTTTCTTCTTGAGAGCCACCTTTGTGCATGCAAGCCAATTAGTTAGACTTTAAGATTTGTCTTTGTACATCATTAGTTTATAAATAAAAAGAAAAGGTTGATAAATTCAGTGATCCAGTACAGGGAGTAATAACATTTAAAGCAGTTGTGATTGTGTATTCTTAAAGCTCTTGACAACCGTGACCTACGTAAGGGACAGCTCTGTGGCTCAGGAAATAGATAACTGTTTTCCAACTAGTTAGATTAACGCAAAGGAAGAGTAAGTAGTTAATTATACCCTTGCAGAGAGACCAAGTTCCTGAACTGCCATCATGAAAGGCTGTACCATTGTGGGAGAGAGATCTGCAAATCCTATTTAATACAGCTCCTAATTCATACAGTTGAGCCAGATGTTTAGACTTCTGAGAAATCCCTCTTCAGCTCTGTATTTACTCATTCAGTTGCTCAGTGGCACACAATTATTTCCATGTACATTAACTCTTGTATTTATGGGAACCTAATTTAGGGAGCTGCAAGAAGTAGAGGACCTGAGCTCTGCCTGGGAGTGGATGTTGACCTTCACAGTAGGAAAATTAGCAAATAAGCATTGATTGAGTGAAATACAGTTTTTCATAACAAGTGATTCTAGATTTAGGCTTCCAACTGACCAAAGGTGCTTAATCTCAATTACATAAATTCATATCTGTCCTACAAAGTATGCTTAGAGTGGCTAATACAAGATGCTATTGCAATGAGCTTTTTTAATGGCATTAAAATGGAAAACTTGACATGTTTCCAATTGCTGAGCTTAACAATTTGCCTAAATATCAAATTTGATTTAAATGATTTTAGTCATGTTAAAGACATGCATGAGAAATTCCAAATGAATGGCTGAAACCCAAATGACATGATATAGGGATGTGGCAAAAGCTGGACTTCGTAAAAGAAGTTAGCAGCGAATTAGTTTGGTGGTGAAGACTCGTCTCCCCTTCATTTTGGAAAGAAAACAGCGGTTTTACAGACCTGGCAAAGGTCACTCAGTGCAGGAATATATCTTTGCTACACCAGATGTAATACCAGACCTTCAGACCTTGCAAAATATGATTGAAGACTCTTGTAACTTTTTTTTTTTTGTTTGTTACTCATTTTTCAGAAATTAAAGGCTTTTTAAAATAAGGTATCCTATTTCTTGAAAATAACAAAGGACATACTGGTTTGGCAGAATGGAACGAGCTGCTTTTGGAGGTACCATCTCTCACCTCTATGCAGATTTGACTGGAATTAAAAACTGTGCTGCAAAAACTCTTTCATCACAGCAGCATTTTAAGATTTTATAGTCTTTTGTGTCCAGTTCATCTGAGTCTGACACCATTCTCCTATTCCGATGTACAACTAGTATGCTGATCAGAAGTCCGGAAAACAAGATGTGCATAAAGCAGCTGCTTCCCTGAAATCCTCGAAATGTTACTGTTTTTGTATGTGAAGTTTTTTTGACTGAGACTTGCCACCACTTGGGGGGGGGGGGGGGGGGGGCGCGGAGGGCATTTAAACAACTGCAGAGTGAAGTTTTTCCTCCAAGCTTTTGGAAAAGATATTTTTTATACATGAGGCTATGATACTATAATGAATATCCTTTGGCCATGATTTACCTACTGGATTTTAGTCTTTCTGTAGTGAATTACACCCAGAAAAGTTTGTTCAGGGCAACAAGCAGGAAATGAAGCACCATCTAGTGATAAGAGGGGCTTTAGGGAAAAATACATCAAGGGCCCTTCAGGAAGCAGCAAGATGCTCATGCTTAGGAGATGTTTGCCTGCCTGGTTCCAGTGAGGTGAGCAGCTTGTTCGCAGGGTTGTTTTATGGCCCCTGGGCTGGAGCCCAGAGCTGTACCAACAGTGTCCTGCCAGATCTCAGAGCAGAACATTGGTGGGTGATGCTCTGTTAGAAAAGTCTGTGGCTCTAGTGCTTTATGGGTTTGCGCTGTATTTTTAGATGACAGCACAAGCTGTCATTTTGGAAAGCACTGTATTGAATGACGTGAGGATGAATATAACAAGCAAAAGAGGGGATATGCAAATTTTCCAGGGTATGCTTTGGGTTCAGTTTACCAATGGCGTGGAGATAAATGCATGAAAACAAGGAGCCTGCAGATTTGGCAAAGGAGTTGCAATGATTGCTGATTATTTGGTTGTCTTGTGTTGCCCATCTAATTCCTGCTAACCACAGTAATGTTTGTATGTGCATGGCTTCTCTGGACGTCTTTAAAAGTTCAGCTCCAGACCAGTAGATCCCAGAAGGTGAAATAATTGTGGTTATCGTGTTTCAGAGGTGTGAGATTGAATGGCCAGACCCAGGAGGGACACAACTACCATTTCAGAGCAAGGTTGGGCTCTGGCACTCACTGTCAGGAAACGGCAATGAATCACAGAATGGCAAGTGGTAAAAAGCTGTGCTTTGGACACTTTAAATGTAACATATGCCTGATCGGGGGTAACAGTACGGCAAGAAGAGAACATGGCTGTGATGGGCTGGTCTCTGAACTGTAGAGTGAACAGGAACCTTTCAAAATGTTTAACAGTAAGACTTTCAGTGTATTTATTAGGTCAATCCCTAACCTGTTGGGTTAGCAGCTCTGAAGCCTGTGAGTCTGATACTGATGGGCAGGCTGCGTGAGTGCTGCCTGCACCTCCCCTTCCCCGGACAAAGAGGGACCAACTTTCCTGTGGCACTCCCTTAACGCAGTGTGACCACTTCAAACAACAAGCTGGGTGTTTGCATGCAAAGTAAACGCTCTGAAGCGGATCAGAGGAGCTACACCAGGGCAAAGTAACATATTTCACAGAGAACTGGAACAGTAAAATTGTATTTAGTTGGAGCATCTGACTACCAGATGGTAAGGAATAAATTGAAGAATGTGAAAAACATGTGGATGTGGCAGGGGAGCTAGTTACCAGCAGGTGAAGTGTGGGACTTCTGTAGCGTGAACCATAATCTAGTCCCAAAACAGGGACAGTCGTGGCACTGCCAGGAATGCCAGGGGAGCAGCATTGTGTGGCCAGTGGAGCTGTCAGGGCCTTGTGCAGCTCCAGCAGCACTCAGGTTTGTGGGGCTGGCAGGGCTGTGGTAGGAAGAAATCTGGGCTTCCCTTTTGATACTCCTAATATATGTTCATATTGGCAGAGTCAGGAAAATAGTAGAGAAAGTCCTGTTGTAAGAGAGGTTCAAGCATGTACTTGCATAGCTCATTGAACCAGCTGACAGCTAGAGCTACACCCAGCTGCAGAAACAGCAGGGAGGCTGTGCAGCATGGTCAGCCCCAGGGGCTGGAGCACCCTCCTCTGAATCGGGACTGCTCTTTCAAAGGGGTTTTAAAAAGAAAAACAAACCAAAAAAATCAACAACAAAAACTGGGAGCTTAGAGTGTCATTAGATTTTCAGGTGGGAGATGTTCCTTCTTTTGTTCACTTCCAAGTAGCTCAGTGTTTTGGTGGCTTGCTCAATGGCCCAGCTGACCTAGTTAGACTAAATTGAGGTCTGATGGAACTGCAATGGATTTTAAACTGGAGGAATTCGTTTTTTTGCTTCTTGGAGATACTCTGTACTATTGGGGCTTAGAACAGCAGTACTGGTGACAACTTCTTGGCAAGTATATCTTTTTTTTTAACCTGATGAATGCACTTTTCACGTCTTATTCATCATCTTTTGTTTACCTGAAGAAGATGGAACATAGAGACATTTGCTGATTTTAGGTCTCCTTCTTTGATGGACTTCACAGGAATGAGAACAAGGAGAGTGGCTGTAATGTTTAGTTTGTGAACAGGTCATACCTTAGCCTCTAACTGTGCTTTTATTTATTAAAAGAAATTTACACGTGCACAAAGCAGATAGCTCTGCTTGCTGAGACGGGAGGCTGTGGAACTGGGCTGAGACAAGAAAAAGCTGTTAAAATCAAATCTGCATGTCTGTGGGGAATTATATTTTATAGTTAAAGATGTGAAAAATACATCCCTCAATTACAGATGTACGTACAGAGGACCTGCTACAACCTTTCAGAATGTTTAAGTGTCTGCTTTACAGAGTGGGTGAATAAGTCAGTGAATATTTTCTCTGTTCCTGATGTGCCTGCGAACTGCCTGTGTAACTGTTCATCACAGCTGTGTGCAGGAGGCCAACACAGTGTACTGCGCCATCCCTTGGAGAGCTCAGGGGATGGGGAATTACTAGAGCTGTTCTGCCTTCGGACATCCCAGAAGTTAACCGTGGGGTCTGGGTGACTTTTAATTTCCATTAGGATTAGTTAAGATTAATTGCAGTGTAAACTGGGGACTTGTAATTGACCATCTGTGTAATGTCACTGCCGTAAGAGGATTCGACTCAAACACTGCATGTTCAGCTCACAAGAGGAGGGAGGCAACTCTTCATATCATTAACCAAACTTCATTTTATTTCCTAGGTTTTCTTTTCACACACCCCCAAATGTAACCAACTATTACGGTTTACAAAGACCTTGCAGAGCAAGGGATACTCTTGTGCCAACTTCAGCATGGGCCTGGCATGTGCAATTGCACGGGGTCATGCAATGCTCAAAGCTTCCTCCCTTCAGCTCTCCTCATGCTTTGTGTGGTCTGGTGCAATTCAGTGAGCCCCCCAGCACCTGCACTGACAGCTCCTGCATATGTTTGGCGGACCGCTGTGTGTGAGGCACGTCTGTGAGCATGTTTGTGAGGTTCAGGGGGCTCTTGGCTTTCTGCAGAGCTAAAAAAGGCAAGCTTCTAGACTTGAGAAAACCTCTGGACAAGTAAACGTCCAGCATGCTGTGACAAGGAAATGCTCCTGAGAATGCACAGGGTTGAGTCCTGGAAGGGAGAAAGTTAAAATGACAACACTGGAAAATTGTAGATAATTGTAATAGGAAAAAGAAGTAGGAGAGATTATAGCCAGACTTAGGAAAAAAACTTTACTCTTGTGCTTTAAAGTGTGCCTATTATAAGGTATATCGTTAGTCACACTGGTTTGCATGAGACATAATCATATACACGAGGCTTTTATAGAGCATTTGTTCTTTGAAGTCTTCCTCGTATCAGAATTTTAAAAAATAAATAATTTTTAAAAAGTGCTAGATTTTCTTTTCCTTCCAGCATGGCAGCACATTACTGTCCTGTCCACCTTTTTACTTTTTACATCTTTTTTTTTTACTCACATCTGTGATGTTTTGCAAGCGTTTGGCTGAAGCCAATTAAATTAGTCTGGATTTATACCCACAGCAAGAGACTGTAGAACGAAAGCTGGAACATCGTAAGTGACCTCTTGTTTTCCAAACACAGGCCTCCCCTCCTAAGGGTAGGAGGGAGTGGGACCAGGTGGCCACTGAGGGCCTACCCAGCCAGAACTGCTGTGGGTCCCTGTTCCTTCCTACCTGCCATCAGGGCATTGCTGCTTCCAAAAGTCACATGCCTTTCCTGAGGGAGCCCTAGCAAATCTGACCTCATGTGCCACCACCTGCTTTTCTGGTAGTGGGTCACAGAGATCCAGAGGCTTCATTTTGCTTCTGCTCCAGGGATGTGTCTTTCTGAAAGCCTAGCTCGTGGCACAAACACCCGAGTTTGCACAGTTTGTACTACATTAGTGTTACTGTCCCTGGGCATGCCTGTGCACATCTGAAGAAGAAAGGGCAGAATAAGTCCTTTCATTAAAACAGGTCAGAAACGTAAGTAAATTGTTCAAATTTAACCACAGCTTCTGTACATGATAGATATAAATTACAAAGATTCTTTCCTGCAGTTGTTTTCTTCAGTGAAACACTAAAAATATCTGTTGCATAAATTATCTTCAGGTACAGTGCAAGTTCTTTAATGATCTGCCTGTTGTCATAAATCAGGTACTCTGAAATCTAAGCAAAGTTAAACTCTCATTTGTTTGTTACCTAACTAACAGGAAAATGTAGTAGGAAAATGGTCACTTGCTCAAGGAAGCCTTAAAACTTAGCCCTAACTGGTTTATCACTTTGGGAACACGAAAAGGAGGAAAATCTTTTTGTTCCGATTTTGTCAGCCCTGGCATAAAACTTACTCTAGCTTTTATAAAAGTGTCTTAGCAATGATTGGCACCACACAAACAACCCTTCCTTGACCCTTGTGATAACAAGCACTGTTAGCAAGTTTCAACTGAAGATGGGGGCTTGAGGTGGGACCCCTGGCAGCCCGTGCCAAGCCTGGGAGCGTGGGAGAGCTGCCAGCAGCACCAGCCCCTGTCTTTATCCTCTCAGCTGAGCAGTAGCAGCTGGTCTGTCCGCCACTTAATGCTTAGTGCAAAATAAACACATCTCCATGTCCTCCAATAGCAGTCCACTGTCTCAAAGAAATTCCTGGAAGCACCAAGCAAGCAGTGCCTGGCTGGGCTATGAACAGTGAGTTTTCTTGTGTCTCTTAGACAGAAACCTTATATTTTTCTTAGTCATCTCTTGGGGTAATTATCAGAGGGACACCTGAAACAGCTCTTCACAGTACCATCCAGAAGAGGAACATGTGGCCCCACCTGTGTAGCTACGTTTTTTGTGGTTAAGTACAGTGTTCTCCTGTGTTCAAGACTGGTATTGTTGGCTGGGAGAGCACACGAGTCAACTGTAGTTCAGGGAGTTCAGGAGGTAGGATGGGAGCAGAGGAGCTTCAAGATGACATTGAAGCGTGTGTGTCTGTTGTGTTATAGGAAAGGTGGTACACAGGACAGCTAAAAATATTTTCTTGCAGGTGAATGTGATACATGCATCTTGTTAATTATGCATGTTTTAAGCTTGGTTTGCAAATTGACTTAATAGTATTTAATCATGATTTATTTAAAGACAAATTAGCATTTGACTTTGAATTTTCAGTTTGATAAGTCATCTGCGCTTCTTGTGTGTGGTTATCGTGGAGCTCACATTTGGCACTTCATGGTTTCGGGGTCAATACTGTGAGAATGGTAGACACCTTTTTTTCTCCCCCCCCCCTTTTTTTTTTCTCCCTTAAGATTTAATCTCGATCAGGGAGCTAACATTACATTCATGCTGGTGTGAATGTTTTACTTGTTGTTAAAAGCATGAGGCATTTCCTTCACCTACAGTCTGTTAGTGAGTTTCTGGATTTGTGCCCAGCAGTCTCCAGGGTCTGTGTTCATGATCACACGCAGGTATTTGTTCAAGTTGCTCAAGTCAGAGAAAATTTGTGGCACAAGTAATTGACCTAACATTTGGTATTTTGCAATGTCTTTTGGGGGCAGTGTCAGGAAAATATTGTTTTTGAAAAGTTAAGTCTTAACTGTCTGCTTCTGGGGAGGGGTCCTTCTTCCACCGGTCTGCATTTCTCTGTTTGCTTTCATGCAAACTTTCTAACTTTCTGCTCATTTCTTCTATCAAACCTTTTTGTTAGTCAGGCAGTCTCAAAAGGTCTCTGAAGGCCTTTCAGATTGCCTGGGGAAATGCCTGATATTCTTAGCTTTTACAGATTTCCAGTGTCATTTATTGATAGAAGGCAAACAAATATGAAAGATGCATAAAATATCAGAATAGGACAATGCTTTAAAAAAAAGGTGTTTAGAAGCTGCATTTAGTACTATGACTATCTCCTCATTGCTGATGGTGGCATTGTCTGCGATGCTCTTGTTGACTTCACACACTTGTAGAGAGGTCAGACTGTGCTGCAGTCCATAAAAGATTCTTTGTGACTAGCATTTCCCTGGAAGCAGCAGTTACAAGGTTGTGGAGATTATACCTACTATCAGTTCTGGTCACTATTACAACTTTATAAACCCAAAGTGACTTTTGAATTACTGGTATAGCTGCTGCCAGAATTTTGGTTTGTGTGTTGAGAGCACCAGGGAGTTATTCCTTCCAGCAAGACCCTGCAGTGTGCAGCAGCGAGCTTGCAGCACGCAGGGCTCTGCTGGTGGGAGCGCCTCCTCAGAGTCGTACTCACTATGCCTGAGAGACTTACCCCTTCTCATCTTTCTGCTTTTTTAGTCGGCTTGTGACAAGTCATTGCAATGATACCGTGTCTCCTCATTTTTAACCAAAACATTATAGAAAGTGAAAAGGATTTAAAGGCCTAGGGGTTTTTCAGGGACTGCTACAGACCATGGAAATCCGAAGTACTTCCTTTTAAGCAGGACTCAGTAAATAAATATGAATAAGGAAAAACTCACTTTTCATATCAGCCCTCCACTACTGTAAATTGCTTGTAAGTGGCTAGCCACTGCTGTAATTTTTTGTTGTTCAGCATTATTCACCAAAGACAGACCAAAAATCATCTAGAGAAGGCATGCTGATCCGAAGTGGTAGTTGAGAATTTCAACAGTCCAGCTGGTTTCCTTGAACATACAGGTCACTTGATAGATTTCTTCATGGACCACATAAATATGTCTTCAAAGTTGCCTGTCTGGTGCCAATGCATGTTACGACCACCCAAAATGCAGTTTTTCTAAATCTATTCCGATATGCACTTAATGACTTTGCAAGCCCGACAATAAAGCTCCTCTGGCAGAATGCTTCTAAGAATTGAATGCAAAACTGAGACGAGAGCTGCAGTGAGGCAATTTAATAATCAGAATGAACTGGTTGAGCAGGAAAAGCACATTCTGGGTATTTTTATGCATTATTTTGTGTGTGCTGTGCCTGCTCCACTTCTGCAAAGCTCCTGGGATTCTGTATAGTTTATAGTATATGATTCATTGGTCTTTTGACACTAAGCTATTTGACACGCAAAGATTTTGATTTATACTTCCCTGGAGAAATGTATGTATAGATAAAGGTTACAGAGGGAGGTAAGTGGCCCTCAAATTGTATTACCTTTAAAAAGCAAGAGAAAGTCTCTCTTCCCTTAAAATGTTGAATAGAATAGCAATCATGCCTGTTACAGATGTCTTTGGAGCATGCCATTCTGCAGTTTGTTTACGTCCATCCAGAATGAAGGTAATGAAGATACTTTTGACTAGCTATTTGCCTTCCAGATAGATAAAATGGTACTGAAAGAACCCCAAAGTGCTCTACTTAGAGCATTTAATTCCAAAATGTGGTTCATGTTTCTTTTCAGTTTGGCTTAGCAAGCAGATAGGAATATTAAGCAGGAGGATGTGGCCAAACTGCTACGTTCCCTTTTTCTTTCTTTTTTTTCCAAATATTGGGGGGGGGGGGGGGGGGGGGGGGGTGTGTGGAAGTAGTGACTTTTGGATCTCCTGGCCAGTACGTTTTCCAAAGGGTTTGGTATTCATTATTAGTTAGTCTCTGCAGCCATGCTTTATGGGAAGTGCCCCAAATGCAAGGGAGCGTGGCAGCAAGCTCCCTTGAAGCTTTAGAAAAATATTCTTCAGATGCAAAAAGGGAAAAGGCAAAGGGGAAAATGCTGAGGATAACATCATGGGGACTATGCCCAGGTATGTTCTCCTGAGAGCTGCTGCGAGGTGGGAAACAAAGTTACCTCCCCATCACCCTCAGAAAGCTGTGGACGTTTCTCTTCGTTTCAGCAGAGCACAAAGGGAGCAGTAGAACTGGGCTGTGCGCAGGTTGTACAATGGCCATCCTTTTCCTTTAGAGAACTGCATTCAACCGTGCATGATTAATTTTTCCTCTGGTGCATCACTTAGAGCCACTGAGAGCATTTTCCCCAGGAACACAATACTTGCTTTCTTAACTGCAAAAATCGGTGAGTATTTAAACTTCATGGACCCTGAGCAGCTCACAGGACTTCAATAGCCCCAAAGCAGTCATTCAGTATGAAATCTTTGATTTCGCTCCTTTTAATACCATGCAATTTGTATTATTGTACATCAATAGTTTATCTGAAAGAAATAGCAAGAAAGACGGCACTATTCCTTCTCTGGGAGCACTCTGCTGATAGGCAGCTAACAGTTTTTCACTTATCTGCAGGGGTCTCAGAACTTCAAAATTGCTACAGAAAAGCATATAATTGTGCAGGCCAGGGTTTGTTGAAATTCTGTCAAAACGAGATAATTTTAATGAATATGGAGGGATGGCAACAGTCTTCCATACACGAATCGGTCATGCCAACCTGCTAGCAACCTCAAATGATTATAAATGGCCTTTTCATACATTTAAGTGATAGCCTCTCTCCTTCTTGTGTTGTCGTTCTCGTCCGATAGCGAAGAAGATCCTGTATTTTCATTTCTATAGCCATTGCTCTATAGCCATCAATTTAATGGGGAAGTGGGGTATAGCATAAAGGGAAAAGCTTGCGGCTGATTCCTGTGGTTGCAAGGTAAGGTTTCACCCATACATGATGCCGAGTATGAGGTGTGACCCTGTGGAGTTAATAGCAGAGCTGCCGCAGTCAATAGCAACAGTTTTGCCAATCTCAGTGGCACATGATTTGGTCTAT
Organism: Anser cygnoides; assembly: GCF_040182565.1. NCBI lineage: Eukaryota > Metazoa > Chordata > Aves > Anseriformes > Anatidae > Anser > Anser cygnoides. Next base: position 8,841,168 of record NC_089875.1, read on the forward strand.
AATGTTCCATCTCAGAGCACAGCATTTGAGACAAATTTGTGCAAAAAAAAAACCATCAGCTGTTTTGACGCCTCAAAACATGGGGAGAACAGCCGTGGCCCTGCAAGCAAATGCTGCAGAGCAGTAGTTGGTGTCGCAGCGAGAGCCGTCATACCCAGATGCACAGGCTGGCGTTGGGAGTGCCTGGTCCTGCTCAGGTGCTGATCCCAGCTGTGGGCCTTTCTGCAAATGTAGCACTGTGTGTGTGCATCTGACCCTGAATCGCACTGTGACTGGAATTTTAAATCGGACTGGTACGTCTGCCTGTGAGGAGGAAAGGAGAGTTTAGCATTTAGCTCTTGCAGGGGACACTGGGGAAACCTTCAGGAACTTCTGTGTGATCATCACCTCTGCTTTCACATTCATCACAAAACGTCTCGGGCTGGAAGTGGTGTTTCAGGTCACATTTTTAGAGAACATACATAAAGGAATCACCGGATTGCAGGAATGGGAGAAAAGTGTGGGGATATTTCCACGCGCTCCCCTAAACACTCACTGCCCGTGTGGCTGCAGCAGCATCTCCCTTGGTTGGGCCAGCCTGGCGGGCACGTTGTCTCCCCAGGGCACCAGGCTTTTCTGGGATTTCCTGGGCTTTTCCTTGGCTGCTGGTGCCATTCACTGGGGTGCCTCTGCCTTTCCCCCCCTCCTGCCTTTCAGACACAGCCCCTGCCCAGCATCTCCCTCCCTGCTGGTTCCGTGGGTGGGATGCACCAGGGCTGCAGGCTGCTGTGGCACTGAAGGGCCTGACGCTGGGGTTGCTGACTGCATGATCATCTCCGCGTCCCAATTACCACTGAGGAAACTTTGCTCACCTGTAGGACATCTAAAAATAATATCTGGTTTTAGAGATGTAGGGCAGTGACTTCGTTAGGAAGCTAGTTTTCTAAGATTCTTAAAAAGAAAACATTGAACTTTTGCATTCCTGCACATTTTGTGATCCTAGATTTCACAGTCATCAATAGAATAGTGGTTTGGAACACATCATAGGTATGAATTCTGTGGTATTACTAACAGTTAGAGCTCAGCCCAGAGCGTTTGGGTCTTTGGACGTTTCTTCCAAATCCTCTTGTTTCACACGCTTCTGGTTTTGGTCAGGCATATCATCCTAAGGGGAGTAATTCCCCAGGGTATGTATGGTACTAGCAGGGGTTTGAAGCCAAGTGGTGTCTCTGTAAGGTGGAAATATGTGACACCAGTAGATACACTTAAGTATGAGCTTTTCATGTTGAAAAAGTTGGCAAGAAGCCCATGGTATTTTAAAATTAATTATTCTTCTGAAGCCAAGCTGAAAAAAAAGAACAGCAAGGTGAAACCAGGCAATACAATTACTCTCAGATGAGGCAAAATAAACCATATGTCAGCTACACCTTAAAGCCAGGGGGGTGCTGCCTTTGTTTTTCTCAATACAGTATTTTTGCTGAGGTATTACAGGACGCGTTGTACGTCCCACAGCAAAGTCCTGGCATTCAGCTGGTGTCTGGCACGACAGCAGCAATACTATACTGTCTTTTTCTTTTTAATTAATTAATACGGGTCTTATCTTACAATTAGCTGTTCAGGCACTGGCAAATGCTGGGCAAATATTTGAATTTTTGTTTTTTGTTATTGATGATGTGATTTTAACATCTGCTGAGTACAGGAGATGCAGGAGCTGACGTGCCAAAAACCAGCTAAATAAATAAATAAATGGAAGCCCAGCTGTTCCTAGCAGGGCATCAGCTCGGCTCCCTCAGCTGTTCTCCTGACACAGCCAGTGCTGAGTATGCAGGCACTTGCTCCCTTGTGGCACTGAGCCCATGGCTTCGGTCCACTGTGAACCATTTGCAGCACCTGGAGAAGGGGCAGCAGAGCTCGTGTGGAGGCCCTGGGCAGCCTGTCTAGCGGGCATGGACGTGGCTCCGGCTGGCACGGGCCTGGTTTAAGCGTGACGGCGTGGGTGTGATGGCCCCGGCTGGAGGTGGCGTCGCCCTTGAGCTTAAAAAATCACATGAACTTGTACAGAGAAAAAGGTAATTAATGGGATTCTTGCCTCAGAGAAGAAAAGAATAAAGAATTCTGCCCTAACTCCATAGGAACAGGGTGATTTGTCATTTTAAAAGCTCTATTTCTGTTTGCTATTTATGTGGCACAATCCCAGCCATTACACTGGCTGTTAAATTAAGCACAACGTCTCAGGAGTTGCATTGTCCAAGAAGCTGTGTTGTAAAAAGGTACAGGAAAACATTGCAGCTCAGCCTGTAATGCAGTAATGTAACTGCTCTAGCCATGACAGGAATATTTTTCTTTTTTCTTCTTCATCTGCTTTGCCCACAGGGATAATAAACAGAGAGGAAGCAAACTGTTGCATGCTTGTGCATTTACACGACTTCTAGAAGCACAGCAGAGACCTTTTGGTGTTACTATGGAGTACTAATCCAATACTTGTTAGTGGGTTTTGCTATTTACGTGCGTCATGTTGGAGTTGGAAGTGGGGGTCCCCATTGATCTGTGTTACAAAGAACTGATTGCACCAAGGATGAGGTTTTAAAGCTGTTTTATAACCTGAATCAGCAAACTTGTTTGAGTTCATTGATTAAAGCTTGGCAAAAAGTCATTCTCAGATGGGAAGCGAGGCAACTTCAACATCTCCCTGACTTTGCAGAGAAGGCTTAAAGCAACCCAAAGCCTTTGTGTGGCACAGCGCTTAGTTCTGTAACAGAAGGCAAATGAGGAGTGTTTCACCCCCCAGCTAGGGCTGGGCAGGCAGGCAGGGAGAGCACCTGATGAGGCACCACCTTTGTTGCAAGCACTGGGTGACTATTTCTGGAGCAGAGACCGATGCACCTCGGAGCCAGCTGCAGGACCAACGTGCTCCCAGCACCTTGCTGAGGCAACATTAAGCACAGGCAGTGCTGGAAGGAGATGTTCTGGCACTCTCAGCACGTACTGCCCGGGTGTCTCCTTCCCTTACCCTTCCCTTGTTCTCCCCCTCCTCTCCAGGGCAATTTCACATGACTTGGCACACAAGGCAGCAGCGACAAGCCAGCAGCCTTTCACACCAGGCTGCAGTTTGGGAGGGGACTGGCACAAACTCAATGCCTTTTTCTTCTTGCCCTTGCTATAGCTGTGGATGGAGGCAGCAGCTCCTATATTCTTCCTGAGCAGTTGCTGAGATTGCCCTGCCCTTAACCAAATAGCAGGAGGAGAAGAGGGGTGGAAATCTGGGCAGGCACCTATGCTCTCCCTTTTGCTCTCCCTATTTTTGAACCCCCTGGGTAAAGAAATGTTGGGGAAAAATTGTAATTGAATAAATTAGGATCCATCATGCTTCATGGACAGTGTTGTTGCTGTGGTGAAAGGGAAACGAGAGCTCTCAGAAATGCAGAGTGTGCCTGAAATCACAGGTGTTAAAAGCTGGTGCCAGCTGCCAGAAAAGTTAGATTCATTATACCAAATTCAGCAAAAGTTGAGAATAATGTTTCAGGTAAGAGCTAGGACAGAAAACATTCAGCATAAATCTCTGACACTGTTTCTCTCTCTAAGCTGGGGGGGGACAGAGAAAGATAGAAGTACTTTAATAGAAGATTGGAAATGCCTTTGTACAGTGAAGCTGCTCTATTGCTTATTTCTTGCTTTGGGTGGGGACTCTAGATAACGCCTAACACAGACCCTCCTTTGTAACTGTCTCAATTCAAGTAGGGTTTGGATTGGCTCTTGAATTATTTGTCTTCTGGCTTCAACTGAGAAAAAATACCTGATGTGACTTAGGAGATCTATACAATTCATTCCGTTCAGGTATCAGAGAAAAAAAATCATGAACTATCACCTGCGATTAAATCAATCTGGTGACATTATGTTCTGCTCACAGACATTGTGCAGCCAGAAAAAGAGCCGGCGTCTTCAAGTAGGTTCTTTGCTGTGCATTAAACCAGTAGCTTGGTTTTTTTTTTTTTTTTCACAATGAGGTAAATCAATGTGCTGAAAGTAAAACTGCAAATCAAAGCAGTAAAGTTGGTATCATCAAAAAAAAAAGAAAAAAAAGAAAAAAAAAAAACAAGTAGTGGTAAATGTTCTCTTATTGGTGTCCTTAGAGAAGTCCCCCCTCAAATGAAACCAGGTGGTACAGACAGGCTTTATCAGGAGCGATCTAGCAGAGTGATTCCTTGTCTGATAGAATTCCCCTTCCATACGGGCTGGTACAGGGGCACAATGCACAGCTATTCAGGATCAGCCATGTAGGGCATGAATTATGAAAATACATTTTTATTGACTTTTCATTGTATTAGTTCCAAACCCCTTGTTTTCAGAAAGAAAGCTGGAGACATTTAATAAGATTAGTTACCATTGATGGTATTTTAAGATCTCTTTCAGTAGCTAATGAGCAAGCAGACAGGAATCTAAAGATGAAACCAGTTACTCAGTGCTGTTGAAACCTTTAGAAAAAAGGACAGTGTCTAACACTAAATAGCTGTATATAATTAACAGAAAATTCACAACAAATGGTAATAATGTTCCTAGGCAGATGATTTGGCTATTTATTTGCTTATCTTACTTCAGTAAAATTTTTATGTGGTTGAAGCAGAATCCCCTCTAATGAAGTGACACAACTTCAAGTCACCAACTCCTGCGTAACTAGTTCCTTAGCATCACCAGTGTATGGAACATCCATGCAGCCGTTGTGTAGCACAATATTTGTGATTAATCAGAACAAGGAGGTACAGTAAGTGGATGCTTGCAAGTTAAAAAGAAACACAAAGTTTCCATGCAAAACTGCCATTTACGTACACTTTTAAATGCAGTACACCAGGTCGTGAGATGGTGTTTTCCAATATGTAGGACTAGCAGATATTTACCACTCTCTACCTGTTGGAGAAGATCCTTCTCAGGTATTTGCTATGCTGTATTAAATTTGGTAAATATTTTTATCATCTTTGTCATCACTGAGTTTGGAGGTTTTAGAGCCATTTGCAATTTCTCATTTCCATCATGTGAGCTATGGAACTTGCTTGTGACAGAGATCACCCTAAGGATGAGCTTTGCATTTTATTATCAGCTTGGTCGTGGATTAGGATTTCTCTGATACGTCAACAGTGAGCTTCTGGGTGAAATTCTCCTTTTGTTGTGCCCACTGGTTTTTGAGACTTTTTATTGCAGTGGATTAGCTGGTAAATTTCTGCTTACTCAGGGCCTCTTTGCATTAACAGCCCCGCCGTCTACAAACCAGCCTGCAGAAGATGGATTTCTGAGGTGAACTGTCCTGCTCTGATAAGCATCTCTGATAAAAACCTGATACTCGCTGTGTAATCCGGGAAAAGAGACGCAAGGATCCATCAGAACATGTCCCTCCCTGACCACCACAGGGCTGCTTCCCAGAAGATGGTGCTCTTTCCCCGAGACTGGTGAGGGAGACCTCGTAAGTACAGCGTTCACACAAAATGTGGGCATTCTAGTGGATGTCAATAAATTCTTTTTCTTAGCTGAGTTATGATGTGCAGAAAGCAAACTCCACAGTCAGTAAGATTGTAAACTAGGTATGTTTATTCAGCGCTGGGCGGCACGGGGGGTAGTCCCACCAAAGTTGTGTGCACCCCAACGCAGCAACTCACCTCGGTTACATGTGGTGAAGAGTCACATATGCATGAAGTTTCTCGATATGCCTATACATATGATAACCTATCCCCGCTTTGTGTTAAAATTAGTTCCAGGGAGTCATTTTCATAGATTCCTCCTATCCACACTTGCGCAGTGTTTTCTGGTAGTGGTTGCCGGAGGTCGTGGGGATGAAGATTAGTGAGTCTTCCTTGTCACCACCGGTTGACCACTTCTCTCAGCACAGACTCATAAGCTTCTCAGCTTCTGCTTAAACTGCAGATTCGGTTTCAGTTGGTTCTTGAAATGTGTTTCCTGTTTTCTATCATGAACTGTTTTTCGTGAGGAATCCCAGAATTTCCTGCCTCAGTTTCTTTGCACAATAGGTAGTGGAAGATATAGTACATGTCCCTTACCTGTCTTATTTACTAAAATTCTTTTAGCTTCCTTTCACATGCCCATTAGCCTATCTTATCTACTTAAAATCCTTTTGGCTTCCTTACACATGCTCATTAGCCTATCTTATCTACTAAAATTCTTTCAGCCTCCTCTCAGTTAAACAAGAGAACATGAACATGTTGACCTTTGATACTGTTGAACATGTTGACCATGATACTTTATTACAAAATAAAACTTTAAAGTTCTTACTTTTTTCATCAGTAAATGACACTTAACTATAGTAATGGTACCTGAAAGTAAATGAAGTTATTAAAAGAGCCCAGATGCCAAACTCTTACTTTCTTTTTCCCCCTGGAAGCAACTTTGTGACTCCTTGGCAGACTAGGGCATATAAAACTTTGCAATTTTCTTGGATATGCCACTTGATTAGGAAGATGGTGATTTGTTTTATTGACAGCAATCACCCCCTTTTTGTTGGAAGCCAATCCATTAACTCCTCTTTGGGGTAGAGAGAGGTATTCATTCCTGGTGTGCTTTGGTTTCTAACTGTGACTAAGACTGAGGGGGATTTTAAATTTCCACGTTGAAAACCAAGTGAAAATGTAATGAGCATGGAAGATTGATAGAAAAATACACATGTTAGTTCTTGCTAAAGTAAGGATGGTTTGTGGGAAGCTATAAATCATGCAGAAGGTGTTTTTCGTGTCAGGACTGCAGCAGCAGAGGCCTTCCGGTATCAGGTGCTGCAGGAAATAACTAAATGAGAACTTGAATACATTAATAATACTCTGACGCTTCTGTATTTAGTGTTTGATCTTCTTCCCTTAAAATTAGTGCTAAACCTCCCTCTCCTTCCCTTCCCTGCTCACTGCTAGATTTGGGGTAAAGCTTTTGATCTCATTTAAGCCTGGACACACTGAGGAGACCCTGTGGAAACTGAACAAAATTATCATTGTTAATAACACCAAATAATTAGCAGTGTCCCAGCTTCCACTGTTTTGGACGCTGAACAGCATTACTTTTCATTTTACTGCTCTAGATCAGATACTCATATTTTACAGCTCACATGTGCATTATCTAAACTGCAAAAAAGATTATGAAGAAGGGAAGTTTTGTAAGCGCTGACGTGGTTGCCATGACTACCTAAGCCACTTTGCGGTACCATACAAGTCTTTCACTTTATCTGTCTAGATTTACACAAGCAACATTTTTGTGTGTGAGAGATAGACTGAAGAAACAAGGCTCAAGCCTCAATATGTGTAGGGTGTGTGTGGCATCCAGGTAAAGTTAATGTGTGTTTTTTTTTTCATTTTGGTTGTGGTCTTCCCACTCCCCATTCACACACACATCCCCTTCCAAAAAAAATCAAACAGTATGTGTATGTTATCTGCCTCGGACTGAGACAGGTCAAAGCTATTTGCTAATTTTGGCTGAAGTGAGAAGGTCTGATGTCCTGGCAATCAGCACCACAAATGATCAAGTGAAGTGGGCTGCTTTGACTTATCCTGAGGTGCAGGCATCTTCTGTGAAGCTGTCAGCATTCAAAGAAATCTGATTGTTTATATAGCTTCAGTTTTTGTGTTTTTTCAGTTTTTGTGCCCTTTTCCTTGGCACTAATTGTGATGCTTGCAAAGCCACCCCAGCTCTTCAGCACCTAATTTTCTCATTGGGTGCAGTGCAGTTGGATGTGCCTTTCTCTTTTGCCCAGCTAGAAAAGAGGACGAAGGGGACCAGAGCAACTGAGGGGTCTCTGTGACGAGGCACAGCCAGAAGTTTCCATACACGTCATTAAAATAAAAAAGAAATAGCAAACCAGTATCAGACTATAGAGATGCTATACTTATTGAAATCTGCTGGAACCAGACCCATAAATAATCATTGCCATGTCTTTGCACCTCTACAAGAACCCAGGTTTTCAACTGTACTGTCAGAGGGGCCCAGACAGACCATTAACATGGCCAGAGGAGTTTCAGCTGCTTTTGTTCTTTGCATGTGATTCAAGCAGGGACTGTGTGTATGTGTGCAGGGTTTTTTGAGTCCTGTAGTTGAGAGAAATGTGCTGAATGCAGCTTTCCATTGCTGCTGTTTCCTTGTGCAGATCAGATGGGTTCTCCCCTGGGTGTTTCTCTTCCCCTTGAGTCACTTGGTCATAACACGGGAGGGGTTGCAAGTTCTTGAGGAGCGGCGTTCCCCTTGCTGTGACAGTTCATAAACCTCTTCCCGAGGGCTCGTAAAGTTAGGACAGCTGGGACACGCAGACACCCTCTGTCACAGGCACTCAGAAAAGTGCAGTTAAGCCTCCAAAGTCTTTTTTGGCTTTCCTTTTAGGAAAGGGTTTGCTAAGTGACAGACTGATGGATCATTTGCAAAGGAACAACCAGAAGTAGGAGTAGTGCAAGTCTAAATGTTAGCGTATTCCTGATGCTTTATTTCAGGGAAAACGATGAACACAAATCTGATGGGTAATCAAAGCAAGAACAAGGAAAAAGTACTAAGTGTGTTTAAGATATGGAAGAGATGTAACGTGCTCTGGGCATGGGGTCTCCAAAACAACAAGGGTCAGTTTAAGATAAAGTTTTGTTGCTAGGAGACTGTAACCATGAAATAGAAATGCTGGTTAGTTGACATACTTGAGAGAGGGTGGGAAAAGACATCTCAGTGTCTGTGTTATGTCAAAAACATAAAACAACGTGATTATTTTGGAAAAACTAACTACAACAATACAAATCCAAACAGCAGTAAATCCACCCCAAGCGCAAATGGTCACAGGCTCTGGTTTAAAGTTTGATTACAAGAATGTAGCTGGAGTTAATAATTTAGATGATCCAGCAGTTAAATCCTCTGAGGAGGATGAGGAAAAAGATAAGAAAAGAGAGGTTAAACATATGCAGCTGCATCACTCTTCTAGCACTGTATCAACACAGACCTATAGGAGAGTGGGCAGCTCAGGTGACAGGAGTTTATAAAATCTGTACATGCGCTGCTATGCTTTGTGCTTAAATAAAGACCTTAAAACATCTGAGAAGAGCCAATACAACATAGAAAGAAATGTAAAAGATTTCAGAAAAATCTGAAAGAAAAAATAAAAAAAAGGGGGGGGGGGGTGGAGGTAAGGACAGAATTTCAGAAGATACAGTGCTGTGGTACCACTGAGCAAACCCAGGACGCAGAGGCACAGCACTGAAGCTCTCTAAACTTCTAGATAACAAGTATCAAGAGGATAGTGGGATCCAAGAAAACTCACCAAAATTTGGTAATCTCAAGTCAACGGTGTTAAAAGAATGATTATAAAACTGTGTTGGGACTACATAGCTGCCCTCATTGCAGATGGTACCCATCAGTAACCTCTACCCATTGTGCAGGTGTGGATAAAACTGCAGTAAAGAAGACAAGCCCCAGGAGCCAGGCCAGGTCATCATGTTCTTTCTTAATAGTAACAAGAAAAGAACAACTAGCGAAAAGGAAGCACTCTATTAAAAATCTCCTCTTTTGTGTTCCTCATGGTCAGAGGAAGAAAATAATGGTCCATCCAATGAGGTAGTTTTTCATTCCTCGTTTTCTTCTTGTTGCTGACAAAGCTGGCACATACCTGCATAAAAGGAAGCGTCTGCAAAATGCTTCTGTAGCTAGTGGCAACATGAAGTTTCAAATAAAATATTTTCATATGCTTATATGCTTTAAAATCTGATCAAGTGTGGTGAGAATCTGGAGTTGTGAAAGCTTGCAGTGCAAAAAATTGTAGGCTATTCAATATTAATATTATAATAAAGTCAATAATTTATGCTAAGAATACTTAAAAATTGCAAAATATAATTAAATTATTTTGCCAGTGGGGAAATGGTGAAAAAATGAGTTGTGCTTATTTAACTTAATTTTGGTTTCTTAGCATGAGGTTTATAATTACTTTAAGTATGCATGTTGTTTGTTTTCATTAGCAGTAATTGACCAGTAAACATGATAGTAGCATACTTTCTCCTGGAAAACTCGACTAGTATGTCTCTGTAGTAAGAATCTCTGACCAAAAATACCATACAGAGTGCACCTCAAATGTATCATCCGTGAGACTGGCTGCCCTTAACATATATGCATCCATTACGCAGTACAAACTGCAGGTCCCCGTGGGTTGATGTCTTAATGCTGTAGGTTGCAGAGCGTTAGCTCAGAAATGCACTCCCCAAGCTGTGCTTAGACATCTTTATAACACCCCAGCAACCAGAGAAAGTTTATTTATGTAAGTCTCATTCTAAATTTGGAAGAAGCAGCATAGATCATCCTGCTTGCAAATATCTTTCACCTGTGCTTCCAGAGGCAGCAACTGCCTGGAGGAAATATTTCTGCTGATAATACCATGAGTACAGATACTAAATGCTTGGAGACACAAATATGTCCAGAGCAGAGATATACAGTCAGCTGCCATAGTGTCTTTAAAAAAAAAAAAAATCAGGGCTTTAATCTTTATTTACGTGCAGTTCTGAGAGCTGGCAGAGTTCATACCTGCATATTTCAGCAGCAAAGGCAGGTGCTTAACATATCCTAAATTACCAGTTAGAGCTCAAATTCCCATCCCTGCCTAGATGTAGTGTGAGCAGCAGTCAGTCCCATGTCTCCTGTCACAAGAACTTTACCTGTAAGTACAGGTGTAATATACAGACACAGCCAGAAGTAACACCCCTTAAATCCTAAGCTAGAGAAGGCAACGTTGTCAAGTAAACAAATTTTTATTGGTATTTCTCATCTGCTCTGTTTTCATTGTGACTTTGGCTGCTCTGCAAGAAGCATAAAATTGGGTCTGGAACTCTGTTTTCTACATCTCGGGTAGCTGGAAGCTGCAGTGTTTTCCTCAAGATACCAAACAGTTGTGCACAGCACTTTCCTTCTCAGAGATTGCTGCTTCTGGGGCACACAGAAGGGCTATCGGACAAAGGGCATCTGTGAGCAGAAGACATCTGATTCCCAATCAAGCATCTTAGCTACTAGGTCCCCCTGACTCTACAAATTTTGTTCCCCAGCTTTCAAAGCCCAGTTTAAACCCTGGCTATATTCCTAGTCTGTGTTTGGATTAGATGGTTGTGCACAACATATCTTTCTCTTCTTCCTCCCAAACGGATAGGAAATCCAGAAGAAAACCATACAGCACTGAAACCAGGTCCTTGATCTGGATAAAGGAGAGTGCATTTTTCACTGATGTACGCAATTAGCTTCTGTTGCTGTTCCGTTGGTGGATGCCAGTTAAAAGAAGCTTGGGTTCCTTGAGAATGTATGTTAAGGCTCGATACCACTGGGAACTGTTTGTTACCAGGTATCTGCTAGTGTAAAAGCCTGATGGTACCTACCTGTAAACACTGAACAAAGAGCTACCTTTTCACCTGCCCTGTAAGATCATCTCATGTTCTCAGAGCCCCAGGGGTCTCTCACAGCCAGGATGAGCCATCTTGCCACAGAGCTGGGAAGGAGTGCACAGTCCTGCAGACCACGAGCAACATAACCACTTCATCAGCTACCCACAGCTGACAAATGCAAAGTCATCAAGCACGTTTAAAAAACAAGAGTTCGTAAGAATTAAAGTTTTTTTCAATAGGCAGAGTTTGCCGTAGGGAACATGCTCTAAGTATGCCATTCACAAGTCATAAGGTAATGAGAAATTAAAGAAAAAGCCAATTAGGGAGACATGCAGAAATCATCAGAGAATCATAGTTGACTGTTTTCTGTACTCCCAATTCAATTGGTTTTTGCCATCTAGAGGAAAATAAAATAATCGCCCAGGAAAGAGCACTGCTGATCGATTAGCACATTGTGTTGCAGCGATATCTTCATTACAGTGGTAGATTACAAAAATCGTTCATAATGGGAGTTTTCAGCTAAACAGCATTGCTTTCAAATGCAGACATTACTGATCATTCACACGGTTAACAGATTAGTGATGTTGATGGAGCGGCCAGCTATCTCCAGTAAATAAGTACTTTTTCTGAAGATAAGAAAGCTGAGGATTACAAGGACTCACATATTTTATTTTCAGACAGTCCTTGTTTCAGGTTTCTTACTTCTTCTTAAAGGCTTGGAAGAAATAACATTGATTTCTCTTAAAATTTAAGAATATGTTTGCTGTTAAAGTATTCACTCTATTAAAAGGGCGTAAGGATTATTTTGATTTTAAGGTCTACTATATCAATGTTAAAAAATGTCTATTTGGCCAAACTGGCCCATGATCTTAAAGATTTCAGGCAGGAATTATACATATATATGTTTAACTTGTTTCTACGGGGATTACTTCTCAGCTGCTAAGTGGGAGGTAAAACATATTTGGAAACTGCTTGACCGTGTGTTGATGTGTGTATGTAGAGGCTGGGAAAGGCCCTGATGGTGGCTTGCCTCTGCTCTTTTCCTGCTTAACCTGCACTTTGAGAGGCCTTCTGTGATAACGGTGTCTATTAGAGAAAAGGAAATGTCTGTGTGTAAATGCATATTTTATATAGTGCCTCTCTCTCTAGACTATATTATCATGTAGAATGTGATTTCTTAGTGCTGAACTCCCAACCTGTCCGTAACATCGTGCTGCATTTAGGCAGCTGGCACATAATCTCTCCTTTAAGTGCTCAGCTTCAGCAGAGTCATGAAAGATATTCTCAGGAGCTGACCCACAACAAAGTGTATCCTGAGAGAACAAAACAGATATGGAACACCTGCTGGGGGATTCATCGATCAAACAGATCGGCCTTACTGGAAGAGATAATTGAAGCACTTGCTGCTCGGGCTTTGCTTGACTTTCGGAGTTGCCTTTCTCTTAAACCCTTACTGTTAATGTTCTCTCAAATCAGATTTACAGTCTCCATGCTGAAATCGGATGCATTCATTGAGGGTAAAAAGTAGATGTTGGAAGGCATCATTAACAGTATTTATCCTGTAAGTGAGGTACTTGGTCCTCGAATAGAGATAACACAAGCTAATACCTTGCTAGTTCTAACATTTTGATTTTCAAAAATTGTCTGTAGCTGGAACACTGCTGCCACATCTGGAGCTCAATTTTTGCTTGTAAGCTGCTTAAATATTAAATGTTTATTAATTTCTTATCCTGAGGAACTTGATAGTTTCAGCCAACTGAAATCTCTGTATAAAAGACTCAGTCCTTGAGGAAAATGAAAGTGATGAGGTCTAGAAAAAGAATGTTGTAGAACAGCTTTGGGGGGGGGGAGGAATGACAGGAATTACTGCAACTAAGTTGTTGCTTAATGCTGTGCAAAATAGCCTGAAAATCAGTGCATCAATTTGTCTGCAGATCTTCTGAGACCAAACTCTGGTCTCACAGGCTGCAGCGGTAGGGGAATTTGGTTTTAGAGGATATTTATAGTACAAGGATTTTATCTATAGATAAGTGAACCATCTTGTGAGAGGTAAGATTCAGAAATAAGGTAGTTCTTAACTCTGAAACTGCAGATAAAGGACATTCCCTTCTGCTGTGGTTCAGGCTGTCTCTCTCTGTGACTGCTGTACCAGTTACAAAGGGTTTCCAGGAAAGGTTATTCACTAGTAAGTGTGCAGCCCTTGGAGCTCTTCTGGTGAGAAACTATGGAAATAAAGCATTTGTTTCTGTGAATACTTAGCATATTCCATGTCGCCCTGGCCCCTTTGGGCCCTTTGATCTGAAATGTGTAACCTGACAGATGATTTCACACAGCAACTTATTTGTCACTTGTCTGTAGGTACAGTGGATCAGAACCCAGCCCACATACCATCAGTAAAGGAATTTTCCTCTGCATTTTTCTCTTTAATATGTTTTCTCCATAGCAGTATACCTGAGCCCAAAGTTCATTCAAGTGTCAAATAAAGAAGTGCCCGGTTGGGAGCGAGGGCGACTTCAGAGTTTGAGAAGGTTCTGTTTTGAATTAGTTTTCTTTGTTGGTTGTTTCAGGTTACAAAATCCATACTGTATACTTTTATTTTTCCACATGACTTCAGTAGCGTTTGGGTTTGATAAAGATTTTCTGGCTATGTCTTCATTTATTGTGAAATTGTCAAATAAGCAAGCTCCTGATTAATAATTAATTTACTTCAGCAACCAGTTCTTGCTGGGTTGTTACCTTGAGCCCATTCTTACCAGTGTCCTTACACATGCAGGAAGCGTTCTCCCTATTTTGAAGTTAATGTTACAGCTCTTTAGCCACTTCAGAAATAAAGGTGAGTGCATTAGTATTGATTCCTTTGCTTGAAATAACAGGAATGCAGCCTAATCGCCTCTCCAAATCACCAATGCATTCCAGACTGAGGATGGAATGTAAAAAATATATGGAGAAAACAGGAATGTTTGTATTGCAGAGGGCACCAAATGTTGAAGGCACCTGGCCAGTTACCGATACAAATTTAGGAGGAGAGCTCTTGGAAGGTGTTTCTTCTCTTTCTCACTTCAGCTGAGCAGGTCAGGAAATTAATTCCTACAATTAAGTCCTAAAGTTACTTAAATGCAGATACGGTTGAAAAGAAAGAAAAATCCAAAATTGTTAAGATTTTTCTAAATAACTTCATTGTTTTCTTACCTATTTCCTACCTAGTAATTCCCTCCCTGAGCCTTAAATAGGCTAACCCTTCCTTTCTTCCTGCAACCAAATACTTAAACACCAAAGCAGGACAATATGCCATGCTGGGCAATTTACTGAAAATCCTAAGGGCCTAAATACCTGTGCTGCTGTCAGACGTGTTGCTGATTTTCCAAAACAAACAAACAGGGAATAAAAAAAAAAGTTCACCAGAGTAGGATTTTTTGTGAAGAAATGCTAACCAACTTTGCAGGCAACACTGAACTAGCTACAGGAAACACTTTTTAGGTATACTTTTCCTGGTAAGGGTCAGACATATATTCAAAAAGGTCATGCACAGCTTCTGCAGTGCATTTAAGACCTAATCAAATTGCACCAAGGAAATGAGCTTCTTAAAAAGTAGATGAAAACAGTTTTGCAAACGTTTAGCTTAAAATACTGATGTTTATACAAGGAACTGAATTTTGAAGGAGGTTTGTTCTTCATTCAGCTTTTCTAACTACAGTTCTTTCATTTTTCATCGCCTCAGTTCTGCAAAACTTAATGTAAAATTGCATCTTCAGTGTAGGGTCAATCTAACATCACCTGCCATCTCCAGCATTTAAGAATCATGTATCTCTCTGCCCAGTGTGTTAGACTGGGACAGACCAAGTGGATTTCCTGTAAAACCAGGCCTTATGTATTGGAGTTAAAATAATAAGGGAATCATATAGCTAATAGATCAGCGTAATTTATTTATTTACTTAATCTCTTGAAAAACTCTATCAAGTAACCTTTTTGGTTGCAGTTCATGTGCAATGGGTAGAGGAAAAGAAATTAGACTTGAATGTAGAAGAAATCTGTGACTGAGCAACTCCATAGTGCGGCCATTCTTCTTCACTGAGTAACAGCTCAGATAAATTTCAGAGGACAGAAAAAAAATATTGTATTCAGAAAATCCTTGTATACTTTGAAATGTAATGCAGAAATTTTGAAAACATTAAATTAAACTCATGATAATATGATATCCTTATCCTCATACACAGTTATACACAATCAAGCATGTTACATTTTTCAGTCTGGCATCCCCCAGTTGCTGTAGATGAGCCCTAAATGTTTAGTGCTTTCATTGCAGAGTGCTTTGAAAACATAAGTCAAAACAAATTTGTTCATTCCATCTTGTTGATGGTTTTTGTTGATGATTTTGTGATGGCAACTCTACAGTAATTTACAATAAATGTAATGGTAGGTGAACAAATTTTCATTGAAAAATAGTGAAAAACTACAAAATAAAAATAATGGTCAGGACGTATCTTGCAGACACAGGAAATGCATACCTAAAAAGCAATTTAAGCCATCTCAGAATATGTTAGCAAGAACAGATTAAGAGGTATCTCACCCTGGAAATGGGAGCACCTGCTGAGTGGGAGATAGCAGATGCTCAAGGCTCCTTTGTCTCACAAGCAAAGGCCTGCCCGGAAGTTACGCCAGCAAACCTACCCCAGGGCGTACGTTTCGTAGTTAGAAGATAGCTCACCAATGCAGAAGTTAGCCATGGGAGCACTGCGGCTTTTATCTGAGACAGGCACAGTCACTGGAAACCGAGGGGTTGATACAAGAAATCTGAGGTCTTTCCAATCCAAAATTTCACTGTTGCCAGTGTTAGTGTGTATATCATGCATGCAATTACACATTCTTATTTCTGGTGTGGTGGTGTTTATTGTTTTTTTTCTTTTTTTTTTTCCCATTGTGATAGCTTGACATGAAAGAAATTAGTTCTGGTCTTGAGATGTACAGCAAAATGTATTTCACGATGTACCAGAGCAGTGAAGCCCTTTGGGGCATCTTTATTGAGCATGAGCTACTGCTACTACTAGGCTGTCTCAGAGGTTAAGAAAATCAATAACATCAGTTTGAAAACCTCAAGTCTTGCAAAGCCCCTTCTCAGCCATTTTTCACTTCAACTTTTATTCCATTAATTTTTCTTTCACTCTGTCATTCATATTTGTTTAATACTCCTGAGCTGCAAATGAGTTTTGAAGGTAAAATGTTCTTGTAAGATGAATGCAGTTACTCATTTAATTGCTGCCATTGCACAGCAATTATCACCAACAGGTGTTGTGGTAGTCTTCAACCAGTGGGAATCTGCAGAGATTCCCCATATAGCAAGGAAATTATGTTTGTGAGGGTGATATCCAACACTGCTGGCCAGTATTACATGCTGTGGTTCTGCTGATTCACTTGAGTAAAAAAAATAAATGTTTCTCACAAAATAGGAGAATAGGAGCCTTCTCCAAGTTCCTTAAAAATTTGTAAGCAGACATACCTATTTGCCTTTCTCCTGTCTGGAAGTAACTATTCTCAAACAGAAAAGTTATTTTCCTGCTTAATATTTTCCACCATTTTAAAGATTTTTTTTTCCTTTCCTAATAATAACAAATCTGTTCACTTCTGAGTATTAACATCTAGAAGCTAAAACATTACTGTGTCATTCCCGAAAGTGCTTGTTATGGCTACATGAAATTAAAGCCATTGAAGGTGGTTCAGGTAAAACCTTCCTGAGATCAATACATCAGCAAGTTGCTCAGGAAAGGCTTTGATGTTTTTTTTGTTTAGCGTTACTGCACGGCGGTGCTCATGACACACAGGCAAATCACCCAAATTGCTGTTGCTTACCGTTTGTTGGTATAAACACATGAAATATTCCAGGGGCATGTTAATTTAAAGTTAGGCTTCCAAACTCCATAGAGCGGAGATGTTTCACTGTTCGTAGAGTGACACTGCCTGAACTTGATCACCTTTGACATTTCTAATAGGCCCCAGTGCGTCTCATAAAGAGTACAATGACCTTTTATCTGTGTTCTGTGCAGTTGCCAAAGCTTGTATGCATTAGAAGCTATTGGTAGCCTCTGTGGGCTTAATTACTGGGGGGAAGGGGACCTCACATATTAAACAGAATCGTTTTCAATATTAAAAAATGGTTGAAACTCTTGTGTTACAGCATGAAAAGCATTCTAGTGTGTAGTTTTGCTCCTTAATGGAGGATCAAAGAGTATTTACTCCTTTCAGAAGCAAATGCAAATAACGACAGCAAAACTTTCCTTTACATAATATTAACTATTGAAAAAATAACACAATTCTTTATTTTTTTAAGCATATCTACTGAATACATACTTTGCTGCAAGCAGTAATCTAGCTTTATGTTGTCTATGGGACTAGCTTGTAGGTGTTGTTCTGTCTTCTGAATTCTCAGATGTAAGTGGATCCAGAAGTAGGGTTTTAGAATAGCAATGTACCCCGGAAATTATCATCATACCGGGAAAATGCTGGAGGTTTGAGTACATTTATTCTCAGTCATGAGAAGATGCCATGAAATCTTGGCTCTGCTGAATCCAGAAATAAATCTCCCCTTGCATTCTCAGTAGCATTAGATTGTCACTCTTTCTTTCCATTTAAATGCAGAGTTCATCAGTAGGAAGTCTCTTGCACTGATGAGATGCCCCAAGCGGGTTGTGGTGCCCCAGACCCTCAGGGTTTGGTGGTCGGCATGTCCTGTCCCCACTGCCCATGGTCAGCCCACACCCTATGTGGCAGGGCAGCTGACACTTTGCCCGTGTTGCGCTGTGCCGCAGCTCTGGCTCCTGTCACCTGGCGGCTGTGGAGACGTTTCCATTCTTTTGCCACTTCGTCAGCCCGAATCTGTGCTGTGAGACTGTTCCAGGAAGGCTACAGAAGAACACCGTGGCTAGAAGCAATGTTCCTCTTCCTCTACCACAGTATCTTCTCAATTTTTGTTTACACAGAATATACTGTCAGCTCCAGATAACATATTGGCAATTTTAACATCAGTGTAATCGACACATTTTTGTCCACTTTTTCTGTGATGTTAGCTTTCATTTTCTTTTTTTTTCTTTTTCTTTTTTTTAATCAAAGCAAATTTTTCCAGAAACTTATGTAATTCCTCTCTTTAGCCAAACAGTAAGATCACTTTCTTTCCTTAGAGCAGTTTTAGCACTTGCGACGTGTGCTAGTCCTACTGATGTCTATCGACACATCTCTCCCTCTTTTTCTTCTTTTATCTGTTTTCTCTTCATAGAAGAGGAAATGTTAGCTCAGTTCAGCTTCTCGTAATTGTTGATCTAGGTTATCTAGGGGTATTTTACACAGTGCTAATGTATTTTGGCTTTTAAGGGAGTTTCTGTATCAATGGATTCCTTTCTCAACTCTCAGTTAAATTAGTTCTTGGTGAAATCTGCCCACAGTGCTTGAAATGAAGTTCAAGACGCTGTTTTAATTTGCATACGCACATAACTAAGTTTCAATAAGCCAGTGGCTAGCATTTTGGTAGGCAGCAAAGAGTTAGGAGCTGAGTGCTGCTGAGCATTTGTAGCTGATACTAGGGGACATAAGAGGAGGCTTTCCTTGCAGTTTGCCACTAATTGCATCCGCAAAAGGCGGGGAGGCTGGGCTAATTGTGAGTGATGGATTATATGTAAAATTAGCAGTCCTATAGAAAAAATGCCTCCTTCATGATAAGTAATACCAATAACAGTTTTCTGGCCAGGTTGAATGCATTGATGATTAATATAAAATTAAGATAAATCATTTGGGAGAACTGCACTAAATATGCACTAAAATCAATCAAGCGTACATCACATCCTATTAATCACTGGGCTTCTCTTCCGTTCGCCTGCGTGTAGCCGCATGCACTGCATGTTCAGCCTGGGGCACAGCCACCACCAGAGCCACTGCCCCACTGGCACCTGAAGCATGTTACAACCACGCAGCTCCTCAGCGTCTCCTCATCTCAAAGGCTTTTTCTTCCACTCACTGCCCATTTACATCCCAGCTAATTAATCATCGTATGTTAAATAGCATGGCACACGCACAAGGACATTCTGTAGTGAAGGTGACAAGATATCCAAGGATATTTAGAGCTGATAAGTATTGCTAAATAACTCCCAGTGCTCTGCCTACCTGCCCTTTGGTCGGGATGCTGCATCCTTCGCAGCATGCTTTCCTTGCTCCGCACCTGTGTGGAGCCTGATGCAACATCAAATGCAGCTGGTGTTTCAGTTCATGGTAGGGACTGTCCATTTCTAGAGCTTCATTTAAAATATTTAAGTCTGTCTTTTTGCTTCACTGTGAAAATCGCCTTATTGGGCTATTTACAGTCTTTTATCACTAGAAGTGGAGAAAGTGGGGAGGTTCTGCAGTCCTCCTATGTACCACCGGTGTTACATGTCAAGTTCTTAGCATCTCTCACAAGATGTTATTACCCATGTCTCCTAAATATCCTTATGACCTTGCGAATTGACCTACGTATAGCCTACCTTCCAGCAGGACGGCACAGCACTTTCAGGAGCTGTGTTGCTCCTGAAGCTGGAGCGGTGGATGCATGGGGGCTGATGTCTCCTGCCCCAGCTCTGAGCTCCCACGGCACTCTGCCTGCCCAGAGCGGCCAGCCTAATGCCAGCAAGGACCGGGGGATTGCTGCTTCTGGACTCACGGCTCTGTGTCTGTGGAGAGAAGGGAATTAAATTTACAGGATTTCCACAAATGTATTGGCGAGGTGATCTTGTGTTTTTTTTTCTTTCTTTTTTTTTTTTTTTCTTTTTTTTTTTTGCATAGATAGTCTGCAATGCCCAAATCAGAAATGCTTGCCTGTATGCAGCATGATGTTCACATTTGGGGCTTTTACTCCTTTTGGTGCCAAGTCTGACAAGCTGGCTGTTGCTCATTTTGTGTGAGCGACAGGAACCTGGAGATACGGCCCTCTCCGCTGCGTATGTGCTGTCAGCTCGGGTTATTCACATCCTGTGGTAGTGTTGAATTGCCCTTCTGATGTAGGCAGAGATCCTATTTGTCTTTGTAGCTGCAGAACTGGCAGACTTGCTGAAGTTTAACCAGAAGGCCCTTGAAAGTCCCTACAGCTGATTTCGTTATGGCTTTTTTCTTTTTCATTATGTTTGACATTTTGAAGGCTGAGCCTCATTATAGGCAGGCAATCTCCAGCACCAGGCTGGGGAAATGAGTTCTGTGAGATGGTGAACACATGAAAAAAGTGAGAGAGAGTGACCACAAAATTAAAATGAGATTTGAGGCACATTTTTCCT
This sequence comes from Anser cygnoides, assembly GCF_040182565.1. NCBI lineage: Eukaryota > Metazoa > Chordata > Aves > Anseriformes > Anatidae > Anser > Anser cygnoides. The sequence continues at coordinate 8,861,797 of NC_089875.1, forward strand.
GTGATGTAGACTTGTGCAATATGTGTTCAATGCAATGTGCCTAGAAACCAAAGACCTTAAAAATGGGAGCAAAAGTGATCCCTTTTCACTGGGCATCCAAGGAACAGAAGTATTCAGTTCACTGCAGCATTTCTTCTGCTCAGTGTATAAATACCCCTATTAATGTAGCAATACTAATATTTGCAAGGCTAATTCTACTTTTGTAATGATGGAAATGTGTTTGAGGTGGTTCGTAGTCAAAAGTCTTTAAACCAGAGGCAGAGATGTCAGTGACACAGTCCCAGAGAAGGAGGAGCACCCGGGCACTTGCTGATCCTGCGAATATAACCCGAAAGCCATCTGTATGCCATCCCGTATCAACTGTTTCACTCGACTGAGTCACAGTTGAGAGAACATTCTGCTGTATACAATGAACTCTGCTTGTTTCTTCTCCGTGTACCCTTTCTGAGGCCTATTTTACTCCCTCTGTTTATATGTAGTTATTTCTAAGATCTTTTTTAAATCCAGCTCTCCTACTTCACCATTCTATATAAATGCTCTTTTATAGTACCATGAATTGGTTACTACACCAATAAACTCCTGTGTAACACAGGGCACGGACAGTCTAAAGCGCAACGTGGTTCACACACGTTAAAAAGCTAGACCTCCTCGCTGTCGCAGAGAAGCAGGCAGATGACACACTGTAAATGTTTGCTAATATATTAACATATCAGTGACAAATTAGATTTCATTTGTTACCTTGGTTTCTGCCTTTCTTTGCCTGTTAATGAAGGTGATACATCTTCCAAGAATGTCAAACTGTGGTTCCAAAATAGAGTAAATTCTTAATAATGTAATCGGATAATTAAACATTAGCACTTGTGACAATTTTGGCATTAAGTGGTCTCATTAAAGTCAGTTTCTTCTTTGCTTATGTCAAAGAGAAACAGAACTGCTGAGGCAACAAGATCTGAGTCTTCTGCTTTAAAACCACTCCGTTCTCCAGATCTGTATTTAAATGACGAGGCAACGTTGAGTGAGTGCCCATCGTGCTCTTTGCAGTGAAATTCAGTGGGCCTTCAGTCCGAGATTTGGACTGCACACAGTCACAGTTACAGGAAGGGAAAGATACAAGGTGTAAGGAGGAACACTAGCTTATAATCAGGTTAAAGGCTGTGCCTTCATTACTAAAGATTTAGAAGTTATTTCACAAGCACAGAGAGAGAATGAGGATTTGTATTTGAAAACATACAGGCATTTGACTATTTGTTTTTTTACTCCAGTAGTAACAAAAAGAATCTTTCTTCCTTAAATTGGGTTATTTTTGGAAAGATTAAAATGTTAAAGAAAGAAAGATGATGAAGGCAGGTTACGAAAAACTAAGCAAAAACTGTTTTTTTAAAAAACAGACAAAATCTTCTCACAGTTCAAGGTCCACTGCTAGATTGTGTCAAAGAGACCTGAGGCAGTGCACAGCACCACCATGCCGTGGCTTGCCAGACTGGCCTCTGCTGTGCCAAGGAGATCTGGCAAATTAAAATGACATGATTCTCTTGAACCCTACCCAAATGATTAGAACGTAATTCTTTGAGGAAGTTTAAACTTCTTACGGGAAGTTGACAAAATTGTAACTTCCCTCCAGAACATCTCAACAGAAAAACCTCAACCTATTTGAAGAAGGGAGAACATTATTTAACTTGTGCAGTTTTCAACAGAATTAGGTCTTCCAATATATTGCATTAGTAGTTACTTCTTGTGGAAAAAAACTATCCTGAAATGTATCCTGCAAGTGGAATGTAGAAACAGCTTTAAGTGGAGAGTAGGTAATATTTTGGCTTAATCAAGAGGACAATTTTAGCTGACGCATAAAGCTATTGATCAGGCTGTAATAAGCAGAGCTTGGAAAAATTTCCTTGTTTTCCCATCCCCAGTGATACAAAAGTCTTTAGAACAAATCATCCTTCAGAAACACAACAGAAATCAAAAGATACCATCTACTAAAGTCTCAAAACAGGGTGAAATAACAGAAGCAGCACAGGGATGTGATCACTGAAAACTTCAGTCTTGTGAAGAAGAAAAAAAAAAAGTGTCTGATATTTTCACCTTGGAGCTAGGAAGTTGTTCAAAATACTGTTGAAAATCTAACTGGGTAAACTAGATTTTGCTTAAACTGTGTGGAGAAAACAGACTATTTGTGTGATACTGGAACTTTGCAGAAAGATTACTTAGCATTGTTGCGTTTACTGGTGTTGGCAATCCAGTCTCCCTGCTTTGGAGCCTGAAATCCTCCAACTGGAAGTGTGTGAGATAAGGGGCCCCAGCTGAGGGGCCTCCAGGCTGCAGCCGAGCCTGCTGCTCTCTGACATCGCCCCCAAAAAGCAGCAGATGGGCACACAGGCATTTTGGTTTTGCTTCCCTTTGATTTTTCTCCTGTTGCATGGAGCCATAGTGATCTTTCTTGCTAGATCTACTTTTATCCATTTCTTTCTGTTGACTCTTGGGAAAGGGGTTCTTGACATCCCTGGTATCAGTTTTAATCTGACAGATTGACAGCTTTTACAGCTGCTGATCAGAGCTTCCCTGGCAGGACAAAAGGAGCCTGCACACACAGAAATCTTAGTTCAAGGGTGTAAAAGAGAAAGAAGAGAAGGAAGGAAAGGACAAGAGAGGGCAGAGAGAGAAAGGAAACGTTCTCTTTAAAGCAAGCTGGAAGAAGATAAACTGTTAAAATCAGGCCATACAGCAAAATGTACTTTTGACTATGATAGTGAATAAAAGCCCCTTTTGGAAACTTGGAAATTACTGGAGCTCATTCCAGATTATTTTATTGGAATATAGAAATAAAAGCCTTGCTAGGAGTGGATTTTGTACTGTAGCATCCCAGCTTCAGATTAGCTTCAGTAATCTACTGATTTTCATTACTTTTTTTAATGAACACTGCCTTTAGAGAGAAAAGTATTCCAAATAGCAATTAAACCTTTAACTTACTGTGATGACCAAAAAAATTCTGCAAATTGTTATTGTTTTTAATAGTTGGCTACCTCTTAGAAATCTTTTTTCCTACAAGTGCCATGGGTTTTGTAAAATATACTGTATCCCTCTCTCTTTTAATTTAAAAGGTAATTTAATAGGTTTAATTTAAACCATGGTATACATGAAGGGATTCGTTTGATGGTTTCTCATAGCTTTATACATAATAAATCCTAAGAATACCTGCAAGTCCTTAAGAGCATGTGAGCTATTTTCTGACAGTTTCAAATGGTTTCTCCATGTGAAGACGGAAAAAACAAGCATTACCAACTGTCACAGCATTTCTGCTGCTGGCCTTGGATATTTCTAGAAAGCAAAATACAAAAAGAAAATGAGAAGAATTTTTGAGAGCTGTGTGGTGGCTCTCTGCTCTGCACCTGAAGTGGATGACAGCAAAAACCCAACAGGTCCTGAGAGTCCTCAAAATGTTAACTAAATACATAAGCATGTATGCATGGTGTACTTTCTAGTAGTATGTATCTGCAAAAGCTGAACAGTTTCTCTACAATGCTGAACTCAGCCAAACTGATGTCTACCTTGCAAACTTACTGCATCCTCAGAAGTATGAAAAATCAAGTGCCCACTAAAACTCTTTGGAAATATTTCAGGAATTCAACATAATGCTGAAACCCCTTTTTATCTTATTAATTGAACTTAATTTTCTTTAAAGTATTTACTTGGCAAACAGATTTTTTTTTTCCTAAATACAGTAATTACTGAATAAGGATAATCTGTGTGTTCCTGCTGTTCCCTAATAGGAATACACATTGAATCATCTGGTTAACCATTTTGTTCAGATGCCAGGATGAGATAGCATATAGTTGAATATCTTGCAGGTTAATAAAAAGCTTACACATCCTGCTGACATGTGCAAAATACTTGCAGTGGAAATGTGTGTGAGGAAAATAAAATAAAGCAAAAATAAAGCCATCTGGTGTGTGAACAGCAAAGCTTGTTGAAAAATTGTTTCTGCTCTAAAATGGGCATAAAACAAACAAACAAAACCCCTCCCTGTGATACTAACTTATTTCAGTTGTTTCAGTTTAATAAATGTGTTCCATTTTTTCTCCTCTCCTCCACTGAAACTTAGTTTACAAGATTTAGGAAGGAGAGATGCTTTTAAATGAATACTTCAACCATTTAATTTTCATTGCCATAAAACAGAAGGGTTTTGACCTAAAGAAAACACTTCAGTGCAGGCTCCATCTCCTGCAAGATTCCTTCAAAAACTGCACAAATCTGGGGAAAGCTTAGATTTAGAGACAGTGGCATTTTCCAGTAAAAAAAAAAAAAAAAAAGTTTAAAAACACTAAATCTGAAAAATCTCACCCAGCCCTAGCAAAAAGGGTACAAAGGCAACTTCAGTCAGAAGAAAAGCCATAAATAACATAACATAATCCTGAAATAAAATTCAAATGACAGCCCTAAGGCATGAAACAAGATTGAGGTACAGTTATAAAATCAGGCTGTCAATATTTTGATCCTCCAACAATGCAAGTTTACTGAAGAAAATTTTGGTGAGTCTCATTTCACACATCATTGGAGACAATAACAAACATACCATGGGTAAAAACCACTTGATGTTCTAATGCACTAAAACATAAGCTGAAAGTAGCAATGAGACAATTGTACAAAGTCAAATAAAAAAGAGATCCTATTTATGTGCCCATGCCTGGGTATTTTCTCAGATGTTGATAATGGGCAATAGTCTTTAAATTTCTATTACTATTAAGGCTTTAAAATTTAAATATCATGGAATTTTTCAAGAAGGGCCACTCTCAAAACAATCGTTATTCCTTTTTTGTTCTGTTTATGTTATTTTACACTTGTATAACATCATTAACATCACTGGACATGTTCTGTAGGACTAAGAAAAGACTCTTTAAATCTGTTCAGATGAAAATGTCTTGAATGTGAGCGATACATTCAGTAAAACATCCAGGACCTCAGGTCAAGAAATATGAGTTCTTCAGACATGTCAGATGGGGTACGTATTACAGACTGACCTGCACTGGTCCATCAACTGGCATTGGCTTTGTCTTCAAGAAACTTGCAAAGTAATGCAGAGGTATATATTTGTGTATGTATGTATGTGTATATTTCTTATGTCTCAAGGGTCATCACATTGCTGAGGCTGCCAATTAAGAAGTCAATACTAGAATCACAGAATGGTTTGGGTTGGAAGGGACCTTAAGGAACATCTGGTTTCAACCCTAACTGATGTGGGTATCCACTTGCTGGCTCTTCCATTTCTCTCTGCCTACTACACATAAGAAACACTTTGAAAAATTCTTTGTCCTTGCTGATCTTAATGGAATTCATACTTAAAGGAGAAAACTCAGTATCCCACTGCCATTTAGCTCTGTTTCCAATTTTGTGTGTTCAGTGTCGACTCACAAAGTTATTGATTAAATAGCATAAGATTTTTGAAGTCCAGTAAAAACTCAATATTCTTTTCCAGCTATTGTTCTACACAGTCCAAATATTCTTGATTTGTTTATGGCAATTCTGTGGTGAGGAAGATCAGAAGCACTACAACAGTTGGCCAAAAGCTACCTGGTTTTAGAAATGTAACATTACTCTGAATTCCCCAGTTGGAGCGTAGCACATTTCTGTAAGTGCACATTGACAATATAACCAAATATTTCTCTTCCTCTTAAAAGTCACCTGTACAATATCCATTCTCAGGTATTCAATTCCACAGTTTCTGAATATTCATCTGGAGAGAATTTCAGTTTTTATACGTGATAAAGAATTTGTTCTTTCCTTTCCTGAAGTATTCTCCTTGACCCATGACCCAACACTGTTTAATCTTTATCAAGTTGAATTTCTGTTGTATTAGGAAAGGAACGTTTTTACATCTTTTAGTGCTTGTATTGATAAAAGCAGAGTTCTGTGTTATCTTGCAGTCTTTTGAACTCTCACGCTGTCGCATTTTTTTACTAGATTATTGTGGTATCCCTGGGAGAGCTTGAGATAGGGCTATATAAGGCAACATGATGAAAAAGCAGCATGGTACTGAGCCATGCTCAGCTGGCTTCCCAGCTGCTGAGCCTCTGCCATAGAGACTTGGATCCAATTTAAAAAAGGATTTAGTATCCTACAGAGAGGCACAAAGAACGTTACCTTCCTAAAACGTCAGTTAAGGTGTTTGGGGCCCTTCCCACCCACTCAACAAGCTGTTGACCTGCTGTTGTCCCTGATAAATGGGACTTTACTAGAGTGATGGTGAAACAGAAGAAGGAGTTGTTGAATATTTCAGTGGAGTTACTTGTGTGAGAGACTGTTCACCTGTTCAGCTGTAGAAAGTTAAAGCCCTGCATCCATGACAGTCCACGCTGCCAGAGATCATAGTGAAGTGGTTACTGTAGGTGCTGTGATCAGATGGCAGAATCGGGTATGCACACACACGTCAGCAGCTTTGCTTACTGCACTTACTACTTTAAACCAATGACCAATGCCAGCTTGCAATGAGACCCTTGATTTTAAATTGGAGTGAAGAAAGTGGACAGATGATGGCAGTAACTTTGTAAATTAACATAACTTCGTAATAGCCTAAAAAAACTAATTCACTGTCTCATTAAAGCAAATATTATACTTATCTTTATTCAGGACAGTAATTAACCGGTTTAAAGATTAGCATGCCCTTAAACATACTTGCAAATCAGAGTACACAAATCACAAAGATTAGCGATCATCACACTGGATTAGGTGATGGATTGCAAATTAGAAAAATAGATAGTAGGTCCATAGTGTTACGTCAAGAAAAGGAAATAATACTATGATTGATACACCCAGCTAAAACTGTCTGAAAGAGCTCAGTTTTAATCTGAGTCACAATGAACTGCTCACGAATGCTCTAAAGACCGATAGTTATTCATAAAAATTATTTAGGAGAAATTTTGTAGAACAAATGTGCTGGAGAAAATATAAACTGCCGATGGTCAGTTCTGGAGTAGAAACTGCCAAAACTTACTAAATTATTCACTAGCCATTGTTTGTTCAGCTCAGTGTATTACAAAAGTTATTGATTAGGTAGTTTATAGTATTTGGATGTATTTACAGAAATGTGTTTCTCTTCCCTCCTTTTATTTTGTAGTATATTGTTTGTTTTTGTTTTTGTTTTTCCAAAAATGAACAGGGATTAAATCATGTGTTATTTATAACATGCTTAGCGCTCCGATAGTAAGCTAATGGGGATGGTGTAGTTAGAGAAGTCTCTTAACCTTTTCAATATTGCACTTCACTATTCCAAAATGAGCAGTTTATGTCTGAATAAAATACCATGGATAATGACAGAAAAGCAAAGCAAAATGCCCAGTCATAATATATATGAAAGACTAAAAGCACATCTGTCAAGCTCTCTTTTATTTGAAAAGCACGTTGTTTTTTTTTTCTCTCTCTTCTTCAGCACAGCAGAGCTTCCCCAAATGGAATCCAATAGTTTACTACTCTACAGTAGCACAAATTCTTGACTTCTTTGAATTGGGCAATTTTACATGTAATGTATCATAAATACTTGAAAGTCAGTTTAGCATCTGCAGAGGAATGCCATTAGTCGTTAATGTATTAATCTCTATAGCAAGTGATCAGAAGATACTGTCCACGTAAATGTATCATACCGACATGAACTTCAGTGTTCAGGGGGATATTTCCTGCAGCATGGAGCAGACATCTGGACCCCTTTAGCTGCCAGCTGAACCACTGCATGATGTGATAGCTGCACTGCTGCAGTGGCAGCACTGGCGTTGCTTTTGGAGCACTGCAATCAAAACTCAAAGTTTTGCCACAGGGATGGGAGATCTGCTTCCAGCAACATAAAAGACAACACGTAAATGCAAATTTCAAAATGTACAAAAATGCAAGATTCCTGGGCAGCACTCACTGAGATCAAGGAAGAGACAGAAGCGGGGCAAAAAATCTCATCCAACACACTTGCAGATTAGCCTCTTCTAGAAGTGGAGAGAAAAATATGACAAAGAATATTCAACCTTTAGTGACTCTGACTTGAAATAGATTTGTAAACCTCTTGGAAGGAAAAGGAGAGTTTAAGACTGGAAGGAAATGCTGTGACAGTTACCTGAATAAAAAATCCTAGGCTCTCATCTAGTGTTTTCCACATCAAACAATTTGTGGCTGTTAACCTGCTGGGTTTTCTTTCTGTGATGCTTGTGCTAAGGGGCTTTTGAGTCCTCTTCTTCTGTAACAGCCTTCAAAGTTAACACATTTAGGCACAATAGAGGCCATGAGCTCATTCTTCCATCTTGATATGAAGACTGCAAATGATGATATAGCCACCTAAAACGTGTGTCTGTTGCTCCAAGTCAGTTATTTCCTCAACTGAAAATTTTACCTTCTTATTTGGATTTGTATGTTCCTATTTCATATATAATGTGTTGGTATGAAGAATTTGTGGTTTCCTTTAATTATTGCAAATACTCAGTGCATTTGAGAAATAAACTGATGTTCACTCTGAAGTCTGAAAAATGCTGGTATTTAAATACAATGGGTTTAAGTATCTCCTCCTTGATTTATGGACTTCCTTGAATTTCCTGCTATGATTAATAAGAAGATGTAGACAATAACTTTTCTTTTAAAAAAGGCAATGAAAGAAATTTCACTTTGTGCTATTTGTCTCTTATATTTGACATACTCTGATAGTTTAGTGCTCTGTAAAGTTTTTTGAAACTTTTAATGACAGCAGTGTCAATACCACTCAGGAGAAATACTGGCAGTGCTGGTAAACAAATATTTAAGGGAACTTGATAAATGCAGTCATTGCTATATAAAACTCATTTCTTCCTTCAGCAGTTTCTTCTCTTAACTGTCTGTCCTCTTCTGTTATTTTGCTTGTCTTCCAAACATCAATGTTGAGGCTAAGATGTCCACCGTCTCCTCAGAATGACAGCAGCCTTAACAGGAACTCCTGGAGGGCAGCGCTAATGGCTGTCTTAGACCTTTCCACTTGCTTTTAACCTTTCTCCTAAGTTACAAAAATGGCAACAAGAAAAATCCTGGGTGTAATTACAAATCTGTGTCTCAATCTTGTTACTGCATTTGAGGCTTCTTTTCTAAGCTGCTGTTGATGAGCCATAGGGGCTTTTCCACAGGGCTGCATTGAGTGGAGTAGGTTGGTAAACTGAATTCAGCTCTATGAAATGATACTGATACTAGTATAAATTCTCAACTTTTAGAAAATCTCTTGGGCTGATTGAAAAGACTTTGGGTAAGCACCGAGCCTTGTGACCATTACTGCTCTTAGGGCAGTAACTGGTAGCTACACTTCCCAGTGCTTTACCTATTAAAGCTAGTTCCACCATAGGGAAGAGGAGCTAAAGGGGTGATTTTTCTATTTGGTAATCCTAAATAGCTCCTTTTTTCTATCTAGCTGCATCAGTGTTCAAACATTGTTTGTAACTAAGTGAATTAAACAGTGCAGTGGGTTGTTTCGTGTAAAGATTGCAAATGGGCAGGTTAAACTTTGTATATACAATAATAAACCATGGAGTGGTCTTGTTTGCACATAGACGTTGGAAGGGAAACATCACGATCCTCATGACCACAAAGCTATGTCAGAGTCTGCCGAGATTGAAAACAAATCAAAAAAAGGTTTGTCTGGTATAACTGGCTTGTTTTGCTTTCCTTTATTGTGGTTTGGTTGGTATGCACATTACTCCCATCTTCATGAAAGAGATGGATACATCCTGCCTTCTTTTGAAACATCCAGAGGCAAGGGAAGGAAAATGTTTTTATGCCACAGGTCACACTCTCTGAGATAAGGCCTGCTCAAAGGAGTGTGGCACCCATGGGTTCTTCCAGAGCTTTATTTTTTTTAATGGGTGAACTGTCCTTCCCTGAACAGTGCAATGCCTCTGCTCCCCCTGCCTAAGAACACAAAAAGCTCTAATTTTGAGTAAGCTTTCAAAATAAAATTTCTTAGTGATGCCAGAAATGTTGTCCAGGTGCTTAGCTACCTGCCTGTTTCTAGCATCATTTACTATTGCAGGTGAGTAAGGCATCTCAGCCAGAGCTATTCCACTGCTATTAGGTCAGTTTTGGAAGTTCATAATCAGTATAAATTATAGCAAGTTTTTTCAAATTATTATTAATTGCAGTGTAACAAGGACAGTGCAAATACACTTTCTGTAGCAATATTCACAAGCAACCTTTCTTCACAGGAACACTTTTGCCTCCTCTTTTTCAAGATGTGTATGGATTTTGTTATGCTTAAAACTAATAATGTTTTTGATTCCTTATCATCAGAAGGTTATTACAAGCTTGACATTTCCACTCTGTTTATAGCCAAAGCATAAGAAAAATTATTTCTATGTGATGTCTGTGGTTACTGTGCCACTGCAATACAAACCCAGGAGGTTTAAGAAAGATGCAGCTGAGTTGAACATATTATTTCTACAGTTAGATCTGGGGTTTGTGTGCTTTTCTGGTTTACAGTTTTTATTTTTCTGGTTCTAATGTGGGGCCCTATGTTTTCTCCTTTTCTTCTGCACAAAGGGTGGAAGCATAGAGAAGAGTCAGACAAGATAAAAGGCGGTTGGGCAAGATCAGTGAATTTGAAGAAGGAACCAGGCCAATGCCAGGAGTTTGCAGTGCTCATCTGCTGGGGACTGGTGGAAGATTTTGAATGTAGGTGAAGTCACCTCACATTTGGTAAGTATTTTAGAAAAAATGGAATAGAGCATAACAGAATCCTTTTTTTATTTGGGTGGAAGTCTTTGATTTTTTTTCTTAACCATCAAACTGAAAAACAGCTGCTCAGTTAGCTCTAGCCAGAATGTAACTCCCCGCCTTTTTGCAGGGTGTGCTGCTAAACAGGTAGTGTCTGCAGAGCATTTGTTGTTGCTGCGTATCATCATTATAGAAGAACTCACATGAGTGAGAAGGAATGCAATTGTGTGTTCAGCAGCGGTGGCGTTGGGGCATCTTGGGTTAAAGGCCCAAGGTTAAGCATGGTGACTCTGCCAAAAACATGCAGTTTTTCTTAGGAATGCTTGAAATAATTAAGAGTCTGATTTTTCGGTGGTGCACTGTGGATACTGTGTAGAGACTCAGTGAAATTTGTCAGAGTTCAGGTAACTTAAAAAAAAGCTTTAAAAATAAAGCTTCAAAGGGCCAGGGCATTCTTTGAAACTAGTCATGGGAGGAGTAGTCCTTCCACATAGCCACGAAAAATGAGAATTCCCACAATCTCTTCCTTGCAGGAACCTGCTCTAGTCTGAATACTGACCTGCTTTTGGAACATATGAAAGCTTTTTTTTTTTTTTTTTAAATAAATGCAGACATAATATTTGTGTTATTTTACCACCTTCTACATCTCTAAAAGCTCCCTGACTTTATCATAATACTGGTTCTGGATTTGGCCCATATGTGAAATCAAAAGCAGAGAAATTCCTTTAGAGTGTGGATGAAATCTCAGACCATGGGTGTGGAAGTATAACCTTAGCTATGACTGTGATGTTAAATATCCACCGATAAAGTATTTGTGTGGCTGTGGATCATCAAGCAAGATGTGCAAGTGGCAGACTGAACTGTTCCCAACAAACTGTCTGCCCAGCCAATGTATATTGTCATGACAATTATTTGCAAAATAATTGAAGCTAGTTTCTGTATAACTTCTTTCCTTGTTATCAGCCACATATGCTTGATGCCTAACATTTGAATCTTTAAAAGGTTTTGAAGCTTTTATTTTCTATAGCTATCACAGGCTGACAAGAGTCACCGTGGCAGCAACAAGAAAGTGTTTGGGATCAGTCTAAGGAGGGGGAGAAAAGCTGGAGGAAGGTGATGATGAAACTAGGGCATTTGTGGCCCTTTCTAGGAGTAGGGGCTCATGTCACTTTTCTGGTTGCTTTGTGAGGGCTATTAAATTGTAATGCCAAAGCCTTTTCCATCAGTGGCCTAAAAGTAATGCGTATTTGAGTATTGCAGATTATTTAGACAGTAGCTTCATAGTTTGTGTCTGCTCAGGCATCAGCTGCAAGGAAAATGCACAGTTATGCTCACCCAGCTGGATAGATAGCTTGTGACTAAAGTGTCTGATCAACAAGGCTTATGTTTGAGATCTAGCATTGTGAATTTGAGCTGCTTTCAAAGTAGCTGTAGGAATTAAGTAGAAATTATTTCTAATGAGAAACTGCAATTGGTTTCTTGCTCCCTTTCAAACTGAAAAAGACACAAAATCAATCAAAACTCAGGGTAAATTATTCACCTGACTTTAGCAAAGAAATAAACCTGGCAATAAAAGGCCCTCCATTGTGAGAGGTAGCAGAGCCCACACAGCAAATGGGGCTGTAGAAAGTGCGGCTGAGCAGCCTCCTCCAGTTTGTGTCTCTGCTCTAGCCATATTCCTGCTAGGCATTTGCAATTTTCCAGGTTGTGCACAAATAAAACACTGCATTCAAATGTGGGGAAAAGACATAGGCAGGCAACACCAACATGTCACACCCAGTTTTAAAGTCCAAGGTACCATTTTGCATTAAGAGAATAACGAATCTTTCAGGTGAACAAATACTCAAGTCCTGGAGCAATACACTGAGACAGAGGTTTAATGAACTCTTTAGGGGTGGTTTTTCAGCTCGTGTAAATTGGCGCAGGAAAAAAAAAAAGGCCAGCAAAAAAGTTGCCCTGGCTTTATATAACTACACAGTAATGATCTCTCCCTGTTCTGCTGGGGAGCTTTTATCCTCAAACGCTGTGTTCCATGTGGATTATCTTGATGTTTTTTTTCCCCCATTTAACACAGGAGATAAAGACTCTGGCCTCTGTATTTAACTGTAGCATTTTCTATCAGAAAATAAGGCAATACTTTCTAAGGGTAGCTCAAGCATTGAACTCAGCTGTCAAAGCTACTCATGCTGCCTTGGGTAATTGGCTACTCACAAATCTTTATCTAAAGTATAAAGTAAATAACTACCAAAAAGCCTAACCTAAACTGAAGCTGTAAATTATCCCACAAATTCCTTTTACTGCTGTTTTGCTTGGATTTACTCAACCTATAAATCAGAACTGAACAAGACTTTCACAGAATGATGGCCACAAGGATCTTTATGAGGTCTACAGCCATAAATTTTGAAGCTGAAGAGGCTGAACCAGTAACCATCTGAGCTCTCCTTTCCGCACGGTGTGTATGCTCGCTTGCTCACTCGCTTCTGCCGGCTTCCTCAGCATTACTCAAAATGCATTCTGCCTCATTGTTTAGAAACTTGTGTAATGTTTTGGTTTTCGTTTTTAAAAACAGTAGGGTGGTAGGAGATTGAGAGGTGCCCAGCTTTCTCTGCAATGAGCGGTTGTTAGAGCAACCACCCAAACCACAGGAAGGCAGGATTTGGCTTCCTCTTGAGCCCATGTGGTTTGGACTGGCATTTTCAGCTGCCCAGAGAGCTGCTGGAAAGTAGCGCTGTTAAAGAAATATGAGTTTCATGGTTCAGGAAGAGCAAAGGAAGCAACGGCTGAAAGAAGAGTTGTGGGGATTTTACAAGAAATAATTCTTGGCTCAGGGACGGGAAGTCAGAACGATGGAGGCCTTGCTGGACTGCGCCTGCTGTCTCCTACTGAACATTTTCCGGCATCATTCTATCCCCCAAACTGATAAACTATGGGAAACAAACGTTTAGGTTTTAAATATTATATAAATTTGGCATAGCTGAATTAATGGTTCCAGCTCTGAAAGCTGCTGTTTTACTGTACCACTCAGTAAGCTTGGTGCTCACTTATCATGAATCTGATTAAAATCCACATCTCCAAGACCGACAAACCAAGTCATAAAATCCTGGGGCAATGGGGATTGCCTCTCAGAGTTAACTGTAGCTCCTAGGTGCTGTTTCAGCCTGCAAGGCAGAAGAAATTTTGAAATAAAGACGTGTTTATCTGTCTTCCTGTCCTTGCTGCTGTTGGTTAAATGTGTTGGTCTGTTTGCCTGTGGAGCTGTGCTGCAGAGGTAACATCGGGGCTATGCTATTTATTTACTTCTGTGCCCTGTTCTCAAATCTACAACATTCCTGTAAATGTGTGGCATGGCTTTTGTCTGAATAACATGTATTAATTTCTTTATCTGAATACCGTAGAAATGAACAATACAACACTGCCAAGATTTACTGCACAGAGCTCAACTGCTGGGTGGAGGATAGCTGCAGGTAAGAGTAAGTCCTTGTCAGAATATTCCTGAATTTTTGAAACACTGCATTGTGCCTGTTTTCTCTGTTTGGGAAGTAGGTCAAGGAGTTTGTTTTCTGGCATTTTCCCCTCTGTACTTATCTGTTACATCTTTGCAGTCAGACTTTTCTTTAAAGTATGCACCTATTAACAGTTCTGGTCTTTTGTTCTTACATTACACAAACATTTGGAGAACAGCATACTGGGATTAAGTCCTGAATATGCATTTCAATAATATTGCATGAAGATGAATTTCAGAAAACTCATATTTTTCTGGACTGGAGTGCCTTTTTCTTTACTGCTGCTGTTCTGTAAATGCCACTTTTTTACTTTTGTCTTGCAGTTAAGCAAGACTTTGCCATTTATACTAGTAATAGCAGCTTCTTAGACGAATTCACCCACTTTGGGCAACAAATATTTCATAATATCCACAGAGAAGACAAAATAACTGGACTTTACCATTTAAACTAGGGTTGGATTCTGCCTCCCAGTATTCAAAGTGTATCTTCCTTAAATGGAGAATATATTTTAGATATCAATGAAATTACAATACTGACTCTTGCGTTTGACACCAGTTTTTCTAGTGTTTCTTGTTGCTAAGGTGGAACCATTCAGACCACGGTTCCTAATCTTGGTCACAGTCTCCAAATTCTACTGTGATGAACATGTTCGTTTTCCATGCCTCTCTCATGCCATGACAGTCTCCATCTCTAGTGTATAGCATTATATTAGCATTAAATGTAAATGATGTGAGTTATTACAGCTAAAGCATGAAAAGAAGTAGCTGGTATTTAACTTTCTACATTAAGGACAGAGCACATTCCTCTGTCCCAAATGTAGAAAAGCCAAAACATTTTATATAGTCTTTCCTGTCTGTTAAGTACTTTTGGCTAATGTTCTGCATTTTTCCTTTTGTTTGGTGCTAAATCCCCTTGCACAGCAAGCCTGTTCAGTCTGTGTCATCTGTTAATTTTGATAGCCATACTCCCTAATACAGATCACTGAGAAGTTATGTTGCCCCTATATAAAGCCAACGCCCATCAACACCTGAAATGTGTTGCTATCATTTCTTATGTTGTAAATACTTCGGAACATATTTTGCCTTTTATTTTCCCTGTATGCTACAGATCTGGTATCCCTTCTCTTTTACAAGTCACTGTAGTTGGAGCGTTTGCTCTTGCAGCTCAAATATCAGCAAAGCAATCAGGTGTTGTGGTCTCAGTCTCCAGCCCTGTTACAAATTCCCCTATGAACTTGACCAAATCACTTCATCTTTCAGTGTCCCACTTGCAAGCTGGGAAATGGCATCTCACAAATGGAAGACTCCTTTTTATCATTGTGCTTTTTATCTTTTCAAAACAGTGTGTGTTACCTTTGCTGAATTATAAGCTAGAGTTTATCTGTTTAAAAGCAGTAATCATAGACCCCAAAATTGGTTGTGACCTTCACAGTCTGCTGTGATACAGTACAGTTGGACAGGCCAAAACTGCTCATGTTTTTTTTAGAATTTCCTACAGAATTAGTGCTCATATTCACCTCCTTGGCTTATTTCAATTTTTTTTCTTTGTTTTTCATCAGTGACAGGACTAATGCAAATCACATCAGGGCATTCTGTGGACCAGTATTTGATGCCAGAGCCACCACGCTGCAGCTCTGCTGGATGATGCTGTACATCTCCGTCCCTGCCATCCAATTCCAAGTGCTCACTGCGGTGTTCAGCAGAAGGCCTTGTTAGAAAAAAAGGTAAGTCATGACCAGCTATCTGCGCCGTGGTCCGATCTGCAAAGTGAGGAGAAAATTGTTTCTTCCCTCCTGTTCTTCTCCTATTCTTCAAATGTTTGAAGTTGAATAAGGGTTTTTTGTTGTTTGTTTTGTTTGTTTTGGTTTTGGGGTGTGTTTTTTTTGGCTTGTGACAGTGCCACTGACTTTAGAGAGGCTTGTGCCTGTACAGGACTGTAGGAAAAGGAGTCTCTTACTCTTTCCTAATGCAGTCTCTGCACAATGGGGTGTTGAAAATCCCATATTGCTTTAGATCCTATCTAAAATTAATGTTCTTTATTCTTTAATTTAGCCCCTTTATGGCAGCAGCTGGTGCTAGTTGTTCACATGCATTACCTTTTTAGCTCTGTCTCTCCTGGATTTAAATTGACCTTCTTTTGGCACATGCACTTTTTCAGCAAGCCTCACTTACCTGTCACCCCACAGTGTGTGCTGGGACAGAACCAGTTTGAGCTCCCTGAATATGGGAGCAGCAGTTTGAAGTGCACGTTAAGTGGTACATTGGTATGGGAGCTCTTAAGGGAAACTTGAGCATTTACATCAAAGACAGTCTCTCTGTCCTCACCTTCCTCAAAAGAATTGAACATTGGTCATGTAGAAGGAATTTTTAAGCATTTTTTAAAGCCTAGTAGGGTAGGGTGATACTTTTTTTCATCTCTGTAGCAGAATGAGGAACGTTGTTACATCCTTTTCCCCATAAACGCATATTGAGGGTCAGATGCTGATTTGTGACGTTTGATCCCCCAGTCTCTGCTGAGCTGTTTAAGGCAAGGCCCATGTGGACAGATCCAGTACAGAGGAGACCCAGGCTCCTCAGACAGCAGGAGAGGCTGGCTCACAAGTAACCACGGCAACGAAGCTGTCACTGTGAGCATCAGGACATTTATATACCAAAAAGCGAAGAAGCCCAACAACACACAGTAGCACTGCAGCTCATTCGGAGATCTGTCCCTCAGTTTTGTTCCTTACAGATGCTGACAGCTGTGGCTATCAGATGTAGGTAGGAATATTTTTCCGTGCTCTGTCTGCAGCATCAGCAGCATAAATTGTTCCTGGTGGTGAGTGCAATGGCTTCCAATTAAAAGAGGATATTGGAATTCCAAGTTGTACAAACACTGAAGACAATTCTGTATTCACGTTAAAAAATTCATCTATCACACACTTCCAGAAGCAGTGTGCTCACATCAATATTTATAACATTCAGCTCTGTGGTTTCACAAAAGAGCCATTAATATAGCATATCAACTCTGGTGACAAGTTACATTTTATTGCTGTCAACAAACAAAGAAGTTCTTTCTTTCTCTGCAAACTCCTGTTTTTTTTCTTTTTTTAATCAAACATTAGTTTTGAGTTTTGAAGGATATGTGTGGATGTGCTTTCCAATATTTTCTAGAAGGCTACTAGAGAAATGACAGAGAGAGCTCATAGGAGCTTACAGAAGACATTGATTAATATTATCCTATGAGTTTAATAAAGATTTTGGGATAAGTTCTTTGCTTGGGATGGAACTTAGGTAATTTTTAAAAAGGACCAGAGAACCAATACCCTGTTCAGGAGGGGCAAGTCTCTGAAATAAATACTCAGCTCTGAAAACACCTCAGAATATTGATGACTGCACCCCAGTTCTAATTTAGATGAATTTGTACTTTGTGATAGAGTAACAGGGACAGGGAGCAGCAGATCTGCGTCATCATATTTATTAACCTACTGGCACCACATCAGGTTACATGATTTAGGCACTTCGTATTTTCAGTTATCACTAGCCTGAGCCAGTGGGTGTCCTCAAAGTGGATTGCCTCCTGAGAGCAGGTCAGCTCCGCTGCAACACCTACTGCTCTCTTCACCTCTCAGCTCTGCAGCTTTAGGCACGATCTTTTTGGAGTTCTCTGCCAAAAATATTGGCAGCACCTCACTGAGTTCAGGGATTGGATCCACTGTAAGAGCAGTGTCACTGCTTATTTTTCTTTTCTGCTAGTTAGTCTCCTGAGAGGAGTGTCAGTGCATATAGAAGTCAGATATTTAAAATAAGTGGCTTTGCAAACGCAGTTTAAAAAAAAAAAAGAATTGCTTATGGGCATTGGAACAAATAGGCTTCAATCATTTTATTTAGATCTAAGCAGTCTGTACTAAAAAAGCTGTCCAGATTGTTAACTGAACTCATAACTGTATAACTATTACCTGCTAATATTCAATTTTTAAAACCACTTAAAATCATATAAACAAGCTCAGTTCCCAGAACTATCCAGTTTAGTCAACTGTGCCTTACCATTACAGAATTGACTCTTGCAGTCCTTACACATCTGTCCAGCTGCCAGAATCATTGCAGCAAGTCAAATGACCTGCATGCATCTGCCATTACTCCTTAATATGTCCTCAGAGGCTCAGTGGGACCACGGAAATAAACCTCCAGGACAGACTGTACCACCACATTGTTACATTTATTCTGCTTAGAGTATAGATATCTGCAAGCAGAGCAGAGGGAGGGTTCATTTGCTTCATAACTTGTGTTGCTAAAGTGATCATTCTGTTTCTTCCCAGTTTTGTCTCTTGCTATTCCGGATTGGACAGCAGAATTCAAGCTACTCTATATAATTTCACTTTTCAGTTGAGCTGGTTTTGAACCTGGGAGGACTTAGGGGGAAAAAAATCCTTTTTTAGCAGATGGCCCTGTGTGTGTGCTGTTTTCAGCGGCGTCTGTACTCCTCAGGTTCAGGCTAGCTTTTTGTCTCGCTGTATGTTGTGCCAGCATGAGACCGGCTTTAGGCTTTTTCTTTATCTGAGCGCTCTCACTAGCTATTGATTGTTATTATCAGATGAACAGTACATTTTCAGCAGTGGATGCTCTGCTCCCCAGCAGCTCATCAGGAAAAACTAATTTTTTGTATCTATTTGGTCCCATTTCAGTAAAATTAGTGGGGTTGTTGCCAATGGCTGTAGTGAGGTCCAGATGCAGATTTTCTGTTAAGGACAGAGGTAAATATCCCAGTAATTTTCAGCTTTAAAATGTAAAGAAGAGGCCATGAATGCAAAGTTCTGTCAGCCTCTGTTCCTGTCACAACCAAGACACATGACATGGTTTGGAAAGAACCTGCTGTAAAGTTCAGTCAAGTAAAACTCTCGCAAAATCTGGAAGATTCACTTCCAACCTTCAATTCAGTTTGAACCATCATTACAAGGTGTAGGATAAGCTGGTTGTCTAAATTCATCAGCATGTTCAGGGTTGTTCAGATCCAAGGTATTTTGTAGTAAAACACCACATGCTTCTCTCTTTTTTTTTTTTTTTACTTTAATTTCCTTCATCATTCTGTTGTGTGGTCCATTTCTCCTATTATTGGGAAACAAGTGGAGAAATGGATGTCTAGAGATCACCAAAACTACCATGACAGGTATCCTGATGGGAAAAGTAATCAGTCTCAGCTGTGTAACCTCATTTGGGTACCTCATTTGAAGGTCATCACTTTGAGTCTCTCTGCAAATTATGCTGTGACCAAAGTAAAGGAAAAAAAAAGTCAGGAATAGGATCAAATCTGTATCTCATTCCATAATGCTTACCAAAACCAAGATCTGAAAGCTGTTCATATACAAACTATGGAGCAGCTGTAATTTGTGTGGGCTGGAGACCTATCTGAAAACATGAGCTGTCGTTCAGGCTAGCACAAACTGAAGGCAGCTCAGCGGTTCAGCTGCTCTGGGACAGTGTAGTCCAACTCCAGTTGACTTTAAATATGGAACTGGTGACCTCCCTAAAATGCAGTTGAAATCCCAGCTTTACTGAGGTCAATAATAAAAACTCCCGCTGAATTTTAAAGAGACTGGGATTTGGTAGCTAGTGCCCAATATGTTAAGACTCATGAATCAAGAAAACAGCAAGGGGAATTAGTTTCAAAATATTCACTGTATATTCTCAGTGAGCAGTACTGAGAAATGTTGTATTTATGCATTTCGACTAGATCTGCCATTTAGTATTTCAGCTATCAATGTGAAGAAAAATTTGAAGTAACCTACCAACAAAGTCATTTTGAAGCTTTTTTTTTTTTCGTATCTGGATTTATAAAAGAGTGTGGCTTAAGCTTCAACTCAAGTAGCAAATCCATTTCCATGTCCCAAATGGCAATGCCATCACGGTAATGTGACCATGAAGGACAGCGTGAATTTTAAGGCTTGTGCAGGTGGAGGGAAATCAGCAGGTTGCAATAATCAACACGTGGCATCATAAGTGAATCCAGTTTCTTTCACAACTTCTAGTGTGTGGTCTGCGTTTCACTGAGAATTTTACTTGTTCACGTGGACAGCAGGTACTTAGTTGGGATGAAAATATTTTAAGGCCAGTGAGAACTTTTTAGCAAATCCCCGTCCCATGTATTTTTTTGCTAACTCCTCCTGGTTTGAGGCAAGCAGGACTGATGGCCAAGCACCAGCACTGGTGCATGAGACACACAGCCCAAGTACAAACGCTGCAGGACCTACAGCTGGGACACTTCATTCATTTGCCTTCTTTCCTACGTGGGCTTTTTAATTTTTTTTTATTTTTTTCCCCTTGGGGAACTCCTGTATAGGGAAAGATGGCTAAATTGTGTTAGTTCGGTAGTTATTCACAGCAAAAGGGTTTTTGGTTAAAAATATCTCCTCACCCCAACAGAGACCAAAAGCAGCCAAAAAAAAAAAAAAAAAAGTGACAGTAGAAAAGTACTTTCCTCAGTGTTCTGGTTACAGCAAACCCTAGAGCTAGGCTCTGGGCTGACATCTTCATCAGTCCCTACACTTCCAAGCATTAAATCCCTGTAACTGAAGCATCAAAAACTCACATGCTTTTAGGAAACAGTAGATGTTGGGATGTTCAGCTTTTTGCACTTGTCATTTCAATCTTTGCGTGATATCTTTAAATATTTTCTTTTTAATAAAAATGGAATCGTCTTACAATCCCATGATGTGCAATGTTGTGACTGGTGCTATCAGAAAAAAAATAACTGTAAGACATGAAAAATCACAAGGAGCAACAGCAGTAATTCAAGTTAGAGCCTTCATTGGCTTTAACTGGAAAATCATGTGCTTGAAAATCCAAATGTCTGTAACTAAACATACTGCAGGTAACATGGAGCATCAGGAGGAGCATGGGTAATGGTTACAATGAGATTGGGACAACAACACAGGGGTGTTTCACTGAAAGCTGCAGTTACATGGAAAATTGAATGTGTATGATTCATCTCTACAGCTGTAAAGGCAATTTCCCTTTTGTACGTCTTTTCAGATTTCCCATGCAACTCTCAGAATGTCTTCAGAGCTTCTCCAGAGTTTGGGAAGCAGTGTCATGTTTTTCTTTAACAAAGGTTGATATTTTAATGCAAAAAAAGGTATGATTGTGTTTGATTCAGTGTAAGCCTCCACAGACAACTGAAGTTTGTAATAGCCTCTGCTCTGTGGGCACGAGCCATAGCAATGAGCAGAAACATACTCAAGGACCATTCTTTTTCAAAAAGGAAGAACTGGAAAATTGGAAGGAGGTCATTGCTGGGAGCCAGAAAAGACCACAGCAAAATACATGGTTACTCCTGCACAGCATATCATTATTCAAAAAAAGCGTTTAATAACATTTTTTAATGTTAGCACTTTTCTTGCCTTTTCTCCCTGTGGTACTTGAAAAACAAACAAACAAACAAAGAACAAAACAACAACAACAACAAAACACAAAAAAAACCACGTGGAGATACTTCTGTTTTATGTTTGGACACACTGCATGCTGCTTCATATTTTAATTAGACCCATTCACAGAAATTGCCTAACTGTAAAATGTAGAGCAGAGATACAGACGAGTTCACAAAAGCTCAAGGTCTAATTAGATTGAGAGTTTTGGATTTCAACTGTTTGTATTTAAAAAAGAGACAGGTGAAAAACTGGCAGGTAGAAATTCAGGTTCACCTGTTAGTGTTGAATAAATTTTAGCCTGAGTCTCAGTACCACCACTTGCCAGAAGACAATCTGTTTTACCTGCTTAAACACCTATGTAGAGGAGCTGCTGCCAAAACTGCTGGTTGCGGGATTTTTGGATCAATATCTCCGTGTACTCCAGGGGAGCAAATGCCCCCCTCTAACAGTGCCGTATGACTCCCACTTCAGTGGTTCAGCTGCTTTCTGATAACTGCAGACTTGATGCATAGTTTCAAAAGTTATTTTCTGTTGTGTTTGTTGACAGGTAGCAAAATGTCTGCAGGAATTGAAAGCAATCAAAATCACAATAAATTGTGATTAAAGAGAACTATGGATCAGGATTCTGCAATGCAAAATTTTTCGACGTAATCAAATGCAAACAAGCAAATGTTTAATGACGGAGCTTGCGAAGGAAAGGGGGGATTTTCTGAATTTCTCACCAGCTGCTGATTTTAACACCAATATTTCATGGTGTGTTAATACTTACACTAACCCACTAAAACAACTAGTTACTCTTACAGTGTAATTTATATATGACCTTTGTGATGGGAGCATGTGAGAACACACAGAGGTTAATGAATTCTGTTTTTTCTCACCAGTGTGAAGTACTGAAGAAATAATCCCTTGTTACAGAAGGGAAAAGAGGGCACACACATGTCCAATATTTTAGCCTGTGGCTGAGTTGTGAACTAAACCCAGTTCTCCAGAGCCAAGTTCAGAGCCAAAGCAGCCAGGTTGTTCTTGCTCTCACTGGACCATCCATCAGATGACTTACAATGTACCTTTAAAACTCATATTCAACTTCTTTAGGCCAGGATCCAAATTTTCCTTTGCAATATTTGCCTTTATTATTCTGACACCAGCTCTCATGGGTGGATTTGACTTTTGCCGAAGTTCTGCTTTTGTTGGGGGAAAGTAATGCTTATGATACAAACAGCAAGTGTTTTTTCTGTCTTATTCTCTCCTTGAACCTCTTTTTGTGCAGCACTATGCAAGAGGAAATGCCTCTCATTTGACAGATATGTTACTGAAACTACTCACTGCTCAGGGAAAAGTACTTTACACAACCTCTCCCAGTAATCCTGTGGCTTTGTTAATTTGTGAGAAAATAATGTGCATGAATACAGTGTAAAAAAGGACAATATAACACAAAATGACTCTTGCCTACCTGTAGCTAAAAGCATGTGCTCCTCTGAGGTCATTTGAAAATATCATATAGATAACTGGAGACGTGTCTCTATTATCAGACTGGAGGGATATCGGGACCTACAGTGCTGCCATACTTGGCCAAGTAACAGGTTTTGCTCTTGCCTTTTTTCTCTCTTTTTTTTTTTCTTCTTTCCTTTTTCCTTCTTTCTCTTTCTTCCTATCTGGTGGACTTTGTTTGTTTGTTTATTTGTTTGTTTTGTAAGAAACTCAAAACGTTTAAGCTTCTTTTTTCTGTTTAGAGAGATCCAGGCTGTTTGCTGTTATTAGTTGAAATTATTTAGGTTTGGATTTATTTATTTTTGTTAACAGACACATATGGCATGATTCCCTCTGATAAAAAACATAACTTTCCAGCCAACTATACTGTTACTGTCTAATGCCTGAACTGTCATCTCACCCTATCTGAAATGTGGTTGGACTCCAAATCCTCGCATATACATATACAGACTACAGGGACCTTTATAGCATGGGCCATCAGCAGAGTATTGCACAGTTCGTGTTGTCCAGGTCTCCATTTGGGAGATATTTGCTAGAGAGATTATGCTATCTATGGGCAATTAAATAGGCTTTTTTTCAAAATGCTATAAATAATATTAGCCACGTTGAATGAATAATACCACTCAGTGCTGTGCAAATTACCAGCATACGGCATGCAAGTGGAATAAGAATGATTTTATTTTCATGCAGAGACAGACGTTTTGTGCTATGATGAGATGGAGTTTTGCTCATTTCCCATTTAATTTCATATGCAACTCACTAATAGCATCCCAATGTCCCTCTCCACATTTCTCTTCTTATAGTGTCTCTAATGCACCTTAAATGATGAGAGCACTACATCAATAGTCTCAATTTAGGCAATGTGTGCTTTTGGCAAAAACCTGCAAGTATTGCTAGCATAAATCTCCCATTACTATAATGACACATTAAAATGGCACAAGGGTTTACAATCTGTGTTGCAAATTATCCATCCACCTGCTCTCTGAATCATGTTATATATGGTTAGCCTTTCCTTCACCCATCTTTGTACTAGACTGACTTGCCCAGAAGTTAAAAAAAAAAAAAAACAAGCATTTATCAATGCACCAACATTTTTTGTAGCATTCCAGTGAGCGTTTGGATCAGATACCCGATGTTGTTGGTGTGAGATAAAGAAAGAGAAAACATGGGTGACTAATCAGTAAGAGCAAGTTGCAGCCCCCTGCTTTTCCTCAGCCGTAAATTGAAAATGACACTGGCAGGAGGAATAGGGTTTTAATCTAGATGAAACATTTTTGAATGCATTTTCTGAATTACAGGACGTACATTGATGTGGCTGTCATTCTGTTCCATTTGGAGTGATCTGCAGAAAAACACTTTTGTTTAATTAAGATAATATTGTATTTTCCCCAAGTCCTTTAGGAGAGAACTGATTTATGAACAGTGTTGTTCCTGAAATAAAAAGACACTAGCATATGAAGTCCTCACAGGAAAGGCCAAATTCAGAGATTGCTTTATACCACTGGCTTAACAGGTCATTGCATTCAGCTCGCAGAGATGAAGAGACGCTGGTACCTCCACTGTGAGGCCCAAACAGACTGAGAGTAGTATTTTCTCCCCAGATGGCAGTATTTAGGTGAGCTGGGCACCCATCACATATTCAGAGGAGGCCAGTATGAGCTACCTCACAGGTGAAGCAGTGTGAGCTGTGCCATCTTTTCTGGACTTCTTTCAAAATAAAGTTTGTTCCCTTCTGCTCATCCTGAGTGATAACCTGAAGCATTTATGGAAAGTTTCTGCCCTTGCTTTTGGACATGTCTGTGCAATACCCAACCCATACATCTGCCTCTCAGCAATAAAGCTAGCTTGTTCTGCAGGGAAAGGGCAGCCAGCTGGAAGGAACCAGCTGGTGAGGACACTGCCAGGCTGAACGCCGCGACAGGCCTGAGGTGAATGCATTTTTGCTCCAGATGTCGTAATAGTTCCGCAGTGTGCTCCAGTTAACAGTTTGGGGTTAAGATGTCCAGAGAAATTATGTTACTGACCTTGCCCTGCCAGCAAGTGAATTTAGCTCTTCCACAGCATGACAAAAAAAATCAGCTTGCTTCGCTGAAAGGGGAAAACATCCAGCATTTGCCCAGAGATTACAAACTAAACCCAAAAATGACCTTTTTTCTTCTGCAGGTATTGTTGGTGCCAACACCGTGGCTCTCTTCTGTGTTGGGCTGAAAAGGAATGGTTTAAGGCTGGCTCTCAGGTGGCAGTGTCGGTGCCTTGATTTCGGAAGAGCTCTTTGGGTCAAGCAATGGTAGGTAAGTGTGGGAGGCATTAATGTGGGGATCTGACTTGCCACAGCGTTTCTGCTGTAGTGATCGGGGTGCTGAGCAGAGTCACTGTCTTGCCACAGGAAAGTGGCCCAAGATGAGACGCACTATCCAGAATCTGGCAGAGACCTGAGCTAGAACTGCTTTGCAGAGAGCACTAGGAAACTTCCCTGTAACCTGCTACATCAAAGCAGCCTGGACCCAAGAAAACTGGGGAATGTTGAGTGAAACATTCCAGCCTTTAGAAAAATGTTTTCTTGTTAAAGGCAATCCGGCCAACTCCAAAAGAAGTCTTGAACCATCTGTCCCGTGATCCGTTTTAGCATCTGTGCTTTGCATGACATTTCTGTAATATATTCTAGTTGCAGAGCCCTTCTTTCTAAGGGACTGCAAACGAGGACTGTTCACTTGTTCACAAAGCTCAATAGGGAGTTTTTCCTCTCAACGGAGAGGTTGGGAAATTTTTGTTGGTGACCTAGGCCACATTCATGGCTTGCAAATGCTATAAACTTGTGCTGAACGCATCACAGAGTGCTTGTGACACACAAGCCCTGCTGCTCTTGGTTTCCTTACCTGCTTCTGCAGATAGAAAAGTTGTTAGCGGTACTCTGAAAAAAAGCACTAAAATCCACTGCATTTGGAACTGTAGCCTATTTCTTCAGGAAATACTGTCTCTTAATCTGCACAAAACTGGTATTCACATTCTGTAGGGTTTCTTCAGCAGTAATTGTGTTCTTTAAACTTGGCTTTCATAAAGGAGCTTTTTTGAAAAAAAAAAATATATTTAATTCATATCCACAGAAAATGAAGTTTTTGTGAAGAACAGTAAGGTAAGTAAGGAGGTTTACATTTATTTTATCTAAGACAAAAATAAATAAAAGGGACGGGAAACTGTCCTAAGCCAAGTTTAATTTCTTGTTTTACTTGTGTATACATTTCTTGTTGCAGCTGAGTAGATGTGTGAAATCCATGGATTCCGCTGGGTGTCCCTAACAAGAATTGGGTTTGATGTCTGAGGAAAGCGTGGTATAACTGGGGTGATGCCAGGGCTTGGAGGACACTGACGGCCCTGCCCGGGTGCACCACGCACCCCTAATGGGGGGGTCCTGGCCCAAGCCATACTGGGCCTCCAAGTTCATGCCCAATTACAGCCAAGTTATCCACAGTAACTTGCTGTGGAATGGGTAGGGCATTTTTAGGGTAGGATTTTCTAGTATTTGATGCAAGATGCGGCTCAAAGTATCCAATATAAAGGAATTTAGAATATTTTTTTCTAAAAATAATAAAAAGCAAATGATAGATATAAGCAAAAGAAAGCACATAGATTCATCTTCTTTTCTTCTGTTAAAAGAACCAATTTACAAGAAGGAAAAACAAATGTACAAGGAACCACTGCGTTCCAGGTACTAGGGTTTGATCTTTCTGAGTCAGCGCGAGGGTACGTGAAGAACCCTGTTTTTCCCAGCTGCACAGCAGGCCCTCTTTTCTTGAGCAAAAAGAGCCTTTAGGGGCTTATGTGTTGCCCTTTCTGAGATAACGCTTTGGGGAAGATGTGCAGTCATCACTGAGTTTTTCGTTTTCTTGCTTTGCTGCTGCATTTCTTCCAGAAGAGTGGACAACATAATCCCATTCCGAGTAGCATTACAGCTATTTATGCTGAACAGTGGCGTTCTCTAGAAAAAAGATATGCCAGCCTGTTTATTACTGTATAATTTTTTGGTTTCCCATGTGACTGTTGAGGCTTTACAGCGCACTTACTTTTATTTAGGGTTTGTGCTAGCATGAGGCAGACCCCTAACCATGTTAAGTCCCTAGGCCTCAAAACCACAGTGGTCTGTGAGCGGCACCTGACACCCTGCACACATCCAGAGGTCAGCTGCTATGCTCCCTTCAGCCACTGCCCCAGGGCACAGCTGGTTCCTCCAGCTCCTCAAATTGCAGAATCAGGAAGCAGTAACCTAAAAAAATCCCAGTGAGCTTTCATTTAATAACAGAGGCAGTGAAAGAGTGAGTTGCTGCATTGCCTTGATTTACCATCAGGAAGGCATCTGGCAGTGCCACTTTGTAATGATTAAAGCCCTCGGTGGCACAGAGAGGTCTGTAATCATTTATTCTGGTCATGGGTTAGTGTAGTTTAGAAAGGAGTCCCTCCAGGAGGCAACCCGGTGTATTCATCCCTGCACTGAGGTATGGGGGAAAAAAAGGTCAGTAATTATTCACTGTACGCACTCATTTGAGAGTGGGAAGGTACCAGATCCACCCTGGCAAGTCAGCCTGGGGCAAACCTCGTCTTTGCTGCAAGTGTGAGAGGGAAGCCTGTGGAGAATTGGCCCATTGAAGCAATGGGTCCTGGGTAAAGCAGGGAAAGCATTTTCAGTATTAGAGCGTGCAGCTTCTTATATTAAAGCCTGGGAGAAAGAAAGCCGGAAGCACAAAGGAACAAATGCTGAGAGCACTGGACAAGCCTCGTCACGCTCACTGGTTTTGCATAACACAGGTGCACCCTTAACACGGGCTTTTGGCTTTTCTGCCATCCACAAGCTTTGCTGTACTCCCGAAGGACAGATGCACAGGTCAAACAGGATGTCTGTCATGGGCAAACTAAGGCCCGCATATAAGATTGGGGTTTGCTTGCTTCCTCGCTTGTTTATGCCCTTGGTGAGGATACTGGGAAAAATCCTCATTTGCCATGCTCATATTGAGCTTAACGCAAGGGCGCCACAACCAACCTCTGGCAGAGGCATCATGAAACTACAGCAAAAAAATGAGAAATAGCAATAATGAGATTGTCTCATATTTTTGTAGGAACATGCTGAGTGTTCTTTAAGTAGCAACTAATGGGAGCTTTAATCTGTATAACTTTTTATGTATTGTTTTTTTCCTGCATGCAGCACTAACAAAGAGTATATGCCTGGTGCAGGACAGTGAGGCACAGTTTGAAGATTGATAGATATACACAGACATTATATATAGCCAGATAAATAAATACATGTATCATATATAACAGCCAAAGCTGCTGCACTTTCAGGCTCCTGACCGTGCTGCCATACCCTGTGCCTGGAGATGGAATAAGATGCTGTATACTGTACTACATAGACCCTCATCTAGTGCATTTCAGATGCAAAAACTGCTCAGTAAAAACTCCAGAGAACATGGCTCTAGCCCTCCAGCCCAGCCCCTTCCTCCCTATCCCCCCTGCCCTGAGTAAAGTGAGAAAACATTTTTGAATCCATACTCTCCAATTCTGTTTAAAAAAAGCACATTGCTTCTAGTGGAATAATGATTTCTTGATGGATTTTCATAAATGGACTGTTTCCCACATTATCTGAAATAATTGGTTCATAGCAACCACAAAACGAACAGCAGGTAGGAAATGAGTTTGCAGTTGCCAAAACATAATGGATCATTTAGTCATTCTCTGAAGATTTTTAACACTTCTTTGGCTTTTGGGCCTTCATCTAATTGCACTATTTTTATTATAAATCTGCCTACTGCAATCAACAAATTTACATCACTGTAATATCAGAATAAGGCCCACAGAAAATAAACATTAAAAAAAATAGATATATTCAAAACAAAGGCCAACAGAAAATAAAAAAAAAGATATATTCAAAATGTTCTTAAAACTTGCAGTCACCACATCCTCTGATTTAACCAATAAACATTATAGTCAGGAATGTTCTTTTCCTCCTATTTTTAGTATTGTTTGATAATTGAATGTTATAGCTAAGGCTTATACAAACAGAAAACATGGCTCCTTTATGCAGCTGTGATACTGTGCGCTTTGTTGTGTACAGCCAGAGAGCAGCACAATGACTCCATTAGTGGCAAATAAGTGATGATTTCAGAGTAATGGATTGCATGACTACTCTTAACTTCTTTACTGCCGTTGTTATATGTATTTGGAGGTTTAAAAAAAAAAAAAAAAGTGTTTTTTTTAACCAGTGAAGAAATTTCCACTGTGCCAAAATTTCCTCTTCCAGGCTTAATTGTCTGTTTATGTCTTAACATGCAAGCTGTGCTCTAATTGAGCAAACAAGTGGCACACAAACACCTGCACATTCCCCACCCTCAGCTGAATCCCCACCGTCCCCTGGTTGAAGCTGGTCAAGCCATGTTAATAAATATATATTTTTAATTAGGTCCTTTGGTAGAAATTGCATTTGAATTATATTCTTTGGTTAAGACCTTTCAAAGAGCTATTATAAGTTTAAAAGTAGTGTAATTTTTTTGAATGTTCTAGTGTACTTGTACACAAAGATATAATTTGGCTTAGACAAAAGGGATGTATTCCCTTAAAGTAAGTGGACGAGGCCTTAAACTTAAAAAAGAGTCAAAAACTCAAAAAGAAAAAACAACCTGGAGAGTGGGAAACATTAAGAAAAATAGTAAAGTCTTTGAGAATTTCTTCCTAAAACATGCAAAAAAGCAAAAAAAAAAAAAAAACTTTCAATAAAAAAAAAAGCCATCAACTATCTCGTCATCTTGCTAGGCTGTATATTAAATCTGGAGTATAGTTATAAACAGTGCTTGAAGTTTTAATAAATTCCATTAATTTAAAAGTATCAGAGCAGATGGTTATACTTGCACAGGCTTCTGTATTACTTTATTGTTACTATGTCAATTCATAAATTGAGTTGGATAGAAGATGTTAATTTTTTTTTCATGGCAAAGAGACTTTTATTTCAAAAAAAGATTAGCTGATAAATGATTTTTTTAAAAAATAATGGCTTTAAGATTGGCTGGAAACTGAGAAAAAGAGTTCTTTAGCCACTGCTTTGGCTTTGGGGTCAGTTTGAAGTATTTTAAGTTGCAAATATAGGGAGACACCCAAAAGCTTCTCCGTTTCTGATGCAAGTAAAACATTTTCCAATGAAAACAGAACCATTTTGTGAAATGTGAAGTTCTGGGGAGAACAGAAAGGGCAGTTGGTTGTTGCTGGGATTTTCCCTGTTTGTGGGCTTTTTTGTGGGGGAAAAAAAAAAACAAAACTTCCTTCAGCCCAGAATTGGCAATTTTTTTTCTAGCCCTCCTAAAAAGCATGTACTGTCCTTAATGTATCGTGTAATAATATTGTGTTTTAAAAAAAGGCGTATTGCTCATTTTGAGCTCAAATGTAAAAGTAGAGTTTAGAACCAAGGAAGCTGGTTTGACTGGGAATATTAACAAGAAACAAATTGACAAGAAAAGGCCATAGAAACCTGCATTATTCAGAATATTAATCAGACAGTAAGAAAATGAGAGAGATGCTCTGCTCTACCTACTGCTGTGCATTAGAGCATGGTTATGTCAGCATTTGCAGAACACAAGCTATTTTATCAATGAATTTATTCCAGTGATGGGTCTGAATAGAAAAATTCTGGTTCCAAGGGGGATTCTTAAGCAGGAATGCTTGCATATGAGATATAAATTTGACCCAATATGAAGACTTGAAACAACTAAAATAAATCTGAATCAATGTTTCAATTTCATGACAATTGTGAATAGAACCTCACTGGCTTCACTGCAGCAAAGAATTTATTCCCAGCCATCACCAGACTGGTGTTCTCTTCTGCTTGAATTATAAAACCTTACTTTAAAAGTGTCGGTTGGAAAAAGCTGCAGGAAACATGGTGAAGACACTTTCCAGAACTACTCTGGAATATGATAAAAGTGTAAAAGACAGAAACAGGAACATCAGTGGTTTATTTGTATGTAAAATAGGCTTCTGTTTGTATCTATGTTCTCTAAAATGCTGTAAAACTTCCATTTTCACCAGTAAATCTTAGAATAGCTCTTTGTGCAAGGAGGAGTTCTGTTCTCACAGCAGTACAGTACAGGAAGAAGAGTAAAAACGTGGTTTTCATCATTTCAGGGAAATTGAATGGATCTAAAACTTTCATTGCCCTGTGTCACTCAGCAGATTCATCCTGCAGCTCCCTCCCCCCAGGCTTGGTCAGTCCTGTGCCGCCTCCTCAGACCTGCATCTGAATGGGGGCTCCTGTGGTCTCAGAGGACCTTCTTGAAGTTCCAGGTCTTGTAACGCAAAAGGCATTGCTGCATTTTCAGGCTTTTTTTTTATTATTATTATTTTATTTTTAAACCCAAGAAGGTAGTATGCTGTTTCTCAGTTTCCCACAGAAAGACTCAGCAAAGAAAGCTGCATTTGTAGATGCCATTCTCGAGGTTCTTCATTGTGGTTATGTAATGCAAAAGGTTAGGATGACTAAAATAGGCTATTTAGAAAGCATTTTAACTGATTTACATATATAGTTACAATTCTTGTGAATGCAATCTGGATAATTATGCCTCTAAATAGCCAAACTATTTGTGTAGAGCTTCTTCCACAACTGTAATTACACTTGCATTTTGCACACCCAATTAAGCCTGCATTAAAATGCTGTAAAATGCCTGCAGTTTTTTACAATATAATGAAAATTTACCATCTTTAAAAAGGCTACAGCCACACCTCTTAATGTAGGATCCACAGAGTGCACCAGAATACAATAAAATGTGATGACGAGATGCTGGGTGCTAACCACCAGAATAAAGGGGCTGTGAAGAGAGATGACTGCAACAAGGAGTGACAACTGAATCCCCTTCACAAGTAGATGGAGAAAATTTTTCATTTTCAGCAAAGCAGTCATTACAATCATGGACATTGGTAGTTTAACAGGCATCAGTTAACAGGCAGTTTAACAGAAGAAGGGTAACAGGAAAATAAGTGGAAAAAAGCCTAATTTCTGAATTATATGTGGAGTTTTCTAAAAACCCAAATGAGTGTTTTTAGAATTGTGTTATGTTGAAGCAGAGTTCACAATTTTTATTTTTATATAAGTTTTTATTTTTTTATATAAATATCCAGATAGATATGAATTTCCAAAGTGCTGTAGATACAATAGACAGCTGATATTTGGGATCAGTTACATTTGCCTTCACTTACTTTATGTTTACCTTACTGTCACTCATCCCTGGGTAAAGGACAAATCTGTGTTGTTTGAATTTGTATTTCAGAAATCAGGAAACAGTGAGTCTGTTCTCCATTACAGTTCACTAAACAAGTATGCTTTCCTTTCCTGTGGCAGTAAAAATCACCTGCACCAGACCCCAAAGCAGCACTCCAAAGCAGCTGAAACATGGGGCCAAAACTCTCCCCAAGAGCAACAGCAAAATCTAGCACAAACAAGACCGGGATCTCAGATACGTTTGAAGGACAATGTTTTAATTTTTAAACTGAGAAAATCAGGATGAAAATAACCTAAGTGTTCATGGTAGAACCCACCTAAAATATGATTGTCGTATTTTTTTTTAATGGTCTATACTTGG
Organism: Anser cygnoides; assembly: GCF_040182565.1. Classification (NCBI taxonomy): domain Eukaryota; kingdom Metazoa; phylum Chordata; class Aves; order Anseriformes; family Anatidae; genus Anser; species Anser cygnoides. The sequence goes on from NC_089875.1 coordinate 8,894,493, forward strand.
GAGTTATGAATTCCCCACAATCACCAGTGAGTGAGTGTTTTAAAAAAGAGAAGCCATTGGTTTCATTCCCCTAATTTCTGTCATTGAGGCACAATGTACAGAGTTTGTATTACAGAAAAAGTTACGTGTTGCATCTTAATGTTGCTACTATTTAATAGACACCCACTATGACTCTGCACAAAATTAGGTAAGTCCAGAAAAAATGTTAACAATCCTAAAAATTGCAAATTTGCCCATTTGCTGTGATCAGTATACCTGAAGTAGATGAATGGCAGTGTTGTTATCCTGCAAGTAAAGAGCCAATGCAATGTTTTGGATAACACCAACAATTTTGAAAACAAAACAAAACAAACTGAAATGGTCACAAATTGGATGAGTTTGTTTATACTGCAGGAATTTTAACTGCCATGAATCTCACGTGCCTTCGTTTCAGTCCTCCCAGTACTAAGAACACCAGAAGATGTGATCTGCTAACTCCACCCAATAAACACTTTGGAGAATTTTCTTGTAAAATTCTGCAGTGAAAACCTGCAGTATTTTTCCCACAAATCCTCAATATTTTGATTAGGAAATGCTGTTTCCTGTGTTTCGTATTTGTTTGGTTGGTCCCTGATCCTTTTCTGGCTAAACTCCTGGTAAAATGAGACTTAGGTACTGAAGTCTCCGCTCCCTTCCTAACCTAGGTAAAAGGGTTTTAGGTTTTTTTCCTACCTTGGTAAAGCTTCTCACTCCAGTCGTGCTGGTGGGGTGCTGCTCACTGGAGCACATTGTTCAACCCAGAACTGGTACTGTGAGACTTTCCTACAAGGAGAGAGGGAATCATTCAATCAGTTCACTCCTTTTTAAAAGAATATGTTCAACTATAGTCCTATAGAAGTAAATTACTCTATCAAGGTATGTGTGTTTCAGGAAGGAAATGACAGTATTTATATTCTAGCTCCCAGCTTGCTATTAAACTACAGCAGTAGCTATAAAACTAAAGATGAACTATAGATAACAAATTTAGTCACTATACTTTGGTTTTGGACCTCCACTTGAAGCCCAGATTGGGGGGTGGTTAACAAAACAAGCAAGCAAGCAAACAAATTGGTTCCCACCAGAAGCGGCTTGCCAGGAACTCCAGCTAGCACCATTCACTGAGGCACCGTCAGTGGACAACAATTTTGTCTTTGTCGTTGCTGCTGCCATAGCGGATGCCAGCAAGGAGGTAAATCTGGCCCTTCATGAGGTTGTTTGTCTTAGGTGAGATGATGTTATGCAGAAACTGTAAAACAAAACAAATCACAAGGGAAACAGGTGACTACATTTTAACATTATTGTTTGCTATTACTGCTTATGGTCTTAATGCTTTCTATGATGATCTGCTTCAGTTGATAAATTAGCTTTTTCAAGGGGATTTAATTTGCGGAAACCAAAACACCAGCCTAACAGATCTTGAGGGCTTAAACATTTTAATGATATTAAAAAAAACTAGAGTTATCATAGCTTGATATGCATAGCTCACAAAGCTTCCAAAATAATTTGCACAAGTAGCAGCAACTCTCTCAGATCAAAGGAGGCTTCAAGGCTGATGTGAAAGTGCGTAACTCCTATTAAATATTGAGAGAATAGGAATGAATCTTGGGAGGTATCATACACACACACAGATAGCTATGCATACACCTGCACATCACTCCAAAATAGCTGTATCTCTATATATCTATGTACAAGCTTAAAAGTCACATCAATTTTGTATCAATTGCTACTCAGCACCCAATTAGATACGTTCTCCTGAGCAATACTGTAAATATTAATGCAGTTCTTTTTGCTGAAAGTAAAGACTGTCAACCACTTCTGAAAACTACTAGCTAATTCAAAGGAAATGTGTTTTGGGGTGCATCAGTAGCTTTCATTCCCCTGATTGTCAATAGATGGGTATTGTATAACACAGACAAGTTATTATTATGGCTTATTTCCAAGTCATAAGCCATAATTTTCAGCATACATACGTTAATGTCACATTTGTGAGCTCAGGATAGCGATGGCAGTGCAGCAGAGCACTCAGTGACTTAAGACAAGTGACAAAGCCTTGTTGCAGATAGATTGCCTTTCAGACACTTTCTCACAGCAAAATATCCACCAGAACCATTACAAAGAGCCATGTAAATCAAACCAAAATGGGTCTTAGATGAAGTTTTAGACGTAACGGATATGAAAGGAGAACTTCATGATTATTGCAAATCCTGTTTTAATTAACACTTATTCCTAGTCTGGCTTTAGATTTTCTTATCAACTCCTGCCTGTCATTTATTTGACATCTCTAGTGTGACGGGAGTGATATTTAAAACGAAGGGGGAACACGGCAAAAGAAACCATCTCTAGTACTCTGGTGTAAGAGATTCTGTTGGTTTATATTACTGTTAGCATCTTCATCATGTAACCGGTCAAAATGCTCATCAAGGTGTTGCCAAGGGACAGATGGGTCATAAGTTTTAAGTAAGAGATAGGTCCAAAGCATCTAATTCATCTTTAAATTTGGCTCTCACCACTTTATCTGTAGAAAGCTGTTGCTAACGGCACTTGGCACAGCTTCTTAAAGCAATTTACTTCTGCCCTCTCCAGGAAACACACTGCCACCCGAGGACTCTGCCCTGCTTCACAGCCGGCCTCAGGCAGCTCCGTTGGCCTCAGCAGGGACAGGACAGCGCTGGTATTCCTGCCAGGTCTTCTGCTACGAGCACCACCTCACTGCAACCTTCCCACTGGGCCTAAGAAACCGTACCAGGATTCATGGGAGCACTGTTTACCACCAAAGTATATAACAATACAAGGGCCCCAAGACACTTACCAGAAAGGATTTTCTTGTCTGTCTGTTTTTGCTGGTGGTTTGGTTTGTTATTTTTGGTGGTTGATTTTTTGATACTGTATCAGGTAGCCTTAAATGAAACAGAAGTTTTATATTCCCAGATTTGTTAATCTTTCCAAAATATGATTATTGACCTGTTTCTTTTCACTTTATCTTGGACTAATATTCCAATTCTAACAGACAACATAACTTAGGACAGAATTCCAAGAAAAACAGTTAACTATTAAGCCCCAAATTGTTTTTCTCTCCCCCACCATATTTTCCTATCAAACACAATTCCTTTGCTCCTAAATGCCTTCAAAATCAGCCTGATGCTGAGGCTTTAAAATTACAACAAAACCGAAAAGTAGGGCAGGCAAGCAGAGGAAATTTTTCAGACACAGTCATAATGGCCATAAATCCCAATTACACTGAAGTCAATATTAAAGAGCACCTTGCTGCCACTGCCAGCAGAGGTGGGCTGCCATCCTGAAGTCCGAGTCCTGCTTTTGAGTGTCATACCAGTGCAGAATGGGGCAGCTTGTAAAATGTGAGCAGTTGTTACAGTGTGCTAAAAAAAAAAAATAAAAACGTGCTAAGAGTACAATGCTTGCATTCATTTTCTTCATGCTTACCTCACTTGGAAATTATTCTTTTTTATGTAAAACACTGCTAAGCGCTGACTTATCAGAGAGCTGTGCTTCCCTCAGTTCAGTGGGTTTATTTTGGGTCTACGTTGCAAGCAACAGTCTAATTTTGGCTCCAAGACTTCTGGTTGGCCAGGTATGCTCTATGAATAAAGTCAACTGCTGCTGCAAAATAGCACAGCCTCAGTTTTAACTGAAATACAGTAGCAGATTGTAAGAACTCTTTTCTTTGAATTTACTACCTTTCTTTCAATCTGCCTTATGTCAGTAGACAATTATATTGTCAAATCTGTATGCAAATAGACACAAACTTGACAAAACCTGGATAATATTACAGTTGCTGTAAGCTTGCAGTCCAACTGTGCTAATCGATCCTGGCAGCTGGAAATTACTTTTTCTTTTACATTCTCCCAGCTATTCCGAGTTAACTTCGGGACCAGCTGACACCCAAATATACGCTGTCAGGTTCCACGGGAGGCAGTGAGTAACAGCAGCTCTTCTGATACGCCAGCAGCCTATCGTATCACCTCATTGATTTTTGCTATGCCTGACAGCCCCAAACTTGCTCCTACAAGAGGTGCAGTCTTCCTATTTTTAGATATGCTGTCAGTAATTTTTTTCCAATATAATTTCTGCATGGTTAAATCCTAATTAGGCACCTAAGGTGCACTTTCCAGGTTATGTCAAGAACAAAACTCTCTTTGATCAATATTGTTTCTTTGCCTACTCTATTCTTGTCTTCAACTGCCAGATGTGCTCTAAAATGCCAACGAGCCTCCAGCCCATACCGCACCTCAGTGTAGTCAGCACGCTGCTACATCCTTTGTGGTCTTCCAGCAAGAGAAGGCTGTCATGAATCAGGACTTACCTGGTTGTGGCACCGACAGCTGGCGTCTCTGCTCTTATGAGTTATTTAGATTGTTGCATTTACAAAACAAAAGAACTGCAAGGCCATACATAATGGCAAACAAATGAGCAAATTTGACCTTTTAACATGTATTAAGTTAAAGTGCCTCTGCAGGGATGAAAGACAGATGAACTACCTCATGCTGCTAGAAGAAGCTGTAATATCTACAGAAAGCGATGTTCATTCTTGCAGTATTCACCAGCCTTGTATTAACTGTGCTGGAGCTTTCATTCTTTACAGAAACCAAAGATTTTCTTGTGATCATTTAAACAACAAACAGCCACCTTCTTACCCTGCTTTAAATAATTATTTTTCCCTATGTGCATTACACACCTAAAAGAGTTTAAGCCATTTTATTCTACGCTTTTAGATTCTAATGCTCCATTGTTCTTATCACATGCTCTGGTCAAAGGCAAAACCTCCAAAACCCCAAGTGGCAGCCGCTTCAGGCTGTTTTAGGGAAAAAAGGGGGGGGGGGGGGGGGGGGGGCAGGCAAAAAACCACTTTCTTTCTGTAGAACGGTGAATCACTGGGCAGAGCTATAAAGTCTTTATGCGTCTTTAACAGGTTAGACAGCAGTCTGTTGGGATGACACAAATAAAATACATGCTTCCCTGGGGCTTGGAAACATCCTTGGGACTGTTCCCATTGGGTGGTTCCAAGAGCTTGTTGTAAAGATCACATTTACTAAAACTACAGCCATGTAGGAATTGGGATGGGAATTCTGCAACAATTACTTGGTTCATTTCTGGTTGCAGACAAATTCTTCTTTAATGACTGTGAGGAAGAAGTTCTTGAGTTCCTGTGGTGTTTAGGAAAGCTTCAGCTATGAGATAAATGCCTTCCTATTTGCCTTGGCACGTTGCTTGGTTGGTTTGGCTCAGTCGCAGGGGAGGCAAGCCTCTTTACCTGGAACAATCTGCCCACCAACAAAATCCTAAGGAAAAAACTGCTTGAGAAATGAAGCTGTTTTTTCACCTGCATCCTTGCCCTACATCCAGCCTAGTATTTGCTTGAGTGGGAAGGTTGCTGTTTGTAGCTCAGGTCTCTGGCGAGGAGCTGTGAGCACCTTCCCCTCCACTCCCTTCCCTGTACCCCAGGGATAACGGGGATTGCCTCACGTGAACTGGTAGTAGTTACATTTCAGACTCAGATGGCAAAGCTATCACTTTTTTGAACAAAAGAAAGGGAGAAGCTCATATCCATACAGACCTATGGAAATTAAAGGGAAACACAGCTTTTAACTTTCACTTGGTGAACTCACCTACAAGGAAAATGAACCGGCCACTGCCGAAACAGAAAGCCCTTCTCAGGGCAGGGAGCATCACCTTCCTAGCAGGTCTCAGCTTTCCAAACCACTCCCAAGGAAGGGTAGATCTTGGAGGAGTTGCAGAAAAGTATGACTGTGAGGTAACAGACCTCAGACCTTTGGTTATTTTTGGTTTTTTCCTTTCGTTGTTCTTGTTCTGTTGTGTTGTTGATGATTTTTTTTTTATCTTTCTCGATTCAATCAAATTAATTCCTAGCACAACTCTATGAAAGTCACCCCAGGGAAGAGTTTGGACTGCTGGGTGACCAAGGTTTTAATGTAAAATGGCATTTTGCCTTTGAAATTGCCATTTGAGACAATACAATAAAGGGAAATAGATAAATAAATGCTAAGACAAACAATTCTTAACAAATCTCTTACTCTTTGTACCGTAAGTTCTGTTAAAACACAAAGCTATTTTAACTAACTTTTAGAAGTGTGTTACTTCCACTGGTGGCTGTTCTTTCCCCATTTTGCCCTTGGGCTGCTGCGTAGTGCTGCCCCTCCCTGACCACTGCTGCTGAGGAGGCCAAGTGCTGCCGTGAGCTGGAGGCTCAGCAGCTGCTGCCCTGCACCGCTCGGCCCCACCACCCGCCCTGGGGGACCGGGTTGCACCTCGTTTCTTCCTGGTAAGGATTAGGGCAATTCTGGCCCTAAACTGAGAGTGGTTTAGATGCATGTGTTATTAAGCCAGGTGGTTTGATAGAAAAATAAGTAAAATAATGAATTTCATTTGCTTTTTTCTCCACCTTTGTTGTGATATTCTTAATAAATTATGGTAGATGTCATCCTGATGAAAATGAAATGAAAAGATGTGCGTTGTTATCATAAGTGAATAATGTTACAGTAGACTTAATGATGGCAACCACTCTTTTTCCTGCTCATTTTTAACTAGCTCCAGGTAACGTTCTTTTGTGTTACTTGCGTTAAACTTTCCAGTTTGTATTTTAGTCAGCATGATGCACATTAGATGACGGGAAATAGGAAATCACTGGAATATGATGACACGGCATGTTAATAATATGGCTCCCGTGTGCCTAAATTCACTCCTAATACATATTCACAGGAAAGAAAAGCCTTCTGATTGGTGGCATTGTTCAGTAAGTTACTATGCCAAAGACACGTGACCATTTGGTACAGCTATCAAGGAAACAATCTGTTCTTGATGGCTATATATGGTGCCTTGTGATATCTGGTGGGTTTGTAATGAAAGAAATAATTAGAAAAATGATAATGTAAGACAAGTAGCAAAAATACTGAAAGCATATGTTCCTGTGTGGAGACAGATATAGCGGGAGGGGATCATCCACCAGATCCAGCACTGCAGACTGTTTCTCATCACATAGTACAACATAATAAGCATCTGAGAGCCCCTGTTGCAAGTGAATATTTAAAGATTAACATTAAAGGAAGAATAAACCTTTCCAATCAATTGTGAAAGTAAAATCAGCAGTGAAGCAACAACAGAAATTGAAACACAGCTAGAAGAAAATTAAAAACAGCTACCCTAAAATACCTGTTTTAATTAAATCTTAGTTGGGAATATGTGAATTAAAAGAAGTATGACATTTGAATTAATAGAAGAGCAGAAAAATGATGAACTTTTTTTTCTTTGAATGATGGTATAATTTCCTGAGAGTCAAGGCAAGTTTTCTGTCAGACAGACCACCTTTACGTGGACACTGTGAGCAGAGCAGCTCTGTCCATAGCTGTGGTTCACAGAGCACAGTTTGAGAGCTCACTTGCTTCATCAGTCTGTAGTGTCTAATCAAGTTACCAGCCACATGTACAGTTTGGGTTGCAAAAAAAGAAAGCACTTATCTGCTCTGTATCAGTGCCCAGCCACTTCAGGCTGTTTTCTGAATACACAGCAGGGTTTTTAAGCACCAGCTTTTTCCCTCTTCCTTAAGTTGTTTCACTGGTACCACAAAATCATTTTTCTAAATGGATGTGTTGGCTCCTGAGTGCCCTCCTGGGCAAGGCCGTGCGTTAGCAGCCCTGGACGAAAGCAGTACAGCCTGATGCTCATTAAAAGTCCGTTGATAATCTCAGACTCTCCTGGTATTGAAGATTCATCAGTTTCTTCTTCCACAAGAATGTATTTGAATGCAATATTTTGAAAGTAGAGCAATAGGTACCAATTATATCCTCCTAGAGTCTGCGTCTGCATACAAAATGTCTGTTGTGGTGGAATGGTATTAAATTTACTGGTATTTTGCCAGAATTTGCAGACATTAACTATAAATTCTGACACAGCGACAAAAGCATGTTCTTGCAGTGTGCTGGAGCCTCTGAGGAGGAGGAGGTTTGCACCCTCCCGCCTCCTTCAGCATGCACAAGGAAAGCACAACCTGCTCTGCCAAGCTGCACTGATGCAGGAGAGCTCAGGAGCCAGTGTTAAAATAAAAACTAAAATGTCAAGAGGATTTTGTTAGGGTTGGCCATCCCCAGTGTACGTGTCACCAAAAGGAGCTGGACAGCTCAGACACCCTTGCTCTGCCTGTTGAGGTGCTCGTCTCCGCTTTCTCAATTTCTGTGCTGATGATGTGAAAAGAGTTAATGATAAAATCAGGGAAGGTTTTCAGGCTTACATCAGCTTCTCCAAACATGGATCGTGAGCCTCTAGTCTTTTCTAATTTTTATGAATACCCAGGTAAAAGCAAACAAAGCACATAAATGACAAAAACAGTTGAAAGCCAGGGGACTTCAGGCTTCCAAGTATGTTTGCACGCAGACATGAATTGGTATATTAAGTCACACAGGCACTTTTAAACAGCTTATTAGTCATCCTGTTCTTGTACACAGATGCCCTTGGTATTCTGCAGCCGTAACTTCAACAGCCAATATCCTATTGCTTTCCACGAGGCACGGTTTCCCCCACATACCTGGAGAGTAGAACTGTAAAACACTGAAGGGAAAGCTCACAGAGGTAATAAAGCAGTAAGAGAAAATACCTGGGGAGGGAGTGCAATGCACCAAAACACGCCTATCAAAGTAGTAACAGGATACAAGTCAATAAATAAGTGCTGATCTATAATACACTCCCCAACTTCCAAACATAAGGATGCATGAAATGAATTGCCTGGAGGAGCAGGTTATGGGGAGTGGAGGAAGGGACGATTCATACCATATGATGAGAGAGAACCTTAATTTACTGACTATACGAGGCAGCTGGAGCTTGCAGCTAGCAGGTTTGAAGTCAAACAGGAGGATATGAAACTTGGAAAACAGCAGTGTAATGGAGAGTGTTGAGTGAAATAAAATTACAGTTAGAGAACAACTAAAGAAAATAAGAACTTACATTAAATGAAGACTGGAGAAGTGGGAGAGGGTAAATTCAGCTAAAAAGGTTTGTAAGGAAGGGGCAGTATATGGTTTGGTGGAAAGCAAGGAGAGCAAGTCTGTGCTGGTGCTATTTCTACATTCTTGATACAGAAAAAAAAATGGAAGCAAGCCTGAAGTTACTATAAAGCAAATCAAGAAAAAAAAGTGTATATATATATATATTCATATTCATATATATACATATATGAAACAAAGCAAAAAACTCCACATTTAGTTCATTGCAGCATCACTGAGAATTTGTCCTAAAGTGCAATATGCCTGTGCCTGTCAAAGCAACACCAGAGGGTAAAGCAAGTATTAACAGCAGGAAACAAAATTATAACCATACTGAAGCGACAGCAGACAGTTCATCCTCAGCCAAAAGAGAAGGCGCGCCGATTTTCCTTATGTTACCATCTCTGCAGCTACACGGGGCCAAGGGGGTTATTTGCAAGTTAGAAGAGCACAGATGAGGGTGGGTTTCCAAAGACAGCAAGGCTGGAAAGCATGGGATCGCTTGGTTTTCCCCTTCTGACCTCTGTAATCTTGGGTGCTCCCTCACATGCACATCCTTCATGCACTAAATAATGGTGCGTGCATGCCTTCTGGTACCTTCCTTGTCATGAACCTTGTGTAACAGGAATTTCTTCATAAATTGGCAGCAGTGCCACCCTGGCTATTTGCCTAAGCAACTTTAGGGAGAAGGTCAAAATGGGGGATCCAAGTATATTGCCCAAAGAAAAACGAGGTTAGTTCTGGCATTTCAAAGAGACATATTCAAAGCTCCTATGTATGAAAAATTAATAAGCTGACCAAACATTTGAAAGCTGAATAAATAACATTTCCCTAGCAAAAATAAAGCTGAACGATCTGAAACAAAATAAGGGCATCCATCCAGCAAGGAGAAGGAAAAGATAAGCTGTTTTCCTCTCTAAACTTTCCCAGCTTTCATTAGAGGTCACACGGTTCAAACAGGATTGAGTTCAAAAAGGACTTGAGCATTTCAGTCCAGCCTTGATCACAGCGCTTCTTCCTGGGAAACAGAAGGTAGGAAGTTATCAGTTAAATTCCAAGATAAGGTGACACATTAGGGAGCACAGGCCTCATCCTGCACCCTGATGCATGAGCTCTGTGCTGTTTCCTAGTACCTCCAGACAGCACCGTTCTCCACCCGCTGCAGCCGCGCAGGCAGCTGGTCCCTTCCAGCCACCCGGCAACAACCTGAGCAGCACAAAAACACCCGCGGTTCCCTCAGACAACCAGCCCAGCTGCCACCAGCACCTCGCAGCCATCTCCCATGTCCTTGCTCGCTCCCCAGCAGATGCCATGGCTCTCCTGGGAAGGAGTCTCCCTCTCCTCCCGTGAGGCCTCCCGTCCTGTAGCACAGAGGCAACCAGCCGAAGCGGTGCTCCCTGCCGCAGTCACACTAACCATCCCAGGTTTCCCACATAGGAGGGAAGCAAAATGCTGGGAGGGTGGGAAGGGGAGCTGGAAAGATGCATCCCATAGAGAGAGATTCAGGAGATACAAGTCCTGCCTCGTTGCTTGTACAGGTGGAAACTTTGGAGTTTATTCATATTATTCTTTTAATTTGAATTACAATTGTATCTTTCAAATAACAGAGCTCAGCCCGTTCTTTTAAAGCTTGAACATTCATACTGAGTCAGGCCTGTCTATAAAAGCAGTGAATTGAATATTCTTATTGGGTTCTTGGGATGCTTTTCTTCTCCCGAGTTCAAACAGCAGCAACTCGTTATGCAGCAGCTTCTCCCCTGCGCTGCTGCACGAACCGGCCTTTTGTCAGAACATGGTACCACTGGCACGCTCATTTTCCCCACAAAACTCCCTCGTTTCAAAATATCAGCTTGACTCACAACTTCATGTTAGATCTGGAAACCGCTTGTATGGTGAGGGTAATAAATATACAATATATAAACGGCTGATGAGTCACTCCCAAATTTGTCATACATTAGCTTCACAGCCAGTCACCATCGGGGAACAGAAAGGTGGTGCTTCAAAAGAGCTTTAGAAAAACTCAGGGGACACACTGTACATTCAGCTTGTTCACCAAAAGGTGCAATTTGGTGGTATCAGCAATGTTCTGAAAACATCAGAATAACGCATATAATTTCTCAAGGCTTGCTTTGCCGTATTCGAAAGATACACAGTCCCACCCAGCCTTGCAAATAAAATAGTAGATCAGATATTCTTATATAAACCTGCCTGCAAAGCTACCAAACAAATGTAGGAAGTCTACAGAAGCTACTTTCTCAGCTTTACCATGACAGCTGATAGTAACAGCCTAAACTAATTTTATTTTATTCTTCCATTAAAAAAAAACTCTTCATCCTCAGAAAGCTTGCACATTGCTGCTGAGACTGAAACGCAGCTTGACTTCCCACAGAAGCACCAGCCTTTGATTAAAAATCAAAATATCCCCATAGTTTTGGGTGAGGTAATATGTAGTACTTCGGTTCAGTCCTTACTTCCTCCACTGCCTGCGTCCCTGAGTGCGTGTGCGCACAAAGAGCAGGAACAGTGTGTTACCATTACTTCATTTTCAGTCCCATTTTCACTGTGCATGTTGGCACCAGACAGTTCGATGCAGACAATTCTTCCACAGGTTTTGTTCACACAGGACAGCTTCTACCACTGCAAAGGCTGCTGCTCCCCTGGGCACGAGAAGTGGGCCAGGCACTGCATTTTAGACTGTGCTTTGAGGCACAAAACCAGGTCTAACCCTTCTGCAGGCCTGTTTTTACTCAGCAGAGCTGCTGCTATTCCTCCCTCATAGGTTTTATTTATCCAGTGCCCTAGGATTAACATAACTTTAGAGAAATAAAAGCTTTTCTTCTGGAACAATTCAAATTAAGATCTATGTTGGAGCATGCAATTATCCTACATGCATCTGAAATCAAGGAGAGCCAGCCAGATGCCTCTCTGTAACGGTATGTTATTTTCACAGCATATAATTTTCAGATCACGCACATCAATATTATAATTGGGTCATGGAAGCAGAGGGTATCTTTGTTTACATACATTTGTTTTAATTCAGTGAAGTGCTCTAATTTCCCTTCTCCTTAGTAAATATTTTTCTCTCAGAGTCTGCCCCACATTATAATGACTGTATGGCTGCCTTTATGCTTGAGATGGATGGCCCGTGGCTGCAAAAGCCCTGCTTGCTACAGAGGTGAGTTCATTTGGTAAATTAATTCTAATTACAGGTGTATTTCCTGCAAAGCACATTGGATTGAAAGCTTGGTAGATTGAAATCATTTTGTGATTTTAATCAGAAAACATTTCCTACATAGACACTAAAAATTCCCAGAAATATAATAAGATTACCTACTCAAAAAAAGAAGAAAAAAAAACCAAAACACTGCGACTGTCAGTGCGCACTGAAGCCATGTGCAGTTCTGGTGGGAGCAGTCATTCACCGGGAAAGGATCTAAAACAAAAACTGCCCAAGAAAGTAAAAACACAAAAACAGACAAAAAGTGAACATAAGCATAGTATTTTGTTTGTTTGTTTTTCTTCAAGCAAACCAGCTAGCCTGAAATTCAGTGTGGTTAACTTTACATATATATAGGGGTTATAGACTTGTCTTCATATTTTCATTCCAAGACCTATGAAAACCACATGTGCTAGGGAAAATACAATAAAGCTGGAGTTTCTTTCATTAAATACCAGAATGATGTGTTAGTGGCAATTCCAGATGAATCCATTCTGAAGATTTTCTAGTTTTGTTTTGAACTTGCTACTGCTACTTTCCTTGAAGTTTGCCCCTGGTTTTCCTTGCCCAAGGAGCTCTTGGCTCCCCCGGCTGCTCGTAGCGCTGTCCCGGCCAGAACACGCAGCACTCACAGCAGAGCCCAGTGCTCCAATGATGCCATTAAGAGATGGGCTCAGGAAATGCACTTCTCTTCTGCGCTGGGGTAACTCGGGGGAAACTTTGCCTAAACAGTCTTCAAGATAGAGCCGATGCAGAGCATATAGGTCACAAAGACAACAGCTTCCTTTCACGAAAGGCTGGATAATAATGATGGAGTGAAGCAGTATTCTCTGCTGGACTGTGGGGAACACGCTGCCTTCAGGAAACAACAGATTTTGGCAAGTTTTCTAGTTTTCTTCTTTGTGAAGAATAAGTGGCTACATCAAATCATGTCACAGAAGCCTGCCTGTAGCACCAAGTCCCACATTGAAAATGTAAGGAAAAAAATATTTTGAGTAGTCTAAACAGTTTTATCAATGTTCTTAAATAAATTACTTGCATTTTTTTCTTTCAATTTCATGTGGTTTTTCACTTAGTCCATTCTCTTATTTTTTAAAACGTGTTCTTGCAGTCACACTGAGACATTCCATTTTAGTTTGATTTGAAGCTATTTTTGAGAACTTTTGAAATTATTTCTACTATTATTATATTCAGAACTGCCAGGGAGCTGAAAATTAAGTTTCCAAACAGCCCCAACTCTCTTACTGTCCTTTGCAAGTCTAGCTATTACAGATGTTTCAGCATTTTCCTCTGGGAGTCTCTGATCACCAGAATGAAATGATCAATTGCTCTAATTTAGCCTTTAAACTGAACTGAAACAGTTTCCCTATGATGTCCTTGCTCTTGGGTTTTCAAAACCCAGGCTCTTGAAAGAGGGGGGAAAGGTACTTATAATAAGAGGTGGCTGCACCACAGCAGGCCACTTTCCTACCATTTAATATCACAACAGTGGAGTCACTGCTAATAACAAATTCAATTTATAAATCCATTAAAACAACAGAACAGCCAGATTTGCTACATAAAAAGTAATACTTTGTTCTAGATGAAAGGATGTTTGTCTCAACAAGATTTGTAAGAGTTGCGCTTGTGGCTGTTGTCCTTTTTGCCCCTTCTGCTTATACAGCACGGAAGATTTGTAAACGTCCTTACTTCCAGCAACTTTCCAGGGCCAGTTCCTGCCATTAGCTGTTCTCATGGAAACCTGCTTGAACCAACGATTGAATCAACAGCTAACTGGGGGCAGAAGCTGACCCAGATGTGGTCAAGCAAAAAACGACTCAGGAGCTTGGCAGGAATTCAAGAAAAAACGGAGATGAGCAACAACAAAAGGGGGGACCCCATGCTGCCAGGGGCGTTGTGCTCCCCCTTGCCCAGAGCTGGGGGGATTCGCCCCATCTGAGCTGCCGGTGCCACAGGCTGCAGCCAGCGCTGGACCCGCACCCTCTTGCGGCGATCTCCTCACCGGGTTTTACGCATGGTGCCTAGCAGCGGTCCCCAGGCACAGGGCACGTGCACAGCGACAGTGGCACCAATAGTACAGCGGTGCAGTCAGTTACTGGGACAGATTTTGACTGCAGAGACTGTGTGTTCAAAACACGGGGGTAAAGATTTTGATGGCAAATATCAAAAACCCAGATCATTTTACATGCATTTCAACAGAAATCTTTGAGCCTTGCAAACCAAATTACAATGAATGATGCAGACATTTGATAGAGTAATTATTCTTAATTAGCTTTTGACACAATCTTTGGGAGACAGGCACTTGAGTCATACAATCAGATTTTCACAGACGAAAATTGTAAAAATGGCAAGGTTATTCTGTTAAACAGGCAAATACAACAACGCAGTAGTGAGAGAGATGATTACATACAACAAAAAGGTAGGGAGTCCAGGTAACCTGCTATGAGGAGGTGCTGGAACAATCCCAGAGCAGGACAGGACTACCTGAAGCCATCCCCGCTCTCCCCATCCCTGGGAAGCCTCTTCTGGCCTCGAAGAGCAGCATGTCCAGTGAGGCAGAGTCACAGCAGTCCTGCCTTGCAGACTCCTCCTTTCGTCCCCTCTGCTAAATGCACTATCCAGATTGCAGAGCCACTTCCCCCTTTTTCTCACAATCCTATTTCCTGCTATATATTCCTCAGCAGGGTTTTTGTGCTGGTCTGCACCTTACCGCGCCTTAAAAACGGCCTTATTTCCCAACAGCTGCAATAAACCAACCCAAGCACCCCATATGAGGGGGAAAAAAAAAAGAGGACTGTAAGGTGTTTGCAGCAAGGACCATTTCTCCATTTCTACTTGTGTGTATGAACAGTACAGAAAACACAGTAGGCAAAAAAGTCAGGAAGCAGTCTTTTCCCAGACTTACATCGGACGCCATGGAAAACCAAAGGAAGAAAAGGTAGATTTTCACCAGAAAATAAAAAGTAACAGAGAAAGGGTTGAGCTTTCTTTCATCCCTGCCTGATAGCAGGAAGGAATTCTCCACTTTTTCTTCCACTAAATAGAACTGAACCTAAAAATACATTTGACCTGTTCTTGGCTCTTTATGGCTGCATATTCTAATTTCCCATCTCTTTTCTTTATGCCATTTGCTTGAATAAATTGTATAGAGTCATTGGGTTAATGCGTAGGATAGAGATGTTTTTATTTCTTCATCAGGATCCCTCCCCATGGAATAAGGCTGCCTCATCTCTTGCTTTTTGGCTTTGAATAGCCAAGGGCCACATTAGCATCCCCTTGACTGGACCTCACTCTGCCAGTTCCCACTTTCTTTCATCTGCCTCCTGACCAGCCTTTGGTAATCTTTCTATTTGATATGTCCTTTTTAAGCTGAATTTTGCTTTAACTCTTTTGCACCGTCTGAGGAAGATTAGCACTGAGGGATCAGCCACGTTTACTCTCTCTCTTTTCTCCTGTCTCACTTTAGCATTCCTGAGTCCTAAATATTTGACATTGGTTTTTGGTTTCTGAGCAGCCCAACAGTTTCCATCAGCTTCCTCCCACTTTCTGCCCTATGGAGCTGATGGGTACCTCAAAACAAAACTTATGCCAACACTTAAGTTTTTATTCCAATAAACATGCTTTGACCAGACCAGAAGCACCGAATCGTAACTCTGGGGGGTTAGAGGCAGCTCTAAATGAAAAGCTTCTCCATGCTGGAGAATATAATATTATATATATGTATATAATGTGTATGTGTGTATATATTTTATATAATAATTCTCTAGTGATGTCCATGAGAGATGAAGGCACCAAACATGTTGAAATAAGTAAGACAAA
Source organism: Anser cygnoides (assembly GCF_040182565.1). Lineage (NCBI taxonomy): Eukaryota > Metazoa > Chordata > Aves > Anseriformes > Anatidae > Anser > Anser cygnoides. The sequence continues at coordinate 8,910,555 of NC_089875.1, forward strand.
AGCAGATCCCTGTGCCCTGCACGCGGTGTTTAAAAAAAAAGCAAAACTACTGAAATATTTGGAAATCTAGGCCTGAAAAAAAAAACAGCCTGGCCAAGGCTGCCTCTTGTTTCAGCCTGGAGATGGCTGCTTCTCATCTTCAGGCCTGCAAGATGCAAGTGCACATATCCTGCTTGTAGGAAGCATGAGAAAAAAAAAACCAATACTGTCTATGACCATACATTTAAACTCTCAAATAAATGAGACAGTAATATTTCCATGTCCTGCAATGAAATAGGAGAGATGTTACCTCTTGGGATTAAATTAATGCTTAGCTTGCACACACACAACAAGTTGTAGTGTATTGTTTCCTTGGATTATTTCTGTGTAAATCACTTTTTTTAAAAAATTTCCTAATTCCTCCATTGCAACCAGACTCCCACTCTGGGAGATGAACACATTTGACTCTGCTGATGACATCATCTTCAATAATCTTGAATTTGCAGTAGCTCTTACCTGTATTTTTGTTTTCTAACCCATTCTGAGGCTGCCACCCTAATATACTAGGAGCTGAATTATCAAAGGTGAGTAGCAGTGAGGACAGAGTCATATTGCTCATTTGCTCATATTTCCCCATCTCACAGTAGGAGGTCCAGAAAACAAAAGCATACATTTTTCAAGAGATCGGTAATCCTGTTTTGTTTGCCTGCATTCTCAGAGTAGTATTTCCATTTTATTCCCACAGTGTACAAATGGCTCAATTCTGATTTAGGTACCACCAAGCAACAGGTTAATCTTTATGCACAGGCTTCAGGGAGGTTTAAAATAAGACAAAACAAGCTTAGCCTTCTCCGACAGTAAACATGAAAACAATAAATTGTCTTAACACAGGCCAGTGGTCATGGCCAGTGGAAAATAATGAGCATCCCTGTCTGTTTTTGAGGGATTCCCTAGGGATGCTATGTAACCAGCAAATGGTTTTTTTTTGCCTAACCAAGAAAAATCAAGCTGCAGCCCTGTCAGCCTTTCTTGTAGAATAAATGAGACACAAATACTGAAATAGCAATTATCATCAGACCCATGAATTATTTAAAAAGCTGAATGTTGGCAGGTTCCCCATTCACTGAAGTGGACTGTTTTGAATGCACTAACTTTATTTATAAAAGCTGTTGCTGCAGGTAATGCATAGGATGAGCACCTCCATCGTCAGCCTTTATTGAGCTCTGTGCTGCTGCAAGCGCAGCCTCCTCCCCAAGCTGAACGTACCTGATGGGGAGCTGAAAATCCAGCCCGTGGTGCTTACCAGGATTACATACACATGACTTGGAAGTTTCCCTACTGCATCCCAGTCCTAGCCAGGAGAAAATGACAGATTCAGTGGAGAGCTAGAAAAATTAGACTAATTATTGGGTCTTTTCTTTAACGCTGAAATGAAATTACCCAGTTTAACACCAGACTGTCAGAAAGGGGCATAATTTAGCTCTGACTCATGGGTAAATCTACTGAAGTCATGAGAAGTTCATTAAAAGAACAGCTTGAGAGCTGAGCACTATCTTGTGTGGACTGGGTTAGGAAGCAGCCTCACGCTCCACTTTCATAAAGACCATTTCAGAGCCCTCCCCTCATTACAGAGCTCAGCTGCACCGCAGAAGCTGGGGCAACGTGAGCCTGCACAGGAAATGTGCAAACATGAGCCTGCCCCAGAAACATCTTTGTTGGGTTTTGCTCTCCTTACAGATTTCAGTCACAAGCTTCTCATGCAAAAGCTGCATTTTCCACCTTTGCCATCATGTAAAAAGGAGATTCTAGTTTTAATGGATTCACAGGTAATAAAACTCCCAATAACCTGAAAGCCTCTGTGCCCACTAAAAGGGCACTGCCTTTTTGGGTTAACCCCTGGATTTAGGAATGATGTCAGTGCCCCCACCCTTACCACTTCCATGCCAAGGGTATCTAGGAGACAGAGGCTTCCTTGGATTTCTAGCTGCAAACAACGTATCCTCAAGAGCATGTCCAGTCATGCAGAATGACCATAAAGAAACCTGGAAAATCTGAAGAAGCCTCTAAGCATCTTCCATGCCCCCGAACTGCAGGTGATAAAACAAAGGGCATTCTTCCAAAGCACCCAACAAGGTGGTAGCTCTGCTGTCCCTGCTGCATCGCCGCCAACACAGGAGCAATTGTCCCTCTGCATATGAGCCACAAGAATAACACACAATATTACTGTACAAAGCCACAGTGATTGCTGTATACCTAATAATTACTGGCCATAAGAATAATAGCTATAGGAATTCCAGCACAACAGAGGACAAACAATAGGCACAAGCTTTACCTCATAGCTACGTCCCAGAAGGCAGCGCTGCCTCCTCGGCTGAGCTAGAAGCCTGACTGGCACGCGGTGCCAGCGGCTGCTTTCCGCTGTGCGACTGGCAGCTCAAAGGGGTGCAAGGCTACCTCTGCATGACCCTGACATGGGGCTGGGACGAGTTATGTGATGTTTGCAGATAGATGTTCGTCAGCGCAGGCTGGCAACATTTCATCCTGCACGATTTCATAGCAGAAGCTAATGAGAAATTTAAGAAAGAAGATGAAAAAGAAGAAAGGGGAGGAGATAAGAGAGAGAAAAAAACAACCAGTAGACAGAAGTCACAACATTTTTTCCAAAACCCTTTGGCTCTCTCATTTCTGAGGTGCGTGTGCTGGTGTTTGCATCTCCCCTGAGTTCCTTACTCTTCCCACTAACTCCCACCAGACTGCATTATCAATGCCTCTAACGGCAAGGAATGCAAAGACCAAAAAAAGCCAGAGGCCGTTAAATCTGCTTCCTCCTTTTAGTCTGTTTGCCAGTGTACCTTTGCAGACTGTATTATTTACCTCTAAACAATTTTGTATTCAACCCCTTCAGGAGACACTTTCTTCAGCAGCAGTTCTGTTTGGCACTCTAAGATGCAGATGCTGACTTTAAAGCAGAGGAGATCTTAACAGCAGTCAGCACAAGTGTCACCAGCTGTAAGTAAATCTTCCCTAATAAATACAGAACAGTCTATTTAATTGGCACAACTCTGGCAGAAACAGAGAGGTTGCAGCTAAGGGCTGTCCTCTCTGCATAACACCGGGACAGGGCAACTCATGGCAGCCAGCGGGAAGCGAAGGGAGGCTGTAAGGTACATCACCTTGCTCAGCCCTCACCCCACCGCGCCTCCCACAGAGACAGGGCGTAAGGGGCTTCATTCGGTTGGTTTTCTGATACGCCCCGAAGCCCCTGTTGACCAGGGAAGAGAGAGAGGCCATGCAGTTTTTTGGGTATGATGGTTAACAGCTCAAGTTAATAATGTCAGACAATAATATATCAATAATTTCTGTAAATGCATCTCCAATACTCTTGGCTTCACCTGTTTTGCCTTTAGCAACCTTCTCTCTGACTGACTTTGAGATGCAAAATGCTGCTCAGTTTGGGGTCCCAGAGGGCCACGTAATAATAGTACAACAGTATTGTTGAAAAGAGACTGGGAAGAGATCCTGCAAGGTCAGTTACTCCTTTCTCTTCCCTAAGGCAGGATCAGCTCTGCTAAATCAATCCTGACATTATTTGTCTAAAGTGTTCTGGAAAACCAAACAGCAAACCTTAAATTTGCAATGCCTGAGTCTTGTCTTCAAAACCTCTCCTGTGAACAACTGTTTTTCCCTGCCACTCACTGTGTGCAGCCCCCGTGTTAGCTGAGCAGGATGGCAGGGGTCCCCCTTCCCATGCAGCAGTAATTTTCAGGGGTTTGGGGTTTCAAAGCAGGTAATGACGTTCCTCTACCTACAGGCTGGAACGAGGCTAGACATTTAGGATTTACAATTTGCATTCTGTAATTTTCTTTCCATACTCTCATAATGATTTTATCATTTCTCTGCTAAACAAGGAAATGTTTAATCCCTGTGTTAGCCTTCTTTTGATATTCCAGGATTCTCATTTATTTCAGTCCCCCACAGCTTAAAGGCAACAGTGAATGAAAGCCGCATGGAATACTCTTGATGAAAGGCTAATGAATTTAAACCAGCCTCTGTCCTACAAATGCAATAGAAACCACAGATACACGTAAAATACCACCAGGCATATTCACACCAACAATTGCTTTTGCTTTGTGTGACACTTGCACAGTACAACAAAACATGTTCACATTGCAAAGCTGATGGCAGGGACTGAGGGGCTGGAGCTGGAGAGAGGTGTGTGTGCAGCACCTCCCCTCTTCCACTTCTCGCTTTTCCCATCACAACTAACTCCACATGGAAAGAACTGAAAAATTCATTTTTCCGCCACACCAGAGCAAAAAACTAGAAAGCAGTGGCTGTGCTCATGGAAGGTTTTCTGACATCCTTAAATCCCAGGACAACTTAAAGTGATACTTAAAACAAGCAGAAAGAAAGGTTCAAGTAAAGTCGTATTTTTCCATTGCTCTATTATCATAGCAGTATTTGTCTTCAAGCTGCTAAAATAACAGTAATATTTTTTCTTGAAAAACAGTGGTGCTGAAATTTCATTTAAAATCACCCAAAACACATTCAGTTAGAGGTGATAAGAAAGTTAAAAAGTTAAAGCAGTAAGAAAAATGAAACATTCGACCAGCTGTTGATGAAACAAATCAGTTGCATACCCATGGACTGGGGAGAAGTCTTGTGCACTTCTGAGAGAAATCATAATGCTCAGACATCATGAATCATTTCGATGCTTTCCATTGCTACTTTTCAAAGTGACTTTGAACCGATGCCTGTCACCAAATGGGGACAAACACGCTGCTTCTGACAACAGGAGGCAAAAGCAAGCACCAAACAGATTTTTGCTCCCAAGCGCATACGCACTAAGCCCTTCAGTCACTCGGACATTCACAAATATGTTATCCCACTCTTCTGTAACAATATCTGCTAAATTATCCTGCCTGTCCCTGTAAGGGAGAGAGCTTGGACAGACGCCAGCCACCAGCTGAGAGCTTTCCTTGCCAAGCCTGTCAAGTAAATTGATTTTCCTCCAAACCTTTGGGTCTCTTTGAGCAAAAAGACACATTTTATCTCCTTTTTGCTCAGAAGTCTTGGGGTAAACATCTCGTATATGGACTAGAGGACACGGAGTGCTGCCCAGGGACCACTGGTCACCTACAGAACATCTGGATGTGGCCTGAGCTCGGGCCATGCTGACAGCACAAGCCACTCACCCAGACAGTCATGCTGTCCTCTGCAGCTGTGCTGGGCCGTCAGAGGTTGTCCGGTCACTCAGGGGACCAGAGGTGTCAAAATCCCCCAAACCTCCCGTTCCTCAAACATACAGTCAAAATCCAAAGTGTGACGTATTGCGCAGCAGCCAGGCAGGAGCAAGGTGAGGCCCCATGCACACGTCTCCTCCTGCCAGAGATGAAGTTAGCTGTACAGCGCCTGTGTCTGCTGTCCCAGCTGCTATCAAGCAGCATTTCGGGAATGCCTGGGGCAGGTCTTTGCTGCTGGAGCTGGAAGCTGCTGGAGATGGCAGTGCTGCCCCAACCAGTGGCAGCCGGTGAAGGGTCAGCTGAGAAGCATCTTGACTGCTTCTGAGAAACGAACGCACCAGTCTGTCTGCTTCTTTAGTGCAGACATTTTTAACATACTGTGCTTAGGGTTTTTCATTTTTCCTTTCCGTCATACGGCTGTTCCTCAGTTCATAAACAGTTCTTCAAATCAATAAAAATTAGTAGGCACATAAAAAAGTAAATTGAAGATATTTGTTGCAGCAGGGTAAGCTATAACATACCACTGGTGCATCGTTCCCTCAATCAAAATTAACTAGAGAAGATTTACAGGGTACCCTCAGGAGCAGTGAAGGAAACAAAATCTGAAGGCAAAGGTTTTCTGCTGAAAACACCCACATTTCTGCCCTCACATAGCTCTTATGACTTCTCTTCAGCTTTGCAAGAATGGAAGAATAATAACGACAAAAGCTGCCATAACACTAGAGATGTCACATTTCTAAGTTTATGGACATATCACACACCAGCTCATCCCTAAAAGCTGGGGGGAGCTAATTAAAGTAATTTCTTCCGTGCAATGGCCATCAGTCCCATGTCTGCCATCATTCCTAGCCCCGGCACAGGATCAGCAGCACCGAATGGGTAAATAACCAGCCAAGAAGCAGCCTCGTAGCAATCCCATCATTTTTGCCACTTCACAAGGTGTTGTTTGCCTATTCCTGGTGCTGGCTGAACTTTGGAATAACCTTTTTAGTCCTGATACTGTACATAGAGCTCATAACGATTGATCGCTGTGAAACAAGCTTCCTATAGTCTTAACATCTTTTTAATGGAAGTCAATGCTAAAGAGATAATGTTTTAGCAGAAATATATCTGCAGTGTAAGAAAGGAAGAAAACTAACCTCCACAAACCGTGGTCAAACTCTAAAGAGCTTTGTTTAAAACCTAAATGGTTTTAATTATGATTATTGTTGCCAATTTCATTAGGACAATCCCTCTGCCTTCCCTGACTTTCATCTAGGCTTCCAGAAATAGAAGAAATCGATATATATGCCTGTGAACTGCTGCATTTCTCTGGAGTTTTCTTCCTTCTATACTGAGTTCTGTCTGAGAACTTCACTTTTCCCTGTTTAAGCCAGAAAGAGGAATGAGCTATGATATAATTTACAGCACTTCGACCTCTGCCAAGTTTTGGATCCAAGATTTTAGTTTAGTCTAAAATCCAGCTGTGAAATCTAGATTTGCATCTCTGCTTAAATGTAAATCATCTATAGTGAGAAGGAGGGGAAGGTCATTTCATCTCAGCATTTTATCTCGGATTTCTTACTCCCTCAGCTGGAACAGCAAGCTGCTGGCATGATCAAAATCTTGTTTGGAAGCACTCAGATAAGAGAGAGCAGGTCTAAAACCCATCACTGTTTATGTTACAGATGTAAAATACAATAACGTACATTGTACCTCAACTCTCTAAGGCTTAATATAAGCACTAATGTTTTCCTTACTGATTCTACACCAAATTGCTCTGCTTGTGCCTTGCCTGGGATAGTCCCGAGTGCTCCAGGTCCGTGCAGTCAGCCTCAGTAACACGGCTGCTCCTGAACTCCAGCAGTGCAGGGAGGATCGTGGCCCCGCGCCAGGCTCTGCCCTCACACAAGCACTGGCAGGAGCCATCCGGAGCGACAGTGTGCTCACGCTTCGCTCGTGGAATTCAGGGCATCAGCTGCCCAGGAGGCACCCACCAAAGCCAGTCTCCTGTAGACACCAAACGTTCGACGTTACCAAGCCCTACCCCACAACTCAGCACTGCTCATGGATGGGGAACGAATCAAACTCATTTGCAGCCTTGCTCTGCTTCCTGGCCCAGGACAAACCCCAACAGCAAGCAGAAGAGCTTGCAAACAGTACCACCAAATCCATGCTTTGCAATTTCGGCACTTTTTTTTTCGTTTTACTCCTGTTTACAAAAGCCTTCATCAGAAAGGCTTGTTAACGTATTAATATGAAAACACAAGGAGGAAGGCAAGCAGGCTGTTGGCACACAGCAACACTGCTAGCTGCCTGCACAAGTTCTCTGCGTGACGAGATGCCGTGGGAGATGAATTCATGGTGCTAGATCATTGCCTGGAGGCACAGCTCAGTTACCAAAGTGCACGGCCATGTGAACAAAGCCACCTCACAGAAGTACTTGACGGGTAAAGCTATTCCAACCCATCCTCCCACCCTGCACTCTGCTGCTGCCGCTCCCAGCCGTCAGAGATCCCCAGATCAAAGCAAAGACAGTCTGAATCTACTGCAAGCATTCAGCTATTAACGGGATGTTTCCCAACGACGGTAACAAAGAGTTGGGTACTACTGATCCAGCACAACATCTCCTGTCCTTCTTCTATGAAAAAAGCTGCTACTAAAACAACGAAGTGCCAGGAATTTTGTCCATCTGCAAGAAAGAAGCACTACAAGCACAGTGCATCCAATAGGGATGAAAAGAAAAAAAAATAGCACGGTCAAAAATCCATGGGCCTGATTTACGGTTAGTGGACATGGACAAGTTCATTTCTATTTGTGCCCATCAACACACTGCTACAACCTCAATAAGAGACTGCATGCATGTGGGGGTGTCTCCATTTCAGGAAACTAGCTGGGGACGTAAAGAAAAACCTGCACAGATGGAGTTTGGCCATAACCAAGTTCTGCAGAAGTGCCTTTGGGCAGGACTCAGTGCATTTTTCCGTAAGTCCAAAGGGCAGGGACTGCTTGTGGTGGCCGCTGCTGCCGCTGGCCACGCACAAGGATCTGCGCGGTGTGCCCCCATCACATCAGTCCCACAGAGCAGCGGTGTGGGTCCTGCATCATGCTCCTGCCTCCAGTTTGTCTTTGCTGGCACACGTCTGCATCCAGCCACAGGGCTGCCTCCAACGTGTGTGCTGCCAAGTGCATGGAGATCAAATTGGTTTTATGATACGCTCTGTAAAATTAGGCTAAATTGGTGGGTGCATTTGATCATCTCTCACTTGAAAACAGCCACAGCTCTCACAGACCGTGGTCTATTCCCTGGCTGGGAATCACCAGCTTTCTGCGTTCTGCTCGGGTCAGAAGCGCCATCTGCATAAGCACAGGAGTGACAAAGCAGCAGGAAAAGCATGGCACTTGCACCTACAATGCAGCCACACGCAGAGGAAGAACAAGTACCAATGGGGGGACTGAGCGATTTCAGCTCTCTGGCTCCCTGGCACGGCCCTTCCCTCACAGCAGCAAGTGTCCCGTCCCGTCCCATCCACAACTGCCATTTCAGTGTCCTGCACCTTGTGCAAGCACCACGTCACCTCCCGAAACCCACCACTGCCAGCAGCTCCTGAGGGAGCTACTTACAGTTTTAAAATGCACTTGTTCGCATGTAGCACCCTAAACCACTTACTGGGTCAGATGCTCTCCTTCTTTGTGCAGTGGAGGAGTAGACCCCTCTCCACCTGAAGGCTGGAAAAGTCCTAAAATTGTCATCATTTCCCTTTCAAGTCACGGCAAGCAGAGGGCTGAAGCCCAGACTGCCCCCCTCAGTGTTGCCATCACTTCTAACCTTATTCTTCTATTGCATTGGTTCTATCTACCAGAGCACACATATTCATTTAAATGCAAGGCTGATGGCATTGATTTGTCTTTAAGTAGAGAAGTGCTACAGCAAGTCATAAAAAAACGTCCATCTGAATCATGAGAAAAAATTGGCAGAGATGTGGAAAGCTCAGCAGAGCAGATTTGCAATCCTCACAGCTGGGAACTGAGAATGCTGATAGCCCCCCTGCGAGCAGGTGAGCGCCCAGCAAACAGACTTCCTTCAGACATCCTTTTTACACTTGCAAAGAGAGAGCATCTCTGCTACGAAACACAAACAACGTAATAAAGCTGGTCAGAAATAAGCAGCATCCCCCTCCCACTGCCCCCCACAGACCCGGCTCTGAGCAGGACGTTGATGTTGGCTGTCAGTGAGAACAACTTCCTCGACACCACGAAGCAAGCACCGTTTGTGCCCGTGGTACAGAGAGCACCCTTACATATGCTGTGCCCTGGTATCTGCTGTTTGCAGGACCCAAATCCTGCAAGCACCACAGCAGGGCAAGCGGTGGGAGCGCCGCAGCAGAGGGTGCCCCAAACCCACAGAAATCCCTGGGAAAACCTCTCTGGCCTGAAGTGCACGCTGGGCACTCCAAGGAGGGCGTGCAGGCAACACCTCCACGTACTCCAACCAGTCCCTCCACAGCACCTCCACTCACTAAAAACACCACTTTTAATTGGCAAAAGTGTCTGACACTGTCGCACGCGATCCATAACAACAGGTAGGGTTAAGGCAAACAGACCTATTTTATTACTGCTCCATTCAAATAAGCACACACAATTTTTAAAGCATCCATTTGCTGTTCTTTAGTGCAAATGTTAGCCATTTGGTGGAGTATCATACACATTTCCTATGCTCTTCATCTCAAGAAGCACCTTATAATACACAAGGAAGGAGGTAAAGGGTTTATAAATCACCATTGATTTAATGCTAGCCAACAGGGAAGCGTGTTGGATTTGACACAGTTTATAGTTTACCTCATGCTTATTAAATATGAATACAAATGCTCTTTATTTTCAGCTAAATCACAGTCTCTCCAGAAGTAATCTTCATAAATCAAGGTGCAGTTTACCACACCTGACACCTCAGTGAAGGAAGAGATTTCGTGGCTGCTCAAGCCGACAGCTGCAGGCGCCAGCCCAGACCCACTCCCACCCAGGTCTGCCTGGTGCTGCTTTGTGAAGCAAGGCACAACTCCAGCCAGGTTTGCCAGCCTCAGACCCCAACTCGTGGAGGATTCAAAGCAGCCCAAAGCCCGCCGGTCACTCCCTGCAGCACCTCATCAGCCTCTGATACTCAGCTCCCCAGGACACCAGGGAGGTTGGCAAAAAACAACCCCTCATTTTCTCTGTTAGTCACTGCACATGGATGTGGGGAAAGGTGGCCCAAAGCGCTAAGGAGCAGCAGCCCGAGGGAAACTTCCTGAAGCTGCCGGCACCAGGATGTCAGCCCCTTCTTCTCGGCCAGGCTGGCAGCCAGCCGAGCTTCGGGCCACCCCTGTGCCGGGGGAGGCACCCCAGGTGCGGGCAGCACCACACCGTGTTCAACAGCCAACACACAGGCACTGCTCCGCACCCAGCTGCTCCCCACCCAGCACCTTGTAGCAGAAGGACATTTAGGCTGGGGCAACGAGGCAATCCCTGTGCCTTCCAGGTAAGGGCAAAATTCACATCTGAAAGTCACCTGGAAAAAAGAGGAGGGGAAGGGAAATCGCTGACAGAATAAGGAGCCCAAGCACTGCAGACTCAGTGTTTGTAGAAAAAAATCACTGTATGGTATTTTCCTTTTTTGCCTCTCAAAAACGTCAAGAACTCTTTTTTCCAAAGAATTCTCCAAGATTTTTTTTATTTGCAAAAAAAAGAACAGAAGATTTCCACAGACAATTCTGTAGAAAGCTCCTCACTGTCTCGCCAGCAGAACTGATTGCATATATAATGAGCATTTTTTTTACTTCTTTAGTGACTGCAAGCTGGCTTTCTTACAAGCCGGATGCCATATCAGTGGCTCTGCTGCAGGATGGTCTTTGCTGAAACCCACAATTAGCTATGAGGTTTAAATCTGTGAGAAATCAGGCTTCTGTATTTCCTGGCTCAGGTAACCATTCCTCATTTAGCTGCTTTGCAAAGCGGAGCTGAGCCTGTGCAGTTGAAGCTGTCTTGTGAGCATCCCAAAGCCTCCCTGCTCTGCCATCCTGACAGCCTGGCATATCATTCCCACCCTGGCGCTCACCAGCCTAGTTTCTACCCTAGGCATCAGCATAAAGGGAACATGGCACTCAGTAGATTTTTAAGAGGTAGATATTTGGCTCAGAAGTGTTGACTGTTTTATTAATGGGCTTAATTTTGCAAAGCTGTATATGCCTAATACATGTAACCTCCTGCTTTGAGCAATGAGAAAAAAAATCATCCTAAGCTTCAAGAATGCACCAAAAAAAAAATCAACTGTCAAAACTCTACTCTTAAGGAAGGGTTTATTTTCACAGTCTGTCACTATAATCAGATCAGCCTCTTCATCTCATCACAATATCCCTACATTTTGCCTTGACAGTAACTGTAGTCACAATACCAACACGAGTCAGAAAGACATCAAAGACGACTCAGGGGTCCCGCTGTACGGCTGGGCCCAGCTGCTGCAGCTTCAGCCAAACCTCCCCGGCAGCTCCCTGCTGAGGAGTGCCTGTGCCACCAAGACACACAGACGCACTTTACAACCCGAGCTTCATCCTGACGTCCCCAAACCTTTCCTTCTGCGGGTTCAGATTGCTGACATTATCTTAATGTACTTTCAGGTCTTGCAAACTTGTGGGGAAGCTTCTGGGAGTGCGGTGTAATTGATTTAATCTCCTTCAGGTGGTCTGTGCCCAGCCTATTCACCATCTCTTTGGAATATATTGGCTTTCAGTGGTTGCTAATAGGCCAGTTGCCTAGAGTACTGTAATGCAAAAAAAAAAAAAAAAACAGCTCAAATAAAGCCAAAACTCTGCTTAGTGTTTCCATTAACGGCATTTTGAAGAATACTGCAAGGGAAGGCAATGCCAGAGGACAGGGCACTGACCCCAGCTAAGGCCCCAGAGTGACAGCTGAGGGCAGATTTCAGGCTGTTTAAACAAGCTCATAGCTCTGATAGAAAATGACATGAAATCCCTCTCAGGACAGGAACAAAAAAAAAATATTGCTTGCCCTAAAATGCTTGGGCAACAACAAGGATACTGGGAGTAAATGCACCAAGATTTGTCCCTTACAAGTGGTGAGCTGAGGCTCCTCTTCCCCGCCAAAAGCTCTGCTAAGGAGGTTGGCTTCTAGGGGCCCTTACAAAGTCACTTCTCTAAACAGGGCCACGCTCGAACATTTTTCAGATTCATTAACAGTTAGGCTGCAAATAATGCAGGCACAAAGCAGGCAAAGCTCCACCATCTGCCAGTGGTGGCAGATCCACCAGCCGAAGCCTTTAGTCAGAGACTTGAGTGCTCAGCAGCTGCAGCAGTGAAAAATAAGTGTGATCAGAATCAGATCCCATCTAACGAGTAGCAAATATCCTTGGGAAAGGGGGGAGAGAAGAGGCCACATTGTCCAGTACTTGGTTGTACTTGCAGGACGCTTTTTACAAGGCAACCTCTGTGCACTTCCCTCATGCACAGATCGTCTGCTTCCTTCCAGGACAGCTGGGCACCTTGCATCCGCTTGTGCACCCTGGCGCAGCTCCGGCATGCACATCAAGAACAGCCTGTCTATTTATTTTCCTGTTCCTATGAATATTTTCCAAGAGGAAAAAAACAAACAAAAAAAAAAACCAACAGCCATTTCGTTTTCCTACAAAATCCCAATCACTATCATAGCTGCAGGCGCCAAGCCATCCTTGCAGTGTGCCTGAGAGGTGAAATCCCTATGGACAAGTCTGCAGCCAAGCCAGGAGCCAATGCCCAGAGAAAGTGAATTCTCCCAGCACAGGACCACCATTCCTGCCAGTTGTAGGAGTACACATTTCAGCAAGACCTGTCCTTATTTTTCAAAGCTCAATAGAAGCACTAGGCCTGTTGTTCACACTTTATTGCTACATATTAGCTCCCTCTGAGAAATACTTTCCTTTAGAAAGCATCTTCCTTTAGCAAAGCTTAAGCAGAGCTTCCCTCCAATTCATCAGTTTTACCACCACTTGTTGGTTTATAAAGCTCCTACCACCCTTTAAACAATCGGTTTGCCACCGTATCCTGAGAGTCTCAATCAATATCCCTGCCAGTCCCATACCCTGCTCTCGTTTTGCTGGGCAGAGATCCCCAGGAAAGATGCTGGCTTAATGCCAGGAGGGCCACAGCTTTCCTCCAGCCCATCAGCCGTGCCTGCACCAAAATGGAGCTGGCAGAGGCTGAGGTGCAACTCTCATTTAGTCTGGGCTCCCTTCATCAGGGGTATTAAGGATCCACCTACAAGCGCTTATGCTCTTTTATTTAATTTTCCCTTATCTCCCAAGAGGTCCTAGAGCAGCTTCTTTGAATTAATAGGGCTCAGTGCTAATAAGCTCAGGAAGAGCTCGGGAGCACACTGATTTGGAAATGCTGTGCGAGACGCTCCCCAGCCCTCTCCCAGAGCACCTAATGCAATTGCTTCCCTTCACAGAGCAATATCCACCGCTTCATCTGCTACGCACTCAGCAGTCGCACTCAGATCATCGGCTGAATGCAGAAGCCAGAGCAACTTTCAGACAGCCCAACAGGAAAAGGACAGAAACAGCCATCTAACGCTTCACTGCTGGACAGAAGCAGTGAGTAAGTCATGTGGCAGAAATCCACAGGCTAGGATGGAGTGCTCTCTGAAAAGGGGGGGGGGGGAATTAACTAAACTAAATCTTCTCCAGAAACACGTTCTCCTCTATGCTGATCTTCTCAAGCAAGAATGGAAATAAACAATTGACTAACCCCAGATTTTGTACAGCTTTAGTGAAGCTCCTCAGCTAAAGCAAAAAAATCAAGTGCCTGAAAAAGCAGTGGAAAAATTATTACACTGAGAGGGCTTTAGATGTGAGCCATCTACACTGCTCTCTTGGCAGAGCTATTCCTACTTACACTAGTAAAAATGCCCAGAATTTTGGAAATACCCTTTTCATGCCTGTCATATGGTTACTTTATCCCAGCTACACACTAGAAATACCCCACATAGACCACAAAGTGTGTCACTGAACTGTAGTACTTTAGGCAGGTCATGCCTGCCATCAGTACGGTATCTGGAATCCAGAGCACTTTCCTTTATCAGCTCCTTATCTATTCAGTGAAGTATTCCCTCTCCAGCAAATATATCATGGTTGGACTTGATGATCTTGAAGGCCTTTTCCAAACTAAATGAAAACGATTCTATGATTATCACCTGTATTTCTGCAGGCGCTCTTCAGCGTTTGAATAGAAATCAATGTCAGCACATTGATTTCTGTAATTCACTTATCTACAGAACAGCCCATAAATTGGTTGTTTATTTTGCAAGGATTCAAAATACACGCACTAACACTTACTAACAAGGATATTATAGCCAACCAAACATAAGCCTTACTATATTCACACACACAAAAAAAAAAGGCAAAACAAAATCCAAAGCAACCAACACCAAAACCAGAAAGATGACTCCCTCAGTTGTACCTATAATTTCCATTACCTGATTTTATTCCCAAGCAGCAGAAATTGTTATCCTCACTGCTATTTATCTCCAAAGCAGAGCCACCAGTCCACCCCTTGGCCAGCTCATACAGCTGGGGCTAAGCCCAGGGCTGAAGCAAAGGCTGGTCTTGCAATGGTAAATACAAGCAAGGTCTCAAGCTTTAAGGAAAGATACTTTCAAATCTGGTTAGACTGAGATGCCTTTGAATGACAGAAGAGATTGAAACAGAACCAAAAACACATGATGGTACTGAGGAGGAATTCAAGAGGAGGGTTATGAAGAAATTAATTTTTAATCTACAAAAGGGAATTTATTGCACAAACTGGGTGCTGGTTATGGCCAAATCAGCACTTCAAACACTGAAGAGAATGCGGGAGGGAAGATGGAGCAACACACATTTGATTTTTATAACATTTTACCCTCATTTTTTGTTACATTTCAAGATATTGATGAAAATGTCTATGCATCTAATTTGAAGTATGGCAATAGGCAAATATAATTCAGTCACATGTAAAGTTAAACACATATGCAGGATCAGTTTATTTATTTATTCCTAAATAAAGATAAAATAAAGCAACAGTCCATTTTTTAACCCAACATCGGATCTCCCCAGATGATGTTCTCCTTAACACTCACCACTAGAAAGCATAATATATCTTTTTTTTTTTCCCTAAAGAGATTAAGTGCAATTATTGCTGGAATTTGTCCTACTTCTCTACTGAACTGCTAAAGGAGACAACTAACATTTTCACTAGACTTAATTAAAACTCATGTTAATAAGCTAAAGTGTAGTAAACCAAATATAGTCAATATTTTATATTACTGACTGTATTTACTACATATTACATATTTTGATATTTAATGTATTAAGTTATAATAACATGAGTTTATTAAACAGAAGTGTCTTAAGTATAGAGAAGTAAGGACAGACAGATAGATACAGATATGTTTAAATTCAGGCAGATTGAATTACCAACAATACTTTCTAAGTTACACCGTTTTCCCTTGTGGTAGGTAACAAAATTACTTACTGATTTATCATACAGCAAAAACCAAGGTGCCAAGGTACCAAGCGTGCAAACACGTACTTCTGAAGTCCCTGTGCTATCAGAGGGCACCCAGTGCAGCCTGTGCTGTGCTGCCTAGCCACTGATCAGTTCTTGCAGTACTTCGAAGAAATTAAGTCAGATTTATCTACCCCCAAAAGGTAAGACACCATATAGGAGTACCACAAATTATTCAAAACAGAAATTATAATTAGAAGTACAGCAAATTACTCTTGCTGAATGACATCTCTCATCTTACCATTTTGCTGATTTGTTGTCACTACCTATCAAATTTGTAAAGCTCATTCCAATTTCTGCCCACCACGTGGACCACTAAAACAGACTAAACACCGCTCTGTGGTATTCTGGTTTGAGGGAATACACCTGAAATTGCATGCTGTGACAGAGGGGTATTGACAAGAACATCTGTATTATTTTATTGGCCATAAAGGAGAAAATGTGCTGTAACAAATTGTAGAAGTTACACCTTTTAGCATCTAGATGGCCACTTCAGAAATTTAAGACCTCACCTTTAAAAAGCAAAACAACTGAGCTATAATTCATATTTATTTCACTCTTCCACTTCTCCATCAAAGATTTTCACTCTGCATATAAAACTTTTTTTCTAAAAGCCGTCAAGAATTTAAGAAATTTTCCCTTGAAGAAAAACATACAACCTTTTCTTAGTGTCCTGAGAGATAACAGCAGACATGTCAGTCAAGACAGGGCTGCAGCAATTATATTTATGCAGATTATATTTCCTGAGATTTCCTCAAGGCAGGGGATGATTGTTTTAGAAGAGAAAGGCTAAAGCTCCAGGAAGGCTCCTGGACGCTACATCTTCCAGAAAGGACCCAGAGAGCCATCCCAAGCCGTAGGCTCATCTCCTCCATCAGACTAGAGCAGCCTCAGGGCTAAGCTTATCTGCTTTGGCCTTTCCAAAACCATCACTGATGGCTACAGTGTGAGAATGTATTATCTTGTTCAACTCATTTCTGAGCATGTTGCATTTTCATTCAAGGCTGAGATTATTTTTCCATTTCTACACCTACATCTTTGGTTCTCCAGGCAGAGCAGGCCTTGAACAAATAAAATTATGTCTCACTTAGACCATCCCTGGTGCTTTTCATTTCTGCAACAGTGTACTTTGATTGCTAGTTTAGCTAGTTGAAATAAAGGTGTTTTTGCACAACTGAGTATCCACATTTCTCTACAGAACTTATAGAGAGACTTTTACTAATGCAAAGCAAAAAGAAGGCAGCAGGACAGGTCCTTCACTCTTTCTTTTCTGGGGAAAGCAGGAAAAGAAACTTTGCAACTCCTTCACCTCAGATTAGGCAATGAAAATTTCTTCCCCTGCTTCACCCAGTTTAATCCTGCAGTGGCCTATATCAGGGGCTCATTCCTGTAAGCCTGCAAGCTCCTGGGAGATGCTGACTGGTACCTATTTCTCCTGACTTCAGATGAATCCAGGAGCATGGATACCTTTGTAGGGCAATTAAAGCTTTTAGGATCCCAGCGCTTTGGGTCCAGTTTTGCCTTGGGGAATGGAAACCACCAAAGGGAATACTGGCTTATGCAGTGTTTTGTGCTTCTTTTACCAATAAATACACTACAAAATACAAGCTGAGGCATATGCTGAGAGGCTAGGTTTACAAGAAGTTACACTCACAGATTCACAGATTTCTCTAGGTTGGAAGAGACCTCAAGATCATCGAGTCCAACCTCCGACCTAACACTAAGTACTCCACTAAACCATATCCCTAAGCTCTACATCTAAACGTCTTTTAAAGACCTCCAGGGATGGTGACTCCACCACCTCCCTGGGCAGCCTGTTCCAATGCTTAATAACCCTTTCGGTAAAGAAGTACTTCCTAACATCCAACCTAAAACTCCCCTGTCGCAACTTTAGCCCATTCCCCCTCGTCCTGTCACTAGGCACGTGGGAGAATAGACCAACCCCCACCTCTCTACAGCCTCCTTTCAGGTAACTGTAGAGAGCGATGAGGTCGCCCCTGAGCCTCCTCTTCTCCAGGCTGAACAAGCCCAGCTCCCTCAGCCGCTCCTCGTAAGACTTGTTCTCCAGACCCCTCACCAGCTTGGTCGCCCTTCTCTGGACTCGCTCGAGCACGTCCATGTCCTTCCTGTAGCGAGGGGCCCAAAACTGAACACAGTACTCGAGGTGCGGCCTCACCAGAGCCGAGTACAGGGGCACAATCACTTCCCTCGACCTGCTGGCCACACTGCTTCTTATACAGGCCAGGATGCCGTTGGCCTTCTTGGCCACCTGAGCACACTGCTGGCTCATATTCAGCCGACTATCCACCAATACTCCCAGGTCCTTCTCGGCCAGGCAGCTTTCCAGCCACTCATCTCCCAGCCTGTAGCTCTGCTTGGGGTTGTTGCAGCCCAGGTGCAGGACCCGGCACTTGGCCTTGTTGAACTTCATGCAGTTGACCTCAGCCCATCGCTCCAGCCTATCCAGATCCTCCTGCAGAGCCTTCCTGCCCTCGAGCAGATCGACACACGTACTTAGCTTGGTGTCATCTGCAAACTTACTGAGGGTGCACTGGACGCCCTCATCCAGATCATCGATAAAGATATTAAAGAGGACCGGCCCCAGTACCGAGCCCTGGGGGACTCCACTAGTGACCGGCCTCCAACCAGATTTGACTCCATTCACCACAACTCTCTGGGCCCGGCCATCCAGCCAGTTTCTAACCCAGCGAAGCGTACGCCAGTCCAAGCCACGAGCAGCCAGTTTCTTGAGGAGAATGTTGTGGGGAACGGTGTCAAAAGCCTTACTTAGGTCAAGGTAGACCACGTCCACAGCCTTTCCCTCATCCACCAAGCGCGTCACTTGGTCATAGAAGGAGATCAGGTTCGTCAAGCAGGACCTGCCTTTCATAAACCCATGCTGACTGGGCCTGATCGCCTGCTTGCCCTGCAAGTGCCGCGTGATGACCCTCAAGATAATCTGCTCCATGAGCTTCCCCGGCACTGAGGTCAAACTGACAGGCCTATAGTTCCCCGGGTCTGCCCTCCGGCCCTTCTTATAGATGGGCGTCACATTGGCTAGCCGCCAGTCAACCGGGACCTCCCCCGATAGCCAGGACTGCCGATAAATGATGGAAAGCGGCTCGGCCAGCTCCTCCGCCAGTTCTCGCAGTACCCTCGGGTGGATCCCATCAGGCCCCATCGACTTGCGCACATCCAAGCTCCGTAGCAGGTCGCCAACCATTTCCTCATGGATAGCGAAGGCCACATCCTGCTCCCCATCCCCTTCCACCAGCTCAGGGCACTGGGTGTCCGGAGAACAACCGGTATTGCCGCTAAAGACTGAGGCAAAGGCGGCATTAAGCACCTCAGCCTTTTCCTCATCCTTAGTAACTAGGTTTCCCCTCGCATCCAGTAGAGGATGGAGATTCTCCCTAGTCCTCCGTTTCGCGTTGATGTATTTGTAAACTCGCCCAACCCCGGTCAGCCTCACAGCACTGAAGCAGAGGCTTTCAGCCGCGCTGTGGCTTCCTTCATGCCCTCACCCTGCAGAGTCTGTTCCTGCCGTGCCCTGAGCTGGAGGACAAAGCCAAGTCATTGCAGAGGGCTGCAAACAAGCAGCTGATTACAGTGCACAATTAAGAGTCAGCGTGCAGGTCCCTGGCAGACTGGTGCATCGTGTGACTTTCTGTGAACAAAAGGTCAAAGAAAGCAAACGAGCTGGGAAGTCAGATTCCTGTCGCCCAAACAAGCAGAGTCTCATATTTCTGGGAACACACGTATATACCTTTAGATGTTATTGCGAGTGGGAAACCAGTAGGCCAACCAAATGACAGCAAGAGAGTGTATTGCAAGCACATGAGCTTCAGTCACCAGCCCAACTCAGGGGAAGAAAAATAATCTTACATATCTGTGAGGGAAATAATCTTTGCTACAAGGGTATCGAGATGCTCCATACCTGTAAATGCGACTTGCATATATCTGTTGTGTTTGAGACATCTGTCTCATAAGCACGCCCTGTCCATCACAAGTCTGATGAGACTCTTACTTATACTATATCTGCAGCACTTTTCTGCTGAGTTAAATGATATTGTAGTTTGGAGAAGCAAAACTCTGCGTGAGCTTTCAGATCTATGCAATTTAAGCACCTTCCATATTTTAGTTTACTACCTGAAATAGAGACTTACCAGATTGCAGCCCTGTGTGAGCAAACGCAACTGAAGGAAATAAAGCACAACGGCGAATGCAGTTCTCTAACCCCAGCTGATGTGTATTTTCATTCTATCTGCACAGCCCCAGTTCCCACTGTTACCAGAAGCACAAAAAAACAAGGCTGAGGCTAAAAAATCTCTCTCTAAACAAAACCAGTGGCTTTTTTTTTTTTCTCCAGACAATCTTTAGTAGCCTAATCCTGTCTCCAGGAATGATATTTCCCTTCCAGAAGGCAGTCTGAAGGACAATTCACACAGAGCCACTAAAAGCCAGGGAAAACCACCAGAAAGCAGCCCCCTTGTGCTGCGTGCTGCTCACATTGATCTGCAAACCCTTTGGCTACTGGTGTGATCCTTGTAACCTTTTTGCTCCATCTCTTCACATTTCTTGTCCAAGGATCTGACTTCAGCTAGATTCATTGTACGCTCACATAGACTATTCACGGACTGAAGTTGTATACAATTTCTGTTCTTCCCTGGGTCTTCCCAGGCTGATTTTTCGCAGTCTGATGTGCGGATTTTTGGGACATCTGTTGCCAGATGCTTAAAACTGCAGAGTAGCCCACTAATCCAGTGGTGGGTTTACACAGACTGACCAGTCAAACACAGACCAGTGCTTCCAAAAATACTGCACTCAAACTTTTCTGCCTTGGAGGAATAAAGCATTGTTTCAATGAGGTTGCATTTCCCTTTCCACAATGTGCTTGCTGAGAAGGAGCACTCTCTCAGGCTGCAGAGACAAAAGATTAAAACATCTTTCATGTCTAATTTCAGTTTAATGTCTGTTATGACTCCCTGGCTCCATACCAGGATTTCCTTTGCCTTCTGAAGCAAGAGTAAAGTCATGTATTAAACAAAAACTTCTTTTTAAAAAGAAAACAATTGAACTTTTCATGTAAAATGAACACATTTGTTCCATAAATTTAAACTTATCCATCGTCTCTAACATCTTCATCAAAAAATCACACTACATAAAACTGTTTTTTCCCCTTTTTGGTGCATTTACAATGAACAAGTTCAAAAGGAAACACAACTAAGCACAGAATATAAAAGAGTTAGAGCAACTGAAGAGTTAATGCTGAAAATACGAATTTGTACTCATTTTCTGGACCCGAGTTCATCTCTCATGCTTCAATATCTCTATTGCGCTGTTGTTTCACAGAGAGAGACCAGAAAAGCACTTGCAAACCCCAATCTCTGCAGCGGGCGAGCGTGAGGCGCTGGGACACCCTCTGGCCCAGACTTCACAGAGACGTTACAAAGGCAGCTTTCAGACCTAACGGTGAGGAGAAAGGGACCCAGCACAAACTGAGAGGATTTAGACTGAAGACACATGCTGAAGACACAGCAAAGCTTTGATCTAGAGCTGATCTCATACCCACCGAAGAGATGACCAGAGAAACTTGTCCTGTTTGTTCTTGCTGTGATGCTCCAAATTCCCCAGGACGTGTTATTTTAAATGAGCTCAAAATCCCACCAGGGCTCAACAGAGCCACGTGATGTTAGGGGAAACTCCAGAAAGACCTCCAGTATATTTTTGCTCACTCTAACACACAAGGAGTCCACAGCCCACTTCTGATGGCACTTGTACAACACGTGTCACGCTCCATTCTCACATCCTTATCCACCCAGCACTCCTAACACATCTCCTTCCAGGGCAAAACCCATCCAGTGCTGGTGTTACTCCATAAACCACCTTATTTGTTTCGCTAATAATAGGACCATAGCTAATGGTCCCAGAGACGAGCCCCTGGCACTGCACAGTCCCAATTTGGGGGTACCCAAAACCTTTGGGTAAATAAATAGATATGACATTAAAAAAAAACCACAACAATTTCTGGCTATGTAATTATAAACTGCATCATTATGCATGTGCATGGTAGAAGGAGAGAACAAACTGAGGTCACTCAGGAAACTTCGATGCTGGCGTTTCTTCACCTCCAAGTGTCTGACTTTGCAGCTTTAATAATATTCTTGTCATGAAGGGGGTTTGTGTAATTTATATATAGATTATGGGTTGCTGTCTATTGGCAGACACCTGCAGAATTGGCTGAATGCAGTTTAAAACAGCAAACATTTCCTCTGTTGCAAGCAGCTGCCTTAACTAGAAGACCATTTAATTGCAGGTATTACTTACGCTCTGAATGAAATAGGAGCGTAATTTTGATTCTGTGATATGCCCAGGGATGACAGCATCATTTAATGTATCCATCAAAAGTTACTAACTTGATCATAATTGAATGGGGAACATTCACCTTTCTTTTAACCTTTCTTTTAAATTTTAAATGACCTTTCCTTTAAATTACCATCACAGACTTTTAATGGGTTTCTCAAAAGTTATTGTTATGAACATGAATATTACAGGAATGAAATCAGCCTGTTAAAGCCAGTAATCACAGTGCCTAAACAAAACTGATACCTGCAAATAATCTGCTGAGGTATCAAGAACTCTCTTGTCCCTAAAGAATTGAGGCAAATACATTGACTGGTAGAGATAACGATAGTATCAGAGTTAATCGGTTGTTTTATTGAATAGAGATAGTGAATTAAATGGGTCGGAATTCATGCAGGGATAGAAGTTATTTACAGTGTGTCCTGTGGTTAACAGGCATAAGCTGATCTTTTGCGTCCTCCACACTTGGCTTGTTCATGCTGGATACCAGCTGCATGGTGCAGGCGCCGACCTGTCACGCTGGCTGTGACCCTGCAGCCATGAGCACACCAGATCACACAGCCATGTATTATTATTAATGATGTGCAGGCAAGGCTAGCGAGCAACACCAGGGAACAAAGCCCTGCGCCGCTGTTAACCTCAGTAGTAATGGAATCTTTTTGAAATGCCCTTTTTCATTCTTATTTCTAAATCAGGAGCGTATGTGCTGTGTTTAGTTATTTAGGAGGAGTTCAGTCCCTGCTTTGATGGGGCTCAGCATCTGCTGTGCGCACATCATCGTTTCTCTCCCTGGAGGAAAAACTACAGTAGTGGCTCAGCAAGATGCCTACTCATCCAGGGAAGAGGCGCGATGCACACAGGGCCGATAAATACTTCCTCTAACGATCGGGCCTGTAAGCACGTCTCAGTCCCAGGTTGAGTGGACCATCTCCAGGTTTAAGACAAGTGTTTGCACTTTGGCCTCTTCTGTCAAGAAAGAGGCCAGTTTTTAAGTTGTGCTGACTTTTTTTCCCAATAACCTCCCATTTCTCATGGTCTTAGTAAAGAGGTATCAGATCACTACTGCTAACATCTAACTGGGAGCAGAGCCCTGACTGCCCCCTGTGGTCCATTAGTCCTTTGTCCAGCCTCCTCCTTTACTTGATCTAATAATATGCTAAATGCCACCCTATGAGCTTAAGTACCATCTACAGAAATCAATGTATAACCAAGTTACTGACCATGTGAAATTGGCTACAAATAGCAGAGATATTCTTCTGTGAGGATTTTTTTTTTTCCTACCAGGCAACAGTTTCCAGCTATTATTGCCATTTCTTAGGTATAATTATATATAGTTGGTGCTCAGCTGAGTTTACAACCTTCTGTAATTCCCTATTCTCATTTATTTTTCTGCCCCAACAAGCCTAACTGCCAATATCAGGAAATATCCACCTCATTTACAAAGAGAGGACAAAAATATGTAATTCCACACATAGATCACCTTATAAACCGTAAGTTTTAATACTGGGCACTGGAAAAAGGCACTTAGCTATGTACTATGCTACCTACACTGACTCAGTATATGCAATGGCTATGCAATACATGTCACTAAAGGCACCAAAAGTTACTAGAAATGGAGCATGTCTGGACCTGTGAAGCACCACGCCAATAGCTACGCATCATCTGCCTTAGCATCCAGCCTTGCACTGCATGCTTGCCCAAACCTAGTAAAACTAATTACCACGGGATTTATTTTTTTAATGGAAAAGCTGCAGTTAGATACAATCTGAATGCTCCACACTGAGCACTGTCCACCAGATGAACAAATGACTGCCACTTCTTCCTGTGGAGAAGGCAGCTATTTGCTTCCAGTCGCTCCAGCAGCGGAAGCCATAGCTCAGTTCTCAGTTCCACCATCCTGGGGAGGCAGCAGCAGAGCCAGACTACCTGTTAGCATCACAAAAACGATTCTCACAGGGTCTCTATTGAAATACTTCTGTGCAGATCCCCTTTTGTTACGTGCAATTTCTGGTTGCATTTTGCAGATCACATTTTCACACATCCTTACTGAAGCTACCACTGCTAAGTTTCATCCAGCCTGTTCCAAGAGTGGACAAAGATTTCCAGTTACAGAGAATCCCACCATTTACACAAAAGCTTTCTGATAATCATCTCTTCTCTTTGAGAACTATTGGATTTCACATCACAGCTGATCACACAGCTTACAGCCTCCCTGCAACATGCTTTCAACACAAGCTGAGGGGCCACCAGCTGATGCAGGGCACCTAGCGGGAGGAGCAGAGGCACGAGCAAAGCTGCCAAGTGCTCCAGTGCCCCCAGCTATCCCCCAGGTTGGTCTGCAGCACTGCTGCAGCTCACCCCAGCCCAACAGCCAGGACTGTGCTGGTGCCAAAAAAGCACTGTTGATATTTGCCCTGACCCTCTGAAAAATCAGTGGCAAAGGAAATGAAATACCAGTAAGGAACAAGAGTCTGTTTGCTCGGGATGACAAAAGCAGGAAGGTTACTGGCTTGGGAGAGTTAATCTGTCTCCTTCGTATCTGGTGATATTTTAGATGACCTCAAGAAGCCATTTTCACTATTTCAGAGATGCTCTTTTTGGTCTGTGACTGCAGACAGTATCTTCAGGGCTGTCAGGTACAGCTGTCCCATCTCACAGCTCCTACACAACTCACCTTTACACTACCAAAACTGGGTGCAGGACAGCAAAGTGGCTGCAACGACACCAGCCTGCTGTGCTGAATGCAGCCACAGGCTTCCGACGGGGGCTGCCCAGTCCTCCCCACACACATCTGCATCCCTATGGCTCTCCAGGCAGAAATCATCACTCGCTGGTGAAAAGACAGTTAGAAGGCCTAGTACATTATGTTTATTATATTAAATTACTTCAGAATATTTACTGGAAGGTGCTGACAAGGTTTTCACTTATTTTCCTTAGTCAATGCCCACATCCCAAAGATGCTGCACTAAGCCCTCCTGGGAATCCATCAGAGATGCATCCTCCCCTGTCAACACTACCCCATGAAACAGTGGCTGGTAAAAGGCAAAGCCCATCACATGAAGCAAATGGCAAATTAACAGCAGAGTTTAGCATCAGAAAAACACCAAAGGTCCTTATGCTTGAATGAGGGGAAGGATCCACCCTTTGAAAATGTTCATCTGGCTGTACAGGAAGAAAAAAATATGGTCCAAGGACGAACACATAGAAATGCTGTCAGGAATGTTTTTGCCCAAGAAGGAATCTTTTCCTGGGAGACCACGAGAACATGTTTTTGCCTCCTCTGCCACCTATTTACTCTGCTGGGTCAAGAGAAGTCAGCTCAGAGCATTCAGGTACAGCTGAACGCATTTTGTAATCTCCAGTCTCCAAAGGAGCGCAGGCAACACACTGCCACAGACCCCTTCAGACCAGGGTGCTTGGGGCAGGATGTGCTGCTTCTGAAGAGTTTCAGAGACGTCCCCTTTCTCTCTATGCATGGTGCGAAGAAGGTTGCCTG
Organism: Anser cygnoides; assembly: GCF_040182565.1. Lineage (NCBI taxonomy): Eukaryota > Metazoa > Chordata > Aves > Anseriformes > Anatidae > Anser > Anser cygnoides. The sequence continues at coordinate 8,936,183 of NC_089875.1, forward strand.
AGCAGCTGACCGAACCATTTTGGAGCACTTTTTCCACTGCTATGGACATCTCTGCAGGTTGCAAGCACTTGGTCCAGAGTTTTCACCAAAGTCATACGAATTTTGAAATACAATGACTCTGCAGCCTTGGCCAAGGATTTCAACTGCATTCCCTAGGCATTATGCTTACTGTGCTAAAAAGCACCTGCAAAGCATTTCTTTGTGATATTTACTTTATAAAAGTAAAGGACAGGGAGAAGAAAAATCACTTTCTTTCTGCTGTTCCTTAGTTTGCGTAAGCAGCCGATTGTAAATGTCAAACTCCAGTGGTGCATTAGAAAAGGATCATGCTGAAAAATCCTGCCTTGAAGGCCAGAGCCCGGGGTACTCACCAGCCCCAGGACCGCTCTAATTTCACACACAACATCCTACATTAGGACCACCTGCAGTGACGCCTGATGTAGCCTTCACAACTCCAGTAGCATGGAAGCTGAAAAGATTCCAACAGCACGTGTGTAGAGGGTTCGGGTTCGCCCTATGCTAAATTTTGGGCAGCACCCCTTTGCTTCAGAGAGCTCTGTCCAGGTTTAAAGGGGTGAGTGGGGAACACTGTGAGATCTGAGCTCATTAGAGGAGCAGGTGGGGATGTTTGCAGCTGAACACGCAGGTTGCTTTGGGAATAATATGAGACAGATGTCCTATATTCACACTCCTTGAGCGTTTTCTTCAAATAAATTGAAAGTGCAGGGTTTAAGGCTGACTCTGTCATTTATCTCTTTAACAACTCTACTTCTGTTTTCTTCTAGGGTAGCAATCTTTTTTTCTAAAGGATGACTCAAGAAGCTAGAAAGCAAAAAATGTTTTCTGATTGAGCAAGGGAAATGAAGTGCTCTCTGGTAAATGAGCTTACTGTAATTTCACGTAGAGAGTACTGGGAGGTGCTCTGCACATGGCCCGTGACCAGGCACAAAGTCAAACAGTGGGGAAGCTCACTGAAGAAAACACACACTAGGCTTTACTAAGGGGATTTCCCTTCAACACACCTTCCCAGCAACATGTTGTTGTTGTTCAGGCTGGGGAGGGAGTCCGTTTTTACAAATGCTAAGTATAGCTTGTGGTTGCTACTCCAGCACAGCAATGCACTTATTCATATCAAATGTCTGAAATGGATGAAGGGACAGTGATTGCACACCGGAGTCCTGGGAGACACACAGGCAGGTCTAGAACCATTAATAGAGAGTTAGCAAAAATGTGCTCAGCAATGTGGAGAATAACACGAAGAGATTACTTAAACTACACACAAAAGCAAGGAAGACTTGATTCTTCTTCATTCATAAACATTTTCCTTTGAAAGACCCAAGCGTCCAGACGTCTGCAAATGGGTAGTGTTTTGGGGTCTCTCCTTTTCGGAGACTCTGCCACAGCCTCTAGCAGAGGACAGCTAGTGAGCATCAGAAGGTTCCCACTACCCACCATCTAGAATTGACTCAGGGAGGTTCCTCTGGGTTAGATGACAAGCCCCCTTTGTCAAGATCTGGGATTTATATATTTAAAAACCCATTGCACAGGCAATGTACAAGGGACTAAAACAGGAAACAAACTTTTAAGATGATATATTAGGAAAGAAAAAAAAAAAGGAGGGATTTACAAGTCCACTGTCTTTGCTTATGATTGATAATGTAGTCCTCAGTGATGCAGGAATGCCATTTACTGCCAACTTCACTGCTTGTGCTTTTGGGACTCAGAACTGTGCAAAGAAAACTTGCAAAAACCTGCACAGGGAATTAGTTCAGGTCTCAAAATAAAGAGGCAATAATTCACCAACTCCATCTTCACTAACAGCAGTTAATGCAAAACAAATTCCATGGGAGTTTGCAAAAATGTCAGAAGACAATAATACTTTGGTGAGGCAGAGCATATTTTATGCATCCTGCTCATTAGCTGTAAAGCCTGTCTGCATGACTGTTTTTTCTCATTTGAATTAATCACATTGTATATTATGAAGAGACACGCTGAGCCCTTTAGTACCTAAAACATTTAAAAGATGTTATTAAAAAGTTATTTTGGAAATTTGCAATTGCACATCTATTCATACACTTGCACTCAGCGATTCTCTTACCCTCACAGTCTGCATCCAGCTAAAGATAATGAGGTTTGTTTACACAGACGGATGCTAGGAGCCACATGCTTACAAGAAAGTAACAGTATTATTCTTCTGAAAGGCGATTAATTTTAAAATCTGAGCTACAGAGCAGCTGATTGCTGTAAGTAGATTTGTCAAACTACTTCACAGAAAGTTTGTGTGTCATCTCTTCAAATGCAGGAAGAAAACTGAAGTATTCAGAGCTCAGTTAGATTTGGTGTACGACCTACTTCCAAAACCAGGAATGCAGAAAATACACACTCAACCCAGGCCACGAAGAGCACTCCTCTACAGATAATATCTTGGCTAGTCTGGAGCCGTAAATATTTAAAGCACAGAAAAAAAACCTTTGCAAATCAACGAACCAATCCTCTGTCTACCAACATATATCCCCTCGCATGAACTAAGTATCAGTCTTAAAGACATTGACATTTTTGCTTCATCCTTTACAGGAAGACACTTCTGCTAGCTTGAAGCCCTCTTTCAGTTGCTGCGCTAGATGCAGTCAGCGCCAGTTTATTCCCATCTGACCCAGCACCAAATGACTCTCCTCTCTCCCTGGTGCCCAGCCTCAATCAATTTAGAGACATCAGCATAAAGTCTCCAGGCAGCCCTAAAAGTGAGAACTGGGCACTGATCTTTTGACTACAACCTTGGGTTTGCGTCCAAGCCAGGCACTAAGCAGTTCTGCAAACACAGGTCTTCAGGCTGCTAAAATTATTAAAAGCAAGATATAAAATAACCTATGGATTTTAGAGTTCTAACAACATTATGAAATTGGGAAAATAAAACAGACAAGCAGGTTTAGCTCAGGCACCTGTGGGCCATGATGATAAAGGTTGATACAAGGGCAGCAGATCCCAGTGCTAAATGGATAAAATGGCATCCCCAGCAGTTTTTTTTTCCTCATTCATTACCAGTGAAGTTTTAGAGTCACCACGTAGCCCTGCCCACCCTTCTCCACAGGGATATCAGTATCGAGTCATTTGTCAGCAGAATAATGTCACATTTTACAATATCACCCTTAAATACCGGTGCGCTCACAGGACAGTGCTGGAGGTTATTGATTTTGAACCAAAGACACAGCAGAGAGCATCCCCCAGCAGGAGAGATGCCCAAGGTCAAATGGCTTCTTAAAATACACATTTGGATATGAGGAGTTTCATAAGGTCCAATAAACTATCAGGTACTGACTGGCGGCACTATTTATAATCAGCCTGTACAGTGCTGACCCCTTTTTTCCTTTAATGAAATTTGGGTTTTGTTGTCATTGTCAGGTATTTTGAGTTAGCAAAGTGCTGTGACCTCTCCCACACTAAAAATGAAAAGATTGTCATAAAAGCCTAGCAGTAGCAACAGCTTCCGGAAATAGCATATATCTATTTAGGTAATACAAACAAGATTTCAAGTCTGTAAAAGCATAAGCTGTTAAACCAAACACCAAACCATCCATAAATGCTTCTATACCACTGAGAAGGAGAGCGCTCTCTCCTTCATTCAGTCTCTGTAAAATAAATCTATGCACGAGCAAAACGTGCGTTACTGCAGCAACGACATCAAGTTGTCCTGAATTAAGACATTCAAGAATTAAAGCTCTCCCTCTTTCTGCATTGCCTAAAGGACAAGGGTTTCCTAAAGGCAACACTTCTTGCAGAGGGCCTCCTACATCCCAGATCACTGCAGCCCCGGCTGGAGGGCGCTCGCCCTGATGTTCTCAAGTCCCCACACCTCACCTTCAGCACTACTTTTTCCTCCTTACCCAGCAGGAGTTTTGGCTACAATGGGCTAGCAAAACCTCATTCTAAATTCCTTCTCCTGCCCCACTGCTGGTTTGCTCACCTGACCTTTAAGTTCTCCTGCACCATACATAAGGGGGAAAAGCACAAGTCACAACAAAAAATCCAGGAAACAGAAGCTTATAACTTCAGGCCATGCTGTATTTAGCAATTCCCTGGTGTGCTGCTGTTTTTAATTGCTGTTGTCAGAACATATGCAGGAGATATACCTGCTGTTTTATGAAAGAGTGCCCTTTATATGTGGTTGTTTGGAGCTTGACTGTCATCAGACCAGTTAACAGGAGTATGAGCTGTCAGGATCAAGCACAGCACCTAAACCCCGCCGTTTCCTACAGCACTGCTCTGCTGTACTGCCCATGGAAGTTGGCTGGGTGAGTTTCTGTGCACGCAACAGAGAGAGGTGCATTTTGGATGTGTGTATACATGTTGATACGTAACATAGTGCATCACAATATTCTGATTTGCAAGTGAGTGATGCAGAGTTTTTATGAGGCGAGATTAAAACTCTTCAGTTGATCTGTATTGATTTTATTTTTGCAGCACTGTCTGCCTGACCATACATCTTCCCATGTCGGAGACCAGACTGAAGCCAGGACCCAGCTTTTTGTGGGCCAAAGCCAAACACAGCTAAATTGTACACTCACCTGCTTTACCAAACAGCCACTGTGGCAGATGCAGTCTCCAGCGAATCCTCGCCCCACAGCCACCTCGCATGGCCCTCTGCACCGCCACGAGCACAGAGCATGGAGGGGCCACGCCGCAGGGGGAGACCGGCACAGTCTGCCCTGCTCAGACTAAGTTTAGCGCTTGTACAGGTGCACACACACATGCAACTGCCAAAACCACGCCGGGAAGCCAAAGGCAAGCGTTGCACAAGCATTGCCGCTGAGGGAGAGCAGCGGCACCTCCATGCTCAGCAGCCGCAGCTTCCGTGGTAGTGCCTTGGCCACGACACCAGCATCTCTCCCTTTCTTTGCACACCGGTAAAGAGATACTTGGAGCATCTCCTGTGTGACCTGGAGGTTCCCAGCCCTTCTTACTGACTCAGAAAACCAGCAGGTTGCATGAAAGCAGCAAACACACCCACACTGCCTTTTCAGCCTTTTTAGCACTTGCCAAGCATCATTTCAGCCTCAACATTATAGATGTTTAACAGGTCCATACCGAACGCCTTTGAACCTTGCAATCAATACAACTGAGCCACCGCACAGATTTTACCATTGATCCATGTTTCACTTCATTAAATGTTAGTTTCACAATGTTCAAAATGGGCTTGTTTAAAATTGTTTAACAACCTGTTGTTGCATCATTGGCTCTAAATGGCCACGCACGACTGACTGCAAGCAAACCTGCAAGTTATTTATTTCTTGCCCTAGAATAATATCAGTTTGGCAAATTCACTTTTAAAAGTTTGCAACACATTTAGCAGTATCCACTTTAAGCTCATGTATACTGATAATACTGCTTACCAATAACCCTTTGGGATTCAGACAAGGCAGCATAACATCCAGCTGTCCCCAGCACACACTCACCTGTAGGTACCGTAAAAGCTAGGCTATGAATGCAGATTAATTACATGCCTGGGAAGCTGCTGCCATGCCAGCTGTTTCCACTGCATGCCCAGTACTGAGGAAGGAAAAGTCAGTGCAAAAATGGGAACAGGATGGTACCAGGGCATGTCCTCAGCTTGTGCACTGCCCAGCCGAGGCAGAAAACAGTTGCAGGATTTCGGTGTGCACTGCAATTCACCATGGGCAATGCCAGCTTCGAGCCAGCAGCAGAGAGAGATGGCACACACAACAGAAGTCAAATGGTGGGCCCACCTTCTTCGAACATCACTGCCAAGCTGCCCACCCTCTATGCTCTGAGAAGGGGCTCTCTTTAAAATTCTTCAAACTTTACATATATATATATATATATATATTTTAAATCATATCAGCTCCCCTGGTGTAGGCAGGTGCAAGTGCTGCAGAACAAGCCATTAGTCCCTTAAAGACTGTACAGTCCTGAAATAGACTGAGTTACACAGATTTGCAGCAGTATGAATGCATACACTCAACAAATTAACGATCAACTCTGCTTCACGGCTTCTCTTTCGTGATCTGCTGAGTTAAGTGTGAAACACCAAATCTTGATCTATTCCTGCCACACCAGGATGGCAGGGAGCATCCATCAAGCCCTTAGCCCCCAGGCAATGTGTGGCACAGGCTAACCTATGAGGGCTGACAGCATACCATCGCTCTCTTACTGCTACTAACAAACAGCATTATTTATCTTCTGGACAAGTTTAATATTTTAGTGCAAATGGTTTTATGTACTAGTATTCCCTCATTTCTATGGCCTTGGGTCACTAGCCTCTGTATTTTCTCTTCTAGAGCCAACAGCTAGTAATGGAGAAAAATATTGTACATTCATTACAGAGGGTGAAAAAAAATGATCTACATTCATGTGATTCCTTCGCTCTCTGGTTAAAGGTTGGACTTGCCTCTTCATTCTTTTCTCATGTAATTTATTAAACTCTCTGCCACTACAAAATTTATAGCAAGTCTTGGAGTAGGTAGAAACGCATTTGTGAAAACAGCTGGTACATTGGACAAAACACCACATAAGAATCAGTGTTATTTTAAATTAAAATACATGAGCTTTTAAAGTGGATCAGCTGCTGACAAGCTTTGCCACCTACCCCTTGCAAGATGCACCCGGGCCACCTGCCTAGGCACGGGCCTCCTTGCTGCACCTCTGTTGGGCGCTGCTTTTGCAAATAAAATACACTCGTCAAGTGTTTTGGAAATTGTGACTCACTTTTGTTGCTGCTGAGAGGCAAGATGACAGTCCAGCAAACTGGAGCCTTGACAAAGCCTGGGTGTACTGCTCCTCTTGCTGCAGCACTGGGGCCTTCAGAGGAAGCACTCTGGTTCGAGAAGGGGGTGTCAGAGTACTAGACAAGGCCTACAGACAAGAAATAGTGGCACTCTTATTCACAAGGCTGTTAATTAGACATTGCAAAAACACAGAATACTGTCATTTTTGTAATTTGGTAATTTGTATTATATGAACTTCATTTTGATATTTGAACTATATTTTGGTATTTGCCCAATACCAAAATCTCCCAGTCATTATTCACTCCTCTGATCAACAAAAGAGCACTGCTAAATTTTGAGGGAAACCTTTTGGTTTTGGAGCTACAAGCTCCACGGCCGAGAGGAGGACACGCATGTCTATGTTCAAATTTGGAGGGCTGCACTGCACACTGTCATCAAACCACCTCCACAATTATAGCCTGGAGTTTCACATTCCCCACTGAAGCGGCATTAGCAAAGGCATTCAGAAAATTCTCATTTGCTTCTTATTTTTCTCCATCCCCCAGTTTTGCTTTCAGCAGAGAAGCCCTACCAACAGTAGTGGCTGGGAAGCGGTCCCTTTGACTTTACAGCTTAAGAATCACACAACGCAATGTTTTTGTTTTCACCATCAACAGGATAAATAGCATTTCTCTGACACATTGAAAACCCTACACAGATAATTCCAACAGGATAAAGGGAGTGCAGAGCCACTCCAGTCACAGGTCAGCATGATTTTGCAAGGCCCAGCAACCTCCGCCAATTTGTTTGGCACAGCCACAAAACCTTCCTCCTGCAAAGCCACTCACTTTGGTGTTGAGGCGGAAAAGGAGAAAGAGTGAAATAAGCTCTTCTCTGCAAAGTTTTATTCATCTGAACATCAATAAAAAACACAGATGGTCTTTTCTCTGAGTGAAGACCATTTAGCACCTGGAAAATTCAAGTTTGAAAGAGACCAGAAGGCGAAGGGGAGAAATATGTTTGTACTGGCACTTCGCTTTGCAAACTGAGCCGTACCCCTTTAATCAGCAGCAAATGTTCCCGTGCACTGCAGTAGCATGCACAAACCAAGCGTCTCTCTCAAATAGATGAAGGAATTTCTTCATGTAAATAAAGAAATGTTTTGCACTGACTTAAGAAAAAAAAAAAGTGCCTTTTAGAATTTATAAAATAGAGGGAAAAGGTGTTTATAATAAAGGTGTTAATAACGCTGTTTGAGACTTGCCTGTCTTTACTGAAATTACTTTGAAGAAATAGGGATGAAGTCTGGAGCAGTTCAGAGAGACCTTCCCCCAGGAGTGCAGTTCAAAAAGCAGTATTTTTGTGAGCCGTATTCCCAAGAGAAAGGCATCAGGGACTCCCACTTACCTGCCAGGGGTGCCATAGAAAATGAATTCACATCACAGACTAAGATGAACACTAAACCAAGAACAAATGAATTAAGCATGCGTCTCACTGCCAGGCTCTACAAACCCAGAGTAAAGCCCATACAGACTTACCTGTCTCCACCAACACCTTATAAAGCATCTTCACCGAGCAGCTTCACAGGGTTATCTATAATTGCATTCACACATCCCATCTGACAGATTCCCCCATAACAAAAAGTTGCGGTAAAGCATTCAGTGAACTACAGACTGGCATGAAATGAATATATGTTCTCACATGCAGAGGAAAACCTGGTCCAGGCTGGTGTCTTATTCATGTAAAGCTACCACTGTTACATTACCACTCCCTCATCGAGTTGTTCTGAGTTGAATAAATTAGTTACACAGGAGTGAACAGAAGTAGGAGATATCTGATCGATCCTGTAAATTCCCTAAAGCCCTTTAAAAACCTAACCTTCAGAATGAGGAAAACCTCCTTTTGAACTACTTTAAGCTGATTTTTAATTACGAAGTATAGAGCATTTCAGCCATGGGTTGTTTTTTTGTTGTTGTTGTTACAAGTTACATTTTTTATAACTCAACAAGAATTATGTAGTTTGTCAAGTACCATATCTGTATCCTTTTGATAAATACTTAATTGTCCTACCATGTTCTACTGTAGTTATATATGAGCGCAAGAGCACCTGCAAAATACAACTATTTTTGACCAAGACAGATTTCTACTGTTTATGGACCAAATTTTGCTAAGAGGTAGACAGGGAGAAAATCCGCTTACAGCAAAGGTATATCAATAATGCCATTAGTTCAGGAGCTTACCTAGCATGTTTATCTTTTATTGCAGTAGTTCTGTCACTTCATTTCAATACATATTACCATTTTTACCACAGTTACAGGTTTATAATCTCTGATTCCAAAGGCCTTAGGCCTTTAAGAGCAGCCACTAACAATGGGCAGTTACCAATACTCACAAATGATTAAATTTTAAACCTTTTTAAATACTAAATGTGACGATTTTCATGTAATTTACCAAAAACAATTGCAACAGATATACCAAACTAAGAAGAGAAAATGCATCATTTTCACATAATTTTCCAGTCATTTATGCCTACGAAATAAATCCCAGTTCTTGGGACTGTGTCTATAAAACAGCAATGAAAACGTGAAGGCAATCAGACCCTTTCTTTTAAGTGTACTTCCAGCCAGCTAAAACAGAACTACCTTTCCTGATGGTTTAAATGTTGTACAGATTGTTTTCAATTACCAAAGCAGATTTTTTTAAAAATGGTTTGGTGTGCAGTTATAGCTTAGTTAAGACTAAGATGGCACTGGCGGCGTATTTTTCCCACCCTTTATTTACCTGTAAAGAATGAAAACTTGTAGGACACATTTGAACAGAGAGCAACTCAGAGTGCTATTTTGGATCAGTTGTACCACTCTCTTTTAATACCATATCTTATTTATGTAATTTTAGCTCTTCTTGTTTAGGCTGCCAGAATACAGGGCATAACAATATGAGAAATAGAAATTACAAATGTGGCTAGCTAATAAACGGTTTGCTCAGAAATCTCTTGGGGAACATATTTAATTACTCCTAGGTAAAAACAATCAGTCTGCCTAACATTTCCTCCCCGTCCAAATGGATAGCACTGGAAAATTAGCATGTTTCCAACTCCTGCTCTGATTTATGCAGTTTGCTGTTTACAATGTTTCTATGTTGCCATAAAACTTAAATGCAGCAAATATGAGTTAGAATACTTTTTTTTTTTTATGCTATGCATTCAAGAAAGTTTTCCCTGATACACATGGTTGCTGCTGCATGCTCACAGTTACCTGTGGGCAGTAAGCAGGGCAACAAATGATTTATATGACTGCCAGTCTTCCCAAGGAAACACTTTTTCCCCCCTCTATGAGGGGCATGACATGACGAGAAATGACTAGAAATTGCAAACTTCAAACAATTTTTCCACCTTCAGATTACGCACCTGGGAACTTTACCACAGCTCATTTCACGGTGGGATGTAGTCATGCCTTTGCACGTGCTGTGTTACAGAGGTCTTGGCACATCCCAAATCCTAACGTCAGCCTGGAGAAACGTGCAGGAGCAGGACGCAAGAAGCTGGCCCTATCCACAAAATGGCTGCCGCCACTCCCTGCTGAGCACTGCAGGCCCAAGCCATGACCTCCAGCCTCTGCCAGGCCTGTGGTGGGGCAGGGGAGTCATTTGGCAAGCCTGGAAAACGCCCCCTTTGAGAATCCACTTATCCTGTGCTCTGGGGGAAAATTCTGAGAGGATTTTTGCTGTCTATCACCAGCAGCTGCGCTGATTGTGGGTGCCTGGGTGTTGGCCATGGAGCCCTGTGAGGAAAGGTCCCGTCCGGTTCCAGCGGCCCCCAGCACAGGGCACAGTCTGGCCCCTCAGCACCACCTCTGGCGCAGAGGGGTCAGGAACAGCAAAATGGTGCCCAGCAGCAAGGTGTGAGCGGAAAAAAATGAGAAACCCTCCTGCCAGCCCTAAGGAGAGAGGAGGAGGAGGAAAAGGGGGAGCATGAGGCACTGCAGCTTGAGGCAGGCACTGCCCTGCAGCCCCTCAGTGCTCTGCAAAGATGCAACAAGGAGACCCTGCACAGCATCACTGCTGAGCCATAACTTCCTCGCTTACACCCTTTTCTATTATTTCTGGAAAGCCTTCTAGGCTGGGTAATAACAGTGCACAAGCAAGCAGAGGCTATTTTAAGATATTTTCATTATCTCTCTCAGAGAAAACTGCTTTCTCATTTTATGCCATCTGGAAATTCACCTCACAGAGAAGAGCTGTGGGATGCTGGAGAGGACCCAGCCCTGCTCTCCTCCCAAATTCTGACATACAAAGCACAAAAGATAAAACAGCATGGCTGCATCAGAGCTAGCACGTCAGAGTACGTCCTGTGGTGACAGGCAATGCAATGCAGTTACCAGTGGTGCAGATGTCCTGAATTGGTTATCTAGTCCCAAAATCACAAAACTCCCACCCCACAGAGCTAACCCTGAGGAGCAAGAGTCCTTGGGTTCTCTTCACACCTCCCCAGGCCAGAAGCACAGAAACAAACCTCAGTCCCTTACTTAAAAGCACTGGAACAAAATAGGCAATGAAATTTTCAACTGGCACATAAGCATCACTAAAGGATGCTGAGCATCAATTATCTCATCAAGATCAAAGATAAAACCTTATCTGCACTAGTCTCAGCATCACTCAGTAGCAGACCAGATCTCTGTGAATGTTATCAAAAGTCATCTGCTCTCCATTGTTCCTTTTTCCTGTTAAGGAAGGAATATTAGCAGGGGAAAAAAAAAAAAAAAAAAAAAGGTCTATGTGACCATACACTCTATCTGAGAAAAGGAAGAGCTTCAAAGGGCCAAGGGAAGCTAGTCGGATAATCTGAAGTAGTTCAGACCTACGCCATCTTTGTTTTAACCTGAACATTTCTCCAAAATGGCTTCAGAGCAGAATGTTTATTGCACACTGCTGGCACTTACCTACTTTTACAACAATCTCAATTTTCCATTAGCACTTGCAGAAACATTTTGCTGGACACAGCAAAGTTATTACTTAACTTAAGCACATACGGATTATGGAAGTTATATATGAATATTCCTGCAGTTTCCATTCAATCAAGGTACCGACACAGTTTTTGTCACCACGGTACTTAAACACTTCTAGTACTCTTATAAAGTAGGGTTGAGAGAGGTGATCCTTCCCCTCAGCACCAGTGAGCTGTTGGGAGCACAGGTCCCAGTTTTGGCCTCCCTAGCAGAAGATGAACTTGGACATACTGGAGCAAGTCCATTGGAGGCCACCAGGATGAACAGGGGCTGGAGTACATGGTGCGTGCCTCTCCACAGTGCTGCGCAGTGAAATGGTAAGAGGCAGACTTAAGGGAAACTTTTTCATGGTGAGGAAGATCAAACTGGATCGAACACACTGTGTCCCTGCTGTCAGTAATGAGTGAGCAACGTGTGGGGATGAACCCTAAACAACTGGTAGGGCCTACTCTAAGAGTCTGGTCCCCAGTGCTCCCCGCTGGCACTCAGCTGCTAGCACGTGCCACAGCCAAAAGCAACAGCTTCCCCTGCAGATTATTACAAGCCACTCCTATCCTGTTTACTTGTTATGAATCGTTTCAGCATGTTTTCCACAGCCTGATTAAACTGTGGTAACAGCTCATCTGTTCACAAGCGACCTGTCTAGGTCCTCAGGTGCCTGACCCCCTTCCTCCGCCGTCACGCTCAGCCAGGCTCTGATGTGTAATCACTGGGCAGACCTGCTCCACAGACAGCTTAATTACAGCCACATGCTATTGGGGTCAACACAGAATTTAGAGATTGAACGGCAGGTAACATATGGCATAATTTATGATTACAGAAATATAATGGTGCCTTTCTGTCTTTGTCCCTGTCTGCCCAGTAATTTGCATGACTGGAAACCACGTGTAGTGCATCAAGAACAGCGCTTTCCAAGTGGGTGAAGGATGGCAGCAGCCCTGCTTAGCCACATCAAGCTGTTGGCCTGGGGATAAGCTGGCAATGCTCTCCCCATGGGATGCAGCAAGGGTATGCCCCAGCTATGGTGTGGACTGGCCCTCCTAGACGGTCTATAGCACTCTGAAATACCAAGTGGATATTATCCTGTATGTAAACTAATAGTAATGTGCTAATTATGCAGCTTTGCTCTTCTAATGAAGCTGTCTCTGACTATACAGACTTAAACACCTATTTCATTTTTTCTCCCAATGTTATTGATGGGATCTGTGGAGACAAAGACTAATTATTCATCATTTTATGCTTTTCTCCCTCTTGTACAATTATTAGCATGACAAGGTGAACATTTAAAAAATTTCTAGCTATAAGTCATCTCTGGGAAATAAAATCTCTTCTTCTTTTAACATGTTAACATAATTTATTTACTGTGATCAAATGAAAAAGCTTTAGAGTCCTTTTAGCTACAGGTTACTCATCTGGACATGAGGTGCTCTACGTGTCTGTGGGGAGGAGACCATTTAAAAGTAGCATGCTTTACTTTGAAATCACTCATTCAGATGCTACCAAATGCCAAGATGCAAATAAGTAATCTGACCACAGACTATTTGATTTTGATTACTTTTGATTATGCTTTGGGTTCTCTTTTTACAGTTCTGGTATTAAAATCCTGATCAGGAAAGCCAAGAAACTGTGCTGAGAGAGCCTTACCAAGAGAAATGCAATGCCTTTGGGGCTCTATAGCAGAGAACAGACTTTGCTCAGAAGAGAGCAAGGTCCCATCTGCAACACCACCTAACTGCACTACACACCAGACCACAAGCTCACCTAAGTCCCATTTGTTTCACTGATCTTCAATAAAGCCTGGCACATGCACACCTGCATGCAGACACAGCAAAAGAAATGGCTACATACGTACACTACAAACTGATTCTGAAAAGTAGGAAACTAATAATTTGTACAGTTCTTTTACTATACTGTTCAAAACTTCAGTAGCAGAATTTAATTCATGCATCATAATTTAGAAGTTCATCATCACACCCCCTTTTCTATGGTGGCACCCAACCTGAGCATCAGCAACTCCAGAACTGCTGCCCAAGTGTGGAAATCGGTAAACCAAATCTGAGAACAACTCACTTCTTTTAGTCAGTATCTCAACTTCTTCCCTGCCACCAGTTTTATTAGGCCATGGCTACGTACGCTAATCCTCTGCTAAGCTGTTCTGAGAACACATTACTTGCATGCTGCAGGAGAAAAGCACAAGAGGAAAATAAAACCTCAAGTCAACTTTGGTAGGCTACCAGCAGCACAAAGTACAAGTGTCCAAGTGACATATCTAACTAAGCCCTGAAATAGCCAGTGCAAAACTCCAGAATCTTTAGTGAGAATCCAAAAGGATGATGCAAAATGGCTATAGCAGGCTTAAAAATTAGAAAACAGAAAAACCAACATGAGGGAGTATAAAAGTAACATCAGAAAGAAAAGAATACATTGCTTTAACATCAGTGTAAGGTGAGAACATACAAGAATAAAATTTGGCTTTAAAATGAGTTTCATAATCTGCTGTGATTGAAGTAAAGACCTTATTCAAGACAGCATTCATCTTGCACATCTTGGGGGGTTCCAGCCTGAAGCAAGGGGTTAATTCTCCAATTATTTCACAGGATTAGAACTACTATTTTTTTTCCCCAGGAAAAGTAGTGTTATTGTGAAGCCCATCCAGACATGCTATTTCATAATTAATCTTAAATAAAAAGTGAATTCTCTCCTTTGTCTAAATAGTTTGCTTTGGCTCAGCTAGGAGCAGCAATTAGCAAGACAGCCTCTCTGAACGTATTTGATCTGCTACAGAGCTTCCTGCTGCGTACCAGAAGAACAAAACTGATTTCACACAATCCATGGGGTTTATGTTGGCTGCATGTGCTATAATTAAAATGATCTTTTTTTTTTTTTCCTTTTCCTGAGGGCTTTGTTTATATGCTTGTGGTTTTTTGTGGGGAGGCATGCACGTACCCAATTTAGCAGTTTTGTTGATTTACACTTCTGCTCTTTACTGGTTCCCTTTGTAGTGCTCACTGTTTGTAGTTTGGTGCAGAAATTGGGACCCGTTATCATTTGTGTTATAGGTCCATTTTATTAGCAGGAATAGAGGAACAGTTCCCATGGAAACGTTTCCATGCTTCATGGTGTGCTTTTCCTGGGATTTTCAAGGTTGTGGAGGGTGGGCTCTGGGGGTGCTCTGGTGCCTTTTAAATGGGCACATGCAGGAGTCTGTGAACATTTCCCCTTCAGTAGGGGGAGAAAAATAGCATATTTTTAGATTATTTCCTGTCTTATGAAGTCTAATGCCTGTGAAAACAGAGCAGCTTGACAGCCCCGTAACACAGAGAGATGTTCAAGCCAATTGCCACCACCCTGCCAACAAACCCGATGCCTATTCTGAAAGGCCACCTCAAAACCCCAGAGAGTGTTTTCCTCCCACTCTCTGACTTGTACACTGAAGCCATGGGCGATGTTAGGGTTTGATAGCACTCAGCGTACTCACCCAAGCCAAGACGTACTTGCGTCATGAAGGATTTTCAAAGCTTCTTGAGAAAAAGGATGCCATCACCCCCCTCTAGCTGAGGCATTTGAACACAGAGAACCCAACACTACTGCTCATGGCAAACTCTACCCTGAGCATTTATCAAGAGCAATGCTAAAAAAACAAACAAACAAACAAAAAATACCACCACACAAGTGAAAACACCTTCTTTCTCACACAGCCTCTCTCTTGGGCCTCTACTGTCGGCATACGCATGGGGTGAGTTGCCCAGCAGATGGGTTACACCTCTGGGGGAATAAGCACAGCAAGAGATGCACCTACAGCCCACATCCTGGCAGGGCAGCTCCCTGTACACCTTCTCTTTTTCCTCTTTCTTTCCAGAGTCTGGGGATGGGTTCCCAATATTATTTTTTCCTTTATTTTTTCATCTGAAGACTTATAAGCAAATTATTAAAAAAATAAAAAATTACTTCACACTATTCATAGTAGTTGGGAAAAACACCAAGCAAACTTCAGAAAACAAACCTCACAGTCAAGGCCACTGCATTGAAGAGAGAATTATGACAAATTCTTTTTCAAGTGAAGAGTAATTATCACGTCCTAACAAACATATTCAATAATTCATTATTATTATTTTGACACTTCTCTGTGAACCTGCTGTTTAGGAAGCAGTTTGAGATGATAGCAAGCCTTGGGGCCCTTCCCCATCAGCTGGTGGAACAAGAATTACTAATGTTTGCACAAGGCGAGAGCTACCCGGAGCCTGGCCCTGGTTTGTCCAGAGAAGACCTCACCAAACCTCAGGGTATGTTCACACCCCCACCTCATAACCTCCTGTTTTCAAACAGGAAAAAAAACAACAAACCAACCAACCAAAAACACCAAAAAAATCCACATCCACAGAATAAAACACGAAAGTATTGCAGAAAGTATGCACAGTGTGGAAAGGAAGAGCAAAGGTCATGTTAAATAGGGTCTATAATTCTTTGGTCAACACATTTATATGAGAGGTGGGAAATACAACCTCAGCTCCTGTGCCTGGGGAGAAATGCCTGAAGTAATGTTGTAAGTATGATCACGGTAAGTGGTGAAATATCTGAAAAGTACAAGCTTCTCATCATGTCCTGGAAATACAAGAAGGGAAACAGAAAAGGCAGAAAGGCAGACCCTCCAGTCTGATTTCAGAGGAGACAGCCACAGGAACTAATTAAGTATCTGAAGACACTACAATTTTATTTTTCATCATCCCCCATGAATATTTCCCAGTTTTCTAATGACTCCCATGGAAGTGTTTGAGCTTTCTCAACTAAAAGATTCAAGTAAGGTTTGTGTGCCTGGTCCATGTTCTTGAGAGAACATTTTTAGAACATGATAAAAATATTTTTTTGTTTCTGTAAGACTATTTAAAACTTGATTTTCATTCACATTGCCACTTGTGCATTGTCTGACCCTACACCAAAGCTAACAGGAGTGCTCAGGATTGTTCCACGTAGTCTCATGCTCCTTCATCAATTACTAAGCCTTCTCTCTGATCATTTTGTGAAGTGGCCCCACTATTTGCCTTTTCACAACAACTGAAGTTTCTCTTCCATGTTTTGAAAATCGCAGCCACACCATGCTATTCCTGGGTTAAAAAAAAATCACGATGAGTCTGGAATCACCAAGGAAGAGGGGACAAAGGAATTAAAATAAAAGTCGTTAATAGCAAAAAGATCATTTGTTCTTTCCTCCTTTTACAGCCTATTGTATTGTTCAGATAGCATTTCCCAGAGCTGGCAACCCACACCTTGCAATTCACTTCTGGGCCATACTGCATGTGCTAGGAAGTACCATAATCATGAGGCAGCCCAGTAAACACCTGTTTGCTGGTTGATTAAACAATGAAGTGCCTCTATTTATTAAATCCGGGCAGGGCTGCTATCAAGTCAGCTGTTCTTACCTTCAGGTGTCTGGATGACCAGAAGTCACAGCCTGGGGATGTTCATGGCTAGGATCCCAGGGCACATGGTTCACCTGAGCCTGGAAAACATGAATTTGGAAACAGTAAGAGGTCTTGGCATTATATATCTGGCAGCTCTGTTTGCTAGTCTGTTCTGCAGGATTTCAAAATAAAGGACAGTCTTGAAAAGATGTTTTTCCCCATTATCTCTATCTTTTTCTACATCAAACTGGTGAGATTAGTATAAAGAATTCACAGTCTCCTGGGACTTATTTCAGAGATGGATAAAGAATTAAATGAACTAGTGCCCTGGCAAGAGCACTGTTTGGTGAGGAGGTACCCAATAGCGACACACGAAGTAGGACGTTACAGGATACACGAAAAGCCCAGGGGCATTTGGTGTTTGAGATGTTCGCAGCGTGCGGCCAGGTGCCGTCTCCATGCCGCAAAGCCTGTTTGGGCTGGCTCCCAGCCTATGCTCAAAATATTAAAAAGGGCACGTTGGCTTGGAGCTGTGTTCATAAACACGTCCATCAGCTGCAACCTTTGGGGAACAGGCTCTACTGAAACCATTCACTTGCTGAAAAACAAACTGCCATTCTTTACTTTCTAAGCCTTATGCAAAACAGCTTTCCTCCACCACAGCAAGTAAAATCCACTCACTATATCTGCTGTGCGAGTGCTATTTAAAAGCCACTCACATAGTGAATTTTATAGCTCATTCATGCTCAGCTCAAGAACTGAGAACAGCCCTGTAACAACATGTGCAAATTTTCTACTGATACAGAGTTATGCTAAAAACAACTGAACTAGGAATCCATGAGGTTGGGCGTGCTTACATTTTACTTTAAAACACCTAACTGTGTGGGCAGCAAGCAAGACAAACAAGACAAAGGTCTGTAACTACTACAGCAATCTTTACTCTTTAGTGCAGAAAAATATCAGCAGGCTACAGGACCCCCAACAGCACTGACCCTCTTCTCTATGCACTGCCCACAATTTCCTCTTAGTAAGCTGTATTTTTAGCAGACCTCACAGGATTTAGTAGCTGCAAGATATTGATTGCACTAGATGCTTTTTTCCAGGAGAGCTGGTGTGAGTTCTCTGCTCTCTGCACACACAGTAACAGGAAGGCCACCTGCTGCACTCTCCCCGACACCTGCAGCCCATGGGGGACAAGGGGGCCTGGTCCCCAGGTCAGAGTTGCAGCGGGCACACAGTGGGACACAACCAGCCTCCCACAGCACCACCAACATGCCTACACCACTTACCTGAGGAAAATGGCTCCAGGAGCTCCACGTTCCCCTGTCCTTGCCCGAAGCAGCACTGCACAAGAAGGGGGTTGGAATGGCCCCACACAGGTGCCCTGGGGCTGCCCTTGCAGCACAGCTGGGGACTCAACAAGTCCCACCTGGGAGCTGCCCCGGCAGCCCCACTGTCTGTACATCAACGCATTCAGCAGCTACTTCATTTAGCATAAAAGATACGAGCGTGTCCACTTATCTCAGATTTTTGAAGAGACCTGGAGAGAAGGTGAACAAAAATCCACCACATGCAGGTAGTTTCTCAACTTAGCAAGAAATATTTCAAACAGCTCTTTCAAAGCTACACACGAGACAAGCACCTCCCGGCTTCGGTCATTAAAAGAGAGCAAACGATGGTGAGATTCTATAATTTATTACCATTGCTAAGATGAACACAGATACTTGATACCCAGTCGTATGCGGAACTGTAAAAAAATAGTTTTAATACAGTATCAAAATTTACACAAGAGTAGTGTCAAAAGACCAGTGTCCCTCAAATTAGCCCCTGCACATACGTACTGCAGGCACAAGTACATGTTTTATATTTTTTCATACATATATATATAGATATATAGGAATACAACAATTTAAGTTTAACTATGCAAACAATATGTATGGGAGAAAACAACGTATAAAGGTAACAGACAACTGCTTGGGCTGGGTTATACATATAAGAAATTATGCAAGAGTGCAATGTCTCAAAAACGGAAGGCTGGATTCTGCATTTCCAACTCAAGGAGACGAAGCAACCAGGAGTTTTGCCCGAGAAAGCAATGCTGGATCAGAGGCCTCACATCAAATGGTACCAAGTAAAAATAACAATAGAAACCAATATAACTACTGCTGCAAATTAACACACTTCTTCTGAAGACAGCAGATTTTACATCATACTCCTACACAACAAAAGATTGTACAGCAACCAAGCTACATTCCACTGCAAATAGCTCACGAACACAGCATGTTGCAAGCTCAGAGAAAAAGGATTCTGACTTGGGCTCAAATCTTAGTAACCAAGAACAAACAAGAAAACCAGGAATTGTTGCATTCCTATTTTTCTTTTAAACTTTTATTAATTATTTTGATGCTCAGCTATGGTAAAAAGTTAAGCAACAGCAGTCACAAGCCTGTTGCACATTCATACATCAAACTATCGTTGCTTTTAGATATACACAAAATACCTATCATTGCAGTTCAATACACACAACTAATATCATACACAGAGGTAAAAAATAAACTAAGCACACCTAGGGCGCCTTCTGGTCAAATCTCAGGCAATCCGAACAAGAGCTTTCTGCCTCATAATAATGAAAGACATGCTCCGAGTATAATAAAACCTTTTGCTTTCAAAGAATGCTACAGTAGCAAGAAAAGCTTTATTATAATGCAGTGCAATCTTTTAGATTTTTATAGAGTCTTGTTAAATAAACCAGCGTGTTTGTAAATTAAACAGTAGAAATTAGCATCCTAGCAATTGGAGAACACTTTCTGAAAAAAACTCCGATGGAAATTCTGATCTGAGACCTATAATAGTGATACCTAAGTATTCTGTTTGTTAAAGGGCTGTGAACATCAGACATCACATTTTGTATCAAAGTAAATTGAAAAGAAAGCTATCTTCACTTTCATTTAGAAAGAAATTGTGTTTCACTACAAGTACTGTAGTTATGCTACACTACTGGCTGGTTAGGAGACAGTATGGTCTTTTAGCACCTCCAAAGGCAGGTAGTCTACCAAAGGAAAAAAAAAAAAAAAAAAGAACCAGCTGTAAATCGTCTAAGCCTAAGCACCATTAGCTGATACTTTAGATACTTTACAGACTGAAGTGTGAGTTGCTGAGAAGTGACTTTGTCAAAACTGCGGGGACCAAAGGCACAGTTTATCAATGTCTCTCCAGTCTGGTGGAAAACTTCTGTTAAATCTAGTGGAAAATTTGTTCAGACTTACCAGAGTTTCACTGTAACTAACCAAAATAATAACTTATTTAACTCCTGCAGAATCCCAATTATCGTTTAGTTAGGAATGGAAATACCTCAGTGCTTCTAAATGTGGCGCGTTGCAATGACGAGGCAGCAGTTCACTAGCCAGTACACTGAAACAGCAGTACCGGGGGACACTGCAAACCTAGCTCCTCCAAAGACCTCTGTGCAGCATCTCCACTAGCTCCCAGCGAAGTCTCGTGCAGTGCATGGAGCCACCCCGTCGCCAGCTGGGACAGCGCTGGGGACACAGTCAGGTCTTTGTCTCTTGCCAGCAGATCAAACTCTTTCTCTTCAGAGTGAGGATGTGCTTGGGGCCTGTTACATAGGTCCTTTATACTGATTTCCTGACAAATGTTGTCTAATTCCAGGGCACGACCCTGCAGCATCTCCAAGTTTCCTCCACACAACCTAAAGGAAGGGACAGAAAGAGAGCCTGTTACCACCAGGTAAGGCACACAGCGTTGATCCAGATATGCATGCGGAGGTGCCCCACGCTCGTTGCGCACACCATGCAGCACAGGTAGGGACAGAGGGGAGGGACACAGACCAGGAAAAGTGTTTCTCGAGAGATACGACATTCTTTCTGAACACGGAAAGCACATGCCTCTAAAAATGGTTAGAAATGGAGACGAATGAAGTAGCACGTGCATCACCAATGTATTTTATGCTTCAGACACAAGACTGAGGGCATTTACAGGCCTCAACTGAAACTTGGTTCCACATTTCCCAAGCCACAACTCTTGTAGAACACAATTCAGAAGCACAAAACTCAGTCCAGAGGAGTCTAAACATTTCTAGTTCAATAAGCACAGAGAAGTTCTGCTCATTACAAAGGATTTACTTGTTCTCTTAAAATCAAGCAAGGCTTTAAAAGTGTCTGTTTTCACTTGTTCTTCCTCGAGCTCAGAGGAATTGTGCATGTGGTCACTGTCCCCTACATGCTTGTGTGTTTTGTTGAATGAGAATGAGATCTCCCACTTGGTAAAAGTTATGCACCTTTTTCTTAGCGGGGACTAAGAAAGATTAGTTAGAAAGATTTCCTTCCTCTTACATCTGCTCCCATTCATGACTGCGTAACACCCACTTTACAATTATGGAATTAAAAACGCAGAGAAATCGTATCAAAAAGCAATTCTGGAACGTGTTTTATAATGACTTAAAAAGAGATGTACCAGTTAGAAGCAGGAGGATGAGCAGCTCGTGTTGTATCAGCAGGCACCTCCTCCAGGGCCACCAGGAGCAGAGAGGTGACCACCACCATACTGCGCAGTGCGATTTAACATTCTCTCTGTTTAATAATCATCATCAACTAGCAACCAACTAAAGTAGAACTACTACTAAACCACTCAGTCTCTGGAGCAACACTACAACATCTTGAGAAAAGCAAAAACTGATTTCCATTGTCATTATTAATTATGTGTATTTTAACAGTGCCTAAAGCCAAGGAGTGAAACACAATCTGTGTTCCCTGGCACTGAACAAACACAAAGCAGCTGGATCCTGGGAAGCTGACACCCTGAAAAGACACAAGCCCCAGTTCCTAGAGCTGACAAGCGAAGGCAGAACCACCCCAAGGTCCTACTGTTATTCTGTGCAAGAGATGGGAAAGTAACCCCTTTGTGGCTGGATTTGATGAGACAGAAGTTTCTTTCTGACATTTGGTCACCGACATTCCTGGCTTCTAACCAAAAGGTAAGGCCACTTGAATGCCTTTGTGAGAAGGCACGTTGTGCAGATACGCCTTTCAACAATTTTCCTGGTCAGTAAACATTAGCCAATATTTACCAAGCAGCTCATGCTGACACAAAAATAAACTAAAAGGTGACACTTCTCAAAGTTCTTTATTTCCAGCTGAACAAGTGACCCCTGACTGCTAGGAAGGGACAAAGGCATACAAGACAGCCCTGAAAAACTGGTATCTTAAGCAGAACTGACAAGGTGGGGTCAAAGGAAACATTCATGCCATTTTTATGAGTAGGAAACAGAAATCGTTATCAACAACCACTTGTGCTCTGTGCAAGAGACCTGGGTCTCGAAGGCATCACAGTAATTTTATTTGCCTCCTTTTCAGAAACACAGGGTGATATAAGCTAAATTTCTGCAGATTTATCATCAAACTCTCCTTCTGTGCTAGCAAATGTACAGTTCTTTGCATAGGCATGATAGCTGGACATATTGCTGCCACCTGCACACACGTTTGTTTGGCCTCTGCGTTGCACATGCATTTTGGATTTGCACATAAGCTTGCTTTCTTCTCAGCTCACTAGTTCAACACTGACTTGTCACATGCAGCACTAATGAAATTACTTTGTGCTTGCAAGCACTCAAGAGAAAATGTAATGCCTGAGCATTCCTGAATGTGTTTTAAATACTTATGACAGAATATAAAGTTCAGTACCAAAGACTTCACTCAATATTTTAGCAGAAGCCTTTCCTGAATAAAGGACAGCTATGACATTCTCCATAGCGTCATGGTGATTCATTTCTGGCTTCCTTCCAACACACCAAAGTGAAAGGATGGAGAAATCTCCCTGGAAGGCAGGTGGAAACCTGCACCCTAACTGCAGACAGGAGCAGCTACGTTACCTGCGGGCAGTGGCAGCATTTGAGGGCCGCAGTACTTCATGTGCCGCATTAAATACTTGTGCAGATCTCTGGGCTCCCTGACTCCTCTGCCCAGCTACTGCACAAGCCCCACACAGCATATCCCATCTTCCCTTCGGCTCCCGGTCCCAGTGAGCCTTCTGCAGCCCTATGAACAAAACTTACCAGTCGCCTGAGGAAAATCACGAAGAACTCCTCTCCATACTTAATCCTGGCGTTCCTGTGCTGTGAAAGTACCTCCACACTCACTAACACATGATAAACTACCTCTAAGCCTGCTGCTATATACTGCTACGTTCTCCTAAGACACTACAAGTGTATAAATACAAAGCAAAAACATTCTCAAATAAGCCGTGATGAGGCGGTGGAAGTACCATATGCACACCCTGAGGAGAAAATTCCCACAGCCATTATCTTGATAAAACGTTCATAAAGAACCATACAACATGAGTTATGCATCCAAATTGCATTTGGTACCCATCAAGACTATGCACCAAAATTATGGAGCCCCAAATCAAACTTGTCATCATTCCACTGTTTTCACAGGCAAAGCGATGCTGTGGCAAATGTTTCATGCAAACAAAAACCCGCAGCACATGAAGCTGGAGCAAAACAGTGAGCTACAAACTGGAAGAAACTGTAATGAGAATGCAAAAGAGAAAAACATTATAATTAGTTCATCACAAATCCACTGTTCTTTTAACAGAGACTAGATGAATATAAGAAAAAGTAAAACCAGGGAGGAAATAACCAACTATTTTAAAAGTCTAATAATATACCCATAGTCAAATCGGACATAGATTGACAAGTTGGAAGAAAAGGCAGTGTTTCAATGCCAGCGGCAGAGCCTTGGATGGCTGGGGAACAAAGGGACAAGGCAGAAGGACAAGTATATATTTGGGATTTACAAAAATGAATTGATAATGTCAAGTTTAGCATACTAGCATTTTAGAAGTGGCTTTACTTATATCCTGAGTACTTTTATAGACTATTAAATATGTATTAGTTAGAAAATGCTTTTTACCCATAAATTGCAAAGAAATAGCATAGGCAACAGATATGTGCCTTTAAACGCATGGGGAAACTGAGGCTGCCAGACTTCATATTTGTCAAATTTCATTCTTCTGAAGGATAAATTCACGTCAGCTGACTCATACAGTAATTTATCCCTAATACATTACCACACATAGAATTTTCTAATCAATACAGACCAACGTGTTAAAATCATTGTGTTCCTATTAAAACAGTAATTGCGTTACTAGAACAGTAATTGACTTGATTTCCATATGAAAACTTCAAGGGCTTGCTGTCAGCATTTGAATTAAATTACTTTGTATCTTCAGGTATTTCCGGGCTCAATATAGAATACAAAATTAGACACCTTAAACTTACAACGCACACTTCTCCAGCCACATTTTTCTGTCTCATGGAGGTAGTGAGAAGTGTCTTTACCAGCCTGCTGATTTATGTTTTCCTGAGCTTCCGAGACAAGGGTATGTTTTAAAAAAGAAAAAAGACATTGTACCAATTTGTTTCTCAGCCACAAATAAGAGCAGTAGTATATTTAAGCTTTCACAGGTCCTTCCTGAGTACGGACATGCACATTTAACTGTCCAATTGCATTTAAAGATAATTAGACTGATTACAGTACTCTGCATTTCAGGGCAGGAGAGATCATTAGATCTTCTTGCCTGACCTCCTGGACATCACAGAACACTCACTTTTCTGCAGCAACTCCTACACTTAGCCTCAGACCTTGCCTCTGATTAAACCACACCTCCCTTTAATTTGTAGATGGCACAGTGGAGCTTGCAGTAGGCTACACTGAACGCAGGACAGGAAAACCTGATGCAAGGTTTGCAGCTAAGCCTTTGCCCTTGGTTATTCCGGCGGTCAGATAGGACGTCTGGCATCACTCCATAAACACAGACCCTGGTCCGCAAAGAACACAGAATACAACACGCACATCCCCACACACAAGCGTGCACTTTGGTCGTGCACAACTCGTAAAGAGAGAGAAACATACCCTGCCATACCAAACAGCTGCTTATCCATCCCTGGCGGTATCACTGGCACACAGGGAACAATCCCACAGCCACCGGCAGGGTGGGAAGGTCGCCAAGTCGCAGACCTGGTGCAAGACTCAGGGCAATTTCTTCTTTCAAGCACTCTGTGATGGATCAGGTCACAGAAGAGCCTCTACCAGCCTGGCTGTTCAGTTCTTTGCGCTCTTTCACCCTTGCTTCCAGCAATGAGAGATTTACATGCAAGTTTTTTTTCTTTTAAGATTTTACCTTTCTTGCTGCGCGTAAGGAGACTGCACTAACACTGAAGTTTTGTAACAAAGACCATCTTCCTCCTCCCGCCCCCCCCCCTTTTTTTTTTTCCCAAGAATCTAACCAGCGACATTTGTAAAGAAAACTCAGCTCCTGATTTGGGCTTGTTCTTCCCCATGCATCTCATTCAGTTACTTGAAGCAAGTGGCAGCTCTGCATTCCCCAGAAAGGCAGGATCCAGCCCCCGTGCCTCACTGGGAAACAGCGGGATCTCCTTGCTGGCTGAGGACAGGCAGGTCGGGCAGTCTGTTTAGCTGACAGCTCACTTTCCATTTCAAATATAACAGTAGTATCATTTATATCTATTTCTGCCTGCTGAAATACCTCCTAGCAAACTAAAAGCTGAGATTTCACATCATATTGAACTAAATTCCATGTACTTCTTATCAATCCATTTCAGCAAGCAAGGTATCAGCCATTGTTCAAATATTTCACTTCCACTAACCAGCTATTACAGGCTGTCAAGAGCATGTTGTTAAATGTTCCCTTCAGCAAAGTGCCTTTGCCAATGGGAATTTTAAGAGAACTACAAAAGGCTTTTCCCAACAGATATATGTGCTCTCTTGGCAAAATTACTTGGCATGGCTTTTTTTTTCTAGGCAACAGCAGGTGAAATACATGGGAGGTGCAGGCAGGACGCTGAGCACTGCTCAGCAGCAGGGAGCTGGGTCGCACCTCTCCTGGCTGGGGCAAGGCCAGCGCTGCTCCCCCTGCTCAGATGCTGGATTAACAGAGGTGAGGAGGCTGCAGTGAAGCCCTGCACCCTGGTTTTATGTTAGAGGAAAGGATCTGATTGCTGTAATTTGTGCACAGGGCACCTACATAAACCTATTTCCACAGGCTTCATGGAAAAGGCAATATCACCCACCTACCCGAAGATAATCACCATCCACACCAGTGGATGTCCAGGTGAGTCAGCAGTACTACTGAGCTCTTCTGTGCATCTCCAAGAAGCTCCAAAAAAAGAGCGAATTTCTACAGATGCCCCTTCCAGTTCTTCCCTGATGGAGTGCAAACCTCTGTTCTCCTAGTAAGCAGCATGTCCCTACGATGTCTGTGCAAGTGGGAAATAACACCCACTTAACCAAATGAATATTAAAGTTTAGCAAATGATGATTACACAGGTGAGAAGACTTGTGAGAAGCACCAGAAAACAATCATGTCAGAGCCCTGCTCAGGCTGCCAGGGGTTTGGATCCCTCCCCAGAGGAGCCTGGGCACAGCTGATGCACATGCACTGGGCTGTGAACTCAGCCTGGTAGTGATTGCCATCACCTGCTAAACCACTGCATCTCAGAACAGCTTTTTTAGTGTCATTAATTGCAGCAGTCACGTTTCACATAGGTAAGAACTTGTGAATTTGCCCCTCTGAGTGTCTGCATTAATTGCTGTTTAACAAAACAACATAGGTCTGGGCAATCCAGCCCTGACTTCAGAGTAATCCCAGCTGCTCTCACAGAAATTTCAACAGAGACCTCAGGATCACAATGCATGGTCTTCAGCCCAAAGCTCTGCTATTGTTATGAATATACCATGCATGCTGGCTTCATCTCTGCATTAAAGGTTTTCTCTGTATGGGTTACAGCAATCCATAGTACTTCACTGGAGAACAAATACGCATCCTAGACGAAGTAAAAGACTTGCTTATTCAGAAAAACACCACTTTCATCTTCAAACAAAGTCAGTGCACGTAATTCGGAGAGAAGCTACTGCTGGCATCGCCCCCGTGGTGACGGCCTGCCCCCTGCCCCGAGGAACACACAGCCCACAGATGCAATGAGTGACAAACAGAAAAAACAATCCCACTTATGACAGCAACATCCCAGTGGTGTCCACAGGAATGTTGCCAGGACAGTACGACACAAGTTGAGTAACAGACACGACGTTTTGCATGGACTGTACCGGAGAGGCGTTACCTTCAGAGCATTTACCACTGATTCAGACTGCTGAGAGGCTGAGCCATGTCCACTGATGCTAGCTGGCTCGTTTGCTGAGCAGTAACTCCCCTCCGCCCCTCCTGGCATCTTAATGGGATCCTTCGCAAAAGATTAAAGACTATTTAATAAAGAAAAGGGTTGGTAACTAATTAAAACATGTCTTTTTTTTTTTTTTTATAATGCTGAGAAGCACTGAAGGCATGTTTTACTCCCAAGTCACCCTCTTTCTGTGCCACAGTAACCAACATCCACGAGAGGCAGCTCAAGCACTACTGTTGAGCATCTCTCAAACACTCTGGCCCTCAAGGGCATCTATCTGGAAAATTAGGGCATAGCAATAAAATTTTGGTATGCTTCCTCACAGAAGTACTGTGAGGTTCAGAGAGATGATTTTGACTCCAGAGAAAGGTTTTTGAGAATGTTTAACTTCATCCCAATAATTTTGGAGGTCGTTATTTCAACGAAAGTCACAGAACCTTTTTAAACAGTGCTGCAGAGTTTGCAATACGAGCACAGCTGCAGCTGAGCAGGGAAGGAGCCGGGAGCAGGCAACACTCCTTCCCCAGCTCTGGCTGCCCTGGGCAGTGTTCCCCCCTCACCTGGGCTGGAGTTTTGTACCAAGCTCCGACAACCCGAAAGGCTTTTTCTTCCCAGTGACCACTTGGGAGGGTTCTGCAGGACACTGCCACATAAACACAAGGTGCCTAAACCCTTGCAGCTCAGTCACCTCATGCTTCACAGGATGTAAGGCATTTCCTGGAGTGACTGCAGTGCCAGGGTAACCCGAGCGAGCTGCCTGCTCCGGTGGATGCTAAAAACAGCCTGACTGAGCTCCGACAGCACTGTGAGACCTGAACCCACACAGATGCTTCCAAGGTGCTTGCAGCCTGACCTGCTCTTCTGAGGGCATCCTTCACTGTCACTCTCCATGCAGAATTGTGTTTATAAAATGAGAAAGGTAAAGGATAAGAAAACAAACATTTCAAAGCGAGAGAGGAAACTTTCCTTTCTTATGGAATCAAACACCGCAGGAAACATTAAAAAATAATGTAGCAGTAATTCCTGCAGGAACATGTGAGAAATGCATTTCTGAAAGAAACTAATGACAGTGGAAAGAGCCTCTAATCAGAATCAGTGACCCCATGCGCACTCACTTGCCCTGCTGAGCAGCGCACAGCACGTCACACTCTTTTTGGGGGTGTCTAGAATCTAAACAATAGGAAGGATGAAGGCGGATGGGGGAGAAAAAGGGAACAGAGATGGCATGAGGCTGAATTTCACAGATCCCGTCTCCCCTGTCCAAAACAACTATGTGAGCCGTGCAGGACTTCATCAGGACCCATACTTTGTAAGCAGCTCGGTGCTGCTGGCAGCATGACACCGGGCACATCGCAGCTGCTGAGTGCGGTAGGCTCGACCCCAGCATTGGTCTGCACCCAGACTGCAGGGCTGAACCTCACCTGTTCAAAAATCCTAAAAGCAATCCAAAACATAGAATGCTACATATGCTAAGCCCAAGGAAAAGATATCTTGAGTACGAAACCCCCCTTGGTACACGAACTTGTCTTGCGGTGCCTCCCTCCCGGCAAGCAGTGGCTGCAGCATGACCCTGCGGTCTCAGCCCGGGCTGAGCAGCCCGGCACACTGGGCAGCGTGCAGTGCATCGTCCCGCAGTTCTCCACGTCAGCGGCTGTTACCAATTTGCTGTGATCTCCGGAGGGAGAATTAGGACTCTTCTTTGGGAAGGATTTATAGATCTGTTGGTGACTTGGCAGGCTTAATGCTATACTTTGGGAAAGGAAATGAAAGAGGAAAGAAAAGGGGTAATAAAGCAGATTGGAGCAATTCTGGTTTAGGAGAATTTCCCTCAGTCAGCTTTGGGGTTTTCTTAATGAGTCAAAGCATTCTGATTTTTTTTTTTTTTTTTTACTGACTCCAGGGCCAGCAAAGATTTCGTGCAATTTTGAATTGTAAAATACAAATATTGCTATCAAGACGCTGGGAAAATTAGTGCAGATTGTGTATCTAAAGCAACTTGAACTTGAGAAAATCTAAAAATCCTGTGACTTGTGCTGCTGTCAAGAGCTCAGGACCTCCTCCAGGCACGTCTCCTCCACAGCCACTTCTGTGCCACAGGCAGCAAACTTCTGTCTCCCTTCATGAGGATGGGGAACTTGTTGTGCACACACTGCTTTAAGCAGACAGCTTTCTCAACACATTGGTAGGAGACTGAAAGTTAGCACTTGCCCTCTGGATTACATGCTTCTGTCCTTGATAAGAGACGTAAGCTTTTCTTAAGAAGTAAGGCCAGTTTTGCAGCACTGAAGCCCCATCCTGCAGCTCAGGGACTTCTCATCCCAGGTGAGGCCACCCCACAAGGGCAGCAGAGCTTCTGCCTTCTTTGGAGGAAGCTTGTTCCATCGGGATGTGGCACCAGTGTGAGCATGGGTCTGCTGTTCCTCCCGAGGTCCCTTGAGTCCACAGACATTTCAGCACTGCTGGCTGCATTATGAGTTTCTGAGGCAGTGAAGCAAAACAAGAGGAAGAGGCACTTTGCCAATGTGGTGATGTCTGAAAACAAGATGCCTTAGGAGACTAAAGAGTGTGCTTTTCAGACCTATCCATCACAGGTGCTGCTTGCCAGCGGGGAGTATGGCAGCGCTTATCCTTCCAGCAAAACTTGACCTGAGTTTCCCTTCTCCACCACTGCCTGACCCAGATCACATCTGGACCCTGAGCAGGACCTTGAGGACAGGAGCAGAAACCTGTTCCCTTCCTCCTTTTCTCTGACCCCACACAGCACTTGCACTCAGCCACTCAAAGTAGGCATCCCATGTGCCCACACGTTTTGGACAGATCTCTTCATTCATTATCAAGAAGTGAAGCTGTGGAAGTGGGACCGAATCAGCCAGAAAGGATCAAGTCATGGCTCCATTGACTTTAAACAACTTGAATCATTCTGAATAAACAAGGCTACACAAGGTCAACATCAACGAATTGACTTTTTTGCTCACCCTACACTGCCAGCCTTCCCTACTCCCCCTGCCTGGTCCTTCTGCCCAGGCTACAGGAGGGTTTGTACACTCCTTCCTCTAAGTCTAACGTGTCCTGTGTGCAGATTATAGGGCTGCAGAAAGCATTGCCCAAAGCAGGTAAAAACCACATAATATCCTCTGTACATTTTGCCACAGAGAAGTGCAATCACTGAACATGCACATCCATTTTCTGTTGTAAGTAGATCTACGAAACATCAAATGCCACTATGCAACTCTTTAGTGAATAGAAAGCACAGGAAATCTGACTCAACCCCATAACACCACATTACAAAAAAATCAGATGAATGGAAATTTAGCATCTCCTCGCACTGACTGCTAAGGACGCTCAGGCCATGCTCCCATAGCGCCAGAGGCAAACCCTGCACTGTGCCCTGGTCATGGGCAGAATAAAGACCCCTGTGTAGAACAGGATACTCTTTGATGGAGGGAACTAACCATGAGCCTTTCTTCTCGAGCCAGTTGAGAACACCATATTTTCAGTCCATGCTGTTGATACAGACAGTCACGAACCAACACTGCTGTAAGCACGAAGAGTGGCTCGAGGGAGGGGCAGCTCATCTGCCAGCCCTGACAGAGGGGAAGAAGGAAGCGCGCCGCTTGCTGCCTGACTTGCCACCTCTCCACGGCACGCAGGGATAGACAAAGAGAGAAAAAACAGTCCACATCTGCCCCAAGGACACATGCAGTCACCTCATGAAGCCTGGAGAAGACACAGCTCCCCTATCCACTGAGCACTGCTCCATTCCTGCACCAAAGGAGACCTCAGCAAACACACGCCACCTCGTCCTCCACCAGCCTTTTATCCCAGACGCAAGTGGTTTCCTGGGGAAGTATATCCTTCCTGCTGCGTAACTGCCAGGCCGCTTCAATCACTACCTGATTTTCGAAGCTTTTTTCCAATTTCCCCAGCCCTCAATTTCCCTATTAGCTTGCAAAAAAAAAGAAAAAAGAAAAAGGAAAAACAAAACCCACAAGCTGCATTTGTTAGCTCGTTTCAAACAGGTAGGAGAAAGGGAAAACAAAAGTGATAAACTGCAGCATGGTGCTCTGCTGAAGGACTAACACACCAAACAAATCAGCAACGGTTTTTCTAGGGAACAATCCTGTCAATTACAATACCCAGCTTTAAAATGCTGTCGCTATTCGTGGTAAGTCCTGTTCTCAGACCACTGCAGGAACCTCTACTTGTGCATATTGCCACCAAAATCCACGTGTCCTCATGGCATGCTCCAAGCATGCTCCGACTGCCAAGGGGCCGAAGGCAGGCCGAAAGGGACCTATTAATTTAAACTGAGGATGACATCATATGAAAGCACAGGGTGGAGGGATGCCGTTGATTTACTTTCAGCAAATATTTGATGACATGATTAGTTCAGTGGGTTTTAATTACACTTTGTTTAGAGGATTCTCTACTCTACACGCTATGAAAGGGAGGAGATAACCAGCATTGGACTCTGCATGACACAGATCTGACACATGCACAAAAATACTAACCAAGCGGTTCCCAACTTCTAATTAGATTTGTAGCTAAAACCAGGCCATGCAGAGGGAAAATCAAAAATACAGATCTCAGCAAAAAGGTTTTTGAAAGATTTGGAAATGTAGGTTGAAATAAAATGTAATACTATAACAGAAGGGGGAAGAAAAAGGGAAATGGAAAGCACTGGAAGTGCTTAAAAATAAACTAGTGTGTGCCTAAGGGTCATGCCTGCTGTTTCACACTTAAATACACAAGGACTGGAAAAGGCTAGCAAGGACGGAGGAAGGAAAACAAGAAAAAAGAAAAAGTGCCTGAAGCAACACTGGAAAAGGAGATGCAACAGAAGGAGATGGAAAAGAACCAAGACTCATATCAGGAAGAAAGAGGAAGCAGAGGCAGAAATGTGCCCGTGAAAGGGAGCAGAGCAGCTCAGCTCCAGCCTGCACCACACCTGCCCCGTGGCTGCAGATGTTCCCCTGTGCGCTCAGCATCCTGTGGGCAGCCTCCAGCCCCACTGACCCACACGGTTTCTTTGCTCAAGAGGCCATGTCCTGGCAGTACTTCCTCTCCCCTTCATTAAAAGGTACTGCTTAATTTCAAGGACGAGGAATTCACAGAGGGAAAACATCTCAACTTTCCATCTCTACCTCTTGCTCCCTCCTCCCATGAAACAAATAAAAACTGAAGCAATTTAAGCTGGGTGGCTTGCCAAGAATACCTTCTGCAAATGCATTCACTGTCATTATATGACAGATGTCCACATTTCCATAACGTTTCAGCTGAGCTTATCAGCCCTGAAATACTACCCCTCAGAAAACTCAGGACTATCTTCAGTTAATTGACATGTGGATGCCAGATCCTGATCTCACTTCCACCAGCGTAAGGCACGGATAGCAGCTACGCACCACGTGCAGTCTGGAAGGACTCTCCTGCTTTCAGTTATCTGGAATTATTTGCCCACGTAACTGAGCTCTAGCACAGCCCAGGGAGCTGTAACTGGGATCTGAATCCATTGTTTGGTCCTTACATATTTTCTTAATTATCGCTGGGTATCTTCATTACAATGTGCACCGCATTCTACTCTGGCTGCAGCACTGGCCATACTATCGTGCAGCTTTTTGGATGTCAGCAGCAAAACAGCAACGCTGTGGCTTCGTGTCCATTTCGAGGCAGCCGCAGAGCCCTGGGCTGCAAGAAGCCGTTCCTGCCCTACTGCCAGGGGGCACTACTCTGGCCTGAAATTCGTCTAGCAGAACTGAAACGTCACTCAAATCCTTCTGCCTCTACGCGCTGCTACCCACACCAGTGCTTGAGAAGCACCAGCGCGAGCTGCGTGCCATGCCCCTTGTCTCCCGGCTTGGCATTCTCACCAGAAGACCCAGCTGCATACCATAAATCTTGGAAAGGATCTGTTTTCCTGCACAAAAACCCTATTTGTGGCCAGAAACTGAAAGGGTCTGGATCACATCTTGTTATATGCTATCTGGGAGGGAGGAAAAGAAAGGAAGAGAAGAAAAGAACAGCTAATCGCTGCCCTCACCAACAGAGCATACCTACATCCACCTGTTGCTTCTCACAACTGCTAACCCATGTTTCTATGCTATAAACCATCACCAGAACAACTCTGTAGCATGGGAAGACAAATTGACAGGCTTAAGTGGGTATGTGCATTTTATACCCTTCCTATTACCTGACCAAACTAAAATATTGGCTGAGTGGTGGTGCTGCACTTCCCCTGACAAGGAAGTCCTTCAGTAGGCCAGAGCCAGCTGAGTTCCCATTTGAACAGTGATGGCACCACTTAAAACCATTTCCTCTGGAAATGTTCTTGCCACTAAATATTAATAAAACCTTTACACTAGAGCTCTGTGGGGTTTTGAAAAGAGAAGTGATGTGTATGGGTCGAGAGAAGCAAAGCAAAATAAAGTAAAAAAGAACCACGGCAACGTGCAGATGAAAGGAGAGGTTTACCTGAAGTAAGTGTGCCGGTGCATTTTCATGGGTGACATGAGCAGAAAGGGGGGAAAAGAAAGGACACAAAGCAGAGAGGAGAGAAGAAAAGCATAGCACAGGCTAGGAGCTGCCCCCCAGCAGCCCTGCACCTCCCGCGGCCCCTCGATGCCACCACTGGTGCTGCGCCAACAGCCGATGGCACTCTTACCCGGTGACATTTAGAGGCACCATGCTGTAACTGAGTAAGAGCTGTGCCAAAAACCTTCACCAGTTGTGCAACTCGTCACCTATTTTCAGCTGATTTGTCAAAGCACTTGGTTTGGCTTGAAGCCTAATGAGCTCCCATTCGTCCCATTCAGGGGAGCAGAACCAGCGCCAGGAGCTTTTGCATTTCCACCCCGTGTCCCTGCCTCCGTGGCAGGGCCCAACAAGCTGATAGCTGGTAAGGGTGGTGGTCACAGGGATGACAAAGCCCCAGAAGGAACTCATGCAAAGGTAATGCTGGCATAATGGAGTGCCAAGTCAGAATAAGCCTGATGTCTGCGTTCCTTCCTCTCCCCAAAGCAATGACTTTCTTCAGGAGGAACAGGGAGTAAGGTGTGCTAGGCAATGTGAGCCGATGTCACTTGTTATTCCTCAAAACAAGTGTCTGGAGACGTCAGGAAACTTCAGCACTCTACCTCAGATCCTGGTGCCAACAAAACCAAACAAGACAAACTCCAACCTGTGTATCTAAACCAAAAAGCAGTCTGCAAGCCTTGGCCACCCAGTTCTTCCCCTGCAAAGCCCCACAACAATCATTTTGTGTTTCAGTTTTCACGGGCTATTTCACTATTTTCACAAGCACTGCTTTCTGGTTTTGGCACCCCATCTAAGGTTTCCAATGAACTCAACATCCACAGCGTGGGTGTCCCAGTCTCTGGCAAGATCAGGTAACACATTTCATGGGGCTCCACCTGAGCACCTCAAGCCCTAGGCAAATAAAACATGAGGTCACTTGTAAAAAATTTTGCCCACAGAGAAACGTTCTGCACAATTTATCCCCCATTGCTGTCCCAGACCTAAACGAAGGCTCAGTGGTATTTTTCACGCAAGTTTGTTGACATTTGCCCTGAACACCTTTCTTGACAAGAAAATAATATTCTTTATCACTGAGGATTAGCCTTTGTCTTTCAACTGAAGACCGTATAGGTGTTAATAGCAGACACTTAGCTATTCTTTCTGTCCTTCTTTTCCAGATCAACAAATGAGGGCACAGAGAAGTTACATAAATGGCTTGTGGTTGCACAGCAAGTCAAGAGCAAAACAGGAGTAACAGAGGCCCTTCCAATTGTCATACTACAGGCAAGAAGAAAACTTGACTTAAAATCTGCCCAAGGGGAGGAACTGGTTAACCCGGCTGAAATCTACCTAATGGATTGGCATTTGGGCTGATACACATCAATAAATCTGAATCAGTGGATTTTACTTCTTGCTGCATTTCACTTTTGTCTTGAGTTTTACATTCATATGACAGTACTTTAAGTTCAATAAAAAGCACTTGTGTTCTTCAGACCAGTATCTTCATTTAAATTAGTGTTTGATTTAAACAACATGCAACTTTTTTCTTCCAGTGGGCAACTTCATTTGGAGACTTTATGGATTTTCCTAGGGATTACTTAATGAAATATGATAGAAATACGCACTGTTATATATGCATAAAGATATATATAAAATTCTAAGTGTCTTTGATTCACTCTTACAGAACTTCTACATTTTTATTTTTAAAAACATACCTGGAAAACCTTTAACTTCAGATTTGCTTATTTATCTGATTTAATTTCAGACTTGTTTTTATGTATCTAATATATTCTTCAAAATATTGCTAATATAACTCAATTATTATTAAAACGTTTGTTTTTTACAGCAAAATATTTTGGTTAACTATAAAAAACACTGGATATTTCAAATAACAAGAAGATCTTGCAATAAAACCAGAATGTAAGGGCCCTGATCACTGTAATTTTCAACGCTTAAATTAATTTTCAACTATAAGTAGTGGCTTCTAGTGAACTTTTCTTAGCAAGGTATCAACACCTGCAAAGGAGAAAAATGAGTGAAAGTATTGTCACAGTCTTCAATAAATACACCCCTCAGTCACAAGCAAGATGAACAAAAGATGTGAGTGCCTTTGATTCCCCACACACTCAGCCTGAGTGTTCAAATGCAGTAACGTTAAATGACCCGTAATACTGATTTCATCTCAAGCACGCAGACTCAGGCATTGCTGTCTAGCTGCCAGCTACTGTTCCCACCAGCAGAAGTCACCCACCTGGGGCAGCATGCGATTTTCCTCCTCCAGCTGTCTTACTCTTGCCTCCAGCTGCCTAACATAGGACAAGGTTGATTCTAAAATCAAAAAGAAAAAAACTCGTATTATCCACATAGATCTGCTTGTGTATCCTGGTGTCAGAGCCTGCACCGCATTGCCTCGTACGTACAGCAGATTCCCTCTCAGATACCTGATAATTTTCACCTCTGCTCCTCTTGAGAGCAGTGTAAATAATCCTGCCCTCTGTTCACTGTAAACCTCACTGACCTGCATCAGGAAATTTGGTCATCACAGAGAGTGACTTCCCTTGGATACAAGTATTGAAAGATCATCTCAGTGTTTCCTTCAGTGGCCTTATTTCCCTCTTGAAAATGAGTCACACTTAGTCTGCTTCTTCCCAAGAGTAGGTCCATGATCCATCCCTAGAAGCAGCTGAGAGCTTTCTTATCATGCATTTCTTGCATTACGCAGAGTTTCTACTATTAAAATGCTGTACCTAAAAGAAATACATGCCTGAGAAAGTAACACATGCTGCCTGTAAGAGAGAAGATCTCTCCTCTGTCCAGAAGCACTGCTGTGACTCTCCTACCTCCTTGCACATGGCTGGCAGCCCACCATGCACTCACGCCTGATCCGAGGAGCCCCTCAGCCTCTCCGAGATGTCTGTTCTGTTGATGTATTTG
Organism: Anser cygnoides; assembly: GCF_040182565.1. Lineage (NCBI taxonomy): Eukaryota > Metazoa > Chordata > Aves > Anseriformes > Anatidae > Anser > Anser cygnoides. The sequence continues at coordinate 8,972,964 of NC_089875.1, forward strand.
TGCTCATACCACTGTGTAAACAGTAAAATTGTACTGTTGATGACCAATGCTGTGGAATCCACAGCTATCGGGGCACTACTGTCCCTTGCTACAAAGCTGCACAGAGCAGAGCTGTCATCTGGTTCAAACAGGCAGAGGAATTTGGGCACCGCTTTCCTCCGATGCCTAAATCACCATGCCAGCCTGCCCATAAAGTTAAAGCAGCAGGAAATGAGGTGTCGTTTACTGCTCTTATGAGGCTGCAGTAAGCTAAAATATGCACGTCCAGATAGTGCATGGGAATTTACGCAACAGGAAAACAACACAGGAATTTGTCAAAAATGATTAATACACGGCAAGGCACTGGATTAAAAAAAAGCACTGTATAACAAAAGGCAGGGGTAATCTGAGGCTCTGTGTGCTCTGCTGCAGAAGGATTTCCATAGCTGGTGATGGGTGCATCTCCGGAGAGCCACTAAGCCCCGTTTGGATGAGCACTTAGAAGATGAACAGCTTATTCAATTAACTCCATACGACAGGGTCCCTCCCATCAAATCCGCCTCCTTCCCAGCAGCAGCACTTCTGGGAGGAGCTGCAGAAGTTCCTTCGCTATTAGGGCCATTAGCAAAGGCAACAGCTCCCAGCACATCTCATCTCTTCTCGCTGCTCTTTTCCACAGAAGATGGCTCCTGTGGAGCCACCTTTTTGGAGGGGCTGAAGTACGCGCTCTCTGTGGCACAAGCCATCTCTAAACCCACCGGTTACATGGCTGCTGCCAAGGTAGCTCGGGCCTGGGCTTCATGCTCAAGTCCAGCTTCCCAGCTGTGCCCACCAGCCCTCTTCACACAAGTCCCCATCTGCACCTCTTAGTTGTTTTTGTCATTTTCTGTTACCATTTATTAGCCCTCATACAGCACATAGCTCTCAGCAAAGTCTGCCTCAGTTTTGTTTCTTCACTTGTGTGGTGACAGTCTAGAGCTGAGGTCTCTCTCTGCTCCTCAAGTGACACTGCTGTCAGGTCACAATGTCCCAGTGCCAGTTCTTACCAGCTGGGGATGGGGTACAAAATCTCCTCGCTTGTTAACCCTTCTAAAACATGAAATATTTATTGAAATCTTTTGTAATCTGATTAAAACTGAAAATTAGGTCAGCTACTAGAGGCTTGATCTAGCAAATCCTTATTTATGTGAGTATTCCTGACACAAACTAAATGCATATATATTTCAGTATCTGTTAATATATTTATGCTGTGATGCTATGAGCTTAGAGGAAGAACTGAACAGAAAAGGCAGCCAAGGACATAAGAGATGGAGGAATTGAAAATACAGTGAAACACTGTCACCAGTGAAGGCAAGAACAAAGTTTCAAAAATAATGTTGCATCTTAGCAGTATTTATAAGAAGGACTATATGATCCAAATTCTTAATCAGCCTGGACACCAATAAGGAGCAATAAAGAGCAAATCTTAAAATTGCCATTCAGGAAACGGTTACCTGGTGCCACTCCCATTGTCATTCCAGGCAAATTTCCATGGGACAATTAAGCCAATCAAAACTGAAGCAGAATAAACTGATGATAGCAACACTTCAGCTCCAGCAGGAATACGTATCTGAGCTGAAAACAAAGGTCTCCCAAGGGGAAAAGAGTACAGAAACTTAGCATCACATCCATAACAGTAATGTTATTTTACAATAAAGCATTTAATAAAGTGCTACGAAGTGCCAGGCATTCGCTGCTCTGAAACATAACCTGCACAAACAAGATGATTTTTAGCTGATGTCATTAGTCATAAAGCTTTTGTTGTATCATTCCCCAAACAGATTTATCCAACATCGCTCGTTTTCACAGAATTGCAAGTACACAAAAGCCCTGCCTTATTTGCAGATCGCACACCAAGCCATAGGTATGCTTGCAGATACTTACAGATACACCTCCACACATACACCTCCACACACAAGTGTGCTGAGCTTCTTCTGCCCACAACACAAGCAGCGAGGAACGTCATATGTATTAACAGCACCAAAGCTCAACTATTATGTTTTTGAGTGATGGCACAGAAGCTGTCAACTACGTGGAGATCGAACACATCTTCATCAAAACAGACAAACAACTAACTTGGGCCAACATCTAGACCAGACCTGACCACAGAAACATGATGCTGCAGTAGCCAAAGGACCAGTTTCACCACCTGTGGGCTTCCTGGCTATTATTTCTGCTCTTTCCCATCTCCCTTTGCTAGGCACTTCTGCTGAAGCAGCAATTTTGAACAATTCCCACACTTATGAATGGATCCCTACCAAGCAAACTTCCCTACTTTAGCTTCCCATGCTCTGAGTATAACTGAAAATGTGATCGTTGGCCAGTGCTTCATTCCAGGGCTGAAACTAAAATTCCTTCCAAAGTATTGCACAGACAGTAATATCTTGCTTTTAGGAAAATTCAGCGACAATCTGCCCTTTCTCCATATCCATCATTCTAACAGCTTATTAGAGAACATCAATATTTACGTAGCTGATTTCTTTTTCTGTTGACAGCCACACTCTGGAAGCCAGTAGATATTTTTAGGTTATGTCAAATCTTATCAAACCCTTATGACGCTGCCAAGGGCATGTTTGTGCCTTGGCTTTGCCCATTTTTGTGCGACTGCGCCTGCTCTCAATCTATCAAGTAATTCGTAACATTCTTTAAGCTAGATTATCCTCTGCTATTTTAGAATGGTCGAGGATGTCACACGAAACTCTAGGTTTCTAAGGATGCTTTTTTTCCCCCTGGGTTTAGGTATTCTGTTGGCTTTTGTTTTTTCCCCTATTAAGGCAGTGTTTAGAAAGTGCTGATCCCTTGAGCAGTGCTCATGCGTTCAGATGGTGGAGTATGCCGAGTTACAGAAGCAGAACGCTATCAGCTAAAACAGACTGCCTTACCAGGGCGTCTACTACTAACCACCAGTGCTGCCAAATAAGCCGTCAGTTCTGGGACAGCAGGCTTACACAATGTTATAAAAAATGAGCTTCCTTTAGGATGGCACACGTATTACTTGAAGAAGCAAGGTCCTGTTTTCCTCTAGATACGTGGTGCTCCCTAACGAGCCCAGAGTTTTCACTGGGAAAGTAGAAACCACCACTGTCATCACTGGGGCAGGCACCATCATAGAATCTGTGCAGAGGAGAAGAAGGATGCTGTGAGCACGTTTTTATCACGTAGGCCTGATAGCCCAGTTGGGGAAAGTGATGCTGGGCTGCGAGGCAGCATGCTCGGTAGCTGACAGGATAACCAAGCCGTTCATTTTTCTGCTGTTTATGTGGAACTGCGTACAACAGATAACAAAAGAGCATAATGGTTATTATGCCACCTTCTGCTTCTGTCTATTACAAACCAAACAGTACATGACAAAACCAAATTATTAGCAACACTAAAACATACTGATGTAACTGGTAAGCCAGCAGGCTTCGGCTCTCCCATATTCCCCGTGCCAATGACTGACCCAGAAGAGCAGCAGCACATTCCCTCCACAGCTGGGACCGCAGCAGGGCCCAAGCCCCCAGCTTCTGCTGGCTCCGTCCTTGTCACCCCGTGGCTCCTGCGCCAGGTACTTGCATGCCCTGGGGCCAAGCTGCGAGCTCTGCGCTCGGGGCAGGTCTAAGGGAGTGGGCAAGGAGCTGCTGGGCCCACAATCAATCAATCTCACTTTTCCAGCTTAGGGCATCTTCATGTTAGCACAGTTTTGGTGTTGTTTTTTTTTTTTTTTTTCCAAAAACATTGCTGCCTCTAGCCTCTGTTTTCAGATCCACAACAACTGACCATGGGGTATCCGCAGACCTTTTGATCAACTCTAAAGGATAAACCTGTCAGTTTGCATGAAGCGACTTGCTCCATGGATGTTAAAAATGGGTAGAACCTTTTAACTTTGGAGACAAGTGGTAATACAGTGGATAAGCAAACCACACAACCCATAGGAAACAGAGAAAATCCTCCAAATACCTGGAGGCTGGAGGTACTGGGAGAGAAGAGCACTGCTGTTTGTCTATGGCCAGTGCAGATGGAAGATGCTTGGCTGGACAGACGGCGGCTCTGGAGAAGCAGCAGCCGGTCCTTACATCCTCATGGCCAGAAAATGAAAAAATATGATTTCACGAGAACGCAAACACCGTCTCGCTTCTGTTAACGTCAACATCTTCTGCTTCAACTGGCTCAGCTAATTTGGTATTCATGTTCCTAAAGGAGGTCACCAGAATCTGGAGAGCTGTCACATCCCGATACGCATATTTTAAACACACACGGTATAAACGAGTGAAACTGCCAACAATTTGCCTCAGCAAAGAATTTAGCATGTTATGTATAGGGATACTTTGATGTATGGCAATGAAGGTTCGGTTCAGGTAGACTCAGCTTCGACACAGTAAGTCATTTGCTGTCGCTGCCCCTGCACTGTGTTGGCAGTTGCATATCAAATCAGGTTTTGGTCGTTCAGATCCACACCCAGCATCCTGCGATGAAAACAAAACAATCTTTCAACAAATGGAAGATGAAAAACAAGGCTGTGCAAGGACTGTTCTAAACCCTCCTGTGATTAACTGACAGCTCCGTACATTTATGAAAGGGTTTCCATGCTAACTGGGGAGTAGATTCAATGACACGTGAAGTATCTCCCTGTCCTATAATTCCTAGTCATCTGATTTAATTACTTCAATATTAATATTCATGACTGAAACTTGTTATTACTGCAATCCATCCCCTTTCAGCTACTTTGAATGTGAGAAAAACCCCACTAATGGCTTTACCCTAACTCACCTTTCCTCCACCTGCGTTTCTCAATGGGTGAAGCTGCTCCACATCCACACTAACAGCGTCCAGCCTCCAGCACTGGCACACGGCAACTTCTGAAGGTCATTTTTAGCCCTGTCTGCTCTGATTTTCTGTTGTGGTTGCACACTCAATAGGGATGTTACGTAAGATAAGTGCTGGAGAACTTCTTATTAAAGAGCAGCAGAATTCCCCTGCAGCCCAGCAGTATTGGGACTAGTGCTGTCACATGGACAGAAAGAAGGCAGCCTGGGCAAACTTTTCTGAAGCTCCAGGAAAGTTTCATGCCAGCGAACATAGCAGTGTGAGCACTAGGACAAGGTTTGCATTTCTCACAACTGCTGCTGTCTGAAATTCTCCCACGCCAAGCTGAGACTTCCTGCGATTATGGATCCAGCCCTTCCCCACTTCTCCCTGTAATTCAAACTACAGCTCACTGAGCTTAGCTCATTCACTGAGTATTTCAGAACTGAATCCTTGCAAACAGAAAAACGCATACATGCTAATTCAACATCCAGAGCGCAGTACTACCCCACCACCTCATTTTGTTTCTCAGACAATGTGTGCCATGTTTCCCCGTTTCAGGGCACACTATACATAGGCGTGCTAATTATGATATCTCTGTACCAGCTATTTTTACCCAGATTTCACATGGAAGTAGTGTTTCCTGATTTGCAGCAGCTTTTAATCACAGATGACCTATTTACTGCAAAAAACAAATACTCCCTGTTGCCTTGAGGCAGCCCTAGCCATGCCTTTAACGATTCCTTGACGCTGCCTGACTCAGACCATCGGGGTGTTCGCGTTCGGCTGGATTTAGGTGCTGCTTTGGCACAGCAGAGCCTGTGGCTGTAGCCAGCAGGTCGGGGCCGAGCAGGCTGTGGTGCAGGCATATCTCACATCAGGCACAGGCATTGCTCTGCTGCAGTAGCACCGGGGGCTTTGCTCCTGCCAAAGTCACCTGAGGAACACCCCTAAGGTCACCCAAATGCTGTCTGTGACAGAGCTACTGAAAATAAGGGATTGGCTTCCGCTTAAGAACTTTGTTGATTTATTTTTGCATTTGTTGGAGGTTTTGTTGCATGTTTAGCTTTGGGGTGTAACAAAGCTTGCAGCTGAATCTATTTCCAAGAAAGCTCCAGTTTGAAAAACTCTCCCAGAGGATTCAGCTGCAGGAACAACTAAAAATGACATCAAACATCAGACATCAAACGTCTCTAAAGCTACCCATAGCACTCTAGCTAACAGCTGGATAATGCCGTCACGCTAATGGTCTGCTGTAACACTAGCCTTGGTTTGTTGTTTTTTTTTGGAAACTAGAGGTGACAACGACAAAGCTTTTCTCCCTAGCCAGCCTGATATCCTGTTAGCCTCACTTCAGCCTGTGCTAAATGCATTTGCCATGTTATTGATGAAAACTGAGAAAAATCAAATCCATTATGCTATTACTGAAACTTTTCCCACCGGCTGGTAGCTTGCTCTCGCATCGATCTCGTGTGTTTGCGGCCGGTAAAACCGTCGTGGGCTCCTCTGAACTGCTTGGGTTTGTACCTATGCCCCCGCGCTCCCCGTGGCTCTGCAAGCGCAGCACCAGGAGAGGAGCAGGGTTTGGTGGGCACACAGACAATGAGAGAAAATCCAAAGCTTCCCAGCAACAGCCATGTCTGGGCAAAAGACAGAGGACCAGGCGCTGAATACGTGCGCTGAAGGACCCTCAGCATCCCTGCAGCTCTCCACAGACGTTCACGGGCACCCTCCTGAGGGCAGAGAACTCGATTTTTCAGGCCCCAAGTCACCAGATGTCAAAGAAATATAGAATGTAGAAAAGTTAGCTTGGCGAAGAATTTTAGCATTGACACAGTAAGCTCTAGTTAATAAATTATATTGGCTTCCGCTTACAGATCTGTGATGTAGGCCAAAACTGAAAACTATGTCGGCAGAAATTCCAAATCAGGTCAAACCTAGGAATCCTTTTTATGCTCATCTACTTAAGTCAGGAGGCATTTGTCCAACCTCTACACTCCCTCTTCACAGGTTACTATCTGCGTGACTCAAAACCAAATTCAAATGATGTCCATGAGAGAGTAAAACCAGGAACATTCACCGAACCTAAGCCATTGCACAAACAGCACACACACTTTTCTCTAACTCTTACTGTGCCCTGAGGCACCTCTGTGTGCAAGTGAAACCAATGGTATGGGTTTACATGGGGCAAGTTGGGACGGGGAGGCAAGGCTGGCAAGGGTAAGGCTGCCTTGTGTAAGCCCAGCACAGCAACGGCATCTCCCCCGTGCAGGGCGCTGCCAGCAGGCCTGGCCTTCAGGGGAGAGGTACCACGGACTGGAGATCCAAGCAGGCAGGACCCAATACAGCCCCTACCTGGGAGGCTGCTGACTCAGGTACAGGACAAGCTGCCGAAAGGGTCAGGAGCCTTTTATGCTCACTCACAAACTCAGACCTGCAAATTGACACCTGATCAGGAAACATGCAAGCACTTACAATACTGTTTGGGAAGCTCCTTCTTAACAGCTCTATACAGCCCTAATATAACCATTTACCAAACTTTTTGTGGCTTCTCCTACTTTTAAGCATTCTAAACCACTCCTGTGCTACTATAATCCGGACGGCACAAAGGCTTTGATAATGCAGCATGCTGGACAGAGTAGCATTTACATTTAGCAAGCGCAGGAGGGATAATAACTGTCCCAACCAAATGAAGAAATCAATTCTATAACCAATGTCAGAGAGGAGAAGGAAGAGGAAGGAAGCAGCACGCACAATGCCAAGACACTAAATTTAGACCAGCTCTTACTGCTGCTCTGCCAGTACCCAAGGACAAAGAGCCTTCATATCCCACATCGCAGCTCACCCAACCTAAACTGCAAAATCAAAGTACATGACCCAAATGACAAGTAAACTTACACTAGCAAAGTTCTGCAGAAACACCCCAAAAATACGTCAAGCTGCATGAATTAACCAGGTAAACTAAGGGACTAATATCCCCAATATTCTCACTATTTACTTTGTCTCCAAACTACATGAAAAAGTAAAAATATAAAAACTAAAATGCTTCTGCCATTTGATCTCAATCAGTGCTGAAGCAGCAGAACAGAAGCTCTCTCTCCCATACGCAGCCATCTCACCCACAGCTTGCAGATACCCACAACAAGCATTACGGTCCTTCATTGAGAAAACCAAGTCCGTATGTGGTCTGTATGCCATAAAGGAGAGAAGGAATTCAACATGCTTACAGAAAGCCTTTATTTGTAACAGGAGACCTCAGATTTTTGCCACCATATTGTGGTTGTGAAATAAACATATCCCAGTACTTCACAAATGAGGAGGGACATCATCATTATAATGATAAGGTGCACCACTATTCAAATACACATACAAGATACACGTATTTGGTAAATAGTGATTAACTGCAGAGATGTTCCTCTGTGATGCTGGAAGCCCTGACTTCGATTCTCAATTGCAGAATGGAAAAGGAAAAAACATACTATTTGTGCTTATTGCCAGAGCTGTAAACATTTCCAAGAATGCCTTACTAGCTGTGTTAAAAGCTCTGCCAATATACAATTTCAGATCGGAATAGTGAGTCAGACTTTCTAATGAGCGCTACAGCCAGCCCTGAATCTCAGAGCCATGCAGCAGCCTCCCTGCAGCCTCAGCCTCAGCCTCCCACCCGCGGCCAGGTAGCGCCCGAGGGACGGCACCACGGAGCCTGAGGGTACACACAGCACCCACTGCTGGCAGGGTCAGACCTCTTGCATAAAGGGCACCTGGGAACAACCAAAGTGACCAGAGGCTCCAGCTGTGCAAAAGCCAAGCCTGCAAGGGTGCACAGGCATGCTTTGCTAGAGAGACTGGTGTTCTAAAAAAAAAAAAAAGGGGGTGAGGGGGGTGGGAAGAGAGCAGGGTGCTCCATCTGACTGAAAGATAGACCAGGGAAGAAAGAGAAGGCTCTGCAGAACAGCCAGCAGAGGCAGGGAGGAAGCCCAAGAAGGTACCCTGAAGCCGGAGCACAAGGACCGGCCAGGGCCTTGTTGACAGAGCTCCTGCAGCCCAACATCCACCCGTGCGAGTGCAGTCACCTTGAACCACAGCAGGACCAGGATCTGATCCTCAGCAATCTGATGTTGTTCATCAGCCAATTCCGGCAGCGCTACCACTTTATTAAGCAACCTGAAATGTCAGCGTGAGCTTCCCTTCAGCAGCCCTAATTCTGTAAACCTTGAACGTGGGACACCAGAACACCACGTTTTCTCTGGAGTACTACAGCTTAACCAGGAATATCATGAAGAGGCTAATGGAGTGTTTTCACTTTACTACATTTCCAAAACATTTAGAGAACTCAAAGACACCTCCAAGCAGCCCCAGACAGAAGTAAGCCGTGCACAGAACAGCCTCTGCCCTTGCTGCCAGCGCCCAGCGAGGCCGTTAGGAAGCGCACTACTCCCTCCGAGCCGCACCTGTGAAACATATGAGGGGATGCTACGTCGCGCCTCGCCCGCTCCTTTTGTTAGCTTTCAAGTGCCATTTAATTCGGTTTGGATGAAATCAGCCAAATAGAGGAGGTACTCTAGAACATGAAAATGGTAAATAAATAACTGCGGTAATTCTGCAGGCTCTCAAATCACCTGCACCTCTCATCTGGCACAGAGCACTCTGTTCAGTCGTACAGCGGCTCCGACATCCACGCGGAGCTTTGAATGGTTCACATAGCAGTCAAACCTGAGAGCTCTCACAGCTGCTTATCTACATCATCTGAACAAAACACAAATATTTCAGACAAGGTCTCCTCTGGTTTACTTCCCGATTATTTCACTAACGGGAAAGCAGTTTACGTACTTCCTCTCCTCAAACACAAATAATTGAGCACAGCTTTTGGTTACGCAGGCTGTTGGAAACTGCCAGGTGAGAAGGAAACCCCGCTGAGATGTAGGCAGAGCAGCTCATTACCAGCCCTGGGACCCCAAACACGCTGCTGTGCCCTGCTCAGCACCGCGTCCCCCTTCTGTTGCCCACTATAGCAGAACGATGAGACAGACCCCAAAGGTCAGCGCTGCATGTTTGCGTGCGCACCTGTGCGTGATGGCATGTCTTTATGTTTCCTTTCTGCCTGAGAGTTATCGGGATTTCATCCAGGCCACATTCCAAAGGCTGGGATGTTAGGGTTTTTGTCTTTTTTGTTGCTGTGTGGTCGTTTTTTTAATAGGATTACAAAAGCTAAAAGTGTGCTCCTTCAACAGGCCAAAGAAAGAGAAGAAAATACTGACATCTCTCCCAGCAGCTGCAAAATAGGAGTGTATCTCCTGAGACTTTCCAGAATTAAGACAAAAAGATACAATTATTTTCAGAGTCCTGTGCAATAAAAGACCTATGTGTCTGTAAGTATAGACTGAAAGAAAGCTACAGGTAAAACAGCTGGGGGGATTACAAATCAGATTATATTACATATCTGTGGCCACTGCAATTCTTATTAAAAAGACAACTAAACCAGACTACCTACTATTACATTACCCTGGGTGAGCTCAGATACCGTGGTGCTGAGGGCAAGGAAGGTAGAGTAAGTCCCTAAATGAGCTGTCAGGGTAGCTGCTGTAACAAGATGCAGACAGCATCCTGAAATTTCTGAAGAGAACTGAGAAATACAGACAGACTTCTAAGGTTAGAAAAATGCCATTGAAACAATGCAGTCCGGCTTCCTGCCTTGCGGAGGCAGAGGAATTTCGATAATAATCCCAGGAACGCCCAGTTTCCTTTTCTCTGCTGGAAGTGGATATGGTCAAAAGAAGGTTTTGAGCCTTTTCTCCTACCTAAAATTTTGGCAAAAATGGAAAAACAATCTGACCAGAATTAAGAACAACATTCTTCATGGGACTGGGATGTAAATGTAAGACCAGACCAGAGTTGATAAATTATTGCAGAAGGTTTATATTCTCCATTTCCGTGGCATTATGAAGCATGACAAGCAGTTGCAATCCATCTGCATTACTTCCTGCCATTCATCGGGACAGCCCTGCTTTCACGTCCACGGAAACAGCAGAAGACAACGTATTTTGCCCAACCTCTATCGCTTCGTTTACATCACGCCGTGCGCAAGAACTCAACAGTAACTTCCAGTCTTAACGAAGACTTAAAAAAATCTCAAAGCATGGGGCAGGAGAGCAAAAGGAATCTCCTTCCCTCCTATTCTCTTAATAGCAGCGACAACGACATACTGGCTCCAGGAACAGCTGACACACAAAACAATTTCTTCCTGGAAATGTGCCAGAAGCTCAGGAAAATTATAAATGTGCCTTTCCTGCAGCATAAACACATTTCAACGAGGCTCCGCAGTAAGGGCAGCGGCAGCAGAGTCATCGGGCAGAGCAGACATTAAAGGTTCCCTGCCCCTCTGCTGCACGCTGCCTGTACAGCCCAGCTGGCCCGTGCTCCCCAAGACAGCAAAGTGCCTTTCCTTGGGAAGCTGCAAGCCCCTTCCCTTGCACCCTCAGGGCCCAGCACCGGCAGAAAGTCCCAGTGCTCCTCATCAGACACAGAGTTTGGTATCCTACAGCACTCGGGCAGCAAGTGGAGCAAGAAGAGTAGGAAGGGGAACTGCATCTGCTTTCTTCACTATCTTTCTATGTGTTTTGTTTTGTTGTCATTCTGTTTTTTTTTGGTTGGTTGGTTGGTTAAGTCCCATTGTTACTAACAGGCAGAAGTCCAAAGGCAGCTGACACGTCCCTAAGCCACCATGGGCTGGAAAGTCACAGTAAGTCAACATTTTTCCCACCTCGATATCCCCTGCTTGCACACCTGCTTGCTACAGACACATCTGGTGACAGAGTCCTTCCAGCTCAATGACTCGCAACACTCCCGGCTTTCTCCTCCACTCCTTGTCAAGGGAATGCTTGCAGCGGCAGCGACGCGGCTGGCTGAGTTTTGCTGAGCGCATTCGCTGCATGGTGACCAGCAGCCCGGCTCCACAGGCAGCACAGGAAGGATTTACGTTGTTTGGGACAGCAAGAAAAGTGCTAGGGCAGCAGACCACACGTGGCGACCCAAGGGAGGTCATTAAAAGGCCACAGACTCTGGACTTCTCCCTAATACCCATTCCAAGGGCAGCTTCCCATGATCAGAGGAAGAGGAAATGCCCATGCTCCTACACCAGCATTACACCAGATTTAGCCAGGTGTAGGACTTTGGCAGCCATGGTAGAGCCTGTACATAACCAGAATTAGGGCTTCTGGGCAACACGAAACATTTACCCCCGTCACCTAAACATCAAAACTTTGTCCAGACACCATCTAACCATGATGGAGTCACGGTTGAGGACACTACTTTCAGCTGAATGGAGAAGAAACACAACATACAGCAACAGCTCATGCGTCCCTGAGCTTCACACAAAAACTTCACAAGTGGACACCAAACAGGGCAATGGTCCTGTTCCCAGGGCACTGCTGCAGGGCAAGAAAGGATCAAAGACCACCTGTTTATTCAAGACTGGTCACTGAACAGACACCAGCTTCTTTACAAACAAGGCTAGTAATGAACAGAGCCTTTTGTCAGCTTCCAGATCTGCCTGTTGATGGTATTCCATTTGTTGCCACAGACACAGATATTTTGATCAAAATGCTTATACTTGTGTTAAACATGAACATGAAGTCATTGCTCTGTCTTAGAAGAATATGAGATTAAAGGGTCAGGTCTCAAAGAGATTGAATCCTTTGGTTAAAAAAAAGATTAAGGGAAAAAGCTCGCGCTTGGTTTTGAAGGTTTAAGAAGGGAAAAGAGAAAAGGAAGGAGGCAGAGAGACGGGAAGGAAACGTGACCTTGATTTGAACTAACGAGTGAGACAGATCTCTTATTGTGGAAGTCAGAGGAATGCAGACCTGCTGGGAAAAAAGTATAATCAGAGGAAATAAGTAATAATCAGTAAACTTATTTTCAGAAAATCCCCTTATCTTTATGCCTTATTCTTAACACGAACACAATGTTTCTTATGATACAGTAAAGAATTCCCAGTAAATGTAAAGAGAAGTGATTTTTTTTTTCTAGATGGTATTCTTCAAGTCATCCATTACCTTCAAAGAAAGTCTACAATCCCTTCAGCATCCAAGCATCTGCTACTAAACATGTTAAATGTTGGCAATAGCCAATTTTGTTTCAGAAATGCTGACTATGCAATGCCACATCCTGCTTTTCGTTACCTCACATCAAAGCCCAAATAAGACCCACTGCTGGTGCCACATAACCAGCTTCTTTCTTCAGCTGCCAACTAGGTACATTTCAGAACTGTAAAATAAATACATTAAAAAAAATTGAAAGTGTTTTTCATTGAAAGCTCTTATGACCTCACATTCATTAAGAACCATAATTACTGCAACAATAGTCACAGTACTGCCAAAAGTGACATTTCACGATGTTTTCTTAAAAATACTACTATTAGCATACAGGGTATTTAACAGACCTAGTCAACAGTGTCAGAGACGTAAGTTGGTGATTCCTCTATTACAACTGAGTTCTCACAGTAACACAGAAAGACGAAAAAGAAAACTATATATATATCTACACACACAGTCAGCAACCGCACAATGTGTTGATGACAAGCATTAGCCAGACCTAACCTCTGGTATTTTGATGAGTACAGCTGAAAGATTCACATCACGTTTCCAAAATCTTTAGTCAACGACACATCACTGTTTGATAGAGTTTAACACACTGACCTATGACTAATGCAGGACAGTTTCAATTTGTCTTTCAATATTAAAAATATTCATGAAGGGGCAAGATGTTTTTCCAAAGAGTAAAGACTGAAGTTCACCTCCTGCTGATTTTACATTTATTTATTTCTATTACCAATTTACAAAATCTTTCATCTTCATGTCATAAGAACATTTGCTGATTCAGATCAATGTCTTTACAGGAAAAAGGGTATCTGTTTTTTTGATTCAGGTTTGATAAATATAAAGGAAAAATCACATTTTCACAAATTATACAGGAAGTATTGATATACTGGGGAAATGTCTTTGCAACTCCTTATGGAGATCTTGGGGATCACGTATGAAGAGATTTCACATGTCATAGAAAAGCTTCCCTATACTCTGGAAAAAAGAAATCCATACTGCATATTCCAACACTTCTCAAATTAAGTTATTTTCCCTGTTGAAATAATGCATTATGCCCACAGAACCTACAGTTCAGCCAAAGTCATTCTGTTCCTAAATCAAAAAGACTTGAATCAGCAGTGTCACACACTAGATTGAATCTGCCGCTAATCCAATCAGATACACCACTTACTTTGCCCTACATGTTAAGTATGCACACACCCAAGCAATTAAAGACCACATATTTCATTAAATAATGCTGCTTCATAATTCACAGTTAATGTCTCAGCACAAATTAAAAGGGAGTTTAAATTCTACTTCCCCTCGCTGATGCGTATCTCTGACCGGCTGCTTTGCCACCCTGGCAGGGTGTATTGCCACTAATCGCTTCCGTTTTTACAGTGCACTAAAATGGGTCGTATAACTTTCGAGATGACTGATATCAGAGCAGACCCAAGCTCCAACACAGCGTAACAAGGCACAAAACACGAGTCTCACCCAGCCCGCTGCTGCTCAGCTGGGCGCAGAGGAAGGGAAGGAGCTACCTGGTGCCACAACACACAGCCAGGGAACGCAGCCCAGCCAGCAAAGGGGAGGTGATCTGCACTCCTGGCAGAAATGCATGGGTAAACAGTGTATTTGTGGACTACCTATGTTTTTATTAAGGGTGTATATTCATATATATATTTCAGGAAGGCTGTTGCAACCACCCTCTGCAACTTGGCACGAGTTCAAATGCAACCCATAGCTCAATAGGACGTGTAAGCCCCAGCAGAAGCAGGACTCCTCTCTTGCAGAATTTACGTATTAACCTATTTACATACCTAAAGTGAAGCCCAACACGAAGGACAGTTATTTGGACTCCCTGGCACCTCCTTCCCAGCTGTAAAAAGAAACAACTTAGCAGTTGTGAGCTGCAGCCTCAGGGCAGAGCTGGGAGCAGCTCTCCCAGGACCATCTCCTTCCCTCTGCCAGCAAGCTACAATCTATACTATTGGATCGGTAGGTATTTTCATCGTGCTCAGTCATTTCCCAAATGCTAGCCTTTACCTACTAATTGTAACTTTACATTTTTACCAGCAATTGGTTTCACCTACGGCTCTCGATGCTACAGACTTTAAGAGACTTTAAACACTTTTTACCTAGAGCATAGTTTAACAGAGCATGGTGAACTGTTTCATACTATAATCAAGTCTTCTTGGCCCTGTGAACTACAATAGAAAAGTCAATCAAGCGTAAAAGAAATTAGGAATGTTGCTACTCAAAACAACCAAATTTTACAAGTCATATTTCTTAACTGCAAGATTATTTCACAATTGTCATTCATTTGTGCTAGCTTCTCTGTGAGAAGATTGCAGAAAAATTATGTTTATTTGAAATGTCACCTTTAGCAATCTTCATACCAAGTTCAATAAGCTCATACCACATTAAATTGAAAATCTGTTGAATGAAAGATGAGTTTGACTGAACTGAGGTTTTCATAATGTAATAGCACATAATCAAAGGCAAGATTGCTATCCCCAGCAGAAGAGTCTCTAGTAAAAAAATCTGTTTCATGCTAACAAGATAGGTTAATTATTGTTTCCCCCTATAACTAAATAATAATAAAATATGTAAGATTTATACAGTTTTTACTCATTACACTGAAACAAATGATATATGCATTTTTAAAATGATTTCTCTCTTCATAAAGGCAATGGTAAATAGCAAATCTTTCTTTCTCAGTTTTTTCTGTTTACTTGAAGAAACTCTCGCTAAGGACCACAATGAAGTCTTCTGACTTTACCCTGTTTTCTCTAATGCAGGTGTCTCACAGTATCTAGACTGAGAAATTAATATTTTCCTTACACCGTGATTTCCTTACATCTTCAGATCATCCATCAACACAAATGTTTGCTTGAACACTTAGAGATATGCCAACAAAAACAACTGAAAGCCCAGGAAAAACAGTAAAAGTGGACATATGCCTCCATGTCCTCAAAATTTTACTTCCTACCATCTTGTCAAACATTTCTCTTGTTTGACATGTTTATCAGCTGGATAAATATGCATGTTGTCAAATTTCACACACAGAAGCATCATTTTGACCCTGCAGCAGACATTCACATTGTGTATTTTTGCAGCTGGGGAACCCGTAAAAGACAAATATGTTTTGAAAAGAGGCAGGAAGATTGAGGCTGCATGAATGATGAGTTTGGTCTGAAGATTTATTTAAGTAAAGCACGCTTTTAAAAAATAATAATAAACCAAACATTACATTCAAATGAAGTTAGATCCTGTCGCAAAGAAGAGTCAAAGGAGAAGTTTCAAAAGAGTTTAAAAAAAAAAAAGTCCCGTTTCCGTATGTGCCATTCATGGCCCTTTTCAAAGTTCTAACATACACACACAGAAACTTCTGAATGTTCATATAGCTATATTTAACCTCGTAAAAATATGTACCATTCAATATTAGTATGCTGCAGATCTTGTATTTGCTGTGAGAATAGCTCTACTGCCAATTCCCATGAATGAATTCAGCATTTTACAGAAGTATTGGATAATCAAATATTTGACACTGAATACAAACGGATTTTTCATAAGAGTATTTTGAAGATCTGCACAAGATGTTCTTTTAATTATGCCAGCCTCAGTCACACGATATGCCACTTACCAAGAGGAGTGGCGCGTAAGAGAGCGCTTATGGATAATGCTGCTCTCTCTGCACGCCAGCATTTTCATCCCAGCATTTCCACGGTGCTTTCATTTCCATCCAACGGTTCTCTCTCACATGTAAAACCTGCCACATGGCTGTAAATTTAGGACATTCAAGGGTGGATCAATGATTTTAGCAAAGCTAACACAATCGGAGCCAAGATTATTTTCCAGATCTAGTTAGAATGCTTTTTCACTCTGAAGGCTTAATTTTGCTGCTATTTTTCAGGTTAATACTAGTGTAAGAAGGGGCTGTACTGCGCCATAACGTGGTCTGTTAATTCTTTTATCTGGCCTCTCATTGCCACTTTTGCTGTTTTGATCGTTTCTCTGTGTTCCTTGCAGCCAGCCACTGACCCAAGAGCCATTTCTCAGGGAGCAAAATTCTGCCCAACATGGAAGTTTTAGCTTGAAAATTGTGCCACTGAGCATTGGACATGCGCACAGATCGAACACCAGCAGCTGATGAGCTGTGAAGGGGTATGTTGGGCGAATACCCTCTTACCTATCTGCTCCAACCACGTCTGTCTGCTCTGCTAAGGAGCAAGAAGTAACACTTCCAGACGGGAGTTACAAGAAGCCGTCATGCTTCTTGGCGTTACACTGTGCAGAAGGAATAAAAGGAGAAGGAAGCCATGAAGGACCTCCTTCAGTGCAGCTCAGGGAAAAACAATGACTGCCCAGCCCCGCCGCATGTCCCTCTGTCCCACGCATGTCAGGCAGGCTGAGCCGAGAGCACTGGGACTGAGAATGGATCCCCACCATTCAATGCTTCTTTTCAACGCAGAATTGCCCACATCCCTCCCTGGGGCCTCTCCCCACCTCCAGAGAGAGCACTTCTAACTCCTCAGCTCATTTCACTCACTGATTTACCACCCTAGGAAGAAAGCATTTATGGAATTTTCCTTTAAAGGCTTCTACTTCTTACAAAACACAGAAAAAAAAAATAGCAGTTCCTTCAAATGACAGCAGAAGTGAAGTCAGAGACTTAAATGATGGGAGGCTGTCCACTCAGCTGCCCCAGAGGATGTGCTGCCAGGTCAGGATCTGGCTGCAGCTGCACCAAAGCTGCCTTGCCCACGGCCACTGCACCTTGGACAACAGGAACCCAGCGGAGACGCAGCTCTTCCCGAGGGAGGAACCTGACATGCTCAGCCTTGAAGCACCAAGTGATGCTTTTTAAGAGAGACATAGACGTACGTGCACCTGCCACAGTGTGCCTCTCCTGCCTACATGTGCCTATGGTTTCAAGTTAGATTCAGAACAGATTTAGACATCTAGAGCGGGACTGAGGTGGAACTCAAGATGACTACATCCCAGGCTGTAACCTTTCCTTTAACTGCACTGACTTGGGCTCCCAGAGCAGATAGAAGAACATTAAGAAGCGAATTCCACCAACACAGAACAAAACTATTTTACCCGGCAGTACGATTCGCGTGGTCCTGCCACATCACGTACGCTGCACTTCTTCAGGCACCTTTCCACCGCCGGACCACCTGCACTTGGCGCAGTGAGAGCTCAGCAACTTGGTTTTCACTTCCAGTTATGCAAATATCGTATACAATATACACAGAGTTGCATTTTCCTATACAGCTACTACATTAGTGATTGCTGCAGGCACTGTAAGAGGAACTCCAGCCTGTAACGAGAAGCACAGCCCCACCAAAGTGACAGGGCCAAGGACAGGGATCACAAACTGCCGCCAGCATCAGGAAGCGTGGGTGCTAACCCCCAGCTGATGCATCTTTCTGTGCAAGTTGCAGGACCTCTTCATTTCCCTGTCAGAGGCAACCGCTGCCCCGTGCTCCCTGTCATGCAGAGCCTGGTCCAGCTGAGCTGCAACACTGGCTGGGGCAACATGCAGGCAGCGAGCAGCCATGACCAGCTCCCTAAGGAAGGGCCTGCTGCAGCCAGCCAAAATTCAACAGCCATGCCTCAGCCAGCAGCCAAAGCCCAGCTGAGGCTAACAGTAACTCTTCCACTTCTGCAACGATTCATCTAATGGGCACTTTTAGATCATAAATGCTGTACGTACCCACTGTAAATGCTGCCATCCATTGCAAATCCAGTGCAAATGCTGACAGGAATTTGTTGTTTAATAAGTTATGGGTCAGATTTTCAAAGGCAGCCAAGTGACAGCTCTGTTCCCATTAAGACCAGCAGGGAAGACCCCTCCTGAACTGAGTGGAGTCAGATGAAAACTTGGAATTTTTTACATCTTTAGTTACATGGAGATGTAAAGGCTCACTGAAACAAAATGAGCATATAAGAATGTGAAGTGCTTAAACAATTCTGTAAATTTAAACCTGCGCAAACTTTGCAGTTTCCAGGTATTTCACAAAGTCATGAAAGATGTGAAAGCCAAGAGGATGAACAGAGAGAACTGAAATTTGTGACTGTTTCTTAAATCCAGATATAATGCATAATGACTGAGTCTTAACCTTGCCCTGAAGTATAATACATGACAGTACAAGGTTTCTTATGGAAAAGGTAGCTATATCTTGTGGCAGTAACATGTAAAATTTAAATTACATGAATAATTAAGAGGAGATTAATAGACACTGTAAATAAATAATAAGTTGCATGAAAACAGCATCACATACTTTTTTAAAAACCCTTAACAGTGCAGTAAGCACTAAAGCTCTTACAGGAGACAACTTTCACCTTCACAACACAGTCTACCAGTTTCTAGTAGTGCCTTTAATGCACTAGCTACCACACATTGGAACTGCAACACTGGGTTTTCTTAAAGATGACTTAAAGTAGCAGTTCTGCTAAACATAAGCAAGGATCAGATCTGCTACCTTTACCTCTGCTGAGCTCATTTTACTCAGGACCTGATCCTGCACATGCACTCACAGGTGCGATTCAGAGCACGAAGGTTTAGCTGTTTATCACAGCTCCCTGAACAAAGCCCTTTTCCTCAAGAAATCCCAATTTCTTTCAAAAGCATCTTCTAGCCATGGGAGGATGCAATCAGAATGCAATCCTGAGTACCCAGACATTCAAGTACATCCAAGATGCCACTCCTCACAACATTTGGGTCAAGGAGTAAGGGATTTCCAGAAGTGTCTGGGAAGCTCAGCCTCTGCCAGGCTCCTGAACCCTTTCAGCCCTTTGATGGAAGAAAGCCGAAATCGCTATCTACCACTCTCACAGAACTAACTGGACTCCCATGTGGCAAAGGTAACAGTTGTAAGAATCGTATAATAATTATTAAGTAATAATTATTAACTTCTTGCATGAGGATTTACACTGCTGTTAGGTAAATGAGGGGCACTTAGAAAGCAGTGAGACCTGCAGACTCATAGCTGTTTGCATGCAGTAGCTCTCAGCAAACACTGTCTGCTGTACATTGTGATGGCAGAATACATTACAAAGCATCTCGTGGAACAGACAACATCTGGAACCAGCCATAGCTCCAAAGAGCCCTAGGTGGACAGAAATCTCTCTGTTTCAGTGACTACCTTGTGAAAGTCTTTTTCAGACCATCAGGGCATCTCCCACCCGTAGCTGCGTTCCCAGCTGTAACCTTAATGATGAAGGCTTCAGAAGCAGCACACCAGTATTTCCAGTAAGCAAGCCATCGCCCTCCCCTGCTGCTGTCCTACACAAAACTGAAGCAGGAAAAGCCCCTTCTGAGGTGCTCACACAACCCGACAAGCAGTTAATGGAACAGATAACCTTGCTGCCAGGCCCTGCCAGGTACCTCATGCAGCAGATCTCACCTGAGAGTAAACGTTTCCGTGTTTGAGTTAGAAACCTCCAGAAATAGGACTTCAAGATTATAATTGTCTCATTCCCTTGGCTAATGTGTTAGTCTAAAAAGTAACTGCAAAAGAGAGCTCTATTGCCTGAGGTGAAATTAAAAATAAGGATTCAAGGCAGGTAAGGTAAATGCAAGAATGTGTATGTATAATTATTTAAGAGACCCATTTATTCCGTGCAGTTGTATTTTTCCCATAACATTCCATTTCTCATCATGCATTATTTTTAGAATTTTTAGAATTAATAGGATTTGATCATATTTACAGTGAGATAATCCAAACTGTAGAGCAGTGTCCATATCTTTAAGATACTCACTAACCCAATATTCCCAAAGATTTCTCAGGTATCTGAACGGTATATGGATTTCCATACAGGCCACAGGCCAGTATGTGAATACATATAGGCCTACAGGCCAGTCACTCTCACCTCTGTCCCTGGAAAGGTCTTGGAACAGCTTCTTCTGGCTGCCATCTACAAGCAATTGGAAGAGAAGAAGGTTATGAGGAGTAGTCAGCATGGATTCACCAAGGGGAAATCATGCTCGACCAACCTCGTAGCCTTCTACAATGGCATCACCACCTGGGTAGATGGGGGCAGAGCAGTGGGTGTCATCTACCTTGACATTAGCAAGGCTTTTGATACTGTCTCCCACGACATACTGCTAGAAAAACTAAGGAAGTGTGAGATGGACGACTGGACAGTAACGAGGGTTGAGAACTGGCTGACAGGCCAAGCTCTGAGGGTGATGTTTCCACAGTCTTCTGTAAGTTGGATTACCCTTAAAAATTGAAAATAGGAAGATGCAGCCTTTCTAGGTCTGGTTTGCATCAATAAGAACCCCTGGTTTTGAAGATGACATCTAACGGCGAGTTGCATAGTGGGGCCTTGGTCCTTCCAAAGTCCACAGACTTAAAAGTTTGCGGAGCGGAAGCTTTGCAGAACTGTACGAACACTGAAGATCCAGTTCTGCAAGAAGCTGATGCAAAAGCTACCTGTCACTGGGGCGTTTTGGTGAGGAAGAGATTTGTATTCTCACGGTGGATGGTTTTAACCGAGTTTAGTCCTGTGGGCTGTGTCAACAGAACTGGCTTTGGTTTGTACCCTTTCAGGACACTGAGGACCCAATTTCATGTCTGTGGGCAGCACGGCAAAGCGGGCAGTGTACTCAGTGTCACCAGGGACAGAGGAGGGATTTATGGATGGGCAATGTCAGTGTGCCCTGCACAATGCCGCTGCCACCTTGCTGGAGCAGTTTGCGTGCTCCTCCGGTCAAAATGTGCCTCTCGGAGGGCCGGGGGGCAAGGCCAGGCAGAGCTGCAGGTGGTGTCAGGGAGGCCTCATCGCTCCTGCGAGGCACTGCGCCAGGCCTCAGCCCTGGGAGGCCGGCACCGCCCTGCGGCCTCCTGGCGCCCATTGGGTGCCACAGCTCCATGCTGCCTAGCAACAAGCGCCAGCGGCCTCGCTATTGGCTGTGCCCAGAGGCGCCAAGGCAGGCGGCCAATGGGGCGGCGCCTGGCTGTGAGGGAGCAGAGGTGTCACAGGCCAGGGTGGGTGACATGCTGCGGGGTGTGCTGGGGCTGCGGCACTCCAACGACGGCGGCGCGCAGGCGAGGCGCGGCCGGTGGGCTGCTTGTGGCCCCTGAGGAGCGCTTCTGTGTGCAGCTTTTGCTGTGCTCTTTCTTCACTGCGACTTGAGGAGTGCTTCTGCGTCCAGCTTTTTGTGTTTCCTTCACTGCATTTCCCCTGAGGAGGTCTTCAACGTGCAGTTTTTGGGGTTCTCCACACCACGTTTCCCCTGAGGAGTGCTTCATCATTCAGCTTTTTGCATTTTCTTCACTGTGGCACTTGAGGAGTAATTCTCCGTGGAGCTTTTTGTGGTTTCTTCACCTTGTGGTCCCTGAGGAGTTCTTCATCGTGCAGCTTTTGGGGTTCTCTTCGCTTTGGGACTTCGGAGGAATGCGTCATCATGCAGCTGTTGGTGGTTTCTTCTCTACGGCCCTGAGGAGTTCAACACCGTCTTGCTTTTGGGGTTCTCCACGCCACGTTTTCCCTGAGGAGAGCTTCATCATGGAGCTTTTGGTATCGTTTTCACCTTGTTGCCCCTGAGAAGTGCTTCATCTGCTAACATTTGGTGGTTTTTTTTCTCATTCCAGGCCCTGAGGAGTGCTTCTGAGTGCAGCTTCTGGTGTTTTCTTCATTGCGGCCTACGAGGAGTTCTTCATCGTGCAGCTTTTTGGGATCTCTTCTGTGTGCAGCTTCTGCTGTGTTCTTTCTTCACTGCAACTTGAGGAGTGCTTCTGCGTCCAGCTTTTTGTGTTTCCTTCACTGCATTTCCCCTGAGGATGTCTTCAACGTGCAGTTTTTGGGGTTCTCCACACCACGTTTCCCCTGAGGAGTGCTTCATCGTCCAGATTTTGGTGTTTCTCCACTGCAGCCTCTGAGGAGTGCCTTCTTGAGCAGCTTTTGGAGTTTTCTTCACTACGTCCCTGAGGAGCTCTTCATCAGGCAGCTTTTGGGGGTTTTCCCCACACCACGTTTCCCCTGAGGAGGGCTTCACCATTCAGCTCTGCGTGTTTTCTTCTCCCTGTGGCCCCTGAGGAGCGCTTCTGTGTGCAGCTTTTGCTGTGCTCTTTCTTCACTGCGACTTGAGGAGTGCTTCTGCGTCCAGCTTTTTGTGTTTCCTTCACTGCGTTTCCCCTGAGGAGGTCTTCGTCATGCAGTTTTTGGGGTTCTCCACACCACGTTTCTCCTGAGGAGTGCTTCATCGTCCAGCTTTTGGTGTTTCTCCACTGCAGCCTCTGAGGAGTGCCTTCTTGAGCAGCTTTTGGAGTTTTCTTCACTACGTCCCTGAGGAGCTCTTCATCAGGCAGCTTTTGGGGGTTTTCCCCACACCACGTTTCCCCTGAGGAGGGCTTCACCATTCAGCTCTGCGTGTTTTCTTCTCCCTGTGGCCCCTGAGGAGCGCTTCTGTGTGCAGCTTTTGCTGTGCTCTTTCTTCACTGCGACTTGAGGAGTGCTTCTGCGTCCAGCTTTTTGTGTTTCCTTCACTGCATTTCCCCTGAGGAGGTCTTCGTCATGCAGTTTTTGGGGTTCTCCACACCACGTTTCCCCTGAGGAGTGCTTCATCATTCAGCTTTTTGCATTTTCTTCACTGTGGCACTTGAGGAGTAATTCTCCGTGGAGCTTTTTGTGGTTTCTTCACCTTGTGGTCCCTGAGGAGTTCTTCATCGTGCAGCTTTTGGGGTTCTCTTCCCTTTGGGACTTCGGAGGAATGCGTCATCATGCAGCTTTTGGTGGTTTCTTCTCTACGGCCCTGAGGAGTTCAACACCGTCTTGCTTTTGGGGTTCTCCACGCCACGTTTTCCCTGAGGAGAGCTTCATCATGGAGCTTTTGGTATCGTTTTCACCTTGTTGCCCCTGACAAGTGCTTCATCTGCTAACATTTGGTGTTTTTTTTCTCTCCTTCCAGGCCCTGAGGAGTGCTACTGCGTGCAGCTTCTGGTGTTTTCTTCATTGCGGCCTACGAGGAGGTCTTCATCATGCAGCTTTTTGGGATCTCTTCACCACGTTTCCCCTGAGGAGGGCTTCATTGTCCAGCTTTTGGTGTTTCTCCACTGCAGCCTCTGAGGAGTGCCTTCTTAACAGCTTTTGGAGTTTTCTTCGCTACGTCCCTGAGGAGCTCTTCATCGTGCAGCTTTTTGGGGGTTTTCCCCACACCACGTTTCCCCTGAGGTGGGCTTCACCATTCAGCTCTGCGCGTTTTCTTCCCTGTGGCGCTTCAGGAG
The DNA here is from genome assembly GCF_040182565.1 of Anser cygnoides. Lineage (NCBI taxonomy): Eukaryota > Metazoa > Chordata > Aves > Anseriformes > Anatidae > Anser > Anser cygnoides. The sequence continues at coordinate 8,997,085 of NC_089875.1, forward strand.
TAATTCTTCGTGGAGCTTTTCGTGGTTTCTTCTCCCTGTGGCCCCTGAGGAGCGCTTCTGTGTGCAGCTTTTGCTGTGCTCTTTCTTCACTGCGACTTGAGGAGTGCTTCTGCGTCCAGCTTTTTGTGTTTCCTTCACTGCGTTTCCCCTGAGGAGGTCTTCAACGTGCAGTTTTTGGGGTTCTCCATGCTGTGTTTCCCCTGAGGAGTGCTTCATCATTCAGCTTATTGTGTTTTCTTCACTGTGGCACTTGAGAAGTAATTCTTCGTGGAGCTTTTTGTGTTTTCTTCTCCCGGTGGCCCCTGAGGAGTGCTTCTGTGTGCAGCTTTTGGTGTGTTCTTCACTACGGCCCTGAGGTGTTCTTCATCATGCAGCTCTTCTGGTTCTCTTCACTTCGGCCCCTGAGGATTGGTTTGTCGAGCAGCTTTTGGTTTTTTCTTCACTGCGGCCCTTGAGGAGTTCTGCATCGTAAAGCCTTTGGGGTTCTGCTCACCATGTTTTCCCTGAGGAGAGCTTCATCATGGAGCTTTTGGTTGTTTTCACCTTGTTGCCCCTGAGAAGTGCTTCAGCTTCTAACATTTGGTGGTTTTTTTTCTCTCGTTCCAGGCCCTGATAAGTTTTTCATCGTGTAGCTGTTCGTGTTTTCTTCACTGCGGCCCTTGAGGTCTTCTTCATCATGCAGCTTTTGGTGTTTTCTTCACTGCGGCGCTTTTTGGCATCTACCATGTCTGCAGCCAGACCGACAGCTCAGCTGCGTGAAGTGTGAAGAAGCACATTCTTCTGTTTGTTTTCAATCTGCCAACCGATCATTTCATGGAGAGCTCTGTCTTTTTTGTACTAGGAGGTGCCATGTATAATTCTTTCTTCTCCTCCTTTTCAGTCATGCTGCAATAAATCTCTTTCAAACCATTTATGAGTTCTCTTGCCTTATGTAGTGGGTTTGCGTGGCAAGGATTTGGTAGCGGGGGGGCCATCAGGGTGGGGTCTACGAGAAGAATCCGGAAACTGCGCCACGTTAGAGAAGGGTCTGCCGCTGGCCAGAGCCAGGCCAATAAGCGATGTTGTTTGCGCCTCTGTGAGACCAGATTTAAGAAAGGAAAAAAAAAAAAAAAAACTGCTGCGGAAGAGCAGCTGGGAGAGAGGGAGGAATGAGAAACAGCCTTGCAGACGCCAAGGTCAGTGAAGAGGGAGGGGGAGAGGTGCTCCAGGCGCCGGAGCAGAAGTCCCCTGCGGCCTGTGGTGAGGACCATGGTGAAGCAGGCTGTCCCCCTGCAGCCCATGGTGTACCACGGTGGGGCAGGTTTCCACGCTGCAGCCCGTGGAGGAGCCCCCGGTGGAGCAGGGGCAGAGAGCGACCGAGAAGGAGCGGCGGAGACAAAGTGCTACAGACTGACCGCAGCCCCCGTTGCCCCGCTCCCCTGAGCCGCTTGGGGGGAGGAGGTGGGAGAGGGTGGACTGGGGGGGAAAAATCTTACTGTCTCCCTACTCTGAGTCTGCTTTGCCCATCACGGTAACTGTTGAGTGATCTCCCCGTCCTTATCTCAGCCCTTGAGCCCTTTGCATCGTATTTTCTCCCCCTTTGAGGAGGGGGAGTGAGAGAGCGGCCGTGGTGGAACTCGGCTGCCCACCCGAGTAAAACCACCACACTGTAACACCTAAACTAAAGTCCTTTTGCTGCATCTGAAGTCCTTTCTTTCTTGTCCTAAATAGAGGGCCTGGGGAGAAGTTTGCTCCCTTTTTATTTGCAGCATCCTTATGCACATCTCGGTTCTGCCTTCTCTTGACATTAAAGAGTTCGTCCATTAATCCAATGTTTAATCTTTCCTTAGAGACCATGTTTTCTAAAAGTCTGATCCTAAGAAGGGTCATTCTTAGCATCAGACTTACTGGGTTCTTTGGATGCTTTCTGCTTGGTGTGTGTGTTACTTGAAGTACAATCCTCAGAAATAGACGCAATTTCAGTGGAAAATTTAACAGTAGACCCCACGCTCTGGATGGAGCAGTCTTCCGTCGGCCGTTCCCTCTCACCTTCTTCATCCTGCTGATGGGAGCGCGAGGTGGAGGGTGTCGAAGGCTTTCTGAAGGCGATACATGGGTGTCTTCCCTGAGCAAGGTGTTCCGCCCTCAGAGAAGGAAATGGCTTTGTTGTTTGTTTCTCACCATCCGTACTTTGTTGCAGTTTTAGCTGTGATTGCCTAACTACACGTAACCTATTGGGTTATTTCTTTGAGTATTTTTGCAGGAGTGGAAATTTAACTCATTAGTTCAAATAGTGAGATAATTTTCATGTCATTCGCTTACTTTTCAGCTGAATGTAACTTTTCACACAATTTGCTAGCATTGGAGGAGCCCAGCCATGAGGGGCCCAGGCTCTCCTCTTAAGGCACCTCCAGTGTTAAGGAGAAGGGGAAAGACTTTGGGAGTGCATTTTGTGTCTTCCCAGTGGGATGCTGATGCGCTAAACTTTTCTTTCACGGAGTGTCACGTGAAGTTCCAAAAACAAACAACAACAAAACAAAAACGAAAGGCTTTTGCTACTGTCTCCCATGAGATCCTGCTAACAAAGCTGACAAAGTGTGGGATAGGAGAGTGGACAGTAAGGTGGGTTGAGAACTGGCTGACTGGCCGAGCTCAGAGGGTGGTGATTGGCGGCGCAGAGTCCAGTTGGAGACCTGGGACAAGCTCGGGGGCGGTGCTGGGTCCGGTCTTGTTCGACAGCTTCATCAACGACTTTGATGAGGGAATAGTGTCCACCCTCAGCAAGTACGCTGATGATACAAAGCTGGGAGGAGTGGCCCACACGCCAGAAGGCTGTGCTGCCATTCAGTGAGACCTGGACAGGCTGGAGAGCTGGGCAGGAAGAAACCAGGTGACGTTTAACAAAAGCAAGCGTGTAGAGTCTTGCACCTGGGAAGGAACAACTGCACGTATCAGTACAGGCTGGGGGATGACCTGCTGGAGAAAAGCCCTGCGCAGAAGGACCTGGGGGTCCTGGTGGATGACAGGTTGGCCACGAGCCAGCAGTGTGCCTTGGTGGCCAAGAAGGCCAACAGCATCCTGGCTTGCATAAGAAACGGTGCGGCCAGCAGGGCTAGGGAAGTGATTGGCCCCCTGTACTCGGCTCTGGTAAGGCCGCACCTCAAGTACTGTGTTCAGTTTTGGGCCCCTCGCTACAAGAAGGACATCGAGGTGCTCGAGCGAGTCCAGAGAAGGGCAACGAAGCTGGTGAGGAGTCTGGAGAACAAGTCTTACGAGGAGCCGCTGAGGGAGCTGGGGTTGTTCAGCCTGGAGAAGACGAGGCTCAGAGGCGACCTTATCGCACTCTACAGGTACCTTAAAGGAGGCTGTAGCGAGGTGGGGGTTGGTCTGTTCTCCCACGTGCCTGGTGACAGGACGAGGGGGAATGGGCTAAAGTTGCACCAGGGGAGGTTTAGGTTGGATATTAGGAAGAACTTCTTTACCAAAAGGGTTGTTAGGCATTGGGATAGGCTGCCCAGGGAAGTGGTTGAGTCACCGTCCCTGGAGGTCTTTAAAAGACATTTAGATGTTGAGCTTAGAGATATGGTTTAGTGGAGGGCTTGTTAGCGTTAGGTCAGAGGTTGGACTCGGTGATCTTGGAGGTCTCTTCCAACCTAGATGACTCTGTGATTCTGTGATAAGAACCCCTGGTTTTGAAGATGACATCTAACGGCGAGTTGCATAGTGGGGCCTTGGTCCTTCCAAAGTCCACAGACTTAAAAGTTTGCGGAGCGGAAGCTTTGCAGAACTGTACGAACACTGAAGATCCAGTTCTGCAAGAAGCTGATGCAAAAGCTACCTGTCACTGGGGCGTTTTGGTGAGGAAGAGATTTGTATTCTCACGGTGGATGGTTTTAACCGAGTTTAGTCCTGTGGGCTGTGTCAACAGAACTGGCTTTGGTTTGTACCCTTTCAGGACACCGAGGACCCAATTTCATGTCTGTGGGCAGCACGGCAAAGCGGGCAGTGTACTCAGTGTCACCAGGGACAGAGGAGGGATTTATGGATGGGCAATGTCAGTGTGCCCTGCACAATGCCGCTGCCACCTTGCTGGAGCAGTTTGCGTGCTCCTCCGGTCAAAATGTGCCTCTCGGAGGGCCGGGGGGCAAGGCCAGGCAGAGCTGCAGGTGGTGTCAGGGAGGCCTCATCGCTCCTGCGAGGCACTGCGCCAGGCCTCAGCCCTGGGAGGCCGGCACCGCCCTGCGGCCTCCTGGCGCCCATTGGGTGCCACAGCTCCATGCTGCCTAGCAACAAGCGCCAGCAGCCTCGCTATTGGCTGTGCCCAGAGGCGCCAAGGCAGGCGGCCAATGGGGCGGCGCCTGGCTGTGAGGGAGCAGAGGTGTCACAGGCCAGGGTGGGTGACATGCTGCTGGGTGTGCTGGGGCTGCGGCACTCCAACGACGGCGGCGCGCAGGCGAGGCGCGGCCGGTGGGCTGCTTGTGGCCCCTGAGGAGCGCTTCTGTGTGCAGCTTTTGCTGTGTTTTCTTCATTGCGGCCCATGAGGAGTTCTTCATCGTGCAGCTTTTCTGGATCTCTTCACCACATTTCCCCTGAGGAGAGCATCATCATCCAGCTTTTGGTGTTTCTCCACTGCAGCCTCTGAGGAGTGCCTTCTGGAGCAGCTTTTGGTGTTTTCTTCACTGCGACTTGAGGAGTGCTTCTGCGTTCAGCTTTTTGTGTTTCCTTCACTGCGTTTCCCCGAGGACGTCTTCATCGTGCAGTTTTTGGGGTTCTGCACGCCACATTTCCCCTGAGGAGTGCTTCAACGTTCAGCTTTTTGCATTTTCTTCACTGTGGCACTTGAGGAGTAATTCTCCGTGGAGCTTTTTGTGTTTTCTTCATCTTGTGGACCCTGAGGAGTTCTGCACTGTGCAGCTTTTGGGGTTCTCCTCACCATGATTTCCCTGAGGAGAGCTTCATCATGCAGTTTTTGGTGTTGTTTTCACCGTGTTGCCCCTGAGAAGTGCTTCATCTGTTAACATTTGGTGGGTTTTTTTTTCTCATTCCAGGCCCTGAGGAGTGCTACTGCGTGCAGCTTCTGGTGTTTTGTTCATTGCGGCCTATGAGGAGTTGTTCATCATGCAGCTTTTTGGGATCTCTTCACCACGTTTCCCCTGAGGTGGGCTTCACCATTCAGCTCTGCGCGTTTTCTTCCCTGTGGCACTTCAGGAGTAATTCTTCGTGGAGCTTTTCGTGTTTTCTTCTCCCTGTGGCCCCTGAGGAGCGCTTCTGTGTGCAGCTTTTGCTGTGCTCTTTCTTCACTGCGACTTGAGGAGTGCTTCTGCGTCCAGCTTTTTGTGTTTCCTTCACTGCGTTTCCCCTGAGGAGGTCTTCAACGTGCAGTTTTTGGGGTTCTCAACACCACGTTTCCCCTGAGAAGTGCTTCATCATTCAGCTTTTTGCGTTTTCTTCACTGTGGCACTTGAGGAGTAATTCTCCGTGGAGCTTTTTGTGGTTTCTTCACCTTGTGGTCCCTGAGGAGTTCTTCATCGTGCAGCTTTTGGGGTTCTCTTCGCTTTGGGCTCCGGACGAATGCGTCATCATGCAGCTGTTGGTGTTTTCTTCTCTACAGCCCTCAGGAGTTCTGCACTGTCCAGCTTTTGGGGTTCTCCTCACCATGTTTTCCCTGAGGAGAGCTTCATCATGGAGCTTTTGGTGTTGTTACCCCTGAGAAGTGCTTCATCTTCCAACATTTCATGTTGGTTTTTTTTTGTTTGTTTTGTTTTGTTTTTTCTCATTCCAGGCCCGGAGGAGTTCTTCATCGTGCAGCTGTTTGCGTCTTCTTCACTGCGGCCCATGAGGAGTTCTTCATCGTGCAGGTTTTTGGGATCTCTTCACCACATTTCCCCTGAGGAGTGCTTCATCGTCCAGCTTTTGGTGTTTCTCCACTGCAGCCTCTGAGGAGTGCCTTCTTAACAGCTTTTGGAGTTTTCTTCACTACGTCCCTGAGGAGCTCTTCATCAGGCAGCTTTTGGGGGTTTTCCCCACACCACGTTTCCCCTGAGGAGGGCTTCACCATTCAGCTCTGCGTGTTTTCTTCTCCCTGTGGCCCCTGAGGAGCGCTTCTGTGTGCAGCTTTTGCTGTGCTCTTTCTTCACTGCGACTTGAGGAGTGCTTCTGCATCCAGCTTTTTGTGTTTCCTTCACTGCGTTTCCCCTGAGGAGGTCTTCGTCATGCAGTTTTTGGGGTTCTCCACACCACATTTCCCCTGAGGAGTGCTTCATCATTCAGCTTTTTGCATTTTCTTCACTGTGGCACTTGAGGAGTAATTCTCCGTGGAGCTTTTTGTGGTTTCTTCACCTTGTGGTCCCTGAGGAGTTCTTCATTGTGCAGCTTTTGGGGTTCTCTTCGCTTTGGGACTTCGGAGGAATGCGTCATCATGCAGCTGTTGGTGTTTTCTTCTCTACGGCCCTGAGGAGTTCAACACCGTCTTGCTTTTGGGGTTCTCCACGCCACGTTTTCCCTGAGGAGAGCTTCATCATGGAGCTTTTGGTATTGTTTTCACCTTGTTGCCCCTGAGAAGTGCTTCATCTGCTAACATTTGGTGGTTTTTTTTCTCATTCCAGGCCCTGAGGAGTGCTACTGCGTGCAGCTTCTGGTGTTTTGTTCATTGCGGCCTATGAGGAGTTCTTCATCAGGCAGCTCTTGGGGGTTTTCCCCACACCACGTTTCCCCTGAGGTGGGCTTCACCATTCAGCTCCATTCCCTGTGGCGCTTGAGGAGTAATTTTTCGTGGAGCTTTTTGTGTTTTCTTCTCCCTGTGGCCCCTGAGGAGTGCTTCTGTGTGCAGCTTTTGGTGTGTTCTTCACTACGGTCCTGAGGTGTTCTTCATTATGCAGCTCTTCTGGTTCTCTTCACTTCGGCCCCTGAGGATTGGTTTGTCGAGCAGCTTTTGGATTTTTCTTCACTGCAGCCTTTGAGGAGTCCTGCACCGTCCAGCTTCTGGGGTTCTCTTCACCATGTTTACCCAGAGGAGTTCTTCAGCGTGCAGCTTGTGGTGTTTACTTCACTGCAGCCCTGAGGAGTTCTGCACTGTCCAGCTTTTGGGGTTCTCCTCACCATGTTTTCCCTGAGGAGAGCTTCATCATGGAGCTTTTGGTTGTTTTCACCTTGTTGCCCCTGAGAAGTGCTTCAGCTTCTAACATTTGGTGTTTTTCTCTCATTCCAGGCCCGGAGGAGTGCTTCATCGTGTAGCTGTTTGTTTTCTTCACTGCGGCCCTTGAGGACTTCTTCAACGTGCAGCTTTGGGTGCTTTCTTCACTGCGGCACTTTTTGGCATCTACCATGTCTGCAGCCAGACCGACAGCTCAGCTGCGTGAAGTGTGAAGAAGCACATTCTTCTGTTTGTTTTCAATCTGCCAACCGATCATTTCATGGAGAGCTCTGTCTTTTTTGTACTAGGAGGTGCCATGTATAATTCTTTCTTCTCCTCCTTTTCAGTCATGCTGCAATAAATCTCTTTCAAACCATTTATGAGTTCTCTTGCCTTATGTAGTGGGTTTACGTGACAAGGATTTGGTAGCGGGGGGGCCATCAGGGTGGGTTCTACGAGAAGAATCCGGAAACTGCGCCACGTTAGAGAAGGGTCTGCCGCTGGCCAGAGCCAGGCCAATAAGCGATGTTGCTTGTGCCTCTGTGAGAGCGCAAAACAGAGCACAGGAAGTTCCGCACCAACCTGCGAAATAACTCCTTCACGGTGAGGGTGACAGAGCACTGGAACAGGCTGCCCAGGGAGGTTGTGGAGTCTCTGGAGATATTCAGGACCCGTCTGGACGTTTACCTGTGCAACGTGCTCTAGGGATCCTGCTTTGGCAGGGGAGTTGGACCCAATAATCTCCAGAGGTCCGTTCATACCCCTGCAATTCTGTGATTTTTTTTTTCTCCATTTTGCAATTTTTCAGATATTCTGATTTGAAAACAAATGCTTAAGCAAAATTAAGCTTTTAGAAAAAAACTGCTAATAACAAATGTTTGCTTAATGGTAGCTGTACTGACCCTGCAAGAAGAGATTGCTTACATCTGCAAACAGAAACCATTTATAAAAATTAGTCTTAAAAACCACCACACATAAATCTATGGGAAATCAATGCCCATAGTTTCTATTATAAAGTAGTAATAAGTTATTACTTGTCTGGGAGATAAAACAAGCTTTTTTCTTCCCATAACATTTTGAATGCCAGAGACAAACCCCTGAGTAGCCAGTGAAGGCTCCTCACTAACTTCTGTTGGCATTGGATGACACCCTGAGTATGTCCTTAATCTTGTCAACAATTCTATCATGTCCTTCAGAGAACATCCCATAGTTGCTGTAAGTATGCCTAATCCATAAGGACAAAACTTTAATGGGTTTCTAAATTTATAACCTAAGAAGTAAAATATAATAAGGAATAAAACTGTGACCCAGAATCTAATGCAAAGCGCTGCTCATCTTTCCTCTGGCTCTAGGTGAAGGTGAAGCCTCCAGCTCAGACTTCTCCCCCAGATGTGAGCTAACAGGCAGAACACAGAAGTTACCCCTTTTGCCACGCAGAAATAGGGTTTAGCACCGTGTCCCTCAGACAACAAGGAACTGGCCATGCTCTGCATGCCCCTGAGCACCTTAGAAGAGGCCACCACCACACCTGGCTGCAGAAGTGCACTGGTGAAATGCTGCATGCTTTAACCGTGATTAGGGGATTTGACACCCAACTTGCTAAGGGTGTGGGTGTAAACGTGCTAACAGACACACAAAATATAAGTGTACTTAAAGAAGAGGGAATGTAAAATTGGTATATAAAAAGTCTTCACCACAATCACTTTCCAGCACAGGGGAAAGGAAGATTTCGCCTTTCAACAAACAAGCACCTTCTGAACCATTTCGGCAAGCTCACGAAGAGCTCACCATTCCCTGCAGCTCTGTAAGGAGAGCAGCAAAGCCCTGGTACGGATCGCCCAGGCAAACTGCAACCCTCACCGCCAGAGGCCTGCAGGAAGAGTCCAAGAAGTGTGTGCCTGGGGGGCTGAACAGGAGCCGGCTCTGCCTTGTGCAGGCAGACAAGCTACCGACTCCTTACAGGGCTTTCTGCATGGAGTTTGTGTGCACACGTGTCAGACAGCACGACATCACATCCAGAGGAGAGAGTTTAGTTTTCATAAAAATGAGAAGTTAAATAAGTGAGGGACAGAGTAGGCCTTGGGGAACAGTAACAGGCTTCTCCTTGCATCTCACTGTCCCTCCCTTAGGTGGTTTAATAAAGGGCAGGATATTGCACATCGTAAAGTGGAAGAGATAAAATTCATAAGAACTTCTTGTGTTCCACTGAGTTTGTTTATAATTTGGCAGTTCTGTAATGTAAAAGAATTGAACAGTACTTTCCATGCAGCTGTTATCAACCCAAGAACAATAATATCCTAGTCCCTTACCTCGGGTTTATTACATTTCTAGCAAAATGACAAATGAAGCAAACACTAGCCTTTCACCTCTTTCTAGTCAAGAATTTAAATTCCTTCAAATGACCTAATTCCATACCCCACAGGAAACTGCAAGCCACAAATCATTTCATAAGTCCTTTTTGATTTTTAATTTTTTTTTTCACTTTAAGAAAATGAAATACACCAAAGCTGGTAAGCAGCTAGGGGACTAGGAGATGAATGGGGGAATTCATGGGAAAAGGAATTTTAGCTAGACACGTAGAATGCAAAATATATATTTATATATAAATAAACAATAAACAATGTATTTATAACCACACTGATCATTACAGCTGCCTGGTGTAGCTCTCGCTGCACGCCTCTTATTGTTCTTGTAGTGCATACATATTCTTTGTGGAAAGGACAATATTCATTTGTGTTTTCACAGTGCTGGAGACACTGGGGATGCTGCTGCAGTCCTGCAACTGCAGGCCTACAAGGCTGATGCGAGTCAGATACAGCAGGGAAAGCCCAGAGAGAAAGCAGCAGAAGGGCAGCAGCCAACATCTGCTGCAGCAGATGAAGAACAAATCCAACCTAGTCAGTCTTCTCTGCTCACCAACAGATTTGGATATTCCAGGTCAAGCCATAAGGGATAATAAATTATGATTACATCAGAAAAAGAGGGCCAGGATAGCAGAGGGCACAGGTCAAGAAGATGCAATTTGAAGTTACGACACCTTTGGACTCGTAGTTGTGATACAACAGTCACTGGTGTCTTGACCTTCTCCCACCTGGTGTCAGGCAGAGTCCTGAAAGAAACATTGCCTTTTGTGAAAAACATAGGGGGTTGCAGAGAGCTATAGGGGGGAGCTGCCATGCACACAGCACTGCAGAGCACTCCCCGTCACACTGCTGGGGAACTAGGGGAAGGGGTGGGGGGGCAGAGCCCCAAATGAAGCACTCTGGGATTTGGTCCTGAGCTCCTGCCCTGTTTGAATCTGCTGAATACATAAGTAATGCCTTTTCTCTGACTTCCTGATACTGCTGGAGGGCTTCTTCCTCATCCTTGTTTCGTGTTTATGTCTGTTCAATCTCTTTCCTAACTGTTCAGTCACATTTTCATATCAAAATGTGTGTATGTCTTCAGGATTCAATCCATATGGTGTTATTTCTCTACAGATAGCCTAAACAAAGTTTTCTACTTGCAAATTCCCTTAATTATAACCATCCACTTGCACTAAAAGAGGCTACAGTATTTAATGCTCACAGACTTCAAAAATCAAAGCATCCTCAGGATGAGCTCACTGCACGCAAGCCAAATGATGCAGACTAGCTGCACCTACACTGCACATACAGGCAGCCTCTCGACTCAAGGTTCCCCACCAAATGAGCAAGTCTCTGAAAACTGAAGTGATCAACAAAAAAAAAAAAACATAACTAATGCAAGCATTTGATGGATGTATGAAATGAAGCTTCAGCGTAAAAGGGTAAATACAGCCATTAAGTGGACAAATCAATTTGCTGTTTCAGCAACCCAGGAATTACTGCACTGAGGCAGACTAGTCTCCACCATGCAATAGTTCAAGATGCTGCAGACCAGCCAGAAAACCCCTGGTTAAGATGTCCCCTGTAGTAGGGAGCACACCTGGTTGTTTAGTAGACAGGAGTAAAGAGAATCCTGAAATAGATTTATTGTGGAACAACGTGTTCCAGCTGATTATGTTGACCCTAAACATTCCCAACACTCATATTTGATTTTTTTATTATAACCACGTTTTTAAGAATCAACCACCTCTACTGGTTGTAAATTTTACTTATGTATTTAAACAACATTTACATTTCTTCCATGGACTTTGAATTACTTGCTTTTATATTTTACAGAGTATCTCCTACACTCTCTAGGAGAGAAGTAAAGCTTCAATCTGTCTTCTGCCATTACTCATCCTTTATATATCTCCATTTTTTCCCTCCTCTCTTCAAAAATTAAGTCTTTTTATCGTCCTTCGCCAACTTACTCCTTTTTGTCCCTGAGACAGAGATGACCAGAACTTCACTTACTACTATAAAGCTTATACAAAATATACACCTATTTCCATGCTCCCTAGCATTCACAATCCCACACAACCTAGCAGCACCCAGTGCCACACGTGTCCCTACTAAAGTCATCCTAGCTGAACAGTGCAGCGTTCGCATGGGGGTGACCTGTGTGCTCTTTAGCTTCACGAATTTAAGCAACAGCACACGATTCACATCACCAAGGAAAGTTTTATGAAAGTGGGAGAGGACTGCTAGCAGTAGCACAATAGAATATCTTTTTTAATATTTCTGTTGATACAATATAATGACTTTACATCAAGTTCTACCGGAACTGGACAAATTTACTATATTTAAGTAAGCTGAATAAGTTCGTTTTGCTACAGAATTTTTCCGAGCACAACTCACATGTTAAGCAAACACTATCCATAATGTGTTTTTACTCCCAAAGACATTTGAATCTTTTTAAGAAAAAGCGTCAGAAGGACAAGTATTTGAGACTTCCTCTGGGGAAAATCTTTGTTCAATTACTACTTTATTGGGGTTTTCTACCTGTACTCACTCACATCTCTGTTGTGAATTCTGCAGATGTTCTCTTTGTTCTCTTTCAAATGCCACTGTCTTTTCATGTCCCCACCATGTATTTAAAGACAGATTTTTTTATTTGGTGAAAGGGCATTTGAAGGCATAGCAGTAGCCTAACATTTTCAGTTCAATCCTATACTGTGCCAATTTTATCTCATTGCTTGCCTGAAAGTCTTTTATTCTTGTTTAGAAACCTCCAGACATATGGCAGTAGTTTTCTAGCGGCAGAAAGGAGTGACATGTGGCATAAGCTTAGAGCAAGCTAAGAAAAAATTAACAAAACAAAAGCCACAGTTTTTCTCTAGAGGTAACAGCGTTAAATATAGTAACTGAAGTGTCCCAGATAGAACAGCGGCACTTTCAGCATTGGCGTATATGCTACAAATACCTGATTGTCAGGTGGCAGACTGGTGGAGTCCAGGCAAGGAACACTATTTCTTCTCACCTGAAACCCACTGGTGTAGTGAGAGCCGTGTGCCAGCAGAGAGACCCGCGTTGCAGGTCACAGGCCAGCCTTATGTTCATCAATAGCAAAATACAGAAAATACAGCATAATATGGGTGCTGTTTCAAGTAAGAGATGGGTCCTACTGTTCAACCCCACTGTGATGGCATCCGCGTTGTGCCCTCACCTGCTCTGAAGTGAACAGAAATTCTCATCCAGACCCCTGGGAAGCCCAAACTGCTGCTGAGAGACAGAGACTAATGCGAGCAACCCATCAGCTGTAACAAGTTGGATATTCCATTTTAGCCCAACAATAATGCTTCTTCTCTGAAGGTTTCCTTTACCATTCCAAAGAAATAATGGGAATTCTACTTTTAGGAAGCTTTGAAATTTAAACCTTTAAGGTTTAAAAAAAAAAAACCTACAAAAGTGAAATACAGCTTATTCTTCTTGCAGCTTTACATGCAGCTTGCATTTTTCCCTAAAGCCTCAGAAAAGGCCAGGAGACAGATTATTTATCAGAAAATCACCATGCTGTAATTTCAAGTCAGGCTAAAAAGGTCCCAACTCAGCTGCTCACTCACAAATAAAATAACCCATGAAGTAGGCTATGAAGCTCGATTTCCCTAGCTTTGAACCGCAAAGCAGAATATTCAAAGCCAGACAACTCTATCCACAGTACAATTCATCTTATTTTTCAAGTTCTGCTGCTGCATCAATCACCTTTGGATTTGCCACTAGCTTTCTTTGTGCATCAAACTATAAAATACACGTGGCCCTGCTTAAGCTGTCAGCTCATTAAGAAAAGATCATTCAAAGCTACAGCACTATTGAGACAGCCCCAAAACTGTACCTTTTCCATAGACTTCTAGAAATGAGGTAGACAGGCAAGAGTTTGGAGCCAACTGTGCATACCAGGTGCCATGATAATGAAATGAGTGCTTAAAAAAATGCTGAAATTTAGCGAGATCTATGTTATGCACATGGGGTTCCTCAAAAAAAAAGGCAAAAAGAAAAGAGAAAAAAAAAAAACACAAAACATTCAGCACTGTTCTGTGATCAGGTGAAGGTTAAGGCAGTTACGCTGACTGCAGTGACAGTGCTGCCTCTGGCCCCGGGTGCCTGCTGCCTCACCTTGCAGCCAGATCTACTGCGCAGTACACAGCTTTGCTCAAGTCTGTACCATGAATTACATAACATACACTGATTGTGCTTACTGGCTAAACTTTGCTCTTATTTTAATTAACAAGTCAGGATACAGAAAAAAAATACAAAAGAAAAACTTAAGCATCACTGGGATAGTATCTTTGCTATCTTTCAGAATCTCTACAGCTTTTACAAGAGCTGTCATTATTTGATGTAACGAATGAAATGGCTTGAAGACTTGAAAATCTAAGCCAAAAATCTTAATCAGAAGTCTGTTGCAATATGCCACCTTACGTTAGCTAAGAATTTGGCGTCCAGCCCTTAAAATTTTAAAACATTTATTCAGTTATTTGGACCACCAACACGAAGCAGTACCCAGTCTCTGTGGCTGCAGGGGCTGGATGGCCCTGCATTCACAAGATTGTCCCTGCATTCACATTCACAAGGTCCTTCTCTCACCACTGCTGAAGAAAATGAAATATTTAATTTTCACAGCTTTAGTCAGGAATCATTTTCTTCCCTCCTCACTACAGACTACAGAAATGTCTGTGAGATGAGAACTGGCCTCAAGAAAAACATCATCATGATTCCCTTTTCACTGCAAAACCCTATACACAATCAGTCTTTCCTGATGAAATCAAGATACTGCCTAGGCAAGTGTAAAGATTCCAAAAATAGTGTCAGCACCTAGACTACTGCAACATATTCCTGGGCACTTTCCTTCTGATCTCTCTCTTCTGACACGACATCCAAACCATCACTAGAACTTAGAACCAGACAGTGGCATTCAGCATTTGATACCACAGCAATTACTGACTTAGTACAATTGCCTGTCTCTCCCCGAGTAATCCCCTCACACTTTTACTCAGCACGAGAATTTGACTTTTGAAGAGAACACTGATCTTCTGCACTCTGACACGGGATGCGTTTCCAGATCCCGCACGTTTGACATAACTCTAAACAGCCCTGGTATAAATTTCATGAGCAGATTAAAGTTCTGACATTCTGCAATCTCTATTTACCTTCAAAATACCTGCTAATTGTGTCTTATATCTAGACAAAAGTCACCATCAGCATGCACCAGTGCTTCCCAGCTTTCTACCTTTTTCTTGGCTCCAGTACAGCATCTTCAAACCTCAACAGCACATCTGTTCGTTGTTTTAACTACTCATTGCATTGTGTGTAAGGAATACTGCCTATAAACTATGCCTGGCACTTCTCCGCTGTCCTTCTGCCCTTCACAAGGCTTTACGATTCCTGCTGACACTCCCCACCTGGGAAATCTCCAATCTGGGAAAGGATTTTCTTTTGGTTTCCCTAATGAAATGTAAAGAATATAGAAGGAAAAAGAAGAAAAAACACACACACACGCCACAAAATCAATTGCTTTACTTAATTCTCAGTAGTCAAGTGTTTTGGGGTGCTTCATGCATAAAAGCTTTTTTGGCTTCCAGATTGAGAACCAAAGCTCCCACTCAACCACGTCAGCCACTTCAGGTGCAGAGACGGAGTGATTTCATGCACAACAGAGTTGTTCCAGACTTCTTTGGGATTTCCAAGACAGACATTCATCACTTCTTTACAAAATTGTTGCCATCCCTTTGTCATTCAGTTGGCAAAAGCTAAAGCGAAACATATAGAGTTAAGTGCAAACCTTGTTGTCTTATATAAAAATTAAGCCTAGTCTGTCACACCAAACACTTCTGCAAGAGAGCTAGTTTGATCATCCTCCATCCAAACTTTCCTAGAGCGGTCATAGGATCCTGTCTAAAGCAGAGTAACAACTCTTAGTGTCTCCTCTAGTACCAACAATAAGCTTCTGTTTTAAATCTATGATGAGATTCAGCCTTATTCAAAAAAATCCCTACTATTCACAGTAATAAAAAGATAAACTTTTAGTTATTTATGTTGTCAAGAAAGTGAAAACTGAAGAGAAACTATGGCTGCATTTGCAAAAGCAGACAGCAAAACATGTTGCACTATTGAGAGCAAAGCCAATGCTGGGTGGTTCTGAAAGAATTGTGCTTTGAGCTCCTGAGCAGTAGGGCAGAACATCGGCAGGAAGCATGGGCAGCCCCCGTGCTGGGGAGAACGGCGAACAGGTCTCCCATTTGGCCCAGGTGGTTCCCCTAGGTCCATGCAGTGCTGTGTATGTACCAGTAGAGCCAAAGGAGGAACATTTCTGAGAGCCAGTGAGGAATCCGCGTAGGTCTAGCTGCTGAGGAAGATGAAGACAGCTGTTTTGACCTGAGACATTTGTCTAGTATGAAACAATTTTTCCGTAACAGAAGTTTGATGACTTGACACTCCCAAAGTCAGTATTGAGAACATTGCTTTATGACTTACACTGAGCATAAAGCTTAGTCCTTGAAAACAAACCCATGTTTACTGCAACATCAACATTCATTCACATTTTACACTGTTTTTTTTCCAAGGGTGAAGGCTGAGATGCCAACAGCCCTTTAAGGAAACTGTCTGTTCCATGACCACAGTTGTTCATCAGCCAGTCCAGCCAGATATAAGTATGCAAGTCCAAACGCTGATCATCCTGATAAATCCAAGATGACAGATATCAAAACAGGGAGACTTACAAAGAATAACCACAATGGATTTTTATCAAGCAGAACATTTGCTGCTTTGCTGCTCTGCAGGGCTAGTTATCTAAAATTTATAGCAATCAGCGGTGAGCAGCTCTGAGGGCACTGCCGCTGTTCTCAGGTAATCAGAGTACGGGGAGTTGCAGTCACCTGATAGTTACTCACTTTCCCAGCCACAAGAGGCAGAGATCTGCTATAAGATGTGTTTTGAAATTGCTTAGCTCTGTATTTTCTAAAGATGTGTTGTGACATCTTCAACACAGAAGACAGCATTTCCAAGAGAAAAAGCAGCTCAGAGAAGGGACTTTTTCCCAGAAAGGAAATCATCTCAGATCTCTTCCATCCTCAGCAGGCAGGTTTGCTTGTAACTAAGCCTATTTTCTCCTCCAAAAATGTAATGCTGAAGGGTGGCAGGGTACTGGGAACAAACAGGGGCAAGAAGATGAGATAAGAGATATTTGTGATCAAGAGAATAAATAGGTGTTGTGATGACAGAAGAGCAGAGTTTCTCTTCACTTTGCGAAGAACCTTGGAAAAACTGATTTTCTTGGTCTTCAGGACTTCAAAAACAAGTAGAAAGAATCTCAGCTTAATATTTCAGCCTTGTCCCTGACAGTATTTATGACTGACTCAAAAGATGTTTTTTCCAATCACTTCCTTTATAAAAAGAAAAAACACTGTGCTCTTTCCGAAGGCTAAAAATCCAGGTAATAACCCAGACTGACCCTGCTCATCCCACAAACAATGAGAAGAGCCTTGCTTGCAAAGTCTAGCTTTTTATCTAAAAATAAAGAAATACACTGAGCCTCTGCTTTTGTTAGCTAAGACAGCGCTGAGCCCTTCTGCCACCCTGGAACTGCATGAGAGCCTGTGTGAAGCAGGATTATGTAACAACCTCTGGCCACAGCAAAGCCATTGGCTCACCAGATGTATGTAGGGTAAGGACCAAAGCCACTAAGCACCTGAAAATTGTCACTTAAGTCCAACACATAGGTGCTAGCGAGACTGTCAAAGCCTTTACTCTGTGCTGCCTAACTCCATGGATTTCCAAACCCTGTTGACACCGATGCTTCCATCAGTAGACAACTGCAAGTGCAATGCCTGATGCTGCTGAGCTGTTCAACTGCTGAGCTGTTTCTTGCCCTGCCAAGGTCAACGTGCATTGGTCACCTACAGGATCCAATGCACATCGTCAGCTCATTTTGTATATTCAGGATTACCAGAATGAGATTTCCAGTACAGACTGGCTGTATACATTTACATAGATTAAGGAACCCACTAAGGAAACAGTACAGTTATTTTCAAATCCCCACAGTGCCAGAGTCAACCCCACGTCTCTTGTACAGCAGCAGAAACCCCCAAGACCCATGCCACTGGGCATTTGCCCTCCAGAGAGCCAACATCCACCGCATGGCTGTCTGTCTGTGAGAGAGGATGGCTCTGACATACTCCTCCCCTCTGCATCCTGCACTGGATTCTCCCCAGAGCTTTCCAGTCTTTGATAATGCCAGCCCTGGTTATTCCCCTAGCAGCTGAAAGGTAAGTGCAGGTACATAACTCAGGGCTGCAAACCCCATAGCTGAGCGAGCCCAGGTGTGGGCACAGCACGATGAGTGGGCTCCCTGGCAAGGCTGAGGCTGGAAACTGCAGAGGGTAGGAGAGGACCACGTGGGAGTGACCTAGGCACAGCTCAAGTCATCCCCTGAGAGCATGAAAGGGTAAGACCAGTGACTTGGCTGAACCAACATGAAGGCAGCTATAAACATCTTTTGCAGTGTAGTGTGCCACTAGACATGGGGAAAACATCTCTGGGGGAAAAAGGGGAGCATTCTGGTTGTGAAAGGCACAACTTTAAAATCTCTATTTTTGAGGGATTTTTTAAAAAAACGTTTATCGATTGTATAAGAGATTCCAAGGGGTACAAACAGGTGATAACATGAATAATCCATCAAAAACGAATTCCGCGTGTTTTTTCTGCAGTTTTAAAGGTAATAAATCATCAAATCAACAGCACAAGACCACAGCTTCTAGTCCATGCATGAAGCAGCATTTAATCATGGTAAATTTAGCTGTGCCTTTTATTGAACTGACTGCAGTCTCTGGCCAGCTAGTAGAACCTGCATAGGTTTTCACATTATATTCCTCAGAGCTCAAAATAAATCAGAAAGTCGAGAAAGTCGCAGCTTCATGGATCTACTGGATTTTTAGAAAATGACCAAACCTTTCCAACTACCGAACTTCTCAGCAAAGTTGAGGTAGGTCTGAGGACTAAAGTTCAAGGCAAATCTCCCCTGATCCCCCATGGCTTTGGCAGAGCAATCATATTAAGGAAGGAAGAGTTAATTTCATCTCCATGCAATCCAGAAGATTTTGTTTGCTTATTTCGTAGAATCATAGAATCATTAGGGTTGGAAAAGACCTTCATGATCATCTGATCCATCTATCACCCTACTACCAGCGTCACCCACTAAACCATGTCCCTAAGCACCAGGTCCAAATTTGCTGTGGGGTCTTTTTGGTTGTTTTCTGTGGTGGTCTTAAAAAAAAAAAAAAAAATCTGAGAGTCTATATCAATAGAAAAGAACTGAATCATAGGCATACAGTGCAGCTACATCCTCTTCCTCTAGAAATCAATGGCAGTATTTCTACAAGAGGATCAAACTGTGTACAATCAATTTCTCATTCAAATCCCTTTCTCCTTCCTACCAAAAATGAAATAAAAGCAATTTCAGCATTTTCTAAATCCCCCTGTCCCTCCTCCCCATGGTTTCCTGGCCATTCTTTTCTTGAGGAATCCCCTGTTTGTGTTCTAAAGGATGCATTACGTGTGCCTAACTGTGCTCAGCTTTTATTCCAGCCCCAGCTGTTTCCTTCATTACACACACATGGATTTGTCCTA
The DNA here is from genome assembly GCF_040182565.1 of Anser cygnoides. Taxonomy (NCBI): domain Eukaryota; kingdom Metazoa; phylum Chordata; class Aves; order Anseriformes; family Anatidae; genus Anser; species Anser cygnoides. Next base: position 9,016,201 of record NC_089875.1, read on the forward strand.
CTTCAATTACTGTGGGAAGCAAAGTTTTAGGCAAAAAGTTGAATATTCAAGTATGACACGTGGCTGTGGAAAACAGGCAAATCAGTTGGCTTTTTCAGTCTGATATATTAAGAAAAAACAAGCTTTAAACAGAAAAGCCTCTGATAAATTTAGAAATGCTTGATTTCATCTACATGGAGTTACAAGGCTTTTCATCTACTGCAAGATTTTGATCACTTTTCCTCTTACCCTGTGCTGCCTCGTAGAAGTTCATTTGGCTTTCTTCATGCCTATTCACAGGCCAGCTGTGCAGAAACAGGAGTCAATGGGAGTCTGCGCTGACTTTAACCTCATCTGAAGGGACAAAAATAGCTGCAGCACAGCAGAACCCCATCTGAAGGCTGCACAATCCTGTACATCCCACTCTCCACACCTTCAACAGCAACCATCACCACCACATTTCTCTACCTAGTTCTAGTTTCCTGAAAACCAGTGAAACAATTCATACAATTCCTTGGTGTAAGAGGAAAAAGCTCCAAACCACATGGCCAAAATCCCATCCACAGTAATTGTGACTTTTAATATTTTAATATACCACTGAGTAAAATCTGCATTTCCTCGAGAAGTCATCTTATCCGTGTGCCATCATCTCCCAGGCAAGCAAACACTGCTGGCCTTTTGCTGTAACCAAAGCAATGGCAAAAGGAAATAGGCAAAACATCTTTCCAGTTTCCAGAAACATAATCAGTTCACAACATAACAGCTTGAGTGCTACACACATACAGTTATTCTTTTGAAGCATTAGACATAGCCTGGCGTACAGCAAGAATGTCTCACAGAGGTTTGTAATACTAATTTTTTGCACAGAGCAGGCCTTATTTCCGGCCCTCAGTATAGTAATAGACTGGCAACATTCTTGTATTAATCCTACTTTCTCTTCTACTTGTTGACTCTCAGCCTGTATATTTGAACAGCTACAATATAATCTATGCGTTAACACGCTTGTGCTTGACCTGTCCCTTTGAAACACAGACTTAAAATTTCCTAAAGAAGTAGCTCACATCCTACCTGGAGGTTTGTACGACAGCATATACACTGCATGGAAGGAAGAGGGTGCAAGGTGAATATTGCCCACACCTGTTTATTTTCCTGTGAAAGCAGGTCCACGTGGTGTCTTGGAGATTTGATCAGCAGCAAGCACATCAAGATCCTACCGCAGAAGTTTAAAATAGTGTGCCTATGGCATTTTTACATGTTAGTTAAATGGGGCCTCGCATCTATGCAACATCTAATTCAACAACTATCGAGCAATGCACAACAATCTCTATAACTGAAATTAATCCATTGCTTTTACTTTAATTAATCTGATACAACTATCCATCTGTATATCTATTATCGTATTTACACAGTTGAGTGAACATTTTCAACTTGATTTAAACTGAAGCAAGTGGTCCCCTAAGTTAATAAATATTGCCATGTAAGGGTACACACAAAATGAATCGTCGGTTTCTTCCCTCAGTCAGTTAACAGGGTTTTTTGTTTGTTTCCAAGGGCTAAGGCACAGGCACACACAGGGACTTCATGCTGCCACAAATGAAGACTGTACATTAATCAGACAGCACTCTGTCATTTAAGTGGCTGCTAGACAAGGACTAAACAAGAGGAACCAGGAGGAATTCCTACATCCCCATCTTGCTACAAAAAATACTCCACCCACTATCAAAGGTGGATCAAGGGTAAGCAAGCATTTTAGAGTCTCATCCCTTTAGCCACTTGCAGATTTACAGCAATACACTTCCGTATTGGTGTGGGTGAAAGGCAGCCTTCAGGAGAACAGGCGCAGTGCTGCCTGAACGACAAAGTCACACCGCGTCTGGATAGGATCCCAAGTTTCTCTGACAAACTGTATTGGAGAGACAGAAGACACACACACTGATCTTTTTCCAGCATGCAAAAGAAGTTCATCCTATTTCTTCCTAGGCTTCACCCAACATACTACAGGCACCAAAAAACGTGGCACAGAAAGCATGAAGCGGTGCCTCCACAGGCACTGCCACCCTCCCTCGCTGCGTTGTGCTGCAGGAAGAAAACACGAGGCCAGACCTTTCCTCTTTTTGAGGATTCTGGTCAACATTATCTATGGTTTGACCTACATAAGCTTTTGAAATGCCCAAAGCATAGTTTCTAAGCCCAGATTTAATTAAAGTTTACTTATCAACATGGTCTGAACTTTAGGTGTTCTTCAGCTCCCTGAAGCACATGATTTCTTGCAGTGCCAGGTCTAATGAAGAATACTTCGCCCTTTAAAAGACCAAGTCCTCAAGTCAGCAAAAGCTGCTTTTGTACTGGCAAGGAGGAAGACACAGGAAAGTTTACGCAGGTCAATAGCACCACTTCAGCACAGCAGGTTACAGCCAGACAGAAAGGACCACAATGCAGGGCCAAAGATAGAAGGCTCTGCACATGGAAGCAGCAGATGCAGTATGTTAAAAAGGCTGCAGCCAAACACATCTACTAAGCTACATTTTACTTCAGACTAACATGCATTGTTCCTGGCCTGATGGATCATTCTGATTACACTGACACGCACATCACTAAGCCTTTAAGCAGCTCTACCATGGTGAAAGAACAACACAGTGAAAGCCATCTGGATCTTCCACTGGAAATCTTGATTAGACCCTTACGTACTGCTGGACTCAATCTCTCTGCCATATTGCTGAATCTGTCCAATTTCGCGGCTGAATCTTAAGTAAAATGCAGCCAGATTAAAGCAGGCAGAGAAAATTTTGCACTTCAAAGGGAAAGAGCTGACAAACTTTTAAGAGTACATATTGTTGTAGCAACAAATTATAAGAGAACTTAAGCAGCAAACCTGAGAATCCAAATAATTGGATTACCCCCATTCTTACCAGCAGATAGTCTAAATTGTGTTTGTAGAAGGAGACAAGAGACCGTCTGCCCTGTATAACAGATAAAATACTTTACAGTGCTAGTTTCTCTATCAATGTTAGTCAATTACTTGCTCTACTGTAATTGCTTTTTTGGCAGCAATAATCAAAGGACTCCTAGTAGTGGCTTTCAGAAATTAAGATTAATTTAGTTAAAAGTGGGTAGGAAACATATTTTGCTGTCTCCTTTTTTAAGTAAGAAAGCTCAGGTCCAGTAGCAGAGTCCTTCAGCTAACACAGACTTTTCACAGATGTCATGACAGCCATTGTTTACAAAATTAATAACGACTTCTGCCTTCCAATATGCAGGGGAATTACAGAGAGCTTTGCTAGAGGAATAGATGGTGTATAAAAAGAAACTCACATTTCTACAGTACCAGCTGCTAGGACTGCTAAAATACGTGCAGTCACACTTCTTCAGTCTCAGTCATTACAGCAGACCTGTGGTAGGCACCATCAAGTTCTCAAGACACCAAAAGCCCCAGACAGCTCTGAGATGCCATGGAAGTAAAAGTCCTGAGCGCCCACTGAGAGCCAGCCAGGGTCAGTGCTACCACAATGGCAGCTACATCATGGCTGTTAGATGCTATAATACATCTATTTTTCATCTGACAGCAGAAGAAGGGAGGTGGGATATCACTTTGATATCTGCAACTGACATAAAAGACCTGCATAGTCTGTAAGAAAACCCTTTGTTTCATTTATCACCCACAAACAGTGACAGATAAGTAGCCATTACCTACAACACTTCTTACAATTTCAAGTTTGGAAATATTGGAGTGCTGGTTGCCCCTATAATCTAATCCTGCTTCCCTGAATCTCCATTTTCTGAAAGCAGGGACGCTGTTAAAAACAGCACAAATTCATCAAAATCCACAGCAGCATGAGCCAACTTTGGGTAACTGGATTATGACATTTTCCTTCCTTAAATCCTTCACTTTGCAATCTCTGCGCTCTTTAGCAGAACTCTGAATCTGCCTAGTTTCTTTTTCACAACACAAAATAAAACAGAAATACAAACTACAAATCCTCTTCTGAGCAACTACAAGACTACCTTAACACGAGTGGCATTTCCCTAGAGACGGCAATCAGCTTCTGAACCCAGTGCCTGCTTTCAGGAGCGAGGGGAAGGAGATCCCGCTCGGTTCGTCCTTCTCTTTCCTTTCCGCTTCCAGCAATTGTGCACTTGCTGCTCCATGAGTAACCCCTCTGGGGAACAGAGTTCTCTGCCCCCATGCTCCCCAGACACAGCCAAGAGAGCTGCTTGCTCTCTCCTTTCCTGGAGACTGAAGATGCTTCACCCTCCATTGTGTTTTCTGAGGTTTACAGATCAGAGTTTGGTTCGGCGTTTACAATGCAGCACAGAGGAAACCTGACGTGCTTCCCTGGCTCCTAAAACAAGCAAGGAGTCATTTATTCCAGGCGCCAACCGGAGCTTCACGTGTTGGCTTCATACAGCCTGCCCATACTGCTAGGAGGCATGCTAGGAGATTTTCTGGCAGTTTGTCTTCCAAAGTCTGCTCAGCCCCATCTCTGTGCGCTCAAGCTGTCGGCTCCTGGATAACCTCGCTGCTGGAAAGCAGCAGGGCAGCACAAGGCCCCCCACGGTCAGCCTGGCACCAGTCCAACCCTGGAGCATTCCCAGGAGTCACAGGTAACACGGGTGATGCTCACCATGTAGCCACATCCTGAACTTACTTTCCTTCACGGGGACCACACAAATCAGCATCCCTCCTCTCCCACCACTATGTAAGAAGTAGCTTTAGAACTGTGTAACTCCATGCAAGAAATATCTCCGCCCAATTTTTAGGAAGAAGTTTAACAGGCTCTAGCCTCCTACTCCTTTTCTCTCATGCTAGATAGCAGCCTAGCAATGTACAAAGTTCCCTGGTTCTTATGTTCCTCTAACTTTTTCAACTATGTCATGGTCTTAAACCTTAGAGACATTTTCAGTTTTCTTCTTGGTATATAGACTAAGGTGTTGCTAGTTTGTATTTTTTAAATGCACGCTCATGACTCAAGCTTCATCTGGCTCAGGCACAAGAAACGCCATCACTTGGCAAGCGTATTCAAGGAACTGAAGGCAAAACACAAGATGCACCAGTTACCGCGTGTATAGTCTGGACACAGTGTTAGAGGATTCTGTGTTTACTGACTGTCAGTGATATCCCACGAGTTCAGACTAAAAGTAATATGACGGGGACATCCCACGAGTTCAGACTAAAAGTAATATGATGGGGACTGCACCTTGATGTGCTGACCCTTTCAAAATACCTGGGAGTTGTTTTGAGAAACTATTTTAATTTTTCATACAATTATCACTGTTTGTTTTTTTTTTAGTACACCCCTTACATTTTTAACTAGTTGTGTTTTTTTATTTTTTTATTCAGGGGTTCACAGTTTAATTTCCTGACCATCATCCAGTAAAAGTTTAAAATGACAAAAATATGATAATCCCATGCCTTTTTTTTTTTTTAAATAATTGGTTGTTTTTTTATAAATACATTAGGAATGTTTTTACAGGAGAAAATTATATGGCTCTGCAAAAAAAAATTTTTTTTTAAAGCAAAGATATTTAGACAAGTGCTACATCAGAAAAAGCACCATATGTTCCCATATTTCAGCATTAAAGACAAAACACCTGTTAAATGAAAAGCAATAAAGTTTTTCCCCACAAGCTACTGCCCCAAGAACTTAAGAACATGCACTTATTTCAAATACCATATAATCAGACCAATCTAATTAAGAAGGAGATAATTAAAAGACTAGCAGGTTGCTAAATCACGCGTAGAACACACAACCTGACGTTTGCTCTAGTTTACAAGTAAGATTAAAATAGTAACGGTGCCAGTGTTCCTTTAATCTCTGGACAAGTTTCAACCATCAAATTGCACTCAGTCCACAGTTCAGCATAAGAAGTGCCATTAAAAACTCAATACTGGGATGGCAGGAAGCTGCTGTAATTGCAGGAACTTCCCACTCTCATGGCAAGAGCTGTTACCGTAGCGCTGTTGTCGCTTATCGCAGGATGGAAACGTTCAGGCTGTCAGTTTGCAATGTCAGAGCCTGGTTCCCCACCGAGTGGGCATCACGACAAAGCTTTAAAATCCTGGACTGAATTCCAGTCGGTGCCATTTACAGTTTCCAGAAGTGACCACGCTACAGTTACTTTGTGCTGGAAGCCTCCATCTTTTGGCAGACAGTGAGAACATCACCCAGCCTGCCTCAAACCCAGCCACTCCTGCATGTGACTTCGGGAAACATTTCAAGCTGCAGGACTTGAAGGATAGCAGCAGCAACCATCTACCTGCTAGAAGTGAGTCCACTGGAAGAAGAAGGCATTCAGCCAGAAGTCTCAAAAATGCACTAGTTCACCAAGATCCTATCTCCCACTTCTGCCAAGTCACGCAGATGTTCATACTCTGAGGCCTGTCAGGGAGATCTGTATCTCACTAGCACTTCCCCTGTTCCCTGGCACGTTTCCTGACACACTATGGATTGACACTAAGGGTAAAAAGGAACATCTTGCCACAATACTCCCCCCTCTCACCCCCCCCCTTTTTTTTTTTTTTTAAAGTGAAAGAGCTTTCTTTTTCAATTTTATTTTGACGAAAGATGAATATTCCTTTTGATTGCACCTGACTAGTTGACTAAAATCCCCAGCTGGTAACACCTCAGATTCATATCAGCATCTTTATTTCCTAAATGAAGATGACTACAGCTACACACCCATCTTGCAACATTAAAAACGTGCCAAAAGAAAAAAGGCAGAAAAATTTCCTTAGTACAGCTATCACAGCACTCCATTTTTTCCTCAGTTTGGATTTACTGCAAGTCACTATGTTGAACGAGAGATTTCAGACACCCTGTAAATGCAAGAGATGCATTAACATCATACAGGTTGCCTGCTGCACACACACAAAAAATTAAAAATAGCTTTGATCCCCACTGGCCTGGTTAGCATAATTCATGAAATTCAGGAAGGAAGGAAACAGGTTGCCTTGAGACTTGATTTTGAAAGGAAACACATTGGAAGTGTTTGTATCAAGCTAATTGTTCGCTAAGGTGTTTTCTAGGCACATGAGTAACCTCAGCCCCAGTTCTTATGCCGCACTCAAAACAGGCTGAGAAAGAAGCTGTTAGAAAACTGGTATGATGCAATGGAATAACCAGTAGCTAAAATGCAGGAAATCTGGATTTAAGGTTTAGCTGGTGGCTGATTGATCCTGTCTTGTCATTTGTTCAGCCCATTGTTTGTTCATGCACAAGGTGAAGATCACAATATTTGCTTCCTTGGTAAATTGTTTTGAGAACTACTGGTAAGTTGTAAATAACATCCAGGCACTTCCAACAGGTGTAAGAGCTTACTCAGGTTGACAGCACATCCACAGCTCTTTGCAGGTATCGAGGTCTCAGCTCCACAAGACCATCATGCCTGTATCAGTTCTCTTTGTGAGGATCAGAAACCGCGTCTGACTGCCACCGCTGCAGGAGGGTTGTCATCAGGCAGGGCCCCTCCAGCCAGCTGAACCCACGCGACTCCGTCCTCAAACGCCACCTCCAGCCCTTCCTCTCATTTCAAGCAAGACTTCAGTTCAACATCATGATTCCTCCAGTGAGAGATGTCAGCTGTCTTCTGCCACTTCCCAACATCTTGTTTCCATCACCTTACTCTAGCCCCAAATTAAACTCCTCCCTACCAAGAAGTATTTGCTTTTAAAACTCTGATCATGCCCAGCCTCTAAACTGCAGAACTGAGGTAGTAAAAAAAAAAAAAGGAAAACCCAAAAGAATGAGCTGCTTAAATGAAGAACCACAAATAGTATGCATTCTTCTAACTTCACACACGGAAAAAAGCCAACATTTAAAAAAATAATCACTTTTGCACATGATCACATGATCTAATAATTATTCTCATGTTAAGAATAAAGATAATCAATATTAAGAGAACCATTAGAAAGTTTAAATATGAGAATTCCACAATTTCACACCAAGGCCTGCTGCTCCTTGACCGTCAGTAGCTGACTTTGATGTGTCCTGTGCCTTACAAGCAGTCTTCTGGGTCCCCCTTCCGCTGATTTCCAGGAGGAGCTGGCACGTGGCTCTCACAAAGCCTGCACTTTGCTCATTTGATCCAATTGCTCTCCACCAGGTTGTCCCAGACTGACATCTGTCTGTCCAGCAGCTGTAGATCAGAAAAACTCCTCGTGCAGAACGGAAGCCCAGTCAGCAGAGAGTCACTTGGGAGCAGGGGGAAGCACAGGACGACACAGACCAGAATCCGTTCAGCTTTGGGCACAACCCAGAAGCAGCTGCCAGGAGCTCATCAGGGAGCAGAGGACAGGCACACAGAAGGACAAATGCTTGTCTGCTCCTGCGGGACCAGGGCAACAAACACCTCCTCTCTGCAAGCCCATTACCCCAGGCACTCCCCGCCTGGCAGCGCGATGCCGCACAGCCCACTGGGCAGCACAGCCCCACGCCAGCTGAATCCTCGGGCCCCTCAGCAGACCTGCACCTGGACTGAGCCCTGAGCTACAAACACATCTGGGTTGCTAGAAGGGACAGTGCCTACATCAGGAGAGAATGGTCATGCAACCTGTAAGTCAAAGAACTACTTCTAATTTACACCATTAAAATAGAGAAACTTATGTTTGCTTATATGCAACAAGCATCTCTGGGTGTGGAAAAAATTGAGTGTTCTCAGATTTGTACTCCCCAAATTCCCAATCAGATTCCTGGAGCAGTAAAGGAAGTGTCTCTCCAGAACCCTTCCCAGTGCATTTCACTGAACAGAACAGGACACAGATTTAGTACTTAGAAACCTCTGTATCAACAGCCATGCTAGCAAGACCAGTCAAGCCACTGGCTGGTTTACACTTCATCTGGCTCACACAACTGCTCACCCCCCGAGGCACCTGGATACTGCACTGCTGGTAAGGACACAGGCACTATAAGACTCAAGTGTTTGGAATGAAGATGCTTCTGGTTCCCTGGGAAACAGCATTTCCTAACAGACTGAACACGAACATTATCCGAATTCTTCTCGCTCCAGACAGCGACAATCTACTAATCACTTTCCTCTCCCATTCCAGGCTTTTTCCTCTGAGTTTCAATAGACTACTGCTTCCTCTGCATCATGATGCAATTCTGGGCTGCGCTACAAGAACAAATTAATTAAATTTTAACAAAACTAAAAGCACTCGATTAAAAATGATAAAACTGAGAGGGAGTGTCATCTGACTGCACCTGGTCAACACCTTGTTTCTCTAGTAACAGACAAAAAATACCCCAAACCTCACGTTAGATTATTATATGTAGGATTGACACCTAACATCAGTTTACTGAAAAAAATACATCTGCTAAGTGCACCTCAGTCAAATGCAGGACAGAACCAAGATTTGCTACACTACGAGTACAGAACTTTTCACATTGATAAATTTAACAGATATTTTGCCCTCAAAGAAAAAAAAGCTGTTTCTCTTTCAAACATCCTTCATTAATCCTTCAAATATTGATTTTTCAAATGGATATCAGAATCATCTCTTGATTTTGTTAGAGGTAAAAAAAAGAAGTATTAAAATAAAAAGCACCACCAGGCAACAGAGCTTGAATAGAATATGTTGCCCAGGAAACTGACTCCTAGCTTCAGTGCCTACGGTACACATTCCCAGGTGGCAGTTGATAAGCATTGACTTGTCTTTTAAGTACAATGAACTGTTCAATTTGGGTGGCTGTAGAGTAATAAGGAAAGAGGGTAAGGCAAGTCCTTTTGAGCTACATCTCTGTTTAGACTTCCCTAAGTATCTTTTCGGTACTCCATGAGTCTACAACTGGATATAACTGCAGTAGTGTGATCAATACAAAGAGTTAGAAATATCCAACTCATTCTTATCAAAACCAGGATGATGGAGTTGCTTGAGAGGATAAAACTCTGAGCCATGCTTCCGAAATAGCCTGATCAGTCAGTTCCATGCTGGCAGGCAATCCAGCAATTCATTTTTATCAGCTTGAGTTCAACTTTTCAGTACACTCTAAGAGACAAGCAATCTTTCAATTTTATTATTTCTATAAAGGAGGTAAAATATGCAAATAGCAATGCCTGACTGCTGAAATTAGGATTAATTTTAAATATGCTCAGGATGCTTTTTGTCCTCCCCAAAATATTCATGTGCTATGGTAGCAAGCAGTCAACATGTAGGATTTAGCATTATTGATTGGAACATAGATCATGTGCCAAGTTCCAACAACAAGGAATAAATCAAAGAGTTCTTTAGCACCTGTACCTGGAGGAGACATTGATTCTGGTATCTTCTGCTGTTTAGTTAAGACTGCAGAGCCTTTGGTCTTGGTGGTTGGAGATCTGGTTAGGAAAAAAAACCGTTGTTGGAATGCTTTGCTTTTATTTGCATTAAATCCGTTTTCTTTATGGATTTAATGATACTGCAAAAGCCTGAAATTCAAAGTTAAGTTAAAGTTACAAAAACCTTTAAAACAGCCACAAGGAAGCAAGATGAACTACAGTAAGAGGCAAGGAACTTCATTCAGGGCACTGCAGGGACACGGGTATTTAGGCATCTTGCTTTGTTCTAGGGATCCAATCTCAGTACAAGTCATGTGCCCAACAAGGAGTGAAGTGCAAAATACTCGGATCTGAGCCAATTTTCAGGTTCTGCTTCACATCTTTCATATGCTCACGCTTGATGCATTCATCTGCCTTCAGTGAAGCATTTTTTTCTTCCTCACAATCAAACAGTACTTTTAGAGACCCACCTCAATGTCATCAGTAATGTTTTCTAACCACAAAAATCATAAGATGGATTTTTAACATCATTAGGATTCATCCACTGTAAAACAAGATTGGACTCAGCAGCCAAGAGGGGATGTGGGTCACCAATCAATGCTTTTCTCCAGGCTTATCTAACTTCATATAGAAGTACGCTACACAGTGATGAATCAGACCTGTACCCTTTGTCAAAAGCATGTGTTTTTTTTCCCCTTCAAATCCCAGTTACAAATACATGTTCCAAAAGCCTACAGGAAGCATTGATCAATGCAAATTTTTACCACTCACACGAAGATAGGAGAGATGCAGTGAAATAAATACAGTGACCTTTGAGGCCAAACATTTGAAAGAAATGTCTCACTACTGATCAAATAAGGTATTTTTGGATATCTGTTTGATGTAACAGGCATAAAAGCCCTGGAATAATTTGGCTAACCTTGAGAAGGTACCAAAAAAAAAAAGGTTCAGTACTGTTGCTTACCACATGGCTCACTGTGATCTCCTGGATGTAACACATCTGTTATTCATGACAGGGCTTGAACACTGTTGTATTTGATTAGCCTAAATAACCACTTAAATAATGATACGGACTTCTTCAAAACAATACTATAAATCTTGTAACCATTTTTCCCTTATGTAACCTGACCTATCTGTACTAATTCACAGCAAAGTAAAAAATAAAAGGTCAAAGAAACATTTAACTTGCTAAAGTATACAAGTGGAAAACTGCTAGCCCCCTCCTCTCACCAAGGATGCAGAGATAATGCAAATAAGCCCAAAGTTTTACAGCAGAACTGACAAGCTGAACTAAGACTACTTGTTATTCACAGGCTTTATGTAACTGTTCATCTCTTAGGACAACCTACCTCAAGATATCAGCTTTCCCATTCACAATCAATAAATCTGCAAACATTTTCGTGCTGTGTATCACCAAATGCTTGTGGACAGATCTCAAATCACGATCCTGACTCTTCTCTGTGTAATCTGCAGAATTTGAAGCACTAAAAAAGACTTCCAAAAATATTTAATGTGCATAGACTGCTATCACTATGGTATGGGCGGGGAGGGTTGTTTGCTTGATTGCTTTTAGTATATATCCTCCCCCGACATTAAACTTGTATAATTACTTTCCTCAGAACCAACTTGCTGTTACTACTAGTGTATCTGTGTCTTTTAGTCCAAGGCCTCCTCCAGGCTATCCCTTCCCTTTTCTCATTTTCTTTGGTATCTTTCTGTTGTGATACTGTTGGAAAATCCCAGAACAAGCGATCTGATTTCGAGAGAACTTGAAAAAAAACTCAAAAGCAGGGAAAGAGAGAAGGGTGGATTTTTCTTTTTTGATTATTTAAATACGCTTTTAGATTTCTTGATTATGAATTCCCCACATTAATGAAAATCCTTAATTCACGTACACGAAGGAATCAAAGAACGTTACTAAAACCCTTCACATTACTTGAGTTTTGCAATAAAGGTGAAGACCAAACTGTTATGTCCTTGACGAATATCACAAGTCACAGCTAGAAAATAAGAGTATGGGGAAAAAAAATGCATCCTCATATGAAAGAGCAACAACCAGAAGAACCATCTTACAAAAATTAGAAATTGCTACACTGGATCAGACCACTGATGCAATCAACATTTTAGCCTCCTTTTTTCCCCAGCAGGAATCAGGACTAGCTGTTTTAGATGAAGGCAAACCAAAAAGCTTGCCATTAACAGCAATGGAACAAAATGCCAGAGTAAAGCTCATTCTCAGTTCCTATTACTTAGAAGCTGACGTTTGCCTTAAATCGGATGAATTAGATCTCTTCTCCCAAATGCCAGCAATTTCTGTGTTTTCACATGTTATCTTTCATTTTGTGTTACCCAAAGGAATGCCTGATACTGCTCAGGACCCTGACTGCCGTTGTGCTCTGTATCATTTCATAGCAGCGATAGCCTGGCTAGTCTGCCAGTGTGGCTTAAGAGTTTAGTTACAATTGAGTATCCTCTTAAAGCACTCTTCCAAATTCCACAGCACAGTGCTCTATCAGTTTTTCTTTACTAAGACTTAATAGCGCAGTTATCTTCAGACCGACAAGAACATCAACACTTACAAAGTGTCTCTTCTACAGCTTCAAGTGTGAGGTTGTGGGAAAGCCAATCATACCACATGCATCACATAATTCAGTTGTAGACCTTTCACCAGTGTGGCTGTTAAGTATAAGGCATACTTCTTTCTGCGTTAAGAAGCAAAGCTCAGTGTTTCAGTCCTAGCTCATTCTCTGAATAGAGCCCACTCATTAACTATTCAAAAAGAACATGCCGACAAGATTTATATCAAGATCATTACTTGAAGATAATTCTCAATGTTCTCTCAGTAACTATATAGCAGTGTATATGACAATAAGACCTAAGACAAGCTATGCTTCAGTTTATTAATTAAGACATGACTTACTAGCTCAGAAACCAATGAATTTTTCGTTGCTAGCGACATTTCTTATGTACACAAAGCTTTATTATACCTCATTAAATACCCTGTAATTGGGAATGCCTCACTGTCCTGCAACACCTGTCACTGTCTATGCACTCTGTGTGTGAATGATGGTATAAAATTTTAACCCCATGCTACACTGACTGCTCTGCTCTTCCTTAGTTATTAAACGAACCAGCTCCAGTCCCTACACAACCTGCAGCAATATTCTATTATTAACTTCCTAATAATTTTTTTTTTAAATCTCAAAAAAACATTCCATTAATAGATAAAATAGAAAAAAATAACAGGACATCTTTTAGTAAAAGCACATCGTATATCCTACTAGGCTCAAGTACTTAAATAAGCAACACTTACCAAGAATTATTATTATAATATTCTAACTCTGCATTAGAATTGTCAAATTCTCTGTCTCTGGCAATTTAATCACTGTAATATTTTAATATATACTTTACTACAATAAAATCAAATCACAGTAACTCAGGAAGCTGTGCACAAGACAAGGTCACATAAGGTCCTGTCCTCAAATTAAAGGTACTCTCTCCCAGCAAGGACTCAGACAAGGCTTTGATGTGAGGACTCTCCATTCCAGCACAAAAAATAAAAAAATTCTGCCCACCTATTGCAAGAAGACAACACTAACGGCCCTCCAAGCTCTTGATGATTCTCCTGGTGATGTGAAGGCAAACGTCTTGCATCTTGACCAAACAGGATGAAAATAAGCTTTTCTATTTTTTCAGTACATGCTGAAACAAGCTCCTACTCACCACTCAGGAAATAAGTTAATTTTAAAAACATACGTTGAATAAACTGAAAAAACAATACATCCCAGGTGTAACACTAATGGAGTCAGGGGATGAGCCCAAGGGCTGGCCTGCAGAGTGCTTGTCAAGACACTGTCAGTAGTGGCCATGATCTACTGTTAGCCTTTCACCTCTGGAGGTCCTTGTTCAGGCCTCAGAGAGGTTCCAGCAGACTCAGAGCCAGCCAGCAGAGCCACTGACCTCCCCTTTTCACTGCCTAATGCCTGCAGCAAGGGCACAGCTCGAAGGTCTGAAGGGAGAGCAGCTGGCAGGGCTGCCCCCAGGCCTCTGTCACTACAGCATGACACAACAAGCAGGGAACAAGTACCTGGCTCCCTGGCAGCAGCTGTACACTTGTCAGTTCACGCCTACCTTATCACACACACAGCCATCGCAGGCTAGCTCAGACCCTGTTCTAAAAGGCACTTGGTGTGCTGGTGGTGGTTTAAGGACAGCATACCCCATGTAGGAACCTCCTGCCTGCTCTAGTACTTGTAGTGAAAGGGCTACTGCCTCTAAAGACAGGCTGAATTAGCATGAAGTCCTTACTGCAAAACCAGCATCGTGTAGCACGACATGCCATCTATGAGAAAAAGGATGGAAGTATAAAACCTCTAAGTGGTGACTTTGCAGACAGTGCTACGTATCACACGTGGCTGTGGTTTACTTTTAGCCCCGTAATGGGTGGTGTTCAGCTGTTCTGCTGAATCCTCACTGCGCTTCCACCATAACATGGACTGCCCAGGGAGGTGGTTGAGTCACCATCCCTGGAGGTCTTTAAAAGACATTTAGATGTTGAGCTTAGTGATATGGTTTAGTGGAGGACTTGTTAGTGTTAGGGCAGAGGTTGGACTAGATGATCTTGGAGGTCTCTTCCAACCTAGACGATTCTGTGATTCTGTGATAACGTGTGATACCACTGCATCACGGCATCAAACAGACAGCAGCAGAAGCAAACCTCTGCAGTCAGCCTAGTCTGAATGCCCCAAACCTTTCAGCAACTGGAGTGCTGGAACATCCATACAACTGTTTGAAACAAGACAAGTTTCTTTACAAAGGGGCTTCAGTCTTTTTATTAACATACCAATACTTTTGCTGGAAGGATGATTCACCACACACTAAAATATTTACACCCAAACTGGTTTTGTCAGTGAAGTTAAGGATACGTAAGTGTAAACTGTTCCCACAAGCCCTACATGAGTTTCTAGGAGGTTTATCATTTTGGTATTATAAGCCACGTTTTCAACCTGACCAATTACTCCACAAAAAAGTGAGTTTGGTAATAAACACAGCATGTTCTAATCACATACACATTCACATATCATGCCCCAGTTCTCTTACAGCATGTGATAACTAAAACTGACTTACAAGTCTGATGCAAAACCTATGGAATTCAACTGAAAGACTCCCATTGACACAAAAGTTTCAGAGCTCTACAATTAAAATAATAAATATCTGAAATAAACAGTAAATAAATTCATACTGACAAGCAAAAAATTCAATCCATCCTGTAGCCTTGGCTTACACAACCGATTGCTCTCAGGAATAAGCAACACTGTATCAGGTCTCACGTGGCAGATGTACAGTAGTGGGTGCCATTGGGAAAGCTCGAGTTACATGCAGTGTTGTGCACTGTATTCATGACAGGCAAATTACTTCCATTTCAACTGTAAGAAAAATAATGCGAGTAAAGCTACGCAGAATGACATCATTTCACTGTCTGGCCAGCAGGATGTCAGCTATTTCCACTGAAAGGGTATCAGTTAATTCACTAACATTAGTACAAGTTTTCTCTCGCTGCAGCCATACTGCAGTTCCCTCTTTGTACTCAGCGCAGCAAAATAAAAGTGTTTTCTTATCTTATTTTCCTCCTAAGAAGCACATTTATAGCAGGAATTGTTCAAGATTGAAGCCACGTTTAACTTACAAATACTCTTGCTCAAGAGGTGCTGCTGCATCTGTTCTCCCAGCCCTCACACCTCCCGTGGTACGTACGGTGTTAGTCAGCAGTTTTACTGCTCTTCATTAATAACCTCAGCAGGAAGCAAAAAGCACGTATGAAAGCCTTCTGATATCTTCCTTTCACATAAAAGTCAAAGCCCAGGGTAAAACAAAGGACTGCTTAAAATAGAAAGTTTACAATAAATTGCTTGGAATAAAAAACACCACTTAGATTGCAAATGCTGAAAGCACATTAATTTATACAGAGGCACTTACACCCCACATATTTGTGTCAAAGTTAAAGACTGTCATCTATTATTCTAGAGCATAAATGCTCTCTATAAAACATTGTTACCACTGGTATTTTCTCTTCTAATTTCAGCAGTCTTTCTATCCCAAATACCTCTGTGCTCATTAGCCAGAACACTCGAGTGATCACAGCAAAAGACAGTTATCATGTTTTATGTGGGTGGGGCCTTTAAAAAAAAAAGGAAATACATATGTTTTCTATTAGCAACCATCAAGCCAAACTTAGCTTTCAGACACCATTTTCTGTCACTCTAAAAGTTGAAGATACATGTTTCACAAGAATGTGTCAAATACTGCACTGTTACTTTTTTTTTTCCCTTTTTTAAAGCTTTATAAATCTTATCAATGAAAAGTGAACTGTCATACAAGGAAAAATGACAAGAGCAAACCTTTGAGAATAGAAAATGAAGAAAATTATGAAAGAAAATGTTATCACCTCATCCTTTATTCCTTCAGCTGTTCCTAAGGACAAAAGAGAGCTTCCAACCTGCTATAACTTCTTGTTGTACCTCATGAGGCCAAAATGACTAATGCATATACCATATCCTGTAAAGCAGACTTTAGCTACGCATCCTATTTCTGATGCCACTGTAATATTACATGAAAATGAATCTAGCTTGAGAGTTTGACCACAACCTGCAATGATTCTAACTCCATTCCGTGTGTGTTTACACATGAGGTTCTGGTACAGAAAACCGTACGTTACTGAATACATTGGTTCCCCGTGGTCACACAGGTGCTAACAAGACCAGAATTTAGGGCAAACAGGAGCTGTTAGCAATGTATGGGAGCCCTCATTCCAACAGAAGTAGCTAGGCTGTTAGCATACATGCTTTCTAACTAGGAATAGCAATTGCAGGTAGA
The DNA here is from genome assembly GCF_040182565.1 of Anser cygnoides. Lineage (NCBI taxonomy): Eukaryota > Metazoa > Chordata > Aves > Anseriformes > Anatidae > Anser > Anser cygnoides. Next base: position 9,033,304 of record NC_089875.1, read on the forward strand.
CAGCATAGTACTTTTAAGAATGAGGTTTGATGTGCAGAGGAATACCTTCCCCTCTCAAATGTGATTTGGAGTTAAGACCAACGGAGACCGACCAGCCCTCTACTGAGTTTGTTAAGTTCTGGTTACACCATTTTATATATTTATAAGTCAGAAGATTTTAGTCTTTGCTAGTCATCATTAGGATCACAAACACTTCACCCTTGTGGCTCAGACAAGTGTCAGAGCACAAGTACAATCTGCCCTGCAAGACAACCACATAGGCGTGCAAATGCCTCCTAGATAGCTACATTCCAAGTTTTACAATAAACTAGGTTTCACCAACATGACATAGTTTACTTACTACACAATTTTGGGATAAGAATCAAGAATAGCATCCTTTTACATTTCTCATCAGAATTTTCCACACTGTATTTCCTCACAGCAGATGCAAAAAAAAAAAACAACAACAACAAAAAAAAAAACTCAATGCCTCAATGCACAGCTCCCCACCTATAATCAAGTGGCAGGTTCATGCACACAGGTACACAAGAAGTGTGTAAATCAAGATATACACATTGCTTTCCCAACAATAACAAGTGATGACAGCCAGTACTTTTACCATGTTCACATTAACTGTTCTTCTCTGCATTTACAGTGTCTGACAGCAACAAAACCCCCAAACCCACCAATCAGCCTAGCTGTGAGGACCAAGTATTTTCCTGAAGTTTAAGGCTGGTTCCTCACAGCAAAGCTGTCAGTTTCCACCACCAACCAAGGTCAGACCAATGCCAGAAGTAAACCTCACAGCTAACATCTGTCCCATGCCTGCATCAAGTTATACAAATATGAAAGAAGAGACATTTGACAACTCACTGGTGAGCCAAGTCCTCTGCAAAAATGATTATATTAAGAGAAGGACACGCAAAACTCTGATTAAAGTCAATAAACAGACTCCCAAATCAGCAGCTGCCATCTCCAGCTCCTTGTGGCTTGAGTCCAAGTTGTACATCAGTGAAATACTCTGTACAAAGGAAGCCAGTCAACTCACGTTTAAAGTAACAACTGCTTTCACTGGTAATAATGTGGCTGTGTTCTCAGCAAGACTATTTGGACCAAGAAAACCAACCCATCAGAAAACCCACCATGCTGGGAACAGAAAAAACATCTTTGTCTGCGACTGAATTTTAAAAATAAATACCTAAAACCTTACATCACCTTTCTACATTATCAGCAAGTGTGATTAAGAAGCCACCTTTCTGGTTCCATACTTCACTCTACTTACAGTCAGGTCCATTTACTCATTTTAAACAGAAAGAACTGAATGAAGTACAGTATTTAAAGCAAGTTTTACATGACCAACTTTTAAAAGGTATGTGTTATACATCTTCGCAAAGTTGTCAAGCACTCTTATTAATCATTTTAAAACGTTTTAGAAGTGCATGAGAAGTCTCTAACACTTACCACTTTGGGGTGTGTCAGCCCTGTCAAATATATCCATTTCACTACTAGGAATCTGGACTTGTCCCTACAGAGCAGGTTAACTGAAGGCATTCTGTAAGCCAGGATAATCATCATAGATAAAACGGACAGATGTGAGAGAGCAACATGATAAATGGTGAGGACAGCACCCGGCACAGGGCTCACTCCATCTCCCAGGCAGATCCAACAAGTGCTCGGTTCCACCGATGTCAACACAACTTCTTGCAGCTGCTTATAAAATGTAAACACGTGAACTCCATCCAAGACAATTTACTAAGGCAAAATCCTCACTTCAGAGCATGCCTTCAAATCTTCTGTAAAGGTCTGAGAAATAGATTTTCATGTATACAAGATGGTAATTTCCTTTATGAAAACATCTCAAAGCACAAAGAAAAAACTGGAGCAGACTATAGAACTTCTGCTAAATCTACAAAAAGTTATTCCAGCAGCACAGTAGGATGTTTGAACTTTGTAATCATTTCATTTGCTGTATTTCACTCCTTTCAATAGTGTCATAACTGTCAGGCTTTCAAAACACTGAAATATTTGAATTGTGACTATCTTTAAAAAGTAGTTAATTGCAATCACTGAGGATACACAGCTCTTAGAAGCTGGCCTGTTGGTTGGGCATTTTTCTGAAGTGCAGCAATAACACCATCACACATATAAAGCACCCTAAGATCCTCCTTCATTTTTTTGATTTATTATAATCAAACACTGCAAAGCCCCAGCTTTGCATAAGCTGCAGAAGGTATCAGATTCATTTATACTGAGCCTCACTCTTCATCTGGGTTCTTCCCAAAGTTTATGAGAAAAAGATGTAGAGAAGCCTTCCCCCAATAAATGGGAATTTTTACAATCGTGAAAGCCTCAGACAAACTAGGTTGGGGTGGAAGCGAAACAGGAGATATTCACCTCCACTCCGCTGACTCAAACATAGGCAAGACAAGAAACATAAGCATCTCCCCTCTAACCAACGTAAACATAAACCTACCTAGGGACAGGCAGTTTACACCTACCAGCCACAGAGCAGGCTCAAGGCCACGAGCTGCTTCTCTATACCTTACAGACAAACACTCAAGATCCACTTCTCCATTTTTAAAATCCACCCAACAGCTACTGGACAGGCAAACAGGTACACTCTGATTAATTCACTTGCTACAGGAATAATGCTGACACTAGACTTGTTGCCTTTCATTTCATATTAAAAAACCATATATTCCTTTTCCATTAACATCTGAAATACCACGGAAACTGCCTTAATAGTTTTCAGAGCACATTTTCCTTAAGTTTATCGACCCACCATTCATTCCGTTGTATATACTTCTGTGGTGAGGGGAGAGGTCATCCGTTACTTGTCTCCTGAGGGTACCTTCTCTGCTGCCTCCGCTGAGATGTTTGAGATGCTCCGGGCTCCCTCCATAGTGTTGTTTGAGATGCTCAGGGCTCGTACCCCTCACTTTGTGGAGATGTTCTGTACTTCCACTCAGCATGTGCTTTTGAAGATGATCTGGGCTGCTACTGCTGTGCTTTTGATGCTCAGGACTGCTACCAGGCCTCTGCTTTTGAAAGTGTTCAGGGCTACTACTCAAAACGTGCTTTGGGAGAGTTTCTGGACTGCTACTGCTGTGCTTTTGTTGTTCAGGTGCTTTGACAATGGTTTTGTGATGCTCTGGACTTGGTCCTTTCAGGTGATGATCAGGACTGCCAGAACCCCTCGGCTTCTGGAGGTGCTCGGGGCTGATACTCCTGTGCTTCTGATGCTCAGGGCTTCCTTCACCCCGAGTTTTTTGGAGATGTTCTGGACTAGTACTTGGATGATGTTTATGATGATCCGGACTGTCTGTACTTCCCGTGCTAGAAGTGCTACTCCCGTCGCCAACATCTCTTATGTAAGCACTCGTTGCAGTTAATTGGCATAGGCTGATTTGGCTGTCAATAGAGCTCCGGCTGCCCGCTCCACCGCTCTTCTCCTCATCCAGCAACACACACAGTTCTTTCAGCTCCAGGTTCTCCTTAACCACTTCTTCTTGTCTCACCTCCAATTCCTTCAGCTTCTGTAAGTATAAGGCAACCTCTTTGTGCATAACGCTCGCACTGTATCTGCCCAGTCTCTGCCACTCACGGGACACCTTCTTGCCTTTCTGCCTGTCATCATCCAGAAAGCAGCAAAGGTCTCTCAGTTCTTGGTTATCTTCCTGCAGCTTCTGATTGATATCCTTTAAAAGAAAGAGAATCATGACAGGGAAGTGTTTAAAAGAATCAACGTTATACCATCACATTATACAAGCCAGTGCCATAAACCCAACATCTAAGCACTCAAGCAAGGCATAAATAATTGTGTAGATCTGGCATACAATATCATGCTTCCAACAAAGCTGCTGCCCAGTAAAAAAAATGAATATAGCATGGAGCTAACCCTGAAGGATTCAAAGACTAACTTCTGATACAGCATAAAAATGTTGTGTGTTTAATTCGTGTTCATCCTAAATATCAGAATAATTTAGGTCCCAAATTGGGCAAAGATCATAAGCTCTCTCATGAGGATCTCATTCCCTTGAGAAATATTCACATGCAAGTTACTGCTGAATAAAAACGTAAGGTACATCAGAAACCGTAATCCCAATTATTAACATTTATAGTCCCTATTCCCTAAAGCGTATTCACATTAAAAAGTGAGCGTTTTAGAGATTTAAGATATTTGGGTTTTGTTTGATTTCACTTCAGATTTCCATAAGAGAATCTTGTCAATCACCACTTTACCAGCCTTGCTTCAACCACTCTGAAATAACTAATCCGCTTTAACAGGTTTTTCACTCCTAATAAAACAAAGAATGTGATTCCACACCCCTCTCTAAGCAAGGAACCATCTGAAGCAAAAACGTTCAAGCTATTACTATAAGCAGAATAACATGCCAAAGAAAATATTTTCACTATTTCATGTTCCTAGTTCTACTAAACTGGCTTGTGACCATATTTATCTTTCTCTCATCTAACCGTTCATCCCTCCTTATGTACAATATTACAAGTAGAGATTAGCCACAATTGTCAAAAATTTAGCCTTACGAAAAGCCCATTTTAGCACAGTTTCTTCAGAAAATGAAGCTTCTGCAACACCACCAGATGTGTGTGCATGCACACGTGCATTTGATCCTCTCAGAACAACTTGGAACTTGAGTGATTTAAACCCAGATTCAGCAAAGGAGAAATCTCAATGAGGCTACACAGTAGCCTCAAAAAATCTATGCTGGAGAGAAGTATTTAAAATGATCCCATAGTAGAACAGAAGAGTTTGTGTGGAAGCCCTCAATTCATCGGGCAGAAGCAGGAGGCACTGAGACCAGGCATCGCTGGTCACAGTTCCTCACAGCCCCATTCTTTCACTTGGGACAAAGGAGGGCTTAAAGCCTTGTTTTCCCAAATTCCTTTCAGAAGTTCCAGCTGAGGCAGCTGAACAAATGGAGGAAGTTAAACATCACTTAGGGAGTAGAGCACGGAGAGAAGAATTTGTCACTCCTTCCTACACATCTTGGTGTGTCCTGTTACTTATCCAGCAGATAAATAAATCCATACAATGGCACAACACCTTCATACAGAGCTGGGAGAAAGACACTGATGTTGTAATTTAACTCGCTTTTAAAACATGAGATCTGTTTCTACCGACGTGCTGTCACTGACAGGTCTCACCCGCAGACACCATGTATTCTCAGTAGGCAGAGGGGACTCATACAGACACCCTCGCACTTTGCGGAACGGGAAAACCTGGGAGACAGGAACAGTCTTCCCCCACATGCTATTTATCTTACGTCATGCTACTATCGAGGACGCTTTCTCAATAATTTACTTGTCTACAGCCACTCTGCAGATCAAGATTGCTGTTCTAACATACTCTCACATAAAAATGCTAAAGCCCCCACTGCCTCTGGGTCTTCTCCCCTTCCCTCCGACTTCACCTCACCAAAAGAATTTCTGAAAACAATCTCACTTCTCAAAGCAACGAGACAGAAGGTTTTTGCAGTCACGCCTGCCTTGAGCTAACTCTCTGGGTCTGTAATGCACCTGTACATGCTACAGCAGGGTAATTTACCTGTAAGCAGTCACGCTCTCTCCCCAGCCATGGGAAGCACAGAAGGAAACATTAGGGACTATGATTCTCATTCAAGCAGAGAGTTAAATCAAGAAGGGGTAAATCGTTACAGACTTGGTCTGCCTCTCAGCATAGCCCACAGAAGATGCCACTCAGGGTGACATGATCAGAGATGCGTTACCATCAGATGTCCTCCTCATCCAGCAAACTGTGGACTGCTTCTGGTCACCCCCAGCCAAGCCGCAGGGTTTCCCACCACCTGCATACCCCACATCCTGGACATGGCCGGCTCTCTGAACAGCCTGCCAGGTACCCGACAGTTCAGGAAGCCATCCTAAAACAGCGGCAGCAAGCTGCGTAACACAAGCAAAGGGTTTTGGATGCCTGCGGCTCCGCACACTGGGATCTTTCGCACGCACCCGATGGCGCCGCTTAACCCGGCTGCGACCCAGCGGGGCCAGCTCCGCTAAGGGCGGCACGGCACGGCACGGCCCGGGCGCTACCTTGAGGCCGCGGATCTCGCCCAGGTGGAGCTGGAGGCGGCGGTTCACCTCGCGGATGAGGTTGCTGTGGTCCAGCATCGCGCTCATCTTCTCGGCCTCGGCGCGGCGCAGGCTGCGGATCAGCTCCTCCTTGCTCCACTTGAGCAGCTCCTCGTCCGACACCTTGGACAGGTCCTCGGCCGCCGCCGCCCCGCAACTTTCCGCCGCCACTTTGGCCATGGCGGCGGCCGGGGGGCACCCCGCCGCTGGGGGCGGCCGGGGCTCGCGGGGGGGGCCCGTCGGGGCTCGGGCAGCGGCCGAAAGAAGGAGGAGAAAGCGGGGGAGAAGCCGGGCAGCAAACTTCCCCGGTCGGGAAAGGAAAAGGTGAAAAAAGAGGAAAAAGAAAAAAAGAAGAAAAAAAAAAAAGCAGGAACCCCGCAAGCTCGGCTCTCTCCCCAAGCGCACGGTGCTGGCACGGCTCGGTTCCGGCCGGCACGGCTCGGCACGGCACGACACGGCTCGGCACGACACGGCACGACACGGCTCGGCACGGCACGGCTCGGGCGGGCGCGCCACGGCCGCCGGCTTTTCAGCGGGGCGCGCCGCCACGTGCGGGCCCGCGCGGGCGGAGCGGGGGCGTGGCCACGGCCGTGGGAGGGGCCGCGGGCGGGGCGCGGGCGGGGCCTGTCCCAGCGCTGTCCCGGCGGCCCGCGGGCGCCCCCTGCCGGCCCCGGGCCGCACGTGCAGGAGGTGGGGGCTGCGGGGACCTGACCGCTCCGGGGCTCTCCTGTGCCCATCCGTCTCTTCAGCCCTCTGAGATTCTCCCCAGTGTGACGAACAAAGCTTCGGATGAAAGCGTCTGAGCAGCCACAGCAACGACACAGTGAAAGGCCGCGAAGAGGGGCTGCCCTCCCTTACGGCCACGCACCCCCCGCTGCAGCGCTGCCAAGTCCGGGCTGCCCGGGGACGAGGCGGCAGCAAGCACCGGCCTTGCCTACCCCTCGCAGCCAGCAGTGTGCCAGCTGTACGCTCACACGGCGCCACGTTTCTTACCAATAGGTGGCTGAGGAATGGCCGAGCAATGGTAGTCCGAAAGCTCCAAGGGAGAACACCCACCTGCCTCGGCCCGGCGGCGCTCCCGGGGCACAGCACCTCACAGCCCTTGTCGCGGGCGCCACGGGAAGCAGCCTCGGGACCGCTGCCTTCCAGCAACAGGGAGTGCCTCCACAAGTGCCTCGTGTCCGCGGGAGGTACGGCTTTCCTGCAGACACAAACATGAAAGGAGAATTCACAGAGCCATTAGGGAGAGTTTAATAAAGCCCAACTTCAAAAGCGTGGGGCAGATGTAACCCTAACGGTGGAACTAAGCACGTATGGAGTGAAACTAGCCCGGAATATTTCGATGCGAAGAGGATCTAATTTCTCATGCACTCACGCCTGTGTAACAAGATCAAAACGAGAGCGCAAGGGGGACATAATTATTCCCATCTCTTGGCAGGTTTAAAACTTGACTTTTATACTCCACCTTGCTGCTCAGGTGCCAAGTACTTCCCTGCGCCTGCGCTATTCATCATCAGTGGTGATGCCCTGAAACAAACTCACTTTTTGCATTAACGCTGATTTTTTGTCTTAGTCCCCTGAATGTTCCCATTCACAGGCTGAAGGGCAGAGACTAAGCAGATAGGCAAGGGGACTGCGACGCTGGGATGGCAGCAGCCTCTGTCCAGTGGCAAGGGGACCTGCAGTCTCCTTCCCTTTCAGCTCTTGCGATGCGTGCCAAACGCTAGCAGCAAGGGGACCCGCGTCCAGTTCCACCTCCAGAGCTGACCGTGGTTCGCCAACCACTGACATTTTCCCTGCTGTGCCCTGCTTGGCCCTGGACGCAGCTATTGTGCTGCTAATCCTCGCCGGCAGGTCCTCGAGGGCTGGCACCAGCTTTTCACTGCTGCCTGTAGGTTATCTACCACTTCACGTCTCCAATTGCTGGGTGGAGCCTGAGCACTGCCCTAACCAATAATAAATACGTTGTGATTTTACAAACACTTCTCACTGGGTATCTCCAGTGAGGCCTTAAAGCTGTTCAACAGTTGTCTGCCAAAAATGTGTCACACAAACGAATGCTTTCGTAGCCGTCATTTTACACAAAGATGGCTAAATTGCTTTTGTTCAGACTTTCCAAAAATATTTTTGAGCAGAGTTCAGACTTGAAAAATGTCATCTCCAAATTGGAAGGAAGTGGCAAGAGCTTTAAAAATGAAAAGTTCAAGTAATTTTATTTATAGTTGCTTCTAGACGTTCCACTCATCATTCAAGCGTCTGCAGCAGCCACCCAACGTGGCTTCGCCCACACTGGGCTGCTGCCTGGCCCCAGCTGGAGTTCTCCACGGGCTCATCACCCATCCATCCCGTCCCTTGGCAGAGCTCCAGCCCTCCCCGCTGCTGCCAGCGTGTGACGGCCCCTCCTCGTCTCCTCACCCTGTCCTTCCTAATGAGCCTGCACCCAGCCACAGCAGCACCCGGTCCCCCGAGCTATCCCACCACGCCTCCATCACCTCCAGGAGATCGCAGCCCCACAAGCACACGCAGATCTACGGGCACTTCAGAGAGGCAGCCAGCTGTGCCCGTTCCCCAGATAAAGCAGGAGGGCTCCAGGAGGGCTCCTCCCTGCAGTGCTGTCCTCTTGGCACCTCCTCGCTTGCATGTGCATGCCTTAGGTGGGCACCCTTCAGCCCTGTCATTTCTGATGTCTCTCGTGCCCATCACCCCACATCCTGATTCCTAATCTGGCCTACCACTTCCTCTCTTGCCTGCTGGTCACCAGCTCTCTCCTGTCCCTCCACAGGCTGAAGTTCTCCTCACCAAGTCGGCCAGCCTGTTGGCAAAGATGCTTTCGCCTGATTTGGTCAGGTGGGTCCATCCCTTCCCAGCAGTCCTCAACACCCAAATGGTCCCACAGCCAGAAGAGCCAAATCCCTGCTGTCAGCACCAGCTGCACACCCACTCACTGACCACCAGCTCCATCCACTCCTCCTCACACCCATTTCCCTCACCGCCAGGATGGAGGGGGAATCATCGGGGTCCCCATGCCTCGGCCCTTGCCCTAAGAGCCACGTAGTCTCCCTTAGCACACTGCAGGACCCCCCGGCAGTGTCACTGGTACCCATGGGGAAAAGCAGCAGGGGACAACAGTCCAAGGGCTGCAGTAGCTGCACAGGTAGCTCTTTCCTGCAGGCACAGGAAGAGCTGCCGTCCGGGTGCCAAATGCCACAAGCACCAGCCTCTGCTGTCACGGGAGTCTCTGCTTTCTGACAAGCATGGACTCCGGCTGTCCCTCCTTGATTTCACTGTGCACGTATCATTAGGTGAACGTGTTCACATGAGAATATTTTACAATACAGAGTAGAACAACTTTTCCTACCCAAGTCTCATACAGTGCTCAGTGTTAGTACATACAAAAATTCACAGACTGACACTAAGCAGTCCATATAACATTTTCTACTTCATTGCCTGCCCACTTCCATCACACAAGTACAGATAACGCCATAACTAGAGCTGACCTTCTCTGCAGACACCTTGGTGTTCATAACTGCTACAGGCAGAATCCTTGTCCTTTGCTCCTGACTTCACAAGAGGTAAGAGCAAACGGCCAACCTTCATCTAACTCAAACTTCTGTGTGGTCACCATCCAGTGTCTGAGCTACACTCACCTTCTCTGGCTTAAACCCACTGCTTAGGCATGGTTTATTTATACTGCAGCTTTTAATAAATCCGTAGCAGTATAGATGGCCAGTGTCCTTTCCAGCTTTAAATGAGATTAAAGACAGCATGCTACGTGAAAGGGGAAGCGGCTCAAATATTCATTGGATTTCCAAAGCTCTTGTGCCCACGTGCCCATGGCTTTTCAGAAGCCTCCCACCATTCTCGGCTCTGCCAGGCTTTCCTCTGCAAACGCGCTCCCAAACAACGCCGGCCAACAACCACAGCAGCACAGCACAGCCGACGCTCCGGTACAGCCACAGAAAGTAAAAATGAGTGGAAACAGCAGAGAGTACAAACCTCTCAGACAAGGCTGGCTACGTGAGGGCATACTGCGTGATTCTTAAATGTTCCTGCCAGTGTTTCAGCTTTATTGCAACGCTTAGGTGCCAAACAACTCCACAAACATAGTTTTCAGTGCCACTATCAGCATTTTTGTAAAGTAGGCAACATGCAGCTTTCTTATCCCAAGAATATTTTTGAGAGAGAAAAACATTCATGGATTACAACTAAGAAAATGTAGAAGAAATCTAGAAAAAATAATTTCCAAACTAGCAATCTGGAGAGGGAAAAGAAAGTCTCTGCTTTAAACCCTGTAATTAGATATCTATCTAAATAGCTTCTATTTATTCTCTAAGAAAAAAAAAATTGTTTCATAAGAAATTATCTTTTTTCAAAATTTAGAAACTTTTCAAAATTTCAAGAAGAAAAAAAGTTTGCTCTGAACTTCCTCCTACTACCACCTCCACACTTCTCATGATCTAGTGATCACACAACTGTGTGGTGAGCCTCATCAGCTTCATGAGTCAAATTAAAAACGAAACCAACTGCTAAAATATAATGACTGGTTTCCCAGTGGATGGCTGCGCTGATGTGGCTCGCAGTGCCTTTATCAGATGCAAGGGAGGTGAAGGGAATGCAGAACCCTAGGAGTGGAGGTGGAACAAGACCAGCCGCATAGATAGCAGCCAGCATTCAGGGCAGATTAAACACACCGTGACAGTGAGCCTGCAGCACAGCCACTAAAATACCCTGGGATGAGAGGAGTAGACAGTAATTAGCACTTCCTGCCTGACTTCATGTGGTGACTGCGGTTCAGCCAGACCTGCAGAGTTCACTTGGAATCTATAACAGAATGAAAAATCCTGAAATATCTCACAGGGGCACTTTGCTTTTTATTTCAATTGGAAAACTGATGGGAGTCTTTTGCAGCCCTCTTCCAGGACAAATCTGAGGTCCCCAGATCAGGGATTACTCACAGGGGTGCCAGGAAAAGATTCTGCTGCTCAAATTGACTCGGAAATTGCTTTTGAAAGTATTGGCCAATACTCCTAAACATGTTTGTTCACTACAGTGAGGAGCATGTAAATGGACATGCATCACAATTTGCTCAAGGTTAAACAAATGGTTGGATGACTGATCCTTAGAAACAAAATGAAATATAGAAACAGGCACCTTTCCAACCCAGCAGAATACGTACCTGACACAATAAGACATCCAAAGATGTTAGAATGAAATAATTATAACCGTTTATGGGGTTGATTTTATCATGAAGAGCTTGGCAACTTTTCCACACAGCTAACGGTTTGTTCTGGCTGGGATCCAAAATAGATACATTACCAGAGCATCTGTGGGTTTCTTTTAATTGTACTTCTGTTCATCGTTTGGGTAACACTGGACTTCGTTTTGTGTTCATATTTGATTAGTGAGTTAATCAGGGGCCAGATGCTTCTTTCCACTAATGCTGATGTAAGTAAACTAAACAACTGTGTGGTGGGAAGCAAGAAAAGGCACATGGCCTACAGAATAATCCTCTGCTTCAGAGCCCTGTAGAAGTGGCAAATGCTGGCACAGTCCCTACAGGAATTAAGATGGTTATCTTCTGGCCTCCTCATTTAAGAGGCCAACATAACAGGACTTATGCTTAACGCCAAGCATTTACAACATACATTTTTTTTTAGCGCTTTTTAAATTAAAACAACAACAAAACTACCAACCTTCAATGTTCGGATTCCTATGAAGTGAAGCATTCAGAGCTTATCTAACAGAAAGCGATACTTCCTACTGAATACATTCCCTCTGTTACTACATCAGTTTATAAATTACTATAACTTTTTTTTTTAAATATGTGTCATGCATCTGATCAAGCCCTCAGTCTCTAGTTCACTGGCAATTCTTCACAGTGATCTGGTCCAACATCATAATATGGATGAAGGAGCCAGCATGCAGAGCTCTTTGAGCATATTCAGAAAATGAAATGGATTGGTTCTCATTCCATCCAGTGGAAGCAATAGAGGAAAGCCAACAACATTTTTCCAAAAATGTTTTTTGGAAAAAAAAAAGATTTCACAGATGATTTTTGATGAGAAAAACAAGAAAAATTATTGGAGAAGGAAGAAGTTAATGATATCTCAGGGAAGCTACCACAATGCCAGGTGAAGTTGCAAGCCTAAACCAGAACTAAAGCTGCTAACCATGCCTTCACTCCACGGTCTGTTCTGATTCTGTAAGTGGGCTCAGAGGCTGTATTGGCTTCCAACTGTATTGTCAGTTCCACATACAGTAAGTATAGAGTTTGGTATTTACCATCATCTCATGCAATAATACTTGCAAATTCTTTACTGAAGAGAAGTAGCTGCTGAAGCACACACACACAAACATATATCTTTTTATATATTTTTATATGTCTAAAAATGCACATGGTGCCACACTTGGAAGAAAGTTATTCAGGAACTGGAAATGCTGCTCATGAGGTTATTGAACGGTGATCCCCACAGACCACCTTCCTCTGCAGCTTTCCTCTCCATGAACAAACTTCTTAGTTATTCTGCTGATTCCTCTCAGTGAGATAAATCCATTAAATATTTATTTAAGCTGCGCTCAATATATTAGCTAAGTGAACTACTCTATCTAGTGCTAGCTTAACATTACATGCCCCATCATAATGTTTTACACAACACAATGTTGCAATGATATAAGCATTATTGGAGATGTTGTTCTTTTAGCTTGTTAACGGTAAAAGCAAAAAGAAAGGACCCAAATCAGGATTTCTAATCTACTTTTAGTTATTATTTAATCAACTCAGGATAGGCAGGAATTCCGCAAACTGCTGGTGAGATAACTGGAGTGTACTGCAATGAGATTTGCTTGTTTATTTGTTGTGGCGTGTTTTTTGGTTTTTGTTGGTTTTTTTTTGTTTGTTTGTTTTGTCCTTACCGGAACAGAAACTCATTGGTAGAGAAAATCGTTGTGTATGGCTTGATCAGCCACAGGCACAACAACCCAGGTAGAAGTGTTAAACTGAATGGAGCAGAGGTAAAACAGGGAGAGGGACAATTTGGAAGAGATTCTGAGAAACAACATTTAGCTTAAGTAGAATGCAAGCCTTTGCTTCAGAACTGCCAGCAAAATGTTGCCAACCTCAGCCAATTGCTAGCAATTAGGGATGACATACACTGCAACGCTTGGAACATACAGGGAGCAGAATGGAAGGAGAATCCAACTGCTGTACATTTTGTCACAACTGATGTATGACAATCGCCAAGGGCAAGTGCTTCTGAAGATAAACTGATAGGCTGCAGTACAAACCATTGCTTCTGACAAGGAAATATTACAGGCCAAAGAAAAAAAAGGTTCTTGAGGAGACAAGTATTTTCTCTGTTTGTAACATTAAATAAATAATGTGCAAAAACCAAGATCACTGCATAGGGAATTCTTGCAACTGCAGCACCATGTGAAATAAAAGAGGAGCTAATCCAGAAACTTCATTTCCTAGGCTGACATAGCAAACATTCATCAAAGGTTTAAAAAAAAAAAAAATACTCCTAATATCTGAATATTGGGACAACTGGCTTTGATCCTACAAAGTTTGAAGAACTGGGATAAGATGCCATTAGAGAAGACCCCAGAACTGAGTAACAGAAAGTTGTGATTAAAATAGAAAACAGACCTCAGGTTTTTGGTATGTTTGTTTTTTTTTGTTTTCGATTTTTTTTCTTTAATTATTATTTTAAATCAGGAACTCAGTGCTATGGAAACAGACAGATGTTAGATGTCTCAGTTTGTCCTAAAACTTACTGGCTTCAGTAGGTGACTTTTCCATTACTGGCAAGGAGTACTGGATCAGCACTCAGTACTCTACTCAATTACTGAACTATCCCTCAACAACCCTCACATCACCTACTTTTTTCTTGTGTCACCTGGAATCCCCTTCCAGTTTCAGTAGTCCAAGTGGTAAGAACTTCCTTCCAATACCAAAAATGTAAAGATGTTAGAGAGTTTTTCAAGTCAGCCATGCATCAAAAAACCCCAGCTGATTTAGCTTCAATAAATGCATTTTTTAAGAGCAAACTTATTCCTTTTTTCACTGTCACTATAATGCTTTTTTTTTTTTTTTTTTGGAGGGGGAGTAAGCAGGGGGTCTTATAAGCACTGAAGCCAAAATATTCTGAAAAAATGCAGAACACAGAGCCTAGCTGCAAACAGATGGGAAGATTTGCCAGCTGCCCAATTACTGTTTTGGAAGCAAAACAAATTCTAGAACCAGACCATCTACAAATTTACACAAACCCAGAAAGTCCCCGATCTTGGTTGGGGAGCAGTGCTTGGACCAAATTGAAAGGAAAACATCCCTGAGGTTTTCTCCCAGTAGGATCTTTATGCTTCCCTCAAAAGTAGTTATTTCTAAATAAATAAATACAGCAGAATAGAATCAGTTATTTTCCCTAGATCCTTCTGAACCACAGGCAAGACCGAAGGACAAGATTGGCTGGTTTTGTCATTGTTACAAACATGGAAAGAAAAAAGATAAACTACAACCCGATACTGTTAAAGATGCTACTGGTTTAAAACCAAGTCCCCTTCTTCAAAGGGTGACAGAAATGTTCTGGTCCCCCCCAGGAAACTGAGAATCTCCTCACCTCTGTGCTACATTCTTCTTGTTTCTAGTCCTCCAGGACCATAAATCACTCCTGAGCAGTGACACATCCTTCTGCAAACACACCACCACTGGGCCAGGCTGGCTGTATCCCATTCTGGTCTTCAACAAGGATAATCTTAAGGCAGAGTGAAGCCATCAGATGCACCCATCCACACAGGACAAACACCGACATGTACCAATCCAACCAGGCTGACAAGCTACTCTTCTTATTTGTGTGTATGGGCACTGTGGCTGTTCATTTCACCACGATTCTGAGGATGGCATTTGGTCCCAAATCATATTCTCTACTTTACATCTCAATAATCCAATTAAAATGTACACGAACTAATTAAACCTAGTAGATAATGATAGTAACAATAGTGCATAGCAATTTAAAGCGTTTTCTATCTTAAAAGCACTCTACAGGCATTAACTAATTAGTGGATAACATGAATTTAAAAATCAATGCATGAGAATAGCATATGTTTTGAATTAACATTTCAATTATTCTCCTCTGACCACTGCATTTACAAAATGCTTCTTATTTATTCTTACTGATGTGTAACAATTACAAAGGATTCCATACAACTTATTACCAAGTAATTATGGCATTTCTGAACTATCCTATACACTCAGTGGGAAATCATGTCTGCTCTTATTCTCCTCCAAATTCTGCCGATTTCCACAGCCCCCTCCTGAATTAATCTGTTTTTCTTAAACTTGGCACAGTATAGGGGATTCTGCACTGCACCTTCAATCCTATAGCAACTACACCACAGCAGAACCAAGGTAAAGCTCCTCAGGAAAAGCCAGGGCAGCTGCTGCTACTTTGGGACTGAGGTGCTCACAAGCCGACACAACAGCCAGATTTGGGAAGTCCCACAAACCAAACCCCCATCGCTTTTTCCTGTGGGGCAACTATTCTCACCTGAGTGAGTGACTGCAGCCTTCACTGACCTACCTCAAAAGCCCCACTTCTGGTACCATTCGTGCTCAAAGCAGTGCAGAGCCTGCCACGGGCTGACTGCTCCGGAGGTGCTTCTCGTCCCTTTTTCAGCTGGAGCCTTCTGATTGCGCCACAGCAGCTCCGATGTAACACAAGCATATCTGTACAGGGGCCAAACATGGAAGTCTTCCATTAGAAGGAACCGAGGCTTTCAGAAACAGCAAAACAAAGACACATTTTGGCAACTCATCTTCCCCTGCTGCCAATTTTAATCTTACAGTTAAAATTACTTCCTTTCAACATCTGTTGTTTTTGTGGCTAATGGACTGACCTTTTTGAGAAGGGAAAAGGTCCTTCTGTTGTCTTTGTTGTTGTTGTTGCTTTTGTTGTTGTTGGATTTTCCAGTATTTATCAAGGGTTTTCAGGTGCTAAAAACAAAAACAAATCCCTGAGGCCATAAACATTCATGTAGACTAGCTGTCACACACAGCCTACAATAAAATGCAACCCCCTCTCCCCCCCAGCTGACAGGTAAACGTATTTGCTTTTTCTTTATAAAGAGAATTTTCAGCACAGGGTTGCCCTGCTGATGCTTTCCCATCACTGCCCTCTCCATCTGCAGAGAGCTTAGGCTTGTCCTCCTGCTGTTTCACACACCTTTTTAATGAAAATTAATTCAGATTGCAGCATTTTCCCCTCTAGATGTGCAGGCGGGGACTCTTTATGCTCCGCTGTTCTCCATCTTTCTTTATGGACCCATGCAAATTGCCCAGCCAGAGCTTCCTCTAAGACCCTCTTTTTTCTCATGCCCCTGTGTAATTGTCAAGCATTACACTTGAACTTGTAAGCGTAGAGGGACAAAAGCATTTATCCAGCTGATACAGTTACCTCTTTCAAATGACTTCTCATGTCTTAACTCTTTATCTGGCTGTAAAAGCCTCTGAGCAGCTGGTCTGGTATCTATTCTAACTTGTCGCGCTTTTTTTGTTATTTTTTTGTGCTGGTTACGTGTTTCCAGTCAATGAAATCAATAGAACACTTCTCATGTTATCCCTATTACATAAATAAATATAGATTTAATGCCTCCAGCATATAGGTTGAGGTGACAAGGAAAGGGGAGCCCACGAGTGAGAACCTACAGGAATCACTCAAACCCTGCTGAATACAGCTCTAATAGTTTAATTATCAGATTTTTTTTCCATTTAAGTTACAGAAATACCCACAAACTTCTAACTGGAAGGGCCACCGAGGATTTTAATTGTGCTTATTAAACCATTTGGTTCTGAACAGTAGGGATGCAAACATTCTTTCTTGAGCCAATTATTTTTTTATCATTATTCTTTAAAATAGCTTATTTCTTTAAATTAGAAAGAAACTAGCCGGTGAGATCCACATAGCAATGTTTCAATGCTCACTGAATTTTATTTTCAGACACGAAAAGAAATGTATATAACTACAAATACAAGTTTCAATCAAAATGCAATTGAACACCTCAGGAAAGTGTTTCTGTACACACTGTAGAAAGCAGAACTGTGTTGATTCAGTGTTAATAAAGTTTTCTGGACCCTGATTGGAAATTCTCCCTGGTAAATCTCAGTAGTGGGATGGTATTAAACTTTTACCACTATCTGTAAGATGGTTCATAATAGCAGTAGTGAAGTAAAGGCATTGAAATAATAAGAAAAAAAGAAAAAAAAGTCATTACTTATAATTCATAATGGAAGGACTAGTAATATTTTTTAAAGAAATTACTGAAAAGTGTTAAAACACTCAGAACACTGAGAGTTGAAATATTTGGTTGCTACAATGTAGGAATCAGATATGATGGGATTTTCCAAGCAAACCTAAGACAGAAGGATTGCTGGTACTCTGACCTGGAGCCCACCCCAGGAGCTCAGGTGAGTCCATCCAGGTATGCAGTGACCACTGCTGCTATTATTGCTCTGTGCCCTGCAAAGAAGGTAAAGAGGGAAAACCATCCAATTTCTAAAGCATGGGAACACACACCAGAAGAACAAGCAAGTTTGTTCCATCTCAGTAGGCTTGGGAGAGATGCTGGAGAATAAATGAGCACTGGAGAGGAATAGTGTTCTGAGCCTAAGATGCAGGCACTGGCCCAGAGCACGAGGAAATTTCCATTGCTGTTAGTACTATATATCATCTGGATAAACGAAGGCTTTCCTAAACCATCATCTTCCCATTGCCTTTCAGTAGCACTACACTTAAATAAATAAATAAACGATGAAGTAAAAACCTGAGGACTGCAGGAAATGTAAAGCATTTCTCTTTTATAAAAATGTTCTGAAGGAAAGAAGTATCATATGGAGAAATATTTCATAAAAAATTACAGCTTCATAGCTATCCCATTTTGCTTTTCCATCTATAATTTCTACCCACCTGCTCTCCCACCCACATACCCCTGCCATTATTAATGCTTATGAAAGAGCATAAAGTTTTCATAATAAAGAATATTTTTGTCCATTGTCTAGAGAATAATATAGCTCATTCAATATGTTCCCTTGGAGGAAAAAACCATTTTGGTCTGCTGCAACTAAATGCTCTTTCTCAGGACAATGCCTTGCACTGAACTACCTGATTTTCTTTTGGATTTATAAGGGTACAAAACAGCTCTGACTGGAGATAGTGATTTTCCTTGTGGTAATGCTCTCAGACAAATGGTGTCAGATGTGCTGTTCTTCATGACATTACATACCATCGTCTCATACCAAGTGTTACATGTAGAACACGGAGATATATTTTTGATCCTAAAAGCTGATTCTGTTCTTTTCATCTCCTCACTGAACAAAGACACAGACATGCTCAGGCTCAGGCTTTTGTACCCAAAACTCACTTCAGGGATATGCTTTGTTACTATTTATTTTTTGCTTCTGGGAAGTTATTAGCTAGAAATCTGATGATGGCATTACATTGTAAAGCAGCCTAAATAAGATTTTGCTTATGAAGATTAAGGCCAGACTTCAAACTTGCGAGTCAGTTGTGTGGCAAGGGATTTCAGCTGTTGGTGTTCTACCCTCACAGCTACAAGCTTAATGTTATGGTAAAAACAGAAAGAGCATCTCCAGCAAGCAAAAACTTTTTGGCAGAAGAGGGGGAAAGAGACGGTCCTTGAAGCAGCTAGCCTCCAGGCCATTCAGTGCCTTAGAAACAGAAACCAACGTTTGGACATGCCCATGGCAGCAAAGTAGCAGCCAGTGCTGAACGCAGAAGCGCTAGTACAGAGTGCTGGTGTCAGGCTGTAAAAGTGGTGGCCACCTGCAGCACGACCTAGAGGTTCCCCAACTAAAGGTAGGGTAAGCAGTCCCATGTTATTCCACTTTACAGTAAGCCAGTCTGGAAGGAGACGAGCAAGGGAAACTACACAAGGGCTGCAACAAAAGGAAAGGCTTGCAAAACACTGCCCTGTCGAGGACATACACTGAGGTTAATGCTGCCATCCAGGAATTCAGGGCAGATAACATAACACAAGATGCTCGAATAATGAAACTACTTCAACAGGAGTAGACACGATTCCCTGTAGTATGCTGAGTGCTTTTCGTTCATGTAATCAAGCTTTCCTAGCGATGCCCTCTCCCAGTAGCCTCTAAAAACAGAGGGAAGTGAAGGCACTTTGGGTTGCATGCTGCAAGGATACGGTACTGCTCTTCCCCAGACCCTCACACACACCTCATACACAGGGAAGGCAGCCTAAAGAATCACTGGAACAGAGACAGAGCTTGTGAGAGTCCCCAGGAAATATTTAGCAAGGAGGTCACAGTCCCCTTATTATCACTTCCCCAAAATAAAAGAAACAATTGCAGAGCAGCCTCATCTGTCCTTGAGAGGTACTGCATGAGGAGTGACTTCAGTCAGTTTAGTAAATTTCGAGTTGTTATTTAGTGAACATTTGTTAAAGAATAAAACTTATTTATTCCTTTAAATTTTTAGAAGTTACTCAGAGTTTGCCCTGACACTGCAGTAATCAAGAATAAAAAAGCAAATAAAATGTGATGATACTGACAACCCAAGAGCGATACTCTTGTCTCGTTTTTATCTACCTATGTCAAACACAGTCTAAATAAATGTTCTCAGCGCCTGGTTTTGATTCGAAATGCTGGCCCAGATTTATCTGCCTGTTTTTGCACCAACCTGAGCATGCGAGTACGGAGCCCATCACGCTGAGTGCTCCATGAGGAGAGAGCGGCTCTGAGAAGATTGCACGGCTCCGGGAGAGCCCATCGGTGTGCCCAGCACCCAGAGAGCCTCGGGGACGGGGCTGAGGGGACACCTAGCCCAGGCCAGCCCAACCAACAGCTCAGGGTTGCCCACGGGCTGCATCCCCTCTCCCTGCTCGGAAAAAAAGCCAGCAGCTCGCCTCTCCCTGTAGGAACCTTGAAACCTGGGCAGGGACCATGCAGCCACATCTCCCAAGCTCCCCCACACCGTGGCCCAGCCGGCGCCCCCGCCTGAGCAGCGCTGTTTGCTCCTCTCCTGGGGGATTCTCCTCACGGCCCTGCCCCACGGCCGCAGCCCCGGGCCCCGTCCCGCCCGCCGCCGGCGCTGCCCTCAGGCGGGGCGGCTCGGCCGGCAGGTGGCGCCCGCGGCCCGGCGGAGCGCGGCCCTCACCGCCCGGCCCGAGCCCGGGGCTTCCCTGAGGCCCTGCGGCTTCGCCGGCCCGCGGGGCCTGGCTGGGCAAATGGCGCCGCCGCCTCCCTGCCACAGCGCCCCTCGGCCCACGCCGAGCCCTTGGCCCGCAGCTCTGCCGGAGCTGGTGACCCTGGCACCGAAAACGGGCTGCTGCTGGCAGCGGGCACGCAAAAATAATTGCCATTTCACAGGGCCTCCTTCCCCTGTTGCCCTCTATCTGCGTGCAGGTATTGCTAGCAGCATTTTATACATCCAACAGCCTGCAATTTGAGGATCGCTGACGTGATTCTTAAACGTAAGAGGCTTTCAGTAGTGTTTGACAGAGGGAGACACCTCAGGCATCACTTACAGGTGGAAAACTCAGGCAAACATTTGTAAATCTGAACAGGATGGAAGCCCTGCTCCGATTCCTTATTGTTCCCTCCCAGCATCGCTATGAGCCATTGCTACTAGGCTTATTTTTCAGATGGGAATCCCTGTAAAGATGGGCTCAGTAAGGATAACTGAAATGCCTCAAGCTGCAGTGAGTCACGACTGAGGCAGAAAAGACAGAAATACCGAATCTGCAATAGCTGCTCTAACCATCAGGGCTAGCACCCAGGAAACTTCCACTGGGCTTTCCTCTTTCTCTCACACACACGCACACAGCACACAAGCACACACAAATGCAATCAAAATGAAATAAAATTAAACTGGGCCTCACAATTACTGCTCTCACTCTGTGCTGAACAAAGAACTTGGGCATGTTTTCAGAAAAGTCCACAGTCCCTCTGGTTACAGTCCATAAGCCTGAAAGCAGCTGATAAAGTAAGCACCAAGAAAGCCAGAACTGGTGTATTACGTCCATCGCATCTTCTCCAAAAGCATTTGTGCCTGGAAACGTGACTGGGAGCCATCCTTGTACCCCAATCATCACCTTCCTTAAAGGAAGATATGAAGAAAAAATGCCCCTCTAATTATTGTACTTTACTAATATTGTACTTTACAATAGCTCAATTTCTCTAGAACTGGACAATTTTATTGTCTATAAATCCAGGGATCCCTGCCAACGACCGCTGGGAAAAGTACCATAGGCTTGTTCAGGCTTGTGGGGCTGAGTAAGTCCATTAGGCTTGCAAGGAAGAACAAGCTCAAATAAAACTGCACACATTGATGTGCCCTGCCTTAATTAAACTGTACAATTGTCACACAGCTGACACCCACAACACTGCTGACACAAAGGAACCACATATGTCCCTCAGTTAATAGTGCTTTATTTTCTGTCCAAACTTTTCAGAGAGGGTTTTGTGAGGGGAGTCTCTGTTCAATGGGCATAAGAAGCTGAACCATGTGGTACCAGGTCTCATGAGCTTCTGGATGAGTTTCACAAAGCACGTGAAAAGTCAGTATTTTTGAGATAATAATTGGAAAAGATGTATACCTTTTTGTGAATCTGTGATTTTTGATATCAAGATTTTGTGAAATAGCTAACAAGTATTGACTGTTTTTCCCCAAGCTGATTACTGCACTCATACAAAAGTATAAGATTTTGTGGAGTTTGGGGAAAAACAGAAAAGCACAGATGATGCTACTCGAGTTTTCCATTTGGACTTTCCCCTGCTTATGGAGCCTCTCCATCTACGTCAGGATACCTAAGGAACAACCATTCCCACAGGGCAGAAACCCATGCCTTAAAATCATCCCCAGCGTCAGGGTTCCCTGCCCTCTGCCCAGTGGCTGTAGCTGGCAGCGATCTCCTTACCCACCTCCTCCAGGCTGTTTCGAGACCCAGGGGACTCCGGTCAGTCTCCAAATGATGGCCATAAATCAAGGCAGTGCTGGTTTGTGGTTGGGAGCAGATGCATGTATATATACACATGTACGTATCAATGTGACCCAGACAGAAGAGCGAAGGTAGAACATACTGGACAGACCCCAGCAAGACCACAGCCACTGCCATGCTCATCCTCTACCCATTCCCTGAAAGGTCTTCTCGCAGCACTCAGCACAGGCGTTCTCCTGCGAAGTCCCCTCTCCAAGGGGTTCTGCATTGAAGCAAGGAAATTTAGAGCGCGGGCAGGCCACAAGATCAGCCCTCTGGGACAAGCACTCTGCATTGTCAGACACACCCATGGCACTCAACACTTCAGGGAGCAGGAACTGAAAAGCTAGTCCAATGTTTGCCGGGCATAAGGATTCCAGAACATATTTTTCAATTGCTGTATTACATTTGCACTTCAGAATAAAATATAAGCATCTGACTGATTACATAGGTTTCTCTCCAGAAGGGGAAAAATCTATCAGCCCTGTGCTATGCTTTTAATATTGCCAGACCTCAAGTAATGAATGTTTGCCACAGGTGTTTCAACACTGCTCTGTCCACTGTTTGTGAATGTATGATCTGCACTTTCCTCTGACAGCTAATTAATTGATTCTTGGAGAGAATCTGCTTTCTAAAGGTGAGCAAAAATGATTTATGCAAAGATGCATTTTTGTCACAGCAAACGTGGCTTTAAAGGAAATAAAAATTTTCCTTGGAATATGATAGAAAAAGCATTTCAGCAAACAAAATTGTGTTGGCTCAAGTTGTTTCTGAGAAGAAAAAAATATTTGTAATTTTTCCTTTGTTCTATTACTTGTGAGTTTAGATTTAAAGTTATTTTCTTTATGCCTGCTTTTATCAACATGGTATCTTTCCAACAATCTTGCTCATTCTGGCTGCAGAAACTGTGGCACATAATGTTACGGCATTTGCAACCCATTACAGCCTGTTGTTCCAATGATTTGCAATAGAGTGCAATATAAAGCTGTTTATAAGGCAGTTACTTGTGTATATAGCTTAGCGTAACTGAAAGATATTGAAAAGAAAGGCTTCCAGAGCCATCATCTGTTTTATTTGCTTATAAAACTATTTTGGAACTTCAATATTCAAGTGTAAATTTAAGCCAAATTAAAGTGCTGAAATGTTTACTGAGTCATATTTTAGGAACAACTAACTTCAAAAGTATTAAGAAAACAAAAAATAGGATCTGAAGACATACCTCTGCGCAGAATAGGAAAATTCAAACAGTACAGTTTAGCTAGAAAACAGTGCATTCAGTGAAAGTGAGAAACCAATAAATAACCCTCTCATAAGGGCACCACACACTGACAAACCTCACCAAACACAAGAGGCTGAGAGCCATGCTGAAGCCCCTTTGAACATCAGGTGAAAAATGTAAATCCAGTGCATGCTGACTTTTCCTTATAAGAAGCAGGTTTTTGGCAGTTAAAAGGACTGGAACTTTGCTAATTTCAGTACAGGAGTTGAAAGGCTTTTGCAAACGATCTGGATTTAGCAGCTCTCCTGGGAAGCAAATGTGTTGTTATGCCCATTTTATAGAAACAGCGCATTAAGCAGGTATTTACAACAGGTTTTGCCCTCATATTTTAAAACGTCAGCAATGAGGTAGAAGCAATTTTGAAGCACTGCTGTCCTTCATGGGGTTTCAGGAATGCTTCTGGAAGGCTGAACTGTTGGTTTGATTTGGTACCGTAATTTCTGTGTTCCCAAAACTGAGGCAAGAGAAGCTAAAGGCCACCACCAAGAGTAAGGAGGCTGGCAAAGCCAGGGAGCAAGTTCTCCTACATCACACTAGTAGCAAACAGTGTCTGCTGACCAATAAACCCCATCCAAGTCTGGGGCAGCAGCAGGGACCAGACTTTCTGGGAGGGGAGGCAATTCCCTCCTAGGTGCTCTGTGACGGCACTTGGCAATTTTTGTTGCTTCCACTGTTTTGCACTATGGAAAAAAAGCAGTGTAAAGTGGAAAAAGCACACGTTTTCAGGGAGCACAGGGCCAGTTCCTGTCAGTCTGTACAGTGTGCCATGCACAATGGCCCAACTATTTTTCTTCTCTGCAAAAAACATTCCCCTGAGCAAGCCCCGATCTGCAGTTCCAAACCGACTGGCAACCAGCAGCAGACGAGCGCTCCAGATCATGCTGCATCACAATACAGTTACAACTATTTAAAACCCAATTAATTCTCTTTCATACTTTCCCATCAAGCTGTAAAGTTCCAGTTGGCAAGGCTTTTTACTTTGATTTCGAATTCCTGCTTGGAAGATTAACTGAAAATGGATTTGGCTTGAACAGCTGCACCGAACATATTTTGTTTTATTTTGTTGCCATCTCAAATAACAATACTTAGCACTCTTCATCTTCAAAGCATTATACAAACACTGAGTCACATCCCCTCACAACACTCTCGTGACATCACCTCCTGTAAATAAAATCACGCTCCTCGCAAAGAGGTGGAGGCTGAGCAAGAGCTTGGAATTTGTGCAGGGTCAAAGGAAGAGCCCTTGGCAGAGGCAGATGTAGAGGCTGGAGGCTCACAGGCCCCCTCGGTCCTCACTTTAATCATCTCCACTCTCTCCACGTCTTCCTTCAGGTACCACCCATGGTAGCTAGTGAATGCATGTACTTGCAGGCACTTTCTGCTGCTGCATGCCCTGCCACCTGAAGTCAAGCAAGCTCGGCGGGCTTGGCGGCAGGGAGCTCCTTCTCAGTCACTGAGGAAAGAGGGATCTCAGGCATGGTTATATACAATGCCCCTGCCCTGAAGTCACTGAGGCACGTCCATCTGGCTACATCCAGCCCAGGAGGATCACCCTTTCTGTCAGACACACTTGACTCGAACAAAGCAGCGGTCTCCTGAGGAGCTCGCTGCCTGTGAGCAGAAAGCAGTTCCTGAGTGGAAGGCCAAGTGGCCTTGGCCGCTCCTGGGCTTCTCGTGGGCTGAGGAACCCAACCAGCAGGGCTCGGCACCTGGGCTGGCAGAGACAGCCAGCCTGCCACAGGCACCGGGCAGCCCGGCCTCTGAGCGGCAGCAAGGCCTCCCCGTGCCCATCCGCTGCCTTCCCACCATCAAGGGGGTGAGGAGACGAGGTGTGGCTCCACCACGCTGTCCCCCAGGAACAGGGCACGTCCAGCTGGGACACACCATGGACTAACAGCCCTCTCTAAAACAGCTACTCTGCTTTGTCCCAGTTCTCCCAGCAACTTACTCTGAGCAAGGAGGTTCCACTCCCGCAACGCTGTATGAGTTTCCTGACTTCGAGGCTGGGCATGAGACTTCCATGCCTAAATTAGGAGCCTCAGGTGACTCTGAACTCAATGAAGAAAGGTACATCCTTTCAGGGCTAATTCTGAGACATTAATGTAGGCTACAGTGACTACAGAGAGAGCCTGTGCTCCTAAATTAGACATCTAAATCAGTAGTCTGTGTGAAGCAGATTTTGTGTTAATATGTCCCTATAAATACATATTCTCTGCTGTGCCAATTCCCATAAAGTGAACCAATGTCAAACATGCGGAGCATGTAGTTCTCATGGTTTTTTTTTCCGGAAGAAAACTGACAAAGCAAATATACATTTTGCATTCCTTTCAACCTCTTGTTTTTCCCCTTATTTGGCTTCTTCCTAAATATATGAAGAGATCTTTCAGACCAAAACAAATAGATCACTCACTATAAAGCTGTAATGCTACCCTGAAAACCCCTTCCCGAAGCATTCCAAGGCACAAGCAAGAGACCTGCTTCTCCTATAGAGCACAACAGGTATGTGGAAACCAAATTTAGCAGGTTTTGTTGCACTTATGCCTCTTTCTGTGGTCTAGACCCCTCTGTTTCTAGACCAGAAGGCACAATGAAGAAGCGGCATCACAAAGAGGCTGAATCAGTCAGCAATTAAGGCACTGGCCTAGGGTAATTCCCAGGCCCATTACTCCTTGTGCACAGCTTTAAACAAGTTATTGCACCTCCATTCCTGTTACGAGGTAGCCTTGATCTCAGGAGATGGTCTCAGGTGCTTCCCATAACCAGCCCTAGTGCCAGTTCTTGAGTTCATGTGAAAATTGTCAGTCGAATTCCCAACAGTGATGCCCACATGGCAGAGTAGAGGCACGCTGCTGGGGCAGCGTGAGCAGGCTTGCAATGGTACCTCTGTGCTCTCCCTTCTCCAGAAAAAAAAATCAAGCCATAAGCATAAGCAGCAACAGCTCTGTCAGCCTGACAGACACTTCTGGCCCATTTCAAAATGGAAAAAATTGCAAGAACTCTAGTTTACAGAAAATGGTTTGGGGGCATTAAAAAAAAAAATTAATCTTTTAATCTGTATTTTATGTTCAGGTTCTTTAAACTGTACAATTGGAACCTGTCCAATTTAGTCCTCCACCTCTGCAGAGACAGCTCTTCTGTCAGGACTGCAATAATCTGAGGCATGCAGATCCTCACTGTTCACAAAAATTCTTGTCCCTCTGACATAATCTGAATTCTTCTTGCCTTGTCTATGGGAAATTCCAGCCAGGAAGAAGGATCCTGAAACTGTGAAAGCTGTAGCCAGTGACCCTGACCACCGAAGGACTACTCAAACTGTCCAAAACCACGCCTAGAGGTCAGATTACCCTTGCTGTTCCTCTCAACACAATGTATTTCTGATCTCTAATTAAAAGGAAAAAAAAATGAAAATGCCACTGCAGCTTTTCAAGTAGCATGTCCTACTCCCAAAGGCTGACATCGTTAGGAACACTGATCCAGCCCACGTCTTCAGCAGCACTTTCTTGCATCCCAAGTCTCCCCCAAAGAGTCATTTATTCATAGTCCTTTCTATCATTGGGGTAGTAAGAACACATAAAGATACCAACAGCATATGAAAAACAGCAAGACTAGGGAGAAGATGTAGTTGAAAGAGCTTTTGAGAACCTCTTTCTCTTAGTATGCTCTCCCAGTTGCTGGCTTTTGCTTTATTCTCGATCTCCCCAGTTCCTTCTGAGTTTATTCTATCAATTTTCACATCCAGAGACTGAAATAAACCCATCATCTGGACTGGACTGCATCAAGTGTGTGAAAGAATTCATAGCAGCACATTTCTGAGTTGCAGAACAGTGAAATACTGCAGGATAAACTGTGTGATAGAAGAAGCAGGAACAAAATTTTGGACTGTTCCTCTTGGACACTTCTGGGCAGTGAATTAAAGATGTGCAGAAGGATGAGTTTAAAATTGATACTGCTCATCATGTAATGACTCTACCAAAGTTAACAGAGTACAAACACTGAAAGCTGAATCAGACTCAGATTCCCGTTGGTAATTCAATGTCCGACATTTTAGATCTTCCATTAACCATTACTGAAGTTTCAGGTACTATCTCTAACCAGTACAGAATGATATCCCTGTGTTTTATATATAACCTTCACTTCACAGGAGCATCGCTATTTTTCAGGTATAATGAAGTGATGAGCTGTGGAATAGAAAGGAAGGAAATGGTCAAGGTAACTATCTAGACACCAAAGGACTATATGTATTCATTACTTCAAAGTGAAAACAGAGCGCAGACAGGAAGGGGAAAAGGTTCGGTAAAAGCACTTTCAGCAGAGCAATTTAAAATTATTCACATATTCCTTGGAAAGAATCCATAGCACTTTCATCTGGTAATAGTAGTACTGTGTTAGGAAACAGCACTTAGAAATGTTGGATTAAATAGCTATCTTGTAAAAATCAGGTGGAGGCCATTAGTGCTATTCATCTGTAACCAGGCTTAAAACCCTCCTAAGAAAGCAGCGATATGCAGCAAAGGGCACGTTAGGAGGAATGAAAAGCATTACTGATACAAAACAAAAGCATGGCTGTCATTATTTGTCTTCTCCAAGGGTAAACTTGGATTGCCTGATGGTAACACCTGGTATCACACAAAAGAACAGCTTCATCATGCTGACTGCTTCACATGCAGCGGGCGTTCACAGACAGCGGCTGATACAAGGAAATGGGCAAGACTGGAAGAGCCCTTTCTTAGATCCACACTTACCCTTTGTAAGTTCCCCAGTTTCGCCATGCTCCTTCACACTTTCAGAATCTCTCAAAGCAAAGTAAGGGTAATAATTAATTTACACACGGAGGTGCTGCATGCATTTTATACACAGGCAGCCTGCAGCACAAAGGCCAAGATCCTCACTTGAGGTAAAGAGTAAAGCTGGGAGACTGAGGAACAAAACCAAGTGTGGGGCAGATCCTCAGTTTGCCCATACTTAAGTGAAATTAGTAGAATTGTACAGTCTAAGACAGCTGCCTTCCTCCAGTGCTAAGTGATACTGTTAGGAAAAAAAAAAAGGCAGCATAAGCATGACTGTATCTGGGTGCAGTTTTCAACAGGAACATTTCATTTCAGAAGGCACTGTTAGGTGCCAGCTCCAACACAAGCTTTTAACGGGTAAAATAGTAATAAAATAACACAGAAAATCTAGCGAACACTTGATTGTGAATCAGCTGATCTGTCCCAGAGAGCACAAATTGCAAACAAAGCAGCATGGGAAGAACAGCAGAGAAAACAGACCCCAATGAGTCCTGGGCTGAGAGGAAGCGCTGTGGACTGGAACAGCACGGATTCCCCCGTCAGTAATGGCTGTTACTCCAAATAGCTCCTGAAAAGCACTTTCATGAAAATTCCACTGCTAAAAAAATAAACAAGCAAGTAAAACGACCGCCATAAATACACAAATAAAGAGTAAAAATATGTGTGTGTGTCTATATGTATGTGTGTGTATGTATAAAAATATACACAGAGAAGGAAATGTTCTCAGTTAAACCTGAGACACCACACAAAGAGAATTCGGTATTCCTGCCAAGCCTACAGACAGAAAAAGCCATCAAAGATATATGGAAGATTTCTTTAAAAAGCAAGAGGAGAAAACCCAGGAGTCACCCAAGCCCATTTCATTAGACAGGCCAACTTAATTAATTTGTTCAATTTGCTACTCTTCTATGCATGGGTGTAAATGCAGACTCAAAAGCAGGAGGCTAGAGGTGATGGGAATGAAGCTCATTAGGAAGCAATAAAGAAGGAAGAGACGCCAGAAAATGAATGCTAGTTCACTGGGAGAATTTTAAAAAATGCCATTTGTCTTCATGACACAGAGGGAGAAGAGCTCAGCGAGCCCTTGCATATGGTTAGCTTGCAGAGACCTTTGGCTTCTGCTGGCCTTTGACCTCGGTGTTTCAATCAAGGCAACACTAAGCTGTGAGCAGTGCCACCTCTTAGCACCTAGTAACTACACTTCTTAAAGACTGCAAGCCGAACCCGGAATAAAAAATAAAATAAAAAAAGACCCTGAATACAGGATTTCAGCAGAATGTATATAATACACAATACCAATGTGGAAAATCTGAAAACCCAAGATCATTTGCACCCTAGTCTTTGACACACCTAACCTCCTACACGCTGACATTTCACACGTCTTGGTCCCCTTTGACCCCAAAGTCCCTTTTCTGCATGTTGGATCTCACTCCAATGCACATTTCCAAAGGAACAGGCACGAAGTGACCTGGGCACAGAATAATAGTCCTGACCGTCCTTTTCCTGCAGACCATGGCCAGAGGTGGTGCTGACGTACACAGAGCCTGCTGGTTAAGGATTTGCAGAACGTATCAGACCTTGCTACAAGCATTTATCTTTCCTGCCATCTTTCAAACTGACACCTGCCCGGAACCGGAGCTACGCCACTGGCTAGGCAAACGAACTCAAATGCAGGAGAAAAATCCTAATACCAGGGAGCTCCAGCTTTCCCTGGGGACTGAAGGGTTTGGTCTTTCCTTCTCAGGACCATTTAAACATTCCCTGCGACCAGCAGGAACCTCACCTACCCAAGGCAAAAGCTCTGCTCTCTCCCTAGCCCAATGGCAGAGCTCTCGCAGCAGGGGCAGACTGTGTGTTTGAACAAAGAGTCAAGTCTTACTTCCTTGATTGCTGAACTGCTGCCTGAAAAAACAAAACCCAACAACAACAAAACACACACACACACAACCACCAAAAAAACAGAAATAAGAGTGGGCATAGAAGGAAGTTCATTTGTCAAAAACCTTTAAAAGGAGAGCAAGGTAATTGACTGGGCTAGTGGGATTGCTGCAGTCACTGCAAAGTTATTGAACTCCCAATGCAAGCTGCAGATCATAGCACAAACAGAACCAAGAGGTTTGGGAAATTTTAGCAGACCAAATATTTGAGTTCTTTGGAGTGGATTTTTCTTTTGCTGTTGCCAAGAAAATTCACTTGGGTAAGGTCCCCCCTGCTCCTGGAGCCCCATAGCAGCCCTACCATTGAGTGAAGGAGGAAAGAAGTATCTGAAAACCATTGGAGAGCCCTAAAAATTCAGCATAGCACCATTGTTGCCAGTGGGAACGCCCTTGAGAAGCGCTGCTTCCTCTCTCACGCAGGCTTTTACATGGATTTGTGGGGGGGGGAAACGTCACAAACTGACGGGAACTTCAGGAGCACTGTGCATTTTGCCAAAGTGTGTCACCAGCATCAACTGCAGGGAAAAGAAAAACACCCCAAAGACGCCTTCCTGCCCTGCACAAGGGTTGGAGGAGAGAGGGAGAACGAAGAAGCTGCACAACCGCTGTACTGCCACACGCACACAGAGCTCCTTCCTACTGCATGGCCACACAATATATATAGGAATATTACCCTCCCACGCTTCAGTTTAAACACTCTTGAACTGGGACCCTTTCTCCAGCCAAAGTTTTACTTTCTTTTGCATCCAAATTCATTTAGCCTGTTCAGGAATAAAAGGCTGGCTGCCCCTTATCAAGGGCAGGCTGGGGAGCAGAGCTGGGTGCGTAGCCGTACCCTGGACTCTGGCTGAAAGAGGCACCCAGAATGCACAACCTGACCTCTTTTGTACCCAGCCTCCGCAGACAGCCTGGTCCAGAGAGGCCAGGAGCCACGACGAGTCATACCATGATCTCCAAGCTGCAACCACTGCACTCAAACATAACTGCACTTACCAAATTATGTAATAAATGCAAGCTGCTCTCCTAGGCGGTTTGCCATTGCCTTTTCCTTGACTGCTCACAACCTTCCTGAAGAAGAAGGTGTTTGCCCTTTTAGGCTCTCCGAGAAGAGCAGCAACGGTCAGTTCTGCCACAGGAGAAGGCAGGTGCACACCTCGCCTGTCCGGGCTGATGGGCATCACTCGCCTCTTCTTCCTCCCCTGGGCACTGAGCCAGCAGTCTTCCAGGGAATCTCTACAAACCGAGACAGCCATACCCCATAAATAAGTCAGACTCAATTATTTTATATCAAAACAGTATCTTAGCTTTTAATGAGTGCAACTGCCAATACAAAGAGTCACGCATTATGAATCACTATTTTCTCCTTCCCAGCACTTTCTAATTTCCTGCTAAGGAGACAAGCTGAATGGGGTCATTAATCTGAATTAGAAATACTGTGACCTGCTCTGCACTTTATCCGCTAACATTTTCTGGCATAGCAATATAGGACAGGATTTTGTATTTCAGACAACAGTAGGATGTGAGAAACGTAGGCTCTCATTTTAAATAACCCCAGGAAGAAAGGCGTTGTTACTAACAAACTCCTACATTTAAATGCAGCGCAGGATTCTTTCGTCTTGAAGCACCACAGAAAACACGTTGGCCAGACAGCAGATAACATGCTCTTTAAACAAGCTAGCATGGGGACTTGTCTCCTTTACCTTCCAATTAAATATTGAAGTGTTTTTGAAAATACATAGATGAGTGAGATCACAAAA
The DNA here is from genome assembly GCF_040182565.1 of Anser cygnoides. NCBI lineage: Eukaryota > Metazoa > Chordata > Aves > Anseriformes > Anatidae > Anser > Anser cygnoides. The sequence goes on from NC_089875.1 coordinate 9,065,156, forward strand.
TAAGTATAAATAGAAATGTAAGGCTTAAAGATACAAAAGCATATAAATTATAGTGACGCTCAGAAAAGGAATGACAAACATTGTCCCTAATTTCACTTTCTATTTACAATGCGACTTTCCTCGCTTGGGAGTCCCAAGGCCCTGACAAAAGATAGGTCACGCTGGGTCTGCACTGTTCAGGCAGAATTGCGCTCTGATCTCTGCAGACAGCTGCTGAAAGACACAAACCTCACAGAGCTCAAGGGGTCCGATATCTGAAAACACTTAGGCGCTCAAGTTGTGCTTTCTTTTTTCAATATTACCTTCATTAGACTAAAATGGAAAGTGCAAGCTCTAGTTATGGAGCACAGTCCCCTTGCGCGAGGCACAGAACGAATCCAGCCCAACAAAAATAATACGCCAGGACTGAGCCGAAGTGTTGCCCAGACTTCTTGCCAGCCGTTTTACAAAGGAATGCACTTCCCTCCGAATAACTTTCCACAAATGGATAATCCCAGCAAAGTCAGTGGGAGTTTTCCACCGGACTTAAACTGCTCATGGAAACAAGAATTTCCAGCGTGCAGCCCAAGGCCCCGACAGGCCCACGTGTGAGGTTGCCCGAGTTTCCAGAGCTCCTCCAGCAGGGCTGGGCCCATCTCAGTGCAGGGCATCTGCAACCGGCCGCCCCGAGCAGCATCCTGAGCAGCAGCAGCACGAAGGGAGCTCTGGCTGCGGGTGCTGACCCAAAGGCAGCACATACATCTAGCGCAACAGAGCGCAGCCAACTCTCACTACAAATTACTCAGTAATTATTCTCCTCTCCCTATATACATTTGAGAAGCCAATAAGGTTAGGAGCCAGTAGTAAAACTCTTTTTTTTCCCCCTTATTTCTTCAGTAAAGACCTAATTTTCCCCTGCCTGCAGCGGTTTTACTATGCCAAAGTCCCTTCAGCATTTAGTTTTACTTAGAACTAAGTCATCTTTCCTCCGACCCAGACCTCTGCCTCCCAGGGTGTTACATTTATTATCGGGTTTTGATATCATGTTAGAAAGCTATTTTATAGCGCAAAAGCTTTTTCAGCTTTGCAAATCTTGTTGCTAAACGTGTATTAAGGCAGACTACAAATTAGAGCCACGTAAATTAATTAAGGCCAAAGAGGCAGTTTTTGGGTTGTTCAGATTTCTCTGTTTCAGCTACTGGCTGCCCGTGCCCCATCCTTCTCCAGGAAGTGACAAGCAGCATGTCAGCATCTTCTCAGTCTGCTGCCATGGCAGAGGAGGAGGAATGTTAATGGGCTCCTGAAGTTTACGGATATTAAGAATTAGATTTAGAATTGCAGGCTGAGATCACTCCCATCTTAGTAGAACAGATTTTTCTACAAATGAGCAGTACTATGGTGTCCTCCTTCCTCACCTTTGTAAACCACATGGTAGGGGAACATGAAATAAATGTTAGTTTTGAAACTCAGTGAGCATTGACAGGTGACATTTCCTCCTTATTTGACATGAAGATGTTTACATGATGTCAGAGTTTTCTCTTCAATGCATGTAGATGGCAAACAATGCAATGTACAGGCTGCAGAACCACTTCCCCTCCCCCCCCCCCCCATTTCTATTAATGCATGCCAGTGACAGCAGGCAGGATGGAACTGGAGAAAATGAAAAATGTCTATGTGATTTCCCACTTCCTAAATTTACCATCCCCGTACCTCCCTTTCTTGTTACCGGGACATTCCCATGTATGACACAACTGCTACCTTTAATTCAGAAAGACATTTTGTGCTGAAAAACACATTAAAAAGAGATATAAGCTCCCATCGTGATTATTTATTTTTTTAAATTATAATTAAACATATATACACTGACCTACCTGCTAAAAAGAGCAAGGTAACCTTTAAAAGTCTGGGCCTACACAGAGGTAACCTATCTGGTGTGCAATCAGTTCTGACTTCCTTTTATTCAAAAGAAAGAATTGCAAACTGCAATGCTTACAGCAGTTTGACAACTGTTTTAATACCAGGAAACGACTTGCTCTGCACTGGGCCAGCACTGTTTTCTTGTATTTTTTCCTTTTTCAGCCACTGGCTATAAAAAAAAAAATAATAAATTTTGGCAAACAGTAAAGAGCACAGGAATTGCTGGTCAGCAGTCTTGCTATTTCAGCATCGTGGCTGTGCCAGCTGCTTTCAGGAAAGCCACCTTTTCTGATCAAGCTTTGCAGGTTGCTACTGTCACCAGGGCTCGTACAAACACTCACTTGTGGCTGTGCCCCCTTGGCCAAGCACTTCAAATAGTCCTCCCTCAGCTTTGAAGGCGATCCAACAGTCATCTCATCAACCTTCTTTACTGCACACTACTAACCTTCAAGAAATGTCATTGTTTTGCAAAGAAAACCTCATGATTTTCCACTGACACGTTTCCACTGCTGAGCAGTACCCCTGTCCTCGCAGTGGGTCACAACATGTTCAGAATAATGAGCTCTACCCCCGAGCAAATTCCTTGTCCAGTTTGAATTGTGACACCAATAGGTACATCCTAAACTCGCTATTATCTTTCCAAATCCCAGTAAAGCTGTAACACATTCTAACACTTTTTTTTTTCTTACGCTGCCATCCAGTTTTTCCAAAGGAAACACAGCAGTTCTTTTCATGAGCTTTTTGAGAATTTTGGAGGCTGACACTCTGCCATGCAGTAATTCCTAGAAAAAGTACAGCAGAACAACTGAACATTTGAACTCCCACAAATAACCTCCACAATGATTTTCCACATGACCCAGAAGAATTATTTTTAGAAGCAGAAAAGTAGTTTTATTCTCTATTTCCACTTAATCCCTGTGATGTTGGATAGGACATTCAAGAAGGATGAGTGTTATTATTTCTCCGTGATGCGTATTTGTTTGGAAAAACTATAATTCTTAGAAGTACCAGCCATGATGAAGACATGCTGTTCTAAGTACTGAGTAACTCATGGTAAGAGACAGCTTCTGCCTCCTGAGAATTTACAACCAAAACAGATGAATTAGAGAAAATAAGACGACGAGAAGCTCATTTTGCAGGCAGGGGTTCTTCAGTTTCCAGTTTCGCCACGCCGTTTTGTGGGAGCGAGGACAAGTCACCAGTTGTTCTGGACTTTAGACTCTCTGCCCTGCTCAGCCACAGGGAGCCTTGACCATCTTGCTGTGAACTGACAGGTTTTGGCACAGGCTCTCAAATGCAGCCTCACCTGGGATCCAAGCAGGCAAACTCCCCTACCTTGCTTTTCGTGCTCCTTTTTTCACTTTCCAGCACTGGGGGCTCTGGGTGCCATTGGGAGGTCAGGGAAGATGCTCAGCAGTGCCGACCACACCACAGCTTTTCCAGTTTTGACATTTCACTGGCTTTGGAGCCAAACAACATTCATGGTAATTCCACAGCATCTCTATTCTATTCACTCCTCAGCTGCTCAAAACCACAGCAAGTAACAAACCCCTGACAAATAACAAATGCTCTGAGAGCCTTATGGGAGCCCAGCGTTTCTGACAGCAGCTCCTCAAGCCTACCAAACCTTCGATTATTGCAATACTAAGGGGAGATGCATAATGTGGTATCTTGTACAAGACAGTATCGCTTCCAACACGATTTTAATTATTTGCTAATCTCTTGCTTATTTTTACAGCCTGAGGACAATCAACAGCTAATGACAAATGCTGCATGAACAGCTTTTTCTGTACAATACTAGACAGAACTTTGATTTGCATGCTGCAGCAAATGAAGCCATAAATTCTATTTACTGTAAAAGCCTGTTACTATATATCATATTCCAGAATAACACAAATTCTGGTGCAAGCAACATTGCAGCACGTGGTTGTGGAGGAGCCAAGGAAACGTGGACAGTGTGATCTATCAAGTCCCAAGAAAACACTGCTGCTCTCCACGGATGGGTGATTTTCTTACCAATTAGTTTTTTGGTGAGACAGAATAGGGTTTGTGCATGGAAAAAATCTGAGACCAAATATATACGTATAATATATAAAATGCTGAGATCAAATATTAAAGCTCTGGCAAATAAAAACCCCAGCACCTATTTTAATAGATATTTTAGGAGCTAATAGGAAGCATAATCCAAACCTACTTATAAGACTCTCATCTGTTTCTGAAATATTTTCTAGAATTGACACACAAGCGCTTTGTGCTCACATCCAAAATAGTGCAGAATGCTTCAGAAAACCATGAAATTTCATGTCATTTGTCCCTTGCATTTTGACACGTGAGGCACCACACTGCTTGTTTCAAGCAAAGAGCAATAATGCACACGTTACAAAAGGTTAACTTACTTTTATCCTCGTTTTACAGGTAAAAACAGTTAAATGATAGACTGTAGGAGTGTCAGGATCACAGGGGACCTACATCTCCTCGATAATGTGCTGGGCACAGCTCAAGATCCAGGCCTATACAGAAATTCATTTACTGTGAAAACATGCAGGAATATTCCCAGAACATATCTGACAGATGAAACAAAAACATCTAATCAGCCCTTCTTCATTTGCCCCTTTCCATGAGCCCTTCTCTGCCCTGTTCAGGAGAAAATTAGATTATTTTTAATACAATGTGTTGTGACGTTGCTGTTGTGTTATCTCAGCAGGGCGCAGGCTGCTGCTGAAAGCCAGCACTCGGCAGGGACCAAGCAGAGCTGCAGCTGCACTCATGCATTATCCCCCCAGGTGCTGCCCATCGCAGAGAGAAAACTCACTTGTTTTTTCCTCCGACCCCTTCTGCTGCTCACCGTTAGGAAGAAAACATGAGGCCTGGAGAGCAGCACAGAGCCCAGGGGCAGTGGGATGGCAGAAGCAATGTCCCGGCTGAATTTGTGCACCTGGCCTGGAGCAGAGGACAAGCGTGTCCTGGCAGGCGCAGGACAGGGCTCCAGGGTTCAGCCCAGCCCCAGAGAGCAGCAGCAAATGGCCGGGGATCAGCGCCTGCTTCTCCTGATCCCCGCGGACTCCCCCCTGCTGCACCTGCAGAAGTTAGCTCTCTGCGCAGGGAGCACCTTGCTGGGGGGACAGTCTGTGAATCTGTTCTTTCCAATGAGATCCCACATAAGCACAAATTTGTAACTTGCTGCTCATTTAGTTTGCAAATCTATCAAAACACCTCAATTTGCCTTTATATATATATATATATATATATAAAAAAGGTTATCATCATCAAAAAGTCAAAAAAAAAAAAAGGTTTCTTGATTTATTTATTTAAGGTTTTTGTTTGCTTGTTTGTTTCTCTGTTTTTTCCTTTTTATACCTCACTGAATGAAAACCGATTCTAGAGAGCCCAGGAGAAATCCAGCCACACTTCAGGCAGTCACAGCCGCAGCTCCATGCATGTGCAGGGCCAGCACAGAGGAACCCGTTTGCTTCCATGGCTCATCTTTATCTGATTTCTTCCTCTCCGGGTTCAATGGCTGTACTGAGAAGCACGTTCTCATTTATACAAATAACATTCTAGTTCTTTAATTAAAATGCAGCTTAATCAGAAACAATTGAACAGGCATCACCGAGGCACAATACAGAACAGCTTGTAACACAAGCCGCAGTATTAGGGCTGTTGACGATTTTCATTTGTTTCCTTATTAAGGAACATAAATGAGGCCTTAAATTATTTGGAGATGCTGAAAGAATATAGGTATGAGCACTTGGTGAGTTAATCACATCCAGACAGAAGACTATTGGTAATTTCTTTAATTACAGTACAACTAATCAAACACAGAAAACTCAAAAGAATTGGCTGGTTCCTATGGATTAGGCTGCAGGGGTCCCATCTAATTTCAGCGACTTAACCCACAATTTCAAGTAATGTATTTCAACTCGAACTCCAGAACAAAAACCAAAGCTGTATAGCAGATGGTGAGGTTACCATACCATTTTCTGTATTTTTATTTAATACAGCTACAGCTGAGGTTTGGTGGAAAGAGAGTATTAACAAAATTATCAAATGCAGTCTTTCTATGGCGTTAATACAGCCAGTTTAATGTGGCTGCACAAAATAAATTCATAAATTCTTAAAAGCCAACTAGTTTCAACCTTTGTCCAAAAGAGTAAGTGTAGCTGTCAAGGAAAATGCAGATGTATAAACTGCTTCTTTTGTCTGTTTTACAGCATTATTGTTTAAGACTGGAATTTATTTTCTTTATATTACTACTTCGTTATGTTTATTTAGGTTTCTTCATGTTTAAAATAAATTACTGTAATTAGCTTACTATTTTTTGTGAATTGTAATCTAACTCAATTTAAAATCATTTTTAATATGAATTTTTCACATTTCTAAAAAGTCTTTTTTATAAAATATTTATACTTGGCTAATTTTGACATCTAGAAAAGAATGAGAGCAGTTAATCGAGAATGGAAATCAGCTCCTGCTAGAGAAGACCTAAAGAATCTTAAATGTATTCACAGTGACACATGGAATAATAATTACTTTTACATGGCGCTATAATGGAAGAGGTAATAGGGTGTATTACAATGCATGAAAATAATACCCTGTCTTTAATCCAACATATGGTTTTCATGAAAGATGAACTTAAATTACAGAGCAACCATGAAAAAAATAAAAGCTAGCAAGTGAACAGAGGGACAGACAATTTACTACCTTAATATGAATACAGAAGGAAAAATATCTATCTGGCAAAGCCTATTCACACAAGGATGAAAAGTTAACTTTCAGGGAAGTTCCCTTGATTAAACAAAACAGTTGGAAAGAATGTGAGTGCAGCCCTTTGCTCTCTCATCTTAAAACAGAGGAATTGCCCAGACTTTTCAGAAGCCTCCAGGTTTTCACGGGTACTTTGTCATATGCATTTCTATCCCTTGGTTCTCCAGCAAACTTGGTATCCTCCTGCTAAATCTCATTTATTGTCCAGCCAGTTCTCACCTTGAATTTCCTAGGAGCTTGCTGACCTCAGGTGCACACATTTAATTCTTCTTAGCTAATTTATCTTATCCTTCTTTTCAGCTAATTCAATTACTTCGTGATTAGTGAAAGAAGACGAAGAAAATAAAACTAGCATAACATTAATGAGCAGAGTCAGGAAATTCACCTAAAGGTTTTCCTGGGAGATGTCTTCAGCGGACCCCAATGACCTGAGAAACAAAGGGGGATGTTGGTGCCGTCCTCCCGAGCTGTCCTGGCACAGCAGGACCGGTTGTGCTCCGCTGACATCCACTTGAGCTCTGGCTCAGCTTGCAGCCAGCACATGGGACATTGCCATGGCACAATGGCCATTGGTCCTCTGCCCTTTTGCTAGTTGTTGGTGCCACCTTGTCGTTCCCTCTCCCTGTTGCTGTGGAGCGCTGCCGCTGCCCAGACACCAACTAAGGTACATTGGTGTACAAACAGTACTGCCATCTGCATCTGCTGATATCTTCCACCGCTACGTATTCATTAAATATGGATTAGAGAAGCAATCAGAGCATTTAAGAAATAATTACTGCACACTGGTTTCTGCAAAGGAATGTGGCTTTAGTTAGGAGGTCATTATAGGAGATCGCTTTTCATGACTTCTGTAGAAGGAACAATCACAGTAGTAATAATTAATGTGTAATGAGAGGTCCCAGTCCAGCCTTCTTAGTTATCTGACTCTGGCTAAGATTTTCAAGAACACAAAAAGAACTTCTTCAGATAAATACCAATTCAGAATCAAATAGTTTAGCCTCTAAGTACAAGAAATGTTATTTTCTCTTATAAAAAGAGTTTTAAAACCTTCTTGGAGCAAACTAAATGAGGAAGAAGCCTCGCCTGTGACTGACAACACAGACCTCTTCCAACATGGATGTGAACACCTCTTCTTTTTGGGGAAATTGTGTAATTTCCCTGAATACAAATTGACCAATTAAAAATATAGGAAGAATGACACTTCATCTCACACAGAAAACACATGAAAACAAAGACACGAGTGCTCAGTGAAGGCTAGCAGCCGTGTATGCCACAGAGAGCTGAAGACAGAACTGACAGTTAACTCAGGAATTTGCTTGCTCCAGACATGTTGGTTTTGGATTAACCAACTTAAGATGTAGTAGTGCATACGAATCCAGTGAGGGAGGCTGTTCTCTGAGATTGTAAAGCCCAGGAGCAAGGAGTGACTTGCTGCACATGCATTCAGGAGGAGCTTTGCTGACAAGTGAAAGGTTTAATCAAATACACAGACGGTACCCAAAATGTTTGGGCAGAGCATTCCTTCTACTATCTGTGCACTTAGCTACGTATGTTCCTTGTACTCTTAGAAGAGTCCCCTTTGTTTTAGTTCCAGCCAAAGAGGATTTTCTCTCTTCAGCAAAGAACGCAGAGGCAAATTCTGCTGATCCTGGAGCGTTAGGGAGGCATCCAACAAGTTTGTTTAATTGCACTGCTAAAAGACCTGCACTCCTGCAACTTCAGAGCTGTCTGTATGCGGGGAAGTAGTGCTCTCCTGCAACCTCCTCCAGTTCAAAGAGGATTGCACTTCTAGGAAACACCACCAAACGGTAAGCTGTACACTTCTGCAGTACCGCAAGGTGAGACACAACATTTAATCCTGAAATGAAAACTCCAAAAAAACCCATGTGCTCATGAAGATTTAAAAGTTGATATGCAGCTGTAGCAAGCTAAATGCAATTTTGCAGCACAAAGTAGACACTGTAAAAAATATTAAAAGGCACCATTTTGGACCATTTAAAGTTGCTAAGGACACATGCACAACACAGATTACCTGGGGTGGTTCACATTTCTCTAGCTGTCCTTTAATATCACATAATATTGTTATCTCCACTTCAACTAAATGATTCCACAAAATGTGATTTCAGATAAAGTGTAATGGGGAAAGCTGATGAACCCTGCAAAAATAAGCATTCTGTAAAGATGAAAATGTTTCCGCTATCGCAGACAGAATACAGTAAATCCTACTTACAGCTGGAACAGTGTATCATGAGATGTTATTACAGAGTTTGCCACATGGTACTGCAGCAGCTTTAAATATTTCAGCAATCAGAGAAGGTGCTGCCTGGTGCCACGCTCAGATTCATGCAGGCACTCATTTAGGGATTAGCTGAAGAACCAAGTACCTAAAACAGCTTGAGAAGACTCGAGCTCCAGAGCACGTTCCGAATGAAAAGTTTTCTACCCTGCCTCAAGAAACTGGATTTTCCTCAAGCAGCAAATCAGGATACCCCACCTTCTCCAGCACTGTTGCAGCTCCGCTCTCTTTATGTTCTCTAGTGCTACCATAAGCTTGGCTTAAGCCTTGACTGAAGCGGTCTCTGTTTTTATTTAACAGCTGGGCTTTTGGAATTAAGTGATCACCAAAAGGCTCAGCAGTGAATAGGAATGACTTTGGCTTAACAGGGAAGTACAAATTGTGATTAATGAAGACACATCCACCCTGTGCCAACAGGATAAGTGGTACTTGCACAGGCATTGAATACATAAACAATTCTCAAATCCAATCTTTTAATTAAAAAATCATAAAAAAAGATACTCAGGTAGAGATGACTGCTTCATGCAATGTCACAGATCATTTTATTGCTTAAGTCATTGAAACATAATTTTAAGCAGCGCCTTCTTGTTTGGGCACCACACTAGAGGGGATCCTATAGCATTCACATGGTGTTGGGTAGTGACTACTGGGTGAAGCACCAAGTGTAACCAGCGCTGAGCTGTCACTGCCCCTCTGTTGCGCATGGCGGTACAGGGCTCTGTGCTGCTCTTCTGAGGCTAAAGCACAACCAAGCTGCTCCACGTAAGGCAAGGAAAAAGGCCTTGCCTCCCTTCATCCACAGGTATAGGAAGCTCTTCCAGGGACTATTTGCTCCCTGTGCCTGCTTGCTGCTGGCTGGCACGAGGGCTCAGAGAGGAAGCACAGGTGTTCTCCTGGCACTGAGCAGGACCTGGGACAGCCCTGCGTCCCTGCTCCTGCAGCACCACATCTGCTGGGCAGCATGTCCCACCAGCAGTAAGCGAGGTCCTGTTAGGCTGTACGGCACGAGGCAGCTATTTCGGGTGCACTGCAGTCACTCTGCACGGCGCTGCCTATCTTGTAGGCATCAGCTTCACGACCACTGTTAGGAAATTTGTTGAAGGAACAGCATTTCCTAGCAAACTCTCCCAGAAACAAGGGTTCCAGTATAACTGTGGTCAAAACCTGGTCCAAAGGAAGGTATGCTTATTTATATTCTGAAGACAGCTTTGAGCCCTTAGTATCTTGTTTTCCATATTAGCGCTAACAAAGCGTGCCTTTTCCGAGGCTTGCTAATGAACCTAGCACACTTAGGAAAAAATTTAAAATATACAAACAAACTCACTGTCAGATGGGTTTTTCCAAGGCCTGGACTGAAACTCACAGAAATAAGAAATAAATGTTATAACCCTCCAAATCTATTACAAACTCTGATGAAGAAAAAAAAAGAAAAAAAAAAACTTGATTCTTGGGCCAAATCTCCCAGCTGCTTTTGCAATTCATAACGGGTCTGGCTGAAGAGTTAGTTCATTTTTATAAATCCAGTTGCTTTTTGCAAAAAATGTTACTTTAATAACATTCAAATCCTGATTATTCCAAGCTTAAAAACAAACTTTGTTGAAAGACGGTGCCTTTTCCTGCAATGCACTTTCACTTGACACACACAGAAACAACTCCCTGGTGTTTCTTTAGGAAATTGTGTGCCCCTTCCAGAAGTGGCATGGTTGCTCAGAGATTAGGATGAGCATATATGAGAAGAAAATTAATCAATCAAGATAGAAAGATAAGGAGACTAAAATTATGGTGATCAGTAAAACTGTCAAAGAACGCAAAATAGTAAAGCTCCAGAAACTACACACATCAAAATCCAACTAATGGGTGATCAATCAATGCAAGATCCAAACCGACAACATTGCTCCAAATGCCAAAACATATGAGTGTCAATTTTTGAAAGATATATTTCACTGTATTTCCTGTATTTCATCAACGCTAATCAGCACTGGATTCTCAAGGAATCTTCTGCCTTCTGGCAGGTATAACATTTTCAATGATTCAGTAGCTAACAAACATTTCTGTTCTCCTTATAAACTCATAAATAGCACAGATTTTATACCTAAGCTGTTGTAAGCAGAAATCAGAAAACATTTCTGCACTCAGTTACTCATGCAATTGTGTAACTTTTGGGTGCAAATACACGTGCGAGCTGTAATCTGACTCACCTGAACATGTTCTCCTCGATGTTCGAATTTTCCTGTCAAATTACACAAAAATAACCATATAGGAACCGAATGTGTTTCTCAGAAATGCATACGCTAGGTTTGCCACAAAGCCTTTTTCCACTTCCAAGCTCCATTACTCAAAATAGCTATAGCTCTGAAGTATTGCCAAGAGGCTGGCAAGACACAAAGCAGCTTTCACATGCGAGCTGCAGCCACTTGTTTCTCACCTCCTAAGCGACAGTGAAGGGGTCTGGAGAGGTCTTGACCAGATTAAACCTTTTCTCCACCATATACACCAGAAGTCTGTAGGCAGCTACTTCTCATAATACGCTCATCTTTTCAGCACAGATGGTGTACTTACAGAAGTAAATGTTATAGCTTCTGACATTTTATAAATTTCATCCCAAGGACAGCACAACAGATCTCGGCCGGGGTATATCTAATGCCATGACATACAGTGAAACAACACCTTTCAGTTCTCAAACAAGTATGCACAGTTTCGACTGATGAAAAGTCAGGAAATAAGCTAAAATGCATCACATTAAATCACACCAGCATTTGCTTGTTCTTGAAAGGAGAAGCCTCCTTCAAATTATGTCACCTGAAATGGGAATTATCACCAGAGAGATTTAGATGGAGGTTTAGCTTCATCAGAACAAGCTCTCCAGCTAGTCCTTGTTGGGAGGAAAGCTTCCCATGCTCCCTGAGCACATTTTTGCTTTCTAATGTATAGCACAAGCCACAACCCCCTTCCTGTTCTCTCATGCTAACATTAGATGAGAGGCCACCTCAGTAAACCAAATCTTTGCGAACTTAAGGGAGGACAAAGCCAGCACAGACTCCATCATACAGTAAACCCTCCTCGGTCTCACGAAGTCCTGTACCATGCTATGATGGGAACCGAGTGCCATCGAGCACACACAGGAACACGTCATCCTGAGAGTGAAACAGCAGCAACCTGGAGCTCAGAAGCTCACGTCTCCTCTCCTCAGAAGCCAGATCTGTGGTATTTCGTGGAACAGGGCTCCAGGCCAAGCACCAGAAGACCTATGGGACGACGAGGACTTTGAGAATTCCAGAGTTTGCTGCTCCAAAAATATACTGTTTGACCAGCCTGCTGTCAGAGCGATTCCTACTAAAACAAACATTTAACATGTGCAAATACTAAAAGATGAATTTCCTGTTTGAACAGTCAGCACAACAGAATAGTGCCAAAAGAATCATTGCAACATCTGTCAATGTAACCAACCAGCTACCAGCCAGAAAACAGGACAACCATGCTCTGTCATCAAGAGACAGAAAGAACGTCCCAGCAATGCCTTCCTGTATCCCAATTCTCCCACAGAGACGAATGAGTAGCAGGACAGGGTGCGAGTAAGACTGTCACTGCCATCTCCTGCCCTTCCCTTCATACCCAAACAAGGCAGTAAGCAGCTTAGGAGCAAAAGCACCTTTGGTACTGAGCTCAAGGACCACACAAATGCAACAGAAGAACCATTCTCTGGTCAGTGACAAGTTTGGGATTCATTCCCCTGCCATTGCTCTGCCCTCCCCAAGGGTGCGCCGGGGCGCACACACTCACAGTTTCCCTTACACATCTGAGTTAACAGAGTTTACGAGCCCGGCCAAATGTCCACAGCAGATATGGAAAGGCCTGGGGATAAATATGAGGACCACAGCCGCTAACTACAAGCCATCCTTAGTGTCACGTGGCCTCTTACCACACGGTCACAATGCATGCATGGGAGAAAGATTTCCCCTGGCTTATCCCATCTTCTGCGTATTTGATGTAGCGGACCTAACACTCTTTGAGTGTCTTTTTTAAATGTAAACAGGGAAAAATAACATTGCACAATGAACTCAAAAACTGGCCTCAGAGATAACCAACCCAATCTCACGAGCCGTCAGCTCTCCCCATTACACAACGTTAACAAGAAGGCAATGCAGTAACGTACTTAACGATACTCCAGCACCAAAGAGAACAACAATTTTGGCAATGTGGTCCTTACACAATCTGTAAGACAAGGTGATTACGACGTGCAGCAGGACACCCTCATGCCCCCAAGATGTTACTGCACCAGGAGAAACGGTGCTGATGTGGCAATGGGGTTGGTGGGGCACTTTTGTTGGGTTGTTTTTTTAAACCTATTTGAGGAACCAAAAATTCCTCATCAGCCTGAGTACCTGAAAATAAGTACAGCTGTGTGCAGTGAAAAGGTAAAGGTTATCAGCTTTCCAGCCATGATTTAAAAATGATGTATAAAACCAAACAAATGCAGATCTAAACAAATTAAATCTAGTCCGCTTTGACCAGCCACTTGAAGAACCCCCTCCAGGTTCTACAAGGACAAGGCTTCTACCATAAGTGGCCAGGGGAAAGTTCCCTTTTTGAACTTGGTGCTGGTGGAAATCAGGTGGAAGATCTCCTGAGCTGGCTCTTGCTGTTGCAGCACATGGAACATGCCAGAGTACACCATAATATCTCAGCTAGAATATGCTGGAGCAAGGCCAGCAGCAGCAAGATGACTGATTTCCAAATGCTCTGCCCCTCGATACCTGTACCAAGCCTGCAGAAAGAGAAAGAAAGAGCTCCCTGCTCTTCCAGCTTGTGTGCCTGGGATCTGTACACGTGAATGGGGCCTTAGCTTCCCAACCCCTTTTTCCTGTTTCTATTTTAAACTAAAAGGAACCCGAGAACTTGTAGCACAAGGCACGTCCATAAATCTCTCCCAGCTCAGGGCATCTAAAGTGCCAGCACAAAATGGTGTATTTGCAATTTGTTGCAGGTTTGCTGACTGCTACTTGTAACATTGTAAAATCACAGAAAGTAAAAATGGAAGGAAAAAAAAGCCATTTCCACACCGACTGACACCTGCATTAGTCTATCCAACATTTCCAGTGTTTTACACTGTCCTCAGCCTACTTGTACGAGCTGGAGATTGCAGTTCCCCTTGTTTCCTTTGGGAAACCACCCCCAAACATAATCCACCTCATTTACAAGAAGCTCTTCTCAATATTCAAGCTCGGTATTCTTTTTCTTTTAATTCTGCCTTACCAGTCTTAATTACGCTTTTTCCCTCCTAAATTGCTCCTTTATTACTTTGATACATAATGTTCTCCCTTTCACTGATAATTAGTGGAACAGTTACATTCCGTAAACCCCAACGTCAACACAATAAATTAATGGAAAAAATCTGTAAACCGTTAGCTACATAAATAAAATAATAAGAAAAAAAAAACACCACCAACAAAAAACCCTTCATAATTACATTCCTACACAACAGCAAAACCTGTCTTGATAGTGTGGATTCAATTATCGGAGATAAAGTTCAGAGGAATAAACCCCCAGCACATCTTTAAACGCAGGGCATAGCTGCAGAGCAGTTTCCTGAAGCCACGCCACGCGATTCAAAGCAGTTAAATCCAGCTGGCTGAATGAACCATACAGCTGTGGCTTCCCTCAGCTCTTAAATAAAATATTAGGGTGTGTTTCTATTGTTTGTTAGCTGTCATCAGCCCATCTCTCAGCTGACGGAGGTTAAAGGCTATGTAGATTCCTGGGACAGCTGTTTGGTAATTGTCACAGCCAGTTACTTGGTAACCCACGAACAGGGATCTCAGGAGGTAGGTTCTTGGTTGCTAAGCGATAAATTCAGGTAAAATAACCTTTTTCTGGATTTTATTGCAACTACAGCCTCCAACTGTATAGTCCCAAGCTATTTTATTTTTTCTTCCCAGGGATGGGATTTAAAATTATTGCTGAATAACTTTTCTGGGATCTCATGCAGCATTGAGGATGGGTTAAATGAAGTGGCACTATATCCCACTCCTATTTAAATGGATAAATCCACAACAGACTTCCTACAGCATGTTGCGGTGCGTGTAGTTAATTTGCTGGATATAACAGAGTGATTTACACAACAACAGGCTGAGGAAAGCAGAAAGAGAGGCAGGCCCTCCTGGAGAAAGGACTTTGTGTTGTTATTTCCTTCTCTTTCATCTTTTATTTATTTATTTATTTATTGAGAAAATGCAACCTACAGGTTTGAGCTGAGCCAGATGCTTTTGTGACTAATGCTTGCTAAGCAAACCACCGAAGACCTCTCTGTCCTTGGCAGCATTATAGGGGTCAAACTTCCCCACGTACATGGTCCTCTAGCAATTTTCCCGCATGTGTGTCGCAAGCAGGAGCTCTCAAACATCATCCCAGCTTCAGTGCCAGATCTTCGTGTAATTTCTTCACCTACAAAACAGAGATACTATCAAGCATTATTTTTCTGCATCACAACCTTATTTATGAAGGCCTTTGAGGATGAAAGTCTGCTCTTGCCCAACAGACACATAATTTGCTGATGTGTCATTAGCAGAGATACAGCTGTGCACAGTATGGCAAGGCACTGGCGACGGGTGAAAGGAGACAGGGGTCGCTTGGCCCAGGCTGTCGGCAGCTCATCCTAACTCCGGATGCGGCATCCACGTGTGACCCCGAGGGGAGCACTGTGGGCTGATGGCTTCCCAAGGTCGTGGGGAAAAGGGCAGCTGCTCTGCCGCTCTGCTCGGGGAAGGGTTAATGGCCCTGACTGCTTCAGCTCCATCTCACACAACCGCAGCTTGCAGTTCACATGACTGTCTGTTCTTCTCATTTGTATTTTCTACAAAGATATCATTATTAGTTGCTACAGGACAAATCCTTTGACCTCTTGTCATTGTTATGTATTAATTCTCATGTCCATCTGCAAGGACCAATGCTTGTCTTCCTTCAAGAGAGAGATGCAAAAAGAAGCTGGCTGAATTGGCTTCACTAAATTCACCTTGCCATTACGAAGCAGGCCAGAAAACAGCTATGGTTAGGGGTTGGTGCCCAACAAAGCTTCAGCATGGGCCTCGGGGTAGGTTCTGACCACCATCTACGTGCATCTATCAGTAAGCGTGAGTGACTGCCAGGAGCGCCAGCCTGGGGAGCAGGTGGCTCCCCTTTCCAGCAGGGTCTCAGCAGTGTGGCGAAAATCCCATCACACTTCTTGGAACTGGCCGCATCCCCAGAGAGCGGCGGGCACAGCCTCTCCTATAGGATCTGCCGGAGGACAGTGTGTTGGTCCATGCTCTCCAATGACACTGTTTTCTACTTTCTTTCTGGAAACAACTGGCAATGTCAAGATGATTTTCCACACACACTGGAAGGATGGCTGCTGGACTATCGTGTGACTTATGTTCCTTTTGAGGGGAAGAAATCTACGGTGTTCCCTTGTTCATAACTCATAAGTGTATATAAAGCATTTCTGTGGTGTGTGCATACAGCATCTGCAGGCTTTTGACCAAAACGCCCCAGAGCTGTGACAGAAACACACCTTGGTTAAGGAGAGTATCATAGGCTATAGGAAAAATATTTTAACAAAGATAGGCCAACTACTTTATGAATGCCCCAACCTCCAGGCTGGGTGACTCCATGGAAACATAAATAAGGGGATAATGCCCTATTGAAGGTGAGTCCTAAAAGCTTGTGAAACTGGCAATTTCTGAAAGCATTTTCTGTCCTCATACTCTGTAAGAAACTGATGAAACACACTTGGTAATATTCAGATTTAGACAAGTACTTCTTTAGTGTCTTTTCTCTATGTAATAACCACTGAACTACAGGTGTTCTGCTACCCTCGTGAGCCAAATAACCCTTCTTTTTTATTAATAAAGGTTAAAGGAGTGAACTTAAACCTTGGCTTGAATGACTAATGTACAGACACGTACCAAACCCCTTTTGTCGGAGCCACTGTCACAAAGATAACACAACAGTTCTCATTTGAATTACTACAAAAACTACCACTGAATACAGAGGTCTGGCCCACATGTATACAGAACACAGCAGAAAAGGTTACGGTTTCCAGAGGGACAAAAGGCTCATTTTGCACTGGTACTACACTTCTGGTGAAGCAAGAAGCTCATTTGCCGAAGGCAAATTTTCCTAAGCAAAAAGAATACGAATCCAAAATTCATGTTTCCCACAGTCTTGCTATTTTTCTTTTATTTCAGGTTACATCTTCTTACATATCAATTTGATTAAAACCATTGCAACATACATTTGTACCAAAACACGTTTCAGTAAGAAGGCAATTGCCCCAGCCTAGCCCGCCTGGGGGAGATGGCTCGCTCCAGCATGACCCACGGCTCAGGTCAGGCAGGCAGTAGCGCAGCCAGCTCGGGGAAAGGCTGGTCAAACAGCCCAGCCCCTGTTTCCAATTAGAGGACCAGCAGCACACCACGTTTTCAGCTCCTGCATGTCCCATACAGCAAGAGAAGGTGTCAGTCTGGGGATTCCCTACTGATAACTTCAGCTTTATCCTCAATTCCTCCAGCCCCAGAAACACAAAAGCTCTAAAGGTGTATTTTGTTTAAGGCACTTGATTTGCATGCAAACAATAGACAGAAAATATCAGCTGCTTTCAATGTGCAATTGGCAGAAATTGCGTACAGTGACTTAAATGGAGACCACACAACATTTGGTGGAACACCAGAGTCTAAAGGCAGTGTAGATGAAAACAAGAACTGACAGTGGCTTTCAAATGCAAAAAAAAAAAAAAAAACCAACAACGTAAAAGCAAGATAGAGTAATTGGGGATGGTAGGAGATAGGCACGGGTCACATTTTTCATTACAGGCATTAAAGAAAATTCACAGTCGTTCGCATACATCACATTTGAAAGTGTTAAAAGTTGCAATCAGATGAAATACAATAATAATGTACTCCCATCTCTAAACCACCCATCCCAATCCATTTTGCTTCTTCAAAACAAGGGAAAATGGTGCTTTCTGAAAAAAAGAAAATACTGTCTTCTGTGCAAGCTGAAGCTGAGCCAGCACCTATAGAGTCAATGAAAGCATTCCTGTTGACTCCAATATGTTTTGGATCAGGCTCTCAGTAAGACAGACTCTTAGACCAGGGAATTGTCAGTTACTGAAGTAGAACATCTCATAATCTGCCTCATAACCCAGGCTTCCTGTTCCTCAAAAACACTTTTTTGAGGAAACGAGGTGCCATCTTTGTGAGACATTCGCAGGCAGCTTTGAATGCTGAGGAAAACTAACTCATTGCAGCAGTCATACTGATAAGGGGTTAGCAAATCGGTTTCAAAATGCTACAAAGACCTATCACAAGAATTAAGCATGCTGCTATATTTTTGTTATGCAGAAAGAAATTGAATGCCCCTTTTTCTACAGCATGTTATCATCCTATGCCTAGGACTCATTTCTTCCCTTGAAATGCCATCATTTTCATATTGTTCTTTATCTTTCTGTTCATGTTTCAGAAGACAATTAAACTTCTAATAATTAAGCAATGCCTTCCTCCGACTGGCCAGGCCCTGCTTCTGTTTACTTATTCTCCTGCTGCTTAGCCACTAAGCCTACCTAAAGCAGTAGTGATTAAACAAGCCACGACTTTTCGGGACACAGGCAAACATAGAGTAGAACAGGGAAGGCGCAGATTTTTAAGTCACAGAAACCTTAAAATAGCACCCTCCTCGCTTGTCATTTTTGTACCTTGACAAGATCTCAGGCAAAAAATTTTGCATTTTCAGTCTCACAAAAACCATGGGTTCTCCAGCAATGAGGCAACGGAAAAAATCAATACTTGCCATGTACCATGTAACCAATAGAATAAGGGCAATGATTTATGTATGGATGGATGCAGACTGAATCAGCTGGGGCCTCAAACAGAGGGAGAGAGAGAGAAGGAAAGAGAGAGAGAGAAAGAGAGGTGTGGGGGTGAGCCGGACTGCAGTGATTATTCCTGCACTATGGCCAGATTTTTTTTTTCTGCAGCAATAATCCCCCTCTCTAGCACTGCAGGACATAGAGGAAAGACTAGCAATGTGTGGAATATATGATGGACCAGCTTTTCGCTTTTGCCTCAGAATAATGATGCTATGTTGAATATTAAGGTACAGTAAAAAAGGAAGAATGATATATGCTCTGCAGTCCTTCAATCTTCCAGCTACCTCCACCCTAATAAAGACCAATCCAGTGGGTCAACAAGCAATAGTTTAAAGAGAGTCAAATTATCAACAGGATAAAATGTACCATCACTGCTTCATGACAAGAAAAAGCAGGAAGGGCTTACTGAAGAGAACTACTGTATACCCCAGGAGTTTCTGCTGAGAATATAGTTTTGTAAATTGGATTACCAGGGATACAGCACTATAAGGTATTTAATGACTATGGTAACTTTTAGGATATCTAATACTGCTGTTGATTTAAAAACAAAACTATCAAGATAAAGATTTACTTATCTGTTTGTGTGATGCAGGATACCAATAAACACTTATCGAAACTATATTCTATGCTTTGTTGCTGCATTATTACTAAATAGCTAGGAGATGACTTTAAAGTGACAGAAATTTGCTACAGAAATGTCATACTATTTTATAAAAAATATCTCCTCTGTAGTGTTTGCAAATTGCTAAAATAAACTGTAAACATTTCTGCAATGCCTTGGATATTCAGCCTGTATTTACGTTTCTGAGAATCAGATGTTCATTCAGTACTTTCAGTATTATAGTTTGCCACGAAGTAATCTTGTTATAACTAATATTTCTGCCGCAATTACCATTAATGACTGAATCAATTCTCTTTTCTCTCTATAACATGTATGTAACATTTAAACCTCGGTATTGGCAGTCTTTCTCTTAAGAAGCATAATATTCTCATATAATGCTATAGAACAATAGGAGGCCACTAGTTAAATGCACTGGTTATGCAATGTTAGATTAATTAAAGCTTTAAGAATTGTAGCTTATTTGAAAGCCCTGCATTTTATGTATGTCTGTGAATTTATCAGGTCAGAATAACGTAGAAATTATTTCACTTCTGACTTTCCACAACATATATATGATTCTATGCTAGCGAGATTAATCATTAGCTACCAAACTACATTTTTATGTTTTATGGTTAAAATAGCAATGAACAGATTTAATTTAAGTAAAAATAGGCTTTAGGTTTTAAAGAATGTGACTGCATGTGACCAGACTTTGGACTTGAATGAAAAATATTTCTGACTATTTTGCTTTGCTATTACCTACCTACCTTTTTTATGTAAGTTATACTATGCTTAGCATAACATAACATACACCTGTATGGTCATATCAAAATAACAGTGATGCAATAAAATAATATCATACAAATAGACTTTGTATTTAATTTCCCATTCATTTGACAATGGCAGACAATATATTTCAGAGAATGAAAGTATGAAACACATTACAAAGCAGAGTATATACAGCTCATTAGTAAGTCAGGCAGAAAATCCTTTTTGTGGCAAACAGGAACAACTAATGGTTCTAAGATCCTCGAGTCCTCTATCTTTATTAATCCCCAAATTGGAATGCAAACATTTCATGAATGCAAATATTTCTCAGGCCTTGGAATTATGTTAGGCTAAAATGGAAAAAAGCTTCAGCATATGTACCAAAATTAAAGCAGGACAGAAGACAATCCACAAGTGAAGGTGAAGACACCTTAACAACAGCTTCTAGTACACACATAGTATGATGTGCATAATTTAAAGGGATTTCTCAAACTTCTCAAAGTATTGAAAACAGAGCAGGTTATCAATATGCTTACCTTTGAGTAACACATGGTAATTCTTCTTCTGCTTTCTTTCTCTTACAATAAACACAGCAGCAGAAACTCCACAAGTACAATGCTGGACTTCCATGAATTTTGTTCTGAGCTTCAGCCAGAATACCATGGACCTGGAGCACTTGGAAATGAAGATGGATTAACATGAGAACCTGGGCACTACCCCAAGGGAGAAAGCACAACAGTCAACGAAACAGGTAATAGCTCCCCACAGCACCACAACCAGGTGAGTTATCTGAGCAAACAATGCTTTGGAGCCAGTGACGTGGAAATTATTGCTGAAAATTAATGAAAGCACATTGCCTTGATCCTGGACCTGCACTGGTTTCATAAGTTGAAATACAAGCTTGCATACTGAAAGAAATCTGACCAAAGTCATTTTAAGTGTTCACCCGGTTATAAATGAATATAGCAACACGGAGTTCATTTTAAAGCAACAGACAAGTTTCCATGCTATAAATAAAAGGCAGAGTGCATTGTCTCTACTGTACTTCTGCATCTAGACACACTGCACTCTGTGCTCAAAAATTTGCAATGGCAACAAACTTAAAAAATGAGCAATATTGTTATAACTAGGAAAAGGTTGAGATAATTATTGTATTTGCAATACAGAAAATTATTTCAATGTTGCATGTGAAAGCCTTTTTCATGCAGAAGTAAGTTTGGTTCTTTCCAGCATACTATCTGCCCTTTGCAAATTAACATTTGAAAACCTTCTTAAGTTGAAGAACTCTCGTGGTAAAAATCCACAGCTGTATTACTGGAAGCTGACACAAAAATACTGGAGAAAAAAAAAATCTTATTCACCATTTTAAAAGAAGGAAAAGATTTTAATATGATGTTTACCACAACTCATTTCCTTATCATGCTTTCAGCTTTCATTATAAGAAATAAGGATGCAGTCAGGGCACAGTCCTGTGCCCATTTAAACTAACAGCAAGATTATCCGTAACACTAATTAAAGTATTTTAGTTGACATCTTCTTAGCATTTAAAATATTTGTACATGGGGAACAAGACCAAAAAAGAAAGTTGGTGTATAACTTTGTGCAACATTCTTAAAACATGTTTTGTAAGTAATGTGTTATTTTGATTTAACTTTCAATACCAGAAAGCATATGCATACAATTGTGTATTAATGTCTTAAAAGAAACCTGCTAAAATTCTCTTAATTTCTCTTAAAAGCCATACAATAATTTATTTTTTTTTAGGTACACACAGATAGAAACACACATTTAAAACTTTTTATTAAAAAATAAATTAAATTGAGTATTGTAAATTGTCACATAAATAAGGAAACATCACGGAATTTACTTAAGTGCTTTATCATGCACTAAAACTGGAATATCGTAGATCATCAACATGTAGATTATGTCTTCAAAAATTTTTGTCTTTGTATGCTCAAAGGACCATCAACATTTGCTAGAAACTGCTAAGCTACTTCTGAACAAGTGCAGCACTGCCAGCTCCAGCTGAAACTAGCCACAGCTGGGGTAACGAACAGCAGAAGGTTCAGCCTAAAACACAACAAAGCAGACCAGTGAATTTATCAGAGATTTAACATTAGGTATTGTAAGGCATCAAATTTAATAAATAGCAAAAGGAGCAAAAAAAAAAATCAAAATAAAAGCATGATAGGAGATGATTTGAAAATATCAGAGACACAAAGGCAGGATACCCTCTGCAAATAACCTGATGTTCTCTCGGCAAGGCCTCAGCATTGTGAACAAAAATACAAAAAGCTAAATGGCTCTTGCTATTCGCCATATAACAAAACTAAAGTATTTGTGTATCAATACTCTCCCTGACCATTGGATAGCTAGTGGTTATCATTTGCAATTACAGTAATTGCATCTATTCTTTGCTATTACTTCCCATACTTACAGTGTGCAACACAAACCTCATTCTTTTATCTCATGCAAACCATCCCAGCTCTGCCAACAGCTCTTGAATTTTTAAAGAGGTACACTCTCCCTCCTGCTTCTGTTCCTCCTGAAATTTCCTGACCCCAGATCTCACGATAGAGCAACTTCCATGGATTAAACAGTTCTATAGGAGTCACCTAATAAAACACTATTAATTGTAATAGATTTTTGTTTCTTCTTCCAATGATATTTCCATGGCAACATTTTCACATCCTATTGTTGAGGGTGTTCTTCATTCCCCACGCGGGTTAACCACAGGGCAGGAAGGGCAGGCTGTTGGTCAGCCTTTATTTTCTCTGGTCCTTCAGCAAAGGTTAGTTGAGGTCACCAAAAGCCAAAGGGTAATTACTTTTCCTCAACAGGGTTAAAGTCACACAGATTGCTATTGAGACAACTGTATGGACGACCTTCAGCTTTTTATGTTCAATCTTCTTTTCTTTTAGCAAAGCCAACGTTAATAAGGATAGGGGATAGGGAAAAGCCCCGCGAGCCGCACGTTGCGTGCATCTCCCGCAACACGCTTTGCGGGTGTGCTCCTGCCTGCTACTGCAATTGTCATCACGAAATCAATTAGGCGAGTCCCAATCACACAAGGTTGCGCGGTGATTAAACACGAAAGCTATCAACAGCCAAAAAAGGACCTATTCTGTGATTTCTCTACTCAAATAACTTCTATAATTATTCCAACTCAAGAACTTTTTAGCAGGGCCAGCACCCCCTGTTTGTCTGCTTTACCAGACTCAAATTCATCACCACCCTCACTCGCTTCACTCACAATGAATCAGGATTGCAGTTTTAAATGGGGAATATTTCAGAGCTCTGGGTGTCAACCTGGCTCCTCCACAGAGCTTCCCGTGGAAGGACCACCACCTCGGGAGCGTGGAGGGACAGAAGAGGAAAAGGCTGCCCTGAACTGCAGGGGAAGCCAGGAAAACGATTAGGGTAACTGAGGATTCAGGGGAGGGAAAGCAGGCATGCTTTCCAGCTGTACTCTACACAGAGTTTAAATGTGCTCAAATTGTAAAGCAGCTTACCACAAAGATCTAGCCCATAAAAAAATCACAATGCCTAAAGCCCACTGTAGGGAAAATGCAACTAGCTTGTGATGAAGACCCCAGGAGCCGAGTTAAGTGAAACCTCAGCTGTGCCCAGCTGTTACCAGCCAGTGCAGGTAGGAGGCAAATGAAAAGATAGCGGGTGTATCCTCCTTGGGCTCTGGCCTGGGTGACACTGGCTGCCTGGCCACCTATTCTTGTCCTTCTTGTGATACACTTATTTTTAAAATAACTATTAAAAGTCAAAAACACAAAACAAGAAAAAAAAAGAAAAAGAAAAAAAAAAGAAAACAAAAAAAAGGGGGGGAGGTCTTCTTTCTGAGCCTTAGCTTTGGCCCCGTATCTTCTGGATATCCTTTCCAAGCTCAGTGCTGATGAAATCAAATAAATAAACAACATAAGGATCAGGTTTTGATCATTACAATATCCATTACAAATCAGGGAAGAGCAACTCAGCTTCTTGACTGATGCATTACTTTGTAAACTCAGCAAAAGTTATAAATAATCGCAATGCTGATAAATGATAAATGTAAGATTTGGTAATCAATCAATTCAAATGGGGCTAAATGGAAAAATAATGCATCATTTATATTTGGCTAAATTGTACAGTATGTAAATTATTGAGTACTTGCTATACCACTTTCACATCAAAGAGGTGGTAGACAAATAGAGAATCATAAAACAGAATTATCAGACTATAGCCTTGTAGCACTGTTTAACCATCTGCGCTACACACAGCACGTTGGTGGCACGCCAAAGGTCCTCAGAAACTTTCTTCTCTCCAGTTTTAACAAGGGCAGATATTTCTTTGTTTTGAAGTTACACTTTCCCAGACACAGCAACCGCTAGCTTCGAAGGACAAATAGTAATTCCTAAACAGAAATCATGTTAAGCAGGGTTACAGACAATATTCTTAAATTAAGCATAAATGCATTATAGGGACTATCCACCAAGAAAAAGCTTCAAACGCAGGAATTTAAGAGCTAAAATTTCAAAACTAACTTAGACATATATGTTACATCGAACATTCATACATATAAGAAATCCAAATACCCTATGTAACGAAAAACTGTTTGGTAAAGGCACTCAAGCTTCATTCCATTATGGAATGACTCAGTATAGCAGCCACATGGTGACGATTTGTTCTTCACTCTATTTGGAATCTTGCATTTCTCTACATTAATGAAGACGCTAAATTTTTGGAAAGGGAATTTCATTTCCCTTCTTCTGGTCATGATGCTGGGAAGCAAGTCAGCCTGGGACAGCAAACAAGCACAGGCTGAGGTGGCCAGGTTTCACTGGAGCAGACCACCACTACGAAAGGGTTTCCCCTTGCTCCGACACTTCCCAGCAGAGTCTGGGGAAGAGCAGTGGGTCTGTGCTCTGTGAGGAAATTAGGAATTTCCAGCTACTAATGATCCATACCTTCTGAATTTCCCACATTTTCACTCTCACTCAAGTAAAGACAACTGGTAAGAGCTGGTACAGAACAAGGCAGACACAAGAGTTACGGGCACTTCTCCACAAACTCCTGTAGTATTGGAAGTCCCTTCTGTCCCATCTGTTCTGAAAAATTTGGGGTTTCAGGAGAATACATAAACATCCAGGGATAGATTAAAACACCCAGGGAAGTCCCAAGCAATTTCAGACAGCTACCCTGGCTTAACCTGCTTCCTTGGGGCTCAGAATCAACGACAAGGGCTGCAAAGTGCTGACACTGGCAGGCCAGAGAGCCCAGGGACATTTATTCACTCTTTTTTCATCATTAATTTAGGATATATTGTATCCAACTTTATTCAGACAACATTCACATGGCCAAATGCAGGCTTTCATAATAGGTATTGAATCATTAAAAACCACAGCAATACGATATACCAAGGCTTTTATAGATTTAAAAGTCAGAAATGGCGAAAAACACTACTAAAATATAAATTTCATCTGCCTTTTCCTCTGGTAAACCTGTGGTAGGGTACCACAATCATAAATGATTTGTAAATGGTTCTTTGGATACATTTTGCATCCACAAGCAATGGTCAATAGCAGCATGAGCTTGGAGAAGACTGACTGCGTCGGCATTTTTTTGCTTGGGAATCTTCTCTTGGGTTTCTATTTTGTCTTAATGAGCAGAAACTGAAAAACAGCATTTCTGAAAACCACCCAGGCTTCCAAAACATGCACTCCTCTCCAAAGTACAGCCTTTGTTTATTGCTACACTTGTGCTCACTTAGCTCTGAAATTACATAGGTTTTAGGTGAAACAAAGGGTTGGAAAAAGTAAATGTTGAAGCTGTTTTCTGACATTTTACCCACTGCAACAGCTTTTCCTACAATACCCGTTCTCAGCCTCAGAGTGCAAATACTTCCCAGGATGGGACACCTTCAGCTTAAAGCTCTTCAAATCTTCAGAGAACAGAGACCTCTCAAACTAAAAGGGCTTTGCAAAAGTGTGACAAATATTTTCCACAACACTGACACAATTTCTTTTTTTTTCTGTAACATAGGGAGGAAAGAAAGATGTCCCAGAGGGACACTAAGGTGCGTGTTTGTGTGTGTGAGCTAGCTCCCACAGAGAATCCCCTTCCTACGCTGCAAGTGCAGATTGCTGAAGCCAACCCATGCTGGCCACTAGCTACACCTACAGCAGAGTGGGGATGACTGTAAATCTCCCTGTAATACTGTGAGCCACGAGTGTCACTGCCCATTAGCTTTCTGATCTTCAGGTGCTTCCCTGGCCGCTGTAATTTCCATGACTACTTTAAGCCCTCTCCTTCCCATCAGTTCTCTCAGTAGTGATTTCTGTTCTCTGAAGGATCCTTCATTATGAATCCCTTTTGGCAACTAACTATACAAGGTACTTCTTTTGGTCGCATCTGTACTGAAAGGTAAAGAGCAAGCTCAGTAGCAAGACTTGGTATTTCAAGCTAGGCCAGGTTGCTGGTCGGATTTGAGTCTTG
Source organism: Anser cygnoides (assembly GCF_040182565.1). NCBI lineage: Eukaryota > Metazoa > Chordata > Aves > Anseriformes > Anatidae > Anser > Anser cygnoides. Next base: position 9,091,868 of record NC_089875.1, read on the forward strand.
AAGGTCTTTTCCAACCTAAACGATTCCCTGACTGTAAGCCACATTCCTGGCCGCTCTCCCTCCACACCACAAGGTGTTAGTCCAGCATCAGCCCACTCCAGGCCATGCCTAGCATGACCAGGAAGAGCCAGCCACAGGACGCCCTTGGGCAGGCCGAGCTGCCTCTCCCCACTAATCCGACCTTGGGCAGACGCTCGGCCAGCAGGAGGAGACGTGCCGATGGAGACTCCAGCTCTCCAGCACTCCAGGACTGGAGAGCCTCCAAATGCAGGACTGAGACTTCACACTGTGGAGACGGGGTGATGCTGGTCCTAGAGTTTGCAGTGTACAGACAGAGCAGTGGTGTGGGAAGAGCTCTCTTCAGTGACTCAGAACTGCCTCTCAAGTTGACTAAGGATTTTAATTTCCCATCTTTCTCACAACCATTCTGTCTTAAAAAACAATACACCCCCCTTCTACAAGCAGCATCTCGGGGCTACCATGTGGCACGAATCTCTCCCAGTGTAAGTAAACCCAATTCGATTCCAGCACTGCTCTGTCACAAATTCTACATCAACTAATGCCATTAGGAACAGTGCCTTCATTGAATAGTGTACCCCACTTCGTTTGTTCAAGCTCCATCCCACAAACAACAGGAGACCTATGTATCACAGACCACGTAACTCTGTCTTACCGCAGGTAACAGAGAAAGACACCAATGTCAGTCTCATAAGCTACCTGTTCTGCTTAACCCTGTATGCCATAAAGACAGACCTCCAGTGGACTGTGCTACCTGTGTGTTGATTCGGACATCACTAGAAAAAGCAGATAAGGAAAACCACAGACCCTGACCTGGCATTTACCTGCTCACCCATGACAAGTGCTTTCTTCCACACTGTGCCCCTCAGCATCTTGATTTTCTGCCAGCTTTTAAATCCCAGCTAATTAGAAGATTCACTACTTCTTATGATTTCCGACTTTCACAGTTTCTAATTAGTCTCTGCAGTGGTCTATTACCTAAATGAATTGTGATATTCCACTTGGTATGTTAAATGAAAATACTCAACATCACCATTTCTCCCTCAGATTATTTACCTCCTAGTGAAGTAATTTTGTTCTGAGGATAACACGTCTTAACTTTGCCATTAAACTGGAAGTCACTGAATGAAGAAAGGTGAAAGGAAACAAAACTGGGTTGAATATTAACCCCAGTTTTCCTCAGATTAGCAGTCTTAGTTGGGAAGATCTGTTCCTAACATTGTACTTAGCGATATCGCTGAAGGTCTCTGCACCAGATAGGCATGTACCAGCTGGCCTCAGTTCTCACTGCCGCGGCAGCGTCTATGGGGACACTGCTCCTCTCCCCTCTGCTGCAGCCCATTGCTCCCTATTCTGCACTGCAGCAGCTACGGAGTGACTCAGGCAGAACACACCAAGAGGTAAGAGATGGACATGTCTCTAAATTCAGAGGAAGCTACATCCAGAGGCAAATTAAACTACGTAGTGTAAGCCACTAAGTGTGAGGGTGGGTTTCCAGTGCAGGAAGAGACAAATGAACATGTTATTTCTTCGGCGTAGCATAACTTTCTGAAAGTCATGGACCCACGAGGTCTGCAGTGGTTCAGCATCGCAATAGGTGTTCAGCATAAACCCCGGTATCTAGCAGTTATCTCTGGAGCTCGTCAGTGAGCAGTGTTGCAAAACTGACATCTTCTTATGATTAAGATCAGACGGCTTGTATGGGAGCTTGCATGGGAATGGCAACTGCTTCAAAACTTGAGCATGGTTTCACCTCCCTATTTGAGTTCAGCCTGAAGACCAACGGTTGATGCACCACAGTTCCTTCTGGAAAAAGGAGCACTAATAGTTTGTACAGGCTGATTTTCTTTAGCAACAATAACTTGAGCAACTAGTCATAAATATTATTTACCTCCACTTCCATCCAGTGCAGCAGAAATGCTGTGCTTAATTTTATGTTTCCTGTTTTAAGATCCGCAAACAAAATTTTGATCTCTTTGTACATTTTGTTACACTGTAAAATAAATTTGTAAAACTTCTGGAAATTATGAACTCGAGACACTCAGACATGAAGCTATTTGTTAGGGAGAGGAGTTAGTCTCTGGACTTTTTGTCCTGTTTTCTTTCTGGACATTCTCTAACATACTGCTGCTTTCCCACTGCATGATTTCAGATGCCTTACGACTGCTGAGCCTCTAAGCTAAGAACTGCACCCCTTGTATTTTTTCCAATATTGCCAATTGCAACAATATTACAGGTTGTCTACAAGCAAAATATTTGGGTTTTGCTGACAGTATTGTATTTGAGCTCTGAAACTGTGGGAACTTAAATTCAGTTTTGCAAGTGCGAGAATAGAGACTTACCAAGAAAAGAGACTTTCCCACATTTCTTTCTTCTAGGCTTTGGAAATTTATTCCATCTGTTGTGTTGTGTTTTGGCTGAAGACCTTGTGTCTTCTGATTCAGGGTCTTCTTTTCAACACTTCTATTTTTGGTGTTCAAACCATCATTCAACCTCATGCAAGTTGCATCATCAGATGCAACCCAGGCACAGTCCAAACACTATTATGGGTAGTCATCAGCGCTCTTGCAGCTCCTGCACCTAATTTCAGGTCACAACAGCAGGAAGTCTTCACTGGCCACTGCCCAGAGCCTGCAGCACACCAGCAGAGCTGCACCAGTGTGACTCAGCACAGCGGCCTGCCCCTGACAGTGGGACGCAGCAGCCGTCTACAGGAATGGATGATGACATGGCAAATGCATAGTGAGGTCTTCGGTATTTTGTGGTTCAAGGTCTTTCTGCGCCAGAATCTCTTTCTATAAGGCTATATAAATATATACATAAACTGTAGTCCTTATATATATATACATAAATCAGATCAAACAGTCCTTATGATCCCTTTTTGAACCCAGCACTTGGGGACCTTTCCCATGAACACTTCCCTTTTATAGCAGACATGAGATTAAGGATCCTGTTGCTGACTCTGCATTGTCTCACACCAGTGAACTGAGTAACAGCAATGAAGTCAAAGCCTGTCCTAATGCACCAGAGAAAAAAGAATGGCAGACATTTGGATGAGCAACAGTAGCACTAGACTCTTGGGCTAATTTTGTTTGTCTACCCAACATCACAGCAGCAAACTCTTAGGTATCCACTGCACAAAGCCTGTGATTAACCTGGACAGCTCAGCAAAGTGAAAATGGGTATTTATGCAGCATTTGAGTATCTGTGCTGCATACTGAGCCACTGCTGTGTCTGTCAATGCTCTCTTTTCCCAAGTCGTTTTGTCTCTGTGTTAATTATGCCTTTCAGCACTTCCTAAAGATTTAGTGTATTTTTCTTGTCTTCTTGCTCCATCTTCTCCTGCCCCCTTTATCTCCCCTCCTACCACCAGTGCGTCACTACTCGCTGCTCATCTCTCAGCCATTTCTGTAACACCTCACACCACCACACAGCTGAGCTGGGCCAGGCAGCTTGGCTCTGAGGATATACCTGTGTGGAAAACATGTCTTTCAAAATGAAAAACTTTTCGTAACTAGAAAGTCGTCAGTCCATACTGACAATCCAAAAGGCAGTAAAGTAAGTAGTATGTTACATATTCTTCTTGCTGCTAGTGTCATAAGAATATTTTGCTAAAATCAGTGAGTTTAGACAAGACTTAATGACTAGCTAAGTTCCTAACAGAGCATCTGAAGCATCTCCCTGAATTTGAGCATTTTAAGGCTGTTCACACTCCCAACATTCATAGTACTAAATCAATCTCATCTCTGTGTGCAATATTTTATGCCTGTAGGCACCTGTATTTCTGAACACAAATACATTTCTGCATGCAAACGAAGCAGGTTTATCTGAACAGCTTGCTATTCCATGCCTATCCAAAAAGTTCTTTTTAGGTGCAATTATGCATTCAGAAGCTTGCTTAAGCAGCACAAAAATTTTAACAGCCTTTTGTGAAAATCTATTGTAGTATGCGTTTGTAATGGAGCACATTTGTCCCCACATCCACTACCCATCATTTGTCAAATACTTGTTTTAGGAAAGCCAACTAGCAAGATGCAAAATCACTACTTTTTCACAACCAAAATGAATTTCTCAAAAGGATAAAGACTTCTAAACTTTTTGTCTTTCACTATTTACTCACTAGTAACTATGCATTACCTTCCTGTGGTTGCTGTCTTTGCCCACAAAAATGGGCGATTCAAAGAATTAGTTAGAATCTTCATCCTGTAGATCCTAAACTGTTCATATCCCCCCAGAACAAGTAATGTGTAGAAACACTACTTACTTAGCTGAAAACAATCCTCCCTCTTTCAGCGTCCTCTTTAGTTGGACTTCTAACAGCATTCAGCATTTTACAGAATTTTCAAAACAGTATTTTCTAAGCAAAAGACTAAATGATTATGTGTAATGATTAACAACTACTGTAACAAAAATTTCTGTTCCATTCGTTTGGCTGTCAGCTAGTACTCTGGCAGAAGGCAAGGGGTTAATGTCAAAATACATCTTCTGATACCCAGATTGCCTTTCCTTGTCCATTGTTTCCAACTTCTTTAGAATGGTCAGAAATTTTCTGCCTGAATAAACTCTCAACAGAAAACAGAACTGGATGAAATGGAAAAATGAATAAAATAAAAATAAACTGTGCTGGCAATATAGAAAGGAGACCTGGTTAGAAAATTACAAATTTCTAGAGCTAGCATTTATTGTGGAAGTAATGTAATTAAAAAATGAAAAATCTTCCCTCTCTGGGCAAAAATTATTTAAAGATATCAGCAATGCCACACAATGCCACAAGTATGGCAAATTTAGCTTTGGATGACTCGATGCTCAGAATGGAAAAGAAATTAGCTCAACTCTTTGGAAATCTTTTATAAAAAAGCTTTTTAAAATATAAAATCACTATGTTTTCCTAACACTATTCATGTCTCAGCTTTCCCACAGACCGAAATTTGATTCTAGAAGTAGTATTTCTCACTAACACATAAGAGCTTCTAATTTTGACCTTCCGTTTTGATCACCCTTAGTATTCTCATATTACTATTGGTAGCAAAAATATATTCTCATAAAAAACAAGAGTAGTGCATTTCAGTTATGGTTTTCTATTGATTCAGTTACACTTGAATTGATCTCAAATTGTTTCAAGCAACTGTTCTGCACCCAAAACACCACATGAACCACAGAAACCAGATCAATAGATTTCAAGTGAAATAATTGTTTTCCTTTGTAAGACCCCATTACTTCTTGAATGAAGAACTGTTTGATTGACCTCCAGGAAAGCAGCAGATGTGAAAAAGCCAAACACCTCAGGCCTTATCATTTAAAGGGAGGCCTTGAAAATTACAGGAAAGTACACGAACATGTGCTCGGTTAGCTGTGGGAAATACACAGCTGGAGAAGCCACAAAACTGCTTTTTACTCTGATAACATGAGAGCAGTAGTACATGCATGGCAGACATAGACTTTTAGAGTTAGTCACTCACAAACACACAAAAATATTTTACTAGGTAAAAAAATAGTTCAAGGATTTTTGAGTGACTGGTTTTATTTTCACAGTCTGGGCAGTAGTGAGTTTATTGTCTGGTGTTGAGAAATTTCACATAGCTTGCCACTGGACTCACTTTCTTCACAGTGTGTGACTACACAATTTTAATGCTTTCTGAGTGCAGCCATTTCCAGACTGCCATATTCAGACACACATGGTAGGAGGCATAAACCAGTGCAGCAGCCAAGGACATCAGGGAGACCCCATTAATTCTGCTGTCAGGATGCAGATTTATACCATTTTTTATTTTATTTTAGCTATTTATTGGGGTGCTCAAAGTGAGATAATAAGCAGTGCTGCCAAAGAGAGTAAGACGGGCTCTTCTAGGGGCTGGGTACAGCCCGATGCAGGAGCTGTGCTGACCTGCACGCAGCACAGATAGCCCTAGGGGATGACATGCTAACAATAACCGCGGGCTGAAAATCTGCAGCACTGCATGGGGAGCCCTCCAGCTGCAGCCCTGCCACTGCTCCTTCTACCACAATGCGTTTGCTCCCTGGGACAAAGCCTCACCTACCTGCAACAGGCCCCTGTGCACAGAAGAGAGGCCAGGGAGCATCATCTCTGTCCACAGCCATGGGCAGGAGCATGGTGGCTGCACGAACCTGAGCAGCAGTGTTACTGAAAGGGGTTGGAGGATGGAGCAGCGGGACAGGCGGTAGGACACCCTGTGAGGATGTTTGCAGAAAGGTGATGCCAGAAGAAGGAACAAACCTGACAGGGTGGACCTGTCCATCTCAGCCCCAAATACTGAGCTCTCACCATTATACAAAGGCTAAAATGGCATGTGCAACAGCAAAATTACTGCTTAGGCAATGCAAATATGAGTGTTCCCCCAGTAGGCATCAATACCAAACTAAGGTAAATATGTGCACCTACTTATAAATTGCAGTTTTCCTCAAAAATTCTATTTTTAGATAATTTCTTCCCTCAGCTGATGCTTCCCCCCACAAAAAAAAAGTAGGAAAGTAGAATACAGTAGTGATATTTTGTGGCGTTTCTCTCCCAAGTACAGGTCCTCTAGGTATTGGAAATCTTTATTTCTTCTAATTGTATTGCAAATAAATGAAATGCTCACATTATACCTTAGAATGTTTTTCTAAGGAAGTCTTGGTTAGCTCCTAGCACACATTAGACTTGATCTGGGCTTTAGTCTTTTATGAGCGCAATTAACTGCAAACACCTTGTCATAAACATTTTAAAAGGTCAAAGAGATTGCAACAATTTTGCTAAAGAGATAAATGGTCAAATAAAACATTGAATTGTTAATTCCCAGGTGACAAAAAGCTGCATGAGTCAGATCAATAAGAAGACACACAGAACGAATTCTGGGATAAAGGGCGGGTCAACCTTGAAGTGTTAATAACTTGCTCCTATTATTTTGCTCTGGCACATCATGTGTTCTAGCAGGTAACAGAGCTGCTAATAGCAAATTAGTATCTAGAGAATCACAGAAGTATAACTGGGCATCAGAGATTCTTGAAACAATAACAACAAAAAAAATATTTGAAAGGATTTAGCTCTATTAATACCAAGAAAAACAGTGAGTTTATAGAAGACAGGTAAGAGCACCTTCTTACTATTTCTAATCTAATGTGTTAGTCAACTGCTGGATAGGGCATACGCTTTGTCTTTCTCTCTCTCTCCACATTTTCTCCTATCAACCTTGTTCTTAATGACTGGGCTTTTATTAAACAGTGCCTGCTGAAAGCATACTGCTTTATTTAAGTTAAGAGAATTGTAAGAAATCAGTACATTACACAAAAACTGGGTATGCTGATGCGGATGTTCAGGTGGTCTGTACTGTCACAGCTGTTGTTACAGAACTAGGACAATTTATATTAGCCAGTCTGCCCCATAGAATGCATTAGTGTTTGTGGAAGGTCAGCTACAGAAATTAGCATCCTTGCCAGATATGTGCTCATCTGAGAGGAGACAGATTCTCTTTGATCTTTCTGAAGCAGATGTGCTGTCATACTCTTATGCTTGGCGTTTCTGTCTGCTGAAAACAGCGGTTTATAACAATAGCTACTTTATAAGCTAGTCCTTCTGTTACTGGGAAAATCATCCCTTTCTGTCAAATACTGACCATTCAACTCAAAATGCAAATTTGGAATTGAAAACATACAACTGGCATTTGGACTGACATTTGGACAAATTGAAATTTGGAAACTTAGGTACCGATATCAGGTCAAAATTCTGGGTATGAAAGGGGGCTTTACAGAATCAGTTAGAAGATATGGTCTGTTTTCTCTAATTCACCCCATTCAACATGACATTAGTTGGACTACAGGGAAAGTCATACAAAACAGATTTATGAAACCTCCACTCATCTCATTTTGTGACTGCCTTTAGATGACATGACTGATATTTTTTTCAAATTGTTGAATTTTTCTTTCCATCTTATTCATAAAATTCCAACAGGGAGTGGATAAATGCCAAATATGTCACTTGGAACTGTTTGTTAAATGACTGTGGTCCAGAAACTGGCTCTTATTTACCAGTGAGGTAGAATGGGCTCCTATTTGCAGTTTATTCTTGGAAAAATATTGAGGAGAGTTTGAGGCTGTTGGAAGGAGACCACCTGAAGAACTCTCTTCTCAAAAACAATTCTATTTTTTAGACCCTCCTAGAGAGATTACAAAATTAAAAGTCACATGCAAAGAAAATTATCTCACCATTATTTAACTACGGATATTTTGGAGTAAAAGACAGACTTTTTCCAAAGAGGACTATGCAATTCATGGAACAAAAAATGAAGAATCGTAAAAGTGTATGAGGAATCAGTAGCTCCTGATGCACTGTGAAAAATATCTGCCAGCATCTGTGGGAAGGCAGAGGTATGAGGAATTCAAACTAAACCAAATCATTATTTAGTGCTATAAAATATAGACAGCGATGTCTATATTGATCCCACTGGACACTTGGGGCCAAATGAACATTTGAAAGGTCAGTAATTTTACTTGTGCCAAATTGGAATGCTAGTCATTTGCATAAGACTGCAAGCCAAATATCAGAGTAAATTCATATGTAAATTTAATTACGCCATACCTCTAACAGCAATCTTATGTCATCTGGCATGAATAATGTAGAGAAAGCACATAATCCCATAAAGCATGCTGAACTATATACATGCTGTGATACATATAACACAGAAAGACTACATGGCAAATACCTATTTTGTGAGCTTTATGAATGCCATGAAAACAGATTTTCCTCTGACAGCAAATTTTAAGGTTCTGTTGGCTACTCACTAAATGATTTCACAAATGAAGATAAACTCTTCTTTTCTAGTGCACTTCAGAAATATTTGTTACGATTTACGTAGACTGCAATCTAAAAGGGTTTATTTTTAATTGGTTTTAATATTTAAAAAAAAAAAAAAGACTCCGTCTGTTTCCAAGTCAACTTTGAGGTGTGCTTTTAGCTCTAACAAGAGAAAGACATGATAGTGTACTTTCCCCAAAAATATATATTTTCACTTTGTGTCTTCTAAAAGCATGACTTGATATATATAGCTCAAAGCCTCAAGGCTCACTCAATCAATGGTAGTTATGACAGTAAAAATAATGGCTATGGGACATGACTTAGGTGAGTTTTTCTTTTCCTAGAGTATTTAAAATTTAAAGAGAAGCCTAAGAGACTTCCACAACACAAAACTAATAGTACTAAATAATAATTACTAAATGGGTCTGTCTAACATGTGGAAGGAGACAGCAGAAGAATAATTCAAACTGATGTTAAAGCAGTATCATATGAAGTCAGCTGACATCCTCAGAAGACACATGAAGAACACAAAGGGACATGAACTGACATCCTACCCTTTAGCAGCTCCTCAGGGATTATAAGCATTTCTGCAAAAATCCTGGTGCATTCCAGCCCCGTTCTTCTACAGCTCATGTACCTGGAAGCTGCCCTGGTCCACTTTTTTTCCATAGACATCACCTCCTACACCACCCTTCTTTCTGAAGGTGGAATAAAAGATTGATGCAAAACTATACACTGGCACCTTTGGGAGTCTGTGCGACAAACCGCACTGTCCTTCAAGGACACAATGCAGACAGTGACTACTGTGTGGACCTTCCTTAGCCCATGACCCCTGAGAAATGATGGGATTCTGCACTGACAGCCTAGGGGCTGGCAGGGCATGAGAGCTCCCCAGTAACGCTCCCCTCCACAGCAAGATTACAGGCATGCTTCGCTGCCTTCTGCACCCCAGGGTAGAAGAGAATGTAAAAAACAAAATTACCTTTGCTCTTTTGCTGCTGTGATTGTGAAAACACCCATGTGGTGAACCATGGGTTTCTGGCTAGCATGAAGATCATACATTGTCAGGCCTAGAAAGAAAGAAAGAGAGATTTTTTTTAGGTTACCTCAAATGGCAAGGCAATTTAAGAACCATCCACTGTCGAAGAAAGAGTCCATTAGTGTGAGGGTCTATAAGGCTATTCCTGCACCCTAGATACAATTCAGCTCTGGTTAGCTATTATTAATGGCTCAATTTCATATAACTCACTTTTAATTGTGATCATTTGATTACATTTTATGACATCAACAGCATACAGATGGGGTGCTTCAACATAATCATCCTAATATCTCTAAGTAGTACTACTTTAATGCTGCTGTTTGCTTTATTTTGCTACAATCACTTAATCTTCAAATAGTCTAGATTTTCATTAGAAAGCATGTGCTCAAACCTTATGTTTGTAGGCTGACTCACTCTATTAAACCAAAATTCAAGCCAGTAAGTTTGTGAGATGTCAGAGCAGTAGCAGTATGGAAAGTTTTCTCACATAACAAAAGATAGAACAAGCTCTTCTTAAAATCACATCTTCTCATCAATTTTTAATTAGTTCAGACATAATGTCAGATGCAATATGATTTGTATCACCTGAGATACAACACAAAATAAAGATATTCTGTTTTGCATGACATCCTTTTTACCAACACAAGCCACAGTTTTACATAACAATTTTAAACCAAAGTTTCCTTGGGCTGCCAAGATAGGAAAACAAACAGCACATCATATATGCCTTCTAGTAATCCTGATGGAACTTGAATGTTAGTTTATAAAAGCAAATGCCACCTACTACAAATATCCACAAAATATTAGATAGCCCTGACTGACTGCTGTACTGCTTTAAATGCCTCAGAATACTAACACAAATGTTTACAAGTTGAATAATGTGATACTCACATAGCATAGTAGCTTAACTAGAAAAGCTCCTTTCTCACAAATGCAGCCTGGTACGCTGAAGTGCAACTAATTCTCATGCGGTTTTATTAATTACATCAAACGAATGTGATTTGACCCCGTAACTGTGGTCATTTTGAGATGAGAGTGCGAACTGCTGTGAAAGCGCACGTCTTATGCACTCCCAGCCTTTCTTGTTCCATTACCAAGCTCCCGGATCTCCCCCGGGACCCCGCTGGCAGCAGCTACAAACAGCATAAACCAGCAGGAGCATGCAAGGAACAGGTGCTCCAGCTTATTGCAGCTGCGGTGCGTGCGGCGGGGGGAAAAGCAATCGCTTTTGCTCCCCATCTCTGAAATAGCTACCTGCCTGGAGATGTTTCTTTCCCCTCACACAATACATCTCTAAGGGTGGATCTTGTAAGGTGTTATACTCTTACACAGTTAAACAACCTGTAAGGCTCTTTCTGGAAGAGATATGGCCTAAAGCACTCCTGTGATCAGGTATTAAATCCAGCCTATAGTACATTTAATGGAAGACGTTCAGGACAAAACGAAATATATAAATGTAAATGTTGCTCGGCAAGAGACTGAGGAGAAAAAGTAGCCATATAATCATGCTATAATCCCAGTATTGCTGTGCTAACACAGCAGCATAACACAATGGGAAAACACATGCTTTACACTGTATCACCTGTGAAAAATCCCCATTACAGTGATATAACAACAGCACATATAGCTGAACACATCAGCTTTGGCCGGACATTTTGGTAACATGTTGTTCTCTGTCTGTACCCTGTTCTCTCTCATTCCTTTCCTCTCCTGCTTTCTGTGTGCCCTGTGAGCTTAGAGTGAAGCCCCACAGGAGAGGGCTCTCTTCTGTTCAGTGCCACCCAGTGCCAAGGACAGAGGCATTCAACCCTGGTTTGCCCTCGGTACCACCACAACCAATACATGCAATGTAGATCATAACTGTGGGAGGGAACCTGTAAAATATGTACCTGGCATACAACCGAGACAGCCTCCTAGGCAAGTCATGACATCCCCACGTGCTGGTCAAATCACAGGGAATGGCTGGCACCCAAAGACGACAGCACCCATGGGTGCTATTGCCCACGCACATGCCCTTACAGTCGCTCCTTTAGGCAAGCTCCTGACCTGCATCGCAGCGCTGTTTTGTAGGCTACCCGCTTCGGCCTGAACGCTGTCTTTTCAGGGCTTTTATCACAAGACGAGACAAACTGAACTCCTGAGTGCTGAACCCTTCTGATCCACCGGCCAGCACGCTTGCCAATGTAATAAGCAAAATTGCATGAATAGAAAACTGCAATGAGGCCACAATCAAATGCACATTAAAATCGCACTGCTGACCTTTTAAAACAACAATACAGAATTGTTGTGACTAATGAAACAGTAAGGGGACAATAAAATTCTATTAGAGCTTTTTCAGTCTGTGCTAAGGTGAGCTGCGTATCTCTTCCGCTAATAATAAACAGATAAATAACACAGATTGAAACAATGCAATGCTAGTCAGGAGAGGTAGAACAACATAATGTTGTAAGAGGAAATCTAGGCACATTGTCTAAGACATTTAAGAGTTTCTGTCCCATATAGAGCGGCCTTAGTCCCACGGCTGCTCTAAAAGTCACGGGCTAATAGGCAGCCAGCCCAAACACTGACGGCATGAAACAGCCTTGCACTCCTTTCTCCCAGGTATAAGTGGCCACTGTGGTTCTTGGGAATTGACTCTAACATAGCGATTTGTGCAGCTAAGAGGTGTAAATACCTGGCCACACCATGCAGACGTGGCAATCACACTTGCAGAAGCAGCTTCTTACCTGGCCCTCGGCACTGCCAAGCCAGGACATTTCTTTTGCTACATTCCTATTTCCACGTGTGCATATGTGACTGTAATACCCTGCAAAACCCCTGTTTCGATGAATTGTTAGCAACATGTTAAAGAAACGTTCATTTGTGTCTTCAAACTTTGACCAAATTCAGAACAGGTGCCAATTTAGGGCTGAATATAAACTAATGAGACATAAAAATGTCCCTTTGGTAATTCTTTTACAATGCAGCAGGGGGCCATTTCTTCTCAGCCAGCTCCTCTTATTAAATGTCCATCAGCGGGAAATTTGGAATATCCTTTAAGAGTGTTTCTTCAGGGAAACAGCTGAAACCCCTGAACTGTGCATCACTTCAGGACTTGTGCTAACACCACCATTCACGTAACTTCATTTTTCAGCATCATCTTTTCAGCTTTGGGTTTCAGATTCTTTCCCACTTCCTGAGGCATGTTATATACCTGTTTTTAAAATCTTAGAGAGCACAGAATAATTTGTTCTCCTGCCCAGCGTCTACAGAGTTATTTGGGAACAGCAGGATTTCTTTAATGCTCCTTATTGAATTTCTCTACTTTCTCATTTAAGTGTAGAAAAGCAACTTCTATTCCACACCCCTCTCAGCAGATTGTAGTAAAAGAGGAGAGCAGAAAAAAAACCACCAAAGCTCTGACAGATGGTACCCAGCGTTTGACTCATGCTGGGCTCAGCAGGACCTATAGTTTAGAAGGTTAGGACTGTCAAAAAGACTCTGCTTATCAAGTGAATAACAAAGTGTGGACTGCCAGGCTGTTTCCTATAGAAAACTTGTGTTTTGCATGTAATTCTCTGCTATCTTTCTGATGCTTCCGAAACTCTTGAGGAGCAGATGCATGCTTTTCTATTTAAGAAGCAACTGGGAAGCTGCCATCCTAGGAGCAGCCGGCAGCACGGCAGGCCTGACTCGTGCTAGGGTCAGTGCTGCGCTTTGGGGACCTCAGAGGGGACCAGAGAGCAAAGGGAAAACTCTCCTTCTTCTCTTCTTCTTCTCCTTCCTTTTCATTGTCCTTCTTTTGCAGTCAGTGAAAAGTTCTTCTCTTAGATCGCTGTCCCGGTCTGAGGATCGCTCTAGCGAAGTCACTGTGGTATAACGTAAGCAAAGGCAGAAAGCTCTGAGCACAAAGCAGCATTTACCAGGCTTCTTTTTAAGTCATTTCCAAGCTCATGTCAGTCAGTATTTATCCCAGCACAGAAGTATCTGAAGTGACTACAAATGTTAGCGAGCAGACCTGAAAGCAATCCCGAAGTCTGGAGAAATACAAACACAAGGTTAACAGCTCGTACCCATGTTTGCTGGTAAGTCTGGACTTTTAATGTTGGGGCCAGGGGGGGCTTGCTGGTAAATGTAGTGTTACAGTGAATACATGACAGGCACTGCTATTAATCACCGCTACAGCACTGCAATTATTCTTTTTCCTTCCCAAAATAATGCCAATTAATTTGTTAAACAAGAACATTGTTTTAGTCATAAACTGGTACCAACAGTTAGCAGCTGCTCTTCAACAGTTAGAATTAATGAGAAAGTAACTGTACAGCAAAAGGCAACCTTTTCTTTGCCAACACTCGCGCCTCTGTCATTGCCTCGTTCGTTTCTTGTTCAAGACTGTGAAAAATGAAATGAGTGCATTGAGTTTTCAGGTTTAGAGAATATAGTTAATTCAATGCAGATTCACTGCTATGTCTGGATTCTAAACTGTTTTATGAAAGACTTAGAGCTAGTTTGGTACCACATGGGCAAGGAGGAGGAACTGCTCCTGGTTTACAGTGAAACAGTGGCGGGCACGCTGAGAAATGCGACTACACAGACATCAGTAATTTTGGTTACTCTGCTGACTGCAAACCTGCAGCATGAAAAAACAACTGCGTGGTCAAAAATTCTCTCACTGTAATTACTTACTAATTAATATCACATTGATCTTAAGGTTAAGCTAAAACCAGTGTTATGTTCCTGAAGCATATAGCTCCAGGCATGTTGTGGGAGGCAGTCTGTGTGTCAGAGTGCTTTTACCCGGTATCGACATTAAAAACTTGCTTTGAGTAAGGCAATGAGCAGAGAGGATACCTCTTTCATTCTCCACTCCCAGGGAAAAATTCTGGCCTGAAATGTAGTTAATTTATTCAAGTGCTAATTTATTTAAGCAACCCCCTCCTAAAAAAGGGAGAGGGGAATAGGCTGAGCCTACGACCTGTTGCTTGTTGCCCTACCAGATCTCACTTGGATCAGATTCCCTTCCCCAATTCAAACGTCTAACAGATCATGTAGAAATCACAAGCGGAAGTGTTACATATCCAAAAATTCATTTTGCTAGTTTTCATGTAATTCAGCCATGAGCCCAGATGAAATAAGTCCTTACACAATATATTTGTGAAACAGACAAAAAAAAAGAGCTGTTTTCTCACTCATCACTACAGGGCATATATGCTGTATCCTAGCAGAAGCTGTGATTCTCATTCCCTTATTCAGCGCAAACCCAAGGACCGACACAGCTGGCTCAGGGAACAGGCAATTTTCCTTCTGGCCCTGGGCTCAGCACCGCTGGGCACAGAGCCCCCAGCAGCAGCCCTCCAGGAGCTGGTGGGGGATCTCCCTCGGGCTGTGCCCAGCTGCTCTCTGATCTAGTGGCATAAGGAGCCCTGGCCCAGGAGCCCTTTTCCCTGTCCCAAGGCAGGTCCCAAGGGGGACTTTGCCATAGCACTAGGGGGCAGGGCAGGGAGACGCCTGCCAAAAGAGGGGAATTCCCCTCCTCGGTCTGCCAGGAGGTTTGTTGTTTTTTTTTTCCCATTTTGCAGGAGAATGTGGAACAAATTGTGACACTGTCCGAGATTCTGTGGTTACTCACCAGATTCACCTCTGAGTTTAGTCCCATGGACATATACACAAGCTAGTGACAAGTGATTCTCACTGTCATGAGGTGTCCACCAAAAGACTGAGCAACCTAAATGCAAGCTCCTATCTGTAGCCAAGAGGTGATGTGGAACAGGGAGAGGACAAGGAAAGACTTTTCATGGACAGACACAGGAGGGAAGCTGGATTACGTCCACAAATAAACCAAAAGCTAGCAGCCAAGTAGCACCGACTACTTTATACATGAATGCCCATATTTTTCAGAACACATCTGTCACAAAATGAAAAATCAGCATTTTAATAAAGAGCCACAGACACCATCAGTATTCGAAAACAGAGTCCCATCCACACTTGCACTTCAGTAAAGGATGTGCTGTTTTCAGCTAGATAGCAACAATTTATTCACTTTCTTCTGATTACGTGACCAGTAGCCTCTAATTCTTAACTGCTAAGTATCAGTTGGAAAAAAAAAAAAAAAAAAAGAAGTGCTCAGCTGCAAGCAGCAGAAACTCTGTCCTCCCTACCTCCACATCTGTCCAGGGCACAGCTACGTATCCAGGCTCCCAGGGAGGTATGTGCTTCCCAACAAAGGCAGCAGATGGGCCAGCCCAGGAACACCTTCCACTTCGGCACCTTTGACAAAACTCTATCTGCAAACTGTGCAATTAAATAAATTCCATGAATGAAGGCCCTGAATGCTTTCCTTGTTCTCCAGATACCAAAAAATAAAGTAAAAAAATAGTTATTAACCATGATCCTGAGGGCAGGAGCCTGCCCACTGGGTTGAGAGCTAATTTCATTAAAATCGGGGCCGTCTCTGTAGGAGCTTGGGAAGCACGGTTCCGTGCCTCAGTAGAGCACCCTGTACACAACAGGCCTGCTGCTGTCACACGGTGCCTTCTTCAGAGCAGCCTTCAAGCTGCCAACACCACCGAAACAGTCCAGGGTGGCTCAGAAAGGACAGAGCGGGGTTTAACCACTGCTCCCTCAGATGACTCAGAGGTGATGACACGCCTTTTATTAGGAGCATCACAGAATGTCATTTAAATGTTATATTTATTTACACCTTAATCAAAGTAAACATGCAAATAGCTTCTATAAATTTTATGAAACAGACAGGAGAGGGAGCTCTCTCTTCATCCCACTAGATTATGAATGGATTTTGCTGAATAGATTAGAATCTAACCACATTTTTATTCTATGTCACATGTTACTTCTTGTCATTCTTTTGTCCTGTGACTGTCTCCTCTTAACAAACAACTTTGTAACACAAAACATTCCTGTGTACCACAGAACATTTTTGGGGGTGAATGCAGTAAGTACATCATAAAGGCACTTTTAATTTTGGTATAGGAAAAAATGAGGATGTAGTTCCTATTTACAAAATACCGCTTTCCTACTGACTGGTACATATACAAACACATACCGCATGTACGTGTGCATCTTAAGTGTACTTTTTCACTTTCCGAATTAAAGTACCAGGCAAGTGATTTTTTTCATCATTGTCATCATTAGCATGCTCTCAGATAATTTGTATTCATCCTGAGATCTATCAAACCAACCTGAGATTTCTGGTCCATTCAAAGTGCATTTTTAGGATAAATCACTGAAATATCAAATTCAAAAGAAATACCTACAAGCATATAAACTAGCAAAAATAAACCCAAAATGAAAGAAGTCACGGTAATCTTACTGCCCGCATGTTCTCACTGCATTTATTTGAAAACTTCTTATCATAATATGATCTTAACTCACATTTTGGGAAAAAAAAAAAATGGCAGCAGAAATGCTTGTATCAGCATCTGGATATAATGCTAAAAATCAAACTGTGAGTTACATCTGTCTCGTAAAGCCTATATAATAAGATTTACTTAATCCATTTGAAAGAAAAAAAATGTTTTTGTCCCCCAATTTGTTGCGACATCTGAAAGTTCATGAGGTTATGACCCCTCTTTAAGAAAGCATCTTCTACCACCTGCAAATACCCTAGGAAAGCAGCCTGAAACAATAAAACACGTGCTAGTTAACCGTTACCAGGGCAACGGTTATGCTTCAGCAATGGGAGGTTTCAGCCCCACAGTGGCTTTGTCTGAGGAAGACACGGCCCAGCTGTTACCGAATAACCATTGTTGTAGATCATCAGGAAATAACAGTCAGTGCGCGAGCTAAGCCCTGTGGAAGTTTCTGTCCTCCTCACCACCAGAGGTACATCTGAGAAAAAGGACAGAAAAGCCGGCTTTTTACAACATAAACCAAAACCAGATAAGAGTAAAGACGCTAAAACCACCCCATCAATAGCGACTCGTCATTCGGTGCATACAGCTCTATCGCCTTGTCACTTTGAGGAGGATGATTTTTCTGATGCAATGAGCTCAATTCAGTCGATGGCAAATACTGCAATTATTAATTACATAGAACACCAGAAAGTTTCAGAGAAGTTATCTCTGTGCGTACAAGTGGCTCAGCATGCAGAGCCCGTGTTCCCTTGCATCAAAGCACTTGCTAAGGCAGCCACAGCTTGGTCTCCCTGTTCATTGCCATTTTCTTGGAGATGCGCAATAGTTAATGTCACTGTCCTGAAACACGGTATCACAGTTTTCAGTCAAAATTTTCATTTCCCTTAGAAATGGAATTCAGCTGACTATAGTGGTTAATTTTTAAGAAGAGACCAAGCAATTTAAGAGGGATGTTTTGCAGGTTTTGTCAGCTGGGTTTTGCCTTTTTGTTTGCCTTAACAGGGTGTCAAACCCTAGCACAGAGCTCTCAGTAACAGCCACACGACCAAGACTTCCTTCTGGTATTTACAAGAGTTGTTCTCTCATTGATTAATTCACTCGCTCACTCTACAGAACTGATTACCGCTGAGTTGCAGGGGGGTGATGCGGTGCAGAAGGGGACCCGAGCGCAGGCACGCAGCAGCCAGGAAAGGCAGCGCATGTCCTACCAGCGAAGCACCAACATGCAAAAGCTGCAGCAAAACCAGGATCTTCTCTACTTTAGTCCTTGTAAACAAAACACACGCTGCTTTCTCCGATACTGAAGGGTGTGGCAAGGGGAAAATGTGGCTGTGTGTGTTCATTTCCACCATCCCAGGGCTCCGCTGGTATTACAACAAATTAAGAGAATGAGCTGTTCCCTAGAAAGAACCTCTTCAACCTCTCCTGATAATCTGCTTAGAAAGGACACAAGCTGGTTTTCATTTGTTTGTACTGTAAAGGCAGTACAAAAGGAAGGCTTTTATTCATGGATTTTTCAAGAATTTGGGACAAAACATCCTTTCACTTCCAAAAGACAAAAGAAATAAACAGTGGTCTTTGGTCTCCATATAAAGCACATTAAGGATTTTTCACAGCAAAAGACACCAAAGATCTTCCCTCATCCTTTCAAGTCTTTGGATCACTTAGCATTGGCAGAAACAAATCTCGTAAAATGAACGCTTTGCACCAGAACTGAGGAAATTATTCAAAGCACAATAACCTGAGGCTTTCACAGCCTCCTTTGCTGCTCACAAAGAGTCTTAAAACAGCTTACATTTTTCCATCTTTCAAATTTTTCTGCATATTTTTTCTCCCTATAATCCAGAGGTATCGTAATGCATAGATGTAAATTGTCTGTTCTTAAGTACTCCACTGTATCTAAGTCCAATCTTAAGGACTGAATTTGTAGCTTGAGCTGCCTCAAATCATTTAAATTGCACACAGAGGATGCAGATTGCTTCCTCCCCTCTGCAACTGCCCAGGTTTAACTCTCAGAACCAACTACCCGAGGAAGTGCAAATTCCGTAAAGTTACTGTAATCTCTGAAATTTCTGCCATATGTGACTGACGTGCACTTCGCCTCTTCCCCAGAGGCTGGGCAGCAATCTCCAAGTGCCAAGTGTGCTCACAAAATGCTGCACACACACAAGGAAAAGGCAGGACCCCCGCTTTCAGCCTGTGAGGTGCCACAGGGGAGCCTGGCTGGAAGGCTCCTGGCAGGTCAGGGTGTCTCCGAATGCTCTGCCATTCGCCATTACAGGCTTATCTTGTAGAAGGTAACTGCTCACCCAATATTACACCAAAACACATCTAAAATATACCCCAATATTTTTTGTCCTGCATAACTTACGTGCCTAAATATGTCGCTGCCACTCAACTAAACTTGCTTTCCTTCAAATCCAAATTCTTGTCTGTTTTTTTAACATTATTCTGGTTTTTTTTGTGTGTGTGTGCTTAGTGTTTGGAATTAGCACAAACGTGAGAAGCTATAAAGTCCACAATTAATCTCCTCTCACTGATTTGTATTTTTGCATTTTTTGTTTTTTTAAGCACCCACACAATACAAGTCTATTCATAATCTGTGCCTCAGAGAATGCCCAATTAACATTTAAAAACGCACAACAAGACATAACAAGTGGGAGAATCATAAAACAGACAAGAATTACATTGACTGAAGGGGAAAGAGGGTTAGTACCAAAGAACCTCCAGGTGACTGCAGCAGTCAAGGGGGTGGTGTGGTGATGACTGGAGACTAAAACGTTTTCTGTCCTTTCTTTCCCAACACCAACAACTAGGAAAAAAAAAAAAAAAAAGGTAAGAAGATAAACATTTGCAGAAAAGAAACCACTGCCATTTGGTTACAACCAGAGTGTATGTCAAGGAGGAGAGGGGAAAGTTAAAGTTTGCTGTAGAAGAGACCAAGAAGTGGCAGAGCGAGGGGCAAGGAGAAGTACTTGTTCCCAGGAATGCAGAGGAAAGGCAGTGTTCTCAGCTGCAGCCACGTTAAGTCCAAGGAGATTGTGAGGCATCCACAAGGCAGCCTGTGGAAGACAGGGATCCACACAAACTGTGAGTGTAAAGTATGTCAGAACCAAGCAATACTTTAATCATTACCAATATAGTCATCTAGTCCTCCTGAAAACTTCTTTTTCAACAACTTATTCAAAATTCATTTTAAACTCTGACATCGGCCAGTAGGAAGAAAATATTTCTCTCTCTTCTTCACCCTGGATATAAGTCGCAGACTGGGAAATCTCTGCAGGCAAATGTGATGTCTTTATAGCAATCTCACAATTACCTGTAGAGATTCTACAATCTGGCATCTTCAGACACAGTAATTATAAAGTGTTCAGTTCTTCATCTTCCACACCTCTGCTGAGTTGAGCTGAATTCAGTCCAAATCGCCTAAACAGCACGTAGCTGACTGTGAGCTTTTATCTTAATAATTTTCACGAGCCAAGGGTTGAAAACAGAAGCATAGAAACTACATATATGAACCCACTGGACATTAGAAAAGCACTGTTAACGGTTAACTGAAGCTGAAACACAATGGGGTTTTCATGGGGGGATTGGTTCACACAGCACTGGAGGAGCTCAGCCTTTTTTAAATGATGATGTTTTGAAGAGCAGTTTGTTTGATGAGCGGTCTACAGATCAAGCTTCGGACACAGTGGCAGCAAGAAGTCACTTTGAAGCATTTCTTTTTCAGACACAAGAATATCTATGAATGCAGGTCTTGATGAATGGCAAAAGGAACTTTTTTTTCCCTCTTAAAAAGTTCCTAGAATTATCTGATTCGTGAAGTTTTCATCTTATGCCATACCTACACACACTTTCATCCACATACGTACACACACTTTCATCCCATTCTCAGAAAGGTGCTGGTGGTGAACTCCACAGACAGCAACTGCGAGGGTGTGCAATTTTAGCCATCCTTGCCTTCCTCTGACCTCGGTGCTCCGCTACTAGCTCCAGGGGAAGGCAGCAGGGGAGAACACGCTGGCGTTTTCAGGTGCCAGGGTGCAGTTCCAGAAGGAGGGCAGAGAGAGCAAATACTGCTTAGGCAGAAGAGCAGGCAAAGGCATGACATCAAGGCAGGGAAAAGCAGAGGTTCCAGCTCTAATCACAAAACTCCACAAAACCTAGCAGCTGTGCTCCACCTCTTGCTGAAAAAGATCAGCTGGATGGCATTTTTGTTCAAAAATGATTCTCACGCATTTTTTTCTTCTTCCTTTTACATCTCTTCTGTTCTCCCTGCTCACAACAGGTAACTGTTGAGTCTGCACAACAGCCTTGCTGTGCGACTTCCCAGCTCCCTGCACTTCTCAGCCAGCCACTATTCCTCCACCAGAGTTACCACCTTTAGTCTAGATTGGAGTTTACCTCAAAACCGAAATAAAGGTGCGCGTTTAATCTGTTCTTCTCAACCAAGTGTTAACTGACAAATGATGAGGGCATGCATGTGCAGTTACCATAATTACAGCTGATAATTGCGCATGCAGGTACAAATGGTATGTCAGCATTTGCAAATAAAACTTGTGGTGATATCCTAGAGTAACTCAAATAATGGCAAAGCCCAATTCATTTCAATACCATGATTGTTTCAACACAAGCCTTAAATACTAGTTTCTGGGACTGGAGGCAGAATTGCAATTGGAACCAACACATTTTCCCCATCAGACCCCTATAAATTATTCTTACTTTTATTAAATCCAACTAGTTCTTGTCTACTGTGTCCTGACAGAGACTGTTTTAATAAGCTATAAAATGTGCTTTGCAACAAAAACATCAGTTACCTTGTAAGATTTTTTTAAATTTATCTGGCTATTCCACTCTAATATTTTAAATCGATCTTCAATTATTCAGCCAGCACAAGCCCTGCAGAGATATGTATGGTGCCATACATTGCTCAAAATGCTGTTAATGAATAATACGCAGCCTGCCTATCCATTTAGATACATAAAGAAATGCATCAAAGAGAAGCTATGCTGGCAAATCCAACCCTGAGAAAGAAATCAAAATTTCATTCCAAGAACTGGCTCGAATCAATGCTAGAATCACTCTAGGCTGATCTAGAATTTTACTCCCTTGATTATTTTTATATGAATTTTTGTTACTCTTCTGATTAAGAGGCTCTTTTGGTTCATCTTGTATATTTTGAGTTGCTGCCATCATTCTAAATATTTATCTCGTTATACTGCCAGAATTACCTATGCTTTCACACCTCTATTTTTAGAATGATGCCATTGTATTAACTAAAATATTGCACATGAAAGAGAAAAGCAATTTATTCTGCAAGTTTCAAGATCTTATCATAAAACTGGAGTTGTTATGCCAACGCCAATAGACTACGTATTTTCTGGATAAAACCTGTGCCCTAGTGAAATCAACACAAGTTCTTGCATTATCCTCTGTGGCATCAGGATTCCTCCAGAAGCTTTTCATCCTTATTCTAATCACCTATTTGCATCCACCCATCTGTTAGCAAATATTTTTAAACATGACATAAATATTTGTCATTCAGCACTATGGATATAGAACTAGTTTGAACCCATCATCACGCTGGACTAGTGGAAAATTAGATACCACACACTAAAAAAAAAGTCCCTTTGTAAAAAAACACAAAAGTCTTGAACACGTGCCACAGTGTGAACTGGTAACACAACTCCTCCCCTGCAGCTGCCAACGTTATGATGACTGCCGGCCACTAGTACAGGTCACTTTTCCTGTAGAGCTGCCCAGGTTTCATACAGTGACATGTGACTATCAATTATTATTTATTGGCTTTTTTTTCAGAAGTGTCTGATTCCTTCCTTTTAGCACCATGCAGAATTTGAGCACCACCCTATTTATCCAACCCTAAATGTAGAGAAACCTTCGTTATGCCTGAACTTTTCATTAGGCATTTTCACTGCAAATTACAATATCAAAAATATTGAGGCTTGATTGTTTGATCTTTCACCTGGAAGCTCTAAACTCTTGTAATCAGTCTTACGCTTGTTTCATAATCTTATGACATCCACGTTAACAATAATAAAAAAATCTATGTCAGAATAATATAAAGGTTGAAGAGTCGAGCAGTGAAAAAATCAGGAAGTGCCAGAAGTAAGGTTGCCTGCGTGGGATTAATGTGCTCCCTTTTTTGCATTTGCAGTGTGAGGTATTCTTTAAATTACTGGATTACATGCTTTAGAGCAAGATTATCATTCTTTTACCATAAGCTTTTCATGCACCATTATTAAGTAAAAGGTAGCCCCAATCTCTCAGGAATTCAGAACACCTTCTCGCTCATCCACCAGCTGGAAAGGAAAAAAGGGAACGTGTGTTTACCCTTGGAAAGACATCTAACCTGCTCAGGGACCTGCTGTATGTAATGTTCATCTGTATCCATTTATACCACATAGTAACACTCGCCTGAATTCCTATCTAGAAATGGTCTCTTCCTGTTCCTACGGGGCCTTTCTTTCCACGGAAGTTCTACAAACACACATTTGGATGCCCAAACAGTCCAAACCGAAGCAATCGTTATCTAGCATCCATCCCTGCTGTGCCACCTCCAGACCATGATTTCAGTGCCTCCTCCAGGTTGCAATTCCACGTACGCTGAGTGGCAGCAAGAAAAATGTGCATGCCAAAAATGACCGAGCAAGAAGAGGGGTAACAAGAATTTAGTCCCCGTGGTTTTAACTCTTATGTCACCAGTGGAAAAGAGTTTATGTAACGCAGAAGAAACACAAAGAAACCGAATTCTCACTTGTGTTGTGTTTAGTAGCCACCCATACAAAAATCAACAGAAGAGATATGCCCTCTGGCTCTTGTGCCTACTCCTTCAGCCACAAGTTTTCCTCCACTTCCACAGATATGCAACAGATGAGAAAGTTTGGTCATGTCTGCATTTGTCTGGAGCTTTGTTTGGGACCTTCTGTATCACCTGATGCCTTCTTTTGTCCAGCAAATACTGTTGAACTGGCAGAGCAAATATAATCAGACCACCTGCCAAGCCTGCCTCTAGTTTGTTCCAGTAGCAGGCAGTTTTTTCAGAGGATTTTCTGAACTGCTCCCCTGCCAGTATGCTGCAAGGCTGCACTATGCGCGGGATTTCTCCCAGAGCAAAACCAACATCTCTGCACCAGCAATGGTACAGGCTGTATTCTGCGGGCCTCACGGTTTTAGTGTGCAAGGTAAGGAAAGCAACACAACCCCGCAAGAACGTCTGCTCCAAAGACACATCCTCGGAGGGCTCGTGCAAGACAAGGACTTCACTGGGAACTACCAGCAGCCCCCCGCAGCCCGAGGCCCCTGCCTCTCCATCGTGCTGCAGAAGAGCGCTGCCAGAGAGCCCCAGGGAGAGGACACAAAGCACAAGTGGCTGCTGTACCCACTCCGCAGCCACCTAATGCAGAGTGCAACGTGGGCCGGGGAGACGTGTCTGGGGTAGGGCGATGGTGGCCTTCACTAAGACACTGAGAGCAGGGCATTGCCATACAACCTGCAGGGAAAAGAAGCAGTTGGCTCTCCTTGCTTCAGTATTTTGCTGTTGCAGCAAATTGTGATGAAACAAAGTGAATGATCTTGCTTATCATCTTCTGTAGGTAATCAGCTCTAGGAAACATGCTTATATTTTACTTCACCCTTCAGAAAACCTTCTTACAGCTTTTCTCTCAACATTACTTTTCTTCTTATAACTTCACCAGATGTCTCCAGTACATCCAACTTGTTCTTCTACTCTTGCCTGTTCTTCTGTGCAGTTCCTGCATTTTATTTGTAAACATTTGTGATTCCAGTTACTAACGGTGTCCTTCAGATTTGCTGGCAGAGCTCCATACTGACCAAACACAAGAGCAGGATTTGGTTGTAGTTCTCTGCACAGTGGTGCTACCCTGGCTTGAAAGCACTGATCAGTAGAGTTACAGGAGCATGAGAGGAGGTAAGTGCAAGGAGCTGAAGAAACACACACATCATCTTTAGAAGTTTGACATAAATAGTTTTTTGCTCAGCAGTTAGAGAGTTTCCTTGATTTTGCATTTTATTGTATTCCCCGTTACACAAAAGAAGCCAAATAAGCAGTGGCTGAACCAGAACGAACAAGCTTGAATTATGCTTTATCAGTTTACATGCAAATTGGGGCATGCCAAATATCACCAAATAAACCAGGTCTTAACTCAACAAGTGCAGTTGCTTAATAGGACTTCTCTCAAAGGAGATGCAAAGAGACCCTAACTGTTTTAATGACAGATCTTCACAGCATCAGTTGCTGTCTGTGGAACTTTGCCATTTTTTCTTCTGTAAGGCATTCAGGGAAGAAACTTAGCTGACATGAATCCACTTGCAGGCCTAACCTGGATGGCTGTGAATTGGCTTAATCTCAGCTGGCAACTGTGAGCAGTTAATAATTCTCTCACAGTGGTATCTGGGATTATGCTAAACACAGCAATTTCTTTGCTCTAATGGATTAATAAACCGGCACGGCACCTAAATTACAGAGCCAAGATGTACTGCTGCAGCGCACGACACCCCAACAAACCACGCGTGCAGGACTAACCCTGTGGCTCACGCAAGTCAAGCACGCTGAACTCCAGACCTTGCCACGATACCTCCTGTCCTCCCGGCTCTGCAGCAGCAACACAATTGTGGTGCCAATGGGGTTAGCATGTTCTGCCGGCATCACATCACATTTCAACACCGCTGAAAAGTTGACTTGCAAAAATACCTTGTGAAAACACTGCTCTAGCACCAAACTGCAGGGCAGATGATAGCTTTTCTGCATTTAATCCTTCACATCTGAGGTTTTTAAGATAAACAAGGTTCTGTGCCCAGACCTTTCACTTCCTCCCTATCCTGTCACAAGTTCAGTGATTAGTGTTACACGACAACCACCATCTACCTTTAATTTTCCATTACCCAAAACAATTGCAAACATTTTTTCCTGGGTTTATGACCTTGGTAATGTGCCAACTCAAACCAGTCGGGATTCTTGTAACTTTTTAAATTTAAGTTAACGTGCTGAAGAGGAACAAATGATGAAGAGTTCCCAGGAGTTGGACTCGATGATCGTTGTGGGTCCCTTCCAACTCAGATATTGTATGATTCTCTGATTCTGTGATAACCTGCCACTTCAAGAAACACAGCTATCATATCTGTGTCCATATTCATGGCAACATGGATTAACGCAATGTTTGGAAAATGAGATGTACAATTACTTCTGTGTAACTCTTCTTTAGCTCTTTACTTTAAAACCAGAAGTTTAACTAGAGATACCATTAGAAATAAGCAAATTAAAACAGTATCTTCTGTCTCTCCTTCAACCACATCAATTTATGAAGTCACCACAGTTTCATGATAAGGTGATCACTGACTCTGGGTGGATACCAAGATCATTAGTTAGCTAGCTACCAAGTAATCAAGTGTAAATCTGGTTATGCTGAAGCACATATTTAGCATTGTGGAAAGCAAAGACCCTCCTTGCTACCAAATGCCACTCATATATTTTTCTTAAACTGTCAAACAAATATGTGACCTCCTTAGCCATAATTATAATATTGTTATTCATGTTTGCAGCGCTTGCAACTTGAGCACTTACAGCCTTATTCAAAGATGAAGAAATCAATGCAAGACTCCCATTAATGCTAGATAGCTTTAGATCAGCCTATGGATACCCAGCAGGAAGGAATTTTATACAGAGCCAGTGCACATAAAATAGTTATATTCATTTCACTACATCTTAATGGCTGAAAGCTCCAGATGGCTGACCTTTAGAGACTTTTTTCCTAGGTTTTATTTACATGTGTGATTCTAAGGAGCACCTGTAGTCTGCCAAAATCTGTTCATGTTACGCTAAGGATCAAAGGATCCTGATAAGGATGTTTCACTCTGATGTACAGAAGTTGGTGCTGAGCAAAACAGGTATGAGACAACTTCTTTTTTGCCTTGCAAAACTTTAGAAGAAAATCATTCTGAGACAAAAGTGGGCTGTCTAAAACAGCCCTGGTGAAGTGATGATTTTTCTATCTCAGTAACTGCTAACAGAAGTACCTCTGATGTAGAAGTGTAGAGTTTGTTCATTGTGTTTATGCAGAGTTAGTTATCACTCTCATTAGTCAACAGATGTCACTGACGTGGTTTGTTTTTCCCTGGAAAATGTTCTTTAAATTCCCCTATTCACTGTAAGCAATTTTCAACCACCTTTCACTGCTCTGTAGAGTGAAAATTAATTTTCTTCCACACCCCAAGTCCAATTTAACAAAAACATCCAGATCACTGTGGGACACAGATTGCAGAATATTTTCACAGACAGATCTAATAGATTTCATGACATTTGTGTCACAGAAGCAATAATTAGATTATTCCCAGATTACTAATGATTAGATTACTTTCATACAGTTTAGGCCTGTACAGAACTACAAAACACAACTGCCTCCAGAATCTTTGAGTGCACTCTTTCAAACACAGTGGATGGAAGCAGAAATCTTGATGTCTGAGGGCTGTGATGACCATATTCTGCTTATGTTGTGTGTTATTTCTTCTCAGTACAGTAAGTTCAACAGCAGATGGACAGACATATCTGGCTCATACACATCCAATGCAAATATACAGGCCAGCTATCAAGACTCAGAGCTGAAACCAAATTCTTCCTTTCGAACGTGGTGTTGGTTCAAGATCCAGAAAACGTATGAGAAGTAGGACAGTAGCACCAGTCTCTAGTTCTCGTTGCCGAAATACTGCATGCAAAAAGCCCATACACACTGGCACAAGGTTAGAGTTTCTCATGAATTTCACAACTTACTGAATTTGCAGACTCACCTTGCTGAGAGCCTACATCATTTCCTGGGTTTTGGAGAGGCAGAACACTTGCTGACTTGCTTTCTCAAGCTATTCAAGCAACGCACAATGGTTCTGAATAAAGAAAAACTTGTATATGGCTTGCTATCAGTGTTATTTAAAGTCATTCTTGGCAATATTTGTTTTCAGTAATTCTTAGGTAAACCACTATTGTGCTCATGGAAAGTTAGTTGTATCTTCCCTAGAAAACTGAGTACTGCAATTAAGCAGTTTTTTTTTTCTTCCTAGTACACTGGCCTTGTTGAGCCTCAGCATTTGAAGATTAAAATTAACAAAAAAGGCATTAAGTGGAGACACTGCAATTGAAAAATTTCGGATGTAACCAAAGCCACTGCAGAGTTTTTGATGTCGCAGATACTGCATCAGGAACTGATTGGATAATAATCAGTCACCATCAGTTCCTAATGCATTGCCTTCAGCATCTAAACAAGCATCTGTGAGTTTCTAACATGAATAGCTGTAATATTGTAATGATTAGATATTTTGCAAAATGTCCACCCACCAAAAACTTGACAGCTCTGTCACAAAATCATAGTGTTATATAAGAGGGAAAGCTAAACTGTTCAATGGGACACCTCGCTCCCTTTCAGGTCATGGCAGTGCATTAGAACTGGATTGGGAGAAAAAAAAAAAAAAAAAAAAGAAGGAAAAGAAGATTGCTCTTGCCTGAGGTGGTTAACTCAACAATGGATTTCTCTTCATAAAGGATTTGCAAGACATACCTAAAATATAGGCATTGTTAATGACAATAGCCACTTACACTGAAAGCAATAGCCACTTATTTCAACACACTGCAAAATAGTTTACAATCTGTTACGTGTTTTGATAATATATACACATAAAATATGCATACTAATTTATACACAAGAATGGAAAAGTATAGAGAGAGGAATCTTTTCTTCACTGATGAAGCAGAGGCCACACTGAACTGGAACACAGCGAAGGACAGCACAAAATGGCAATGCCCAGCAATTCACTCAGGAACTGAATGAGGCATATCCAATTTCAGTAGCACATGATATCTGGGTAAGTAGAAGACAACTTACAGAATATATGGATTTGACAGATCTTCCAAGTTATTTGAGTTTTTACATCTCCAAAAATGATTTGAGACTTGATTTAGATCTCACCTGAAGTACACATCCATCATCAACACAATTTCTATCTGGAGCACAATTTCGTAGCTAGGTACTGGCTCAGAGGAAAGCATCTGGACCCTCCAAGTACATCTGTGGATATGCTGAACGCCTCATATCTCTGTCCTGAGCATATCTTATCCCACGTGAATTTGTGATCACCAATCTACAGCAGAAGTCTGGATAAACTGAATCAGGAAGATGTACAGTGGGATATCACAACTACCAGTGAATTTATTTGCAATGATTTCTCAGAAAAATAACCAGCAAATCATATCTGCACTCTGACAGAAAACATCACCTCCACAGTTCTCTGAGTAGAAAATGGATGCCTAAGAACTTAATTACGATACAACCGGAGTCATCTGGCATTGTTTATTCATTATTGTTATTCAGACCGGAAGTTCAAAAATGGTAACTACAATCTCCTGGCTGTTTCCTCATCAGTTTTACCCATTTCTTCCACACAGAGCTTAGCCTGGCCACAAACTTTGGAAGAGAACGGGGATCTGGAACTGATCTCTATCCCACAAATTGTAGGCTTTCTTAACCAAAGGTTTCTTTTATTGTATTACATTGGTAGGAAGCAAAATCCATACTCAAATCCTCAATCCAGAATCCATGTCTTCGGAGATCGGAAGTGCTGGCACAGGTCCACAGGTTAAATCCTCGGAGTGAACCATCCCAGTGAGAAAGCAATTTGCATAGCACAAAAGCCATCTAAAGGCACCGCTGTGCATGCAGAGGCACGGAGCGCTCTCTGAAAGGCAGGAAACATGGCTTGTGGCAAGAGTAATTTTAGGAGTAAGACACAAAGCCTGAGTAAGCAGATGTTGTCTGCAAGGTCAGAAAGGTAAGTGCCAGCTTCACAACACCGCTGTTTATGCAGTGACACTGAATTTATTCCAGCCCCTCTGGGGAATCAACAGCACCTGTGTTGGTTTGCATCTGTGATGAGATTAAACTGTGACCTACAATTCCCTCCCTCCAAGCAAATCCCAGGTTCCTGCATGTGGGGATCCACGCTGTCTCCAGCTGGCACTGAGATTCTGATGGAACAGTTTGAAAGAAACCAAAGAGTTTCTTAGCCTTTTCTTTCCCTTCCTGGGAAAATATTTCATGCCTGTCAAGACTTAGAAACACTGGCCTTCCACTTTTTTTTTCTCTACTTTTGCCTGGCTATCTTTTTAAAAACACTTTCATTCAAGGGGAAATTTGTTATTTTATTTATTCTGACCTTTTCTAATGCCAAAAATGTATCACATCATGCATGACTGAGTGGCATAGTCCCACAGGCCACATATACACAAAATGTGATGAATAACTGTGGAAGAAAGGAGCTAGCAATAAAAGGATTAAATAATTAATAGTAATAGCAAATAGTTATTTATGTACTAAAGTATTTTATGAGAGAAGAGAAGAGAAGAGAAGAGAAGAGAAGAGAAGAGAAGAGAAGAGAAGAGAAGAGAAGAGAAGAGAAGAGAAGAGAAGAGAAGAGAAGAGAAGAGAAGAGAAGAGAAGAGAAGAGAAGAGAAGAGAAGAGAAGAGAAGAGAAGAGAAGAGAAGAGAAGAGAAGAGAAGAGAAGAGTCCCACTAATCATGTTCTTTGATTCCACATTCTTATTTCTGCAGGGGCCTGGATGCAAGAGATGTTACGACCTGGCCAGCTGGCAATGTGTGGACAGATGTACTCCGTAAGTTAAATAGGGTTGAGTGCTCTGCAGTTAGCACTGGCTGGTGCCACTTGCCCTCTGGTCTCACGGCATACAGTTGCAGTCCTCCCCTCTCAAAGCACAGGACTCCCATTTAGACAGAGGCCAGGTCAATCCTAGCCAACAAAAGTACATCCTTCTCAGAAATGATTATAGCCATAAAGCACAGAGCTAGTTTTCGTCATTCTACAGGAGCCGTTTTACTTTTACTTTTCTTTGGTCTGTCTTTAACAAAAAAAAAAAAAAAAAAAAAATAATGAGCGCTGACCTTCAGTTACACTAAAGGTGAATGTATTCTGTGAACCTAACAGCTTTGTGGCTATCTAGGCACAAAGGAGGGAAGTGGGGCAAGAGAGACAGAGATCTCTTACAACGAAAGCTGCAAACCTTATTACTACTTTTAGGTTTGATTTTAATTTACTAGATTTCAAGATGATTCTGTCCCTTGACAATAGTTGAAGTTCTCTGCAGTCCAGTGCTTTTGGGCCTGTTAGATCCAGTTGCCTGTGCAGTGCAACATGCACTTAATTAAACTATGGGCTCCACAGTACAGGGAGTGGGGCTGGCAGCTCTGGGCCTTTGCTTTGGACCCAATTAACCACCAAGGAATTAGCACAACATTATAGGTGTCATCAGATCCTGCTCAGCCTAAATAGAAATGCTGTGAGAGCAAATGGGTGGGAAGACTGAAGGGAGCTGATGTCATTGAGTTCATAGTGTAATCTAATTCTAGATTGTTTCAGGCCTCCCATCTCATCCTCTTCTTTTCTTCCTGTTTCTAGGAAAGAAAATAGCCTCCACCCTGCTAATGATCCCTCAGGGGAGGCAGCGTCAAGAGGCAACACTTGTTGCAGCAGAGAAAAGCCACGGCTGCTGCTGTCGCGGCACGCAACATCAGCCTAGGGAGTATCTGCAGCCTACAGACATCAACTCATCTCAGTGGGTGATGAAAGAAGCCTCCCCCCAACGGGAGCTCAGCTGATCCAGGGAGGGAGGGGAGCAGCTTTTCAGTGAAAGCAAACCGCTGAGCTTCCCAGAACCCCAATAATGTCCATGCATTCTCCAGGGGGGATTTGCAGAAAGACAGGAACAAACATACCCAGACGGAAAGACGCATAGCTGGGAACATCCTTTTTCTCACAAAGAAAACACAGGGCAGAGGGTTTAAGAAGCCCTCGTTCAGCCTCCCTACCAGCAGGCAGTGATGGGTTCCTCTCTGCTTTTTCTTTGCCTCCCTGCTGAATGCTTAGGGCCAGCCTCTGAGCTCCCTCACTGAAGCCACTGGGAACAGGTAAGAAGGCAAAAGGGGGACACTTATTCCTATTCCATGATTGGTTTATTCTCCCCTTTCACACTTCTGATGCAGTTCAGCTACTGCGAAATCAGTCTGCAGGGACAGCCACAAAAAATGGCACTAACTGTACTTCTCCCCATGTCCCTTTTTCCCACTGCCAAGAGGGCAGCCAGCCAGTCTTGCCCTGGGAAAGCTTTGCTCTCTCATGGGAAGCAGCACTTCCATTGCTCTCACCCACTCCTCGGTTCAGCCTCTGCAGTGAGCAAAGGCAATGCTCCACCGGGTCTGTTACCCACAGAGCACCGCGTTCATTTGTGACACAAAATATGGGAGAAAAATGACGAGATAAGACGGAAGAAGTTTTTGATAAGTTATTAATTAAATACTAACATGCTGAATCTCCCACTCTGCTCTCACTGCTTCTGAGAGGCAATAAATTCCATGATGGTATTTCCAAGGAATCTCTACACACACAGAAAGGACATGGACGTGCTCGAGCGAGTCCAGAGAAGGGCGACCAAGCTGGTGAGGGGTCTGGAGAACAAGTCTTACGAGGAGCGGCTGAGGGAGCTGGGCTTGTTCAGCCTGGAGAAGAGGAGGCTCAGGGGCGACCTTATCACTCTCTACAGTTACCTTAAAGGAGGCTGTAAAGAGGTGGGGGTTGGTCTGTTCTCCTACATGCCTGGTGACAGGACGAGGGGGAATGGGCGAAAGTTGCGACAGGGGAGTTTTAGGTTGGATGTTAGGAAGTACTTCTTTACCGAAAGGGTTATTAAGCATTGGAATGGGCTGCCCAGGGAGGTGGTGGAGTCACCATCCCTGGAGGTCTTTAAAAGACGTTTAGATGTAGAGCTTAGTGATATGGTTTAGTGGAGTACTTAGTGTTAGGTCGGAGGTTGGACTCGATGATCTTGAGGTCTCTTCCAACCTAGAAATCTGTGATACTGTGATACTGTGAAAATCTCATCCGGGCCAGGCCTCCCGTCCAATATAAATGGCCATAATGGCATCAGACCAAAGATCCATCCAATTCCCATGGCAATAACTAAAAGAAGGTGCCAGAACAAGGTAAGCACAGGGATACTTTCCCAAAAGCTCCTCCAGGCTCCAACAGTTTGTGGCTCATGAACTCCCTGAAACATATGTTCCCATGCATTTAGCATCCCTAACAAATTTATTTGTCACAAACCTGTCCTGCACCCCCTTGAGCTCCAGCATCCCTAATAACTGAGGCAAGGAGCTCCAGCTTAACTACACACTGTCTGAAGAATGACTTCTTTTTGTACCTCTGCTCAGTAGAGCTTCTTCCTTCAAGCTTTCCTTTGTATGAAAAGCTGGCAGCTGAGTATGCATGAATAACACTGGTTGTTCCAAAAAAAAAAAATTGTTTAAATTTTACTATACTATTCCACAATTCTTCCTAGAAGTGGGAGAAAGAACAAAGAAGAAAAAAAAAAATAGGGAAAAAAAAAACCTGAGCAACAAGGAAAGAAAAGAAGGTGAATACCTGTGGTGGAACAGGTCATTGCATCAAAAAGAGAATCTGTAATTCCTGCTTTAAGGACACAAAGAAGTCTCCCAGACAAGTTTAGACATCTTTTGAGTTTCTGCCCAAGTATATAAGCAAGTAGAGAGATGTTTTAAATGACCAGTCCCCCTCTCTCCTGACTGCATACTTGGAGATGTTTAGATGCCATATTTATTCCATCAGGCTCATGCAATGAGTTACACCCAAGAAATGTGCTCCAGAGATGCCCATTTCGGACAGCGGGGTATGACTAACTAGCACGGAGGTCTATGGTCTCCCCAGTTTTGGTCAATCCACCTCCCTCTTGGACCATATCTCAGCACAGACAGGGAAGACGCACAAAGCTGTCCACCCTCCTGGACGACTCTACAGTCCTGATGGAGCAACAGCTCGGGGCACACGCTGTGGATAGCCACCCACACACATAGGTTAATGCACTTTTTGATGATTCATAAACCCAGATCCAACAGCAGAATCAAGCCTTTTGTTCATTATTTTGGAATGAAACATCAGCTAACATTTTTTACAGATGACTGTCAAGGCAAAATTCTGGACTGAAGAGTCCTGCTTATCTAAAGTGAATTTCAGCTACACCCTTTAAGGCAAAGCCATGTCTATTAAAAGAAATAAAGAAAATCCCCAAATCATAATCCTGGAACATTCCGCCAGATTCTGTACTCCGCACAGTCCATTGTCTAGATTTTGCAGGGATCCTCTTTACAGCAAATGCTATTACTGTGCCACATAATCCCTACTCACTGTGGACTAGTTAAGGATGGATTTGTATAGTCTTAACTGCAAATTCTTTTGCTTTGGGGTGTTCTTGCTGAGCCTTTAATAATACAGCTTTGAAGTTTAATTACTGTCTTAACAGTTACAGCTATTATACTTGAGATATATGTAAGATGAGGAATAAGCTTGTACAGGAAGAGTTAACTTTAATCAAAAAAGGAAAAACATCAGTAAAGTTTTATTCATCAATAGCTTTGACAAAATTGATTTTAGTGTCATACACATCAAGTCCAATTTTCAAACCACTGGAGATCTGCTCTCTCACTCCTTCCAGCAAACCCTATTCAATCACTAATTATGAAGGAGAGGAAGATTTGCCAATCAAAACTGGGGAAGCGAGGGGGGGGACACGAAGATTCACAACTGACAGTTGGCTTTACTACTAATATAATGGGAACAACACACATAGAGCAGCCACCCAGAAGACGACTGCCCACAACATTTTGAAGAAGGAGTCACATCAGAAGAGAAGATGGCCACAGAAGATTACGTTGGCACACACCCGAACTAGTCTAATGCACAGAGCTAGAATGACAGAGACTATGGACACACAAAAAAACCTGCTCTGACACAAAGATACATTACCATGCTCCCTTATTTACAGAAGAGGAAAGATTAACAACCTATGTTTCAGCTAAGAGAGAACGGAACTTTATGAAGAAGGCATTCCTCTAAGATCAATCATTTTCTTTGACCTCCCCACAATACTGCAACACCCCCACAGCCATGCTGCTCTTACTTGCAAGAAGAACAGCAAGAAGACACTGAAAACACAGATCCAATGAGCAATCTTCTTTTCTATCTTTACTGCTGTTTGCCTGATGACATAGGCAAAGTTTTAGGTAATAACGTGCATATGTTAACGTGTGGATGTGGATGTACATAGCTGCAACAGCCCCTTTGCACAGTTGGCAATGTGAAGCATAAACATACTGTGGCACACACCTTATGTAGTCAACAATAAATACAAAACAGTATGTTTAGACTCCAGTTCTGCAGCTGTGTTTTGTCAGGCACCCACCTATATTCAGAAAGCATCATTTGCCCAGTAAGCACATACTATCAAACAGGACTACAGAATTCATTTTTTCTACTACATTTACTAAAATAGAAGAAAGCAATTTTGATAACATAGGACATTACTTTTTTCTTGGGCACAGCAGGTGCTGCAAGATGGAGAGACACATCACAGCATTTTGTGTATTAAGTAATAGGAATGTTATTCCAGTGAAAAAAAAGGGATGGTTACTGGGTCAAAAGCCTTGGACTCTGGAAGGTGTTTTTCAGATATAAATAATATCCCATTTTGAAAAACTTTTCCTGCTCCTTCAATAATCTTCTCTTTTTTTCCCAACCAATTCTGACAGCCATATAATTTCTATATATAATATTTTCTACTGGTTCATATCAATTTATGCTACTTATGAACACTTATGTTTATCACTACACAAATAAAAAATAATGTTGAAAGAATTTTTAAGTTGTGAAGTCCAGCCTCCAAACATCATGAAGGTGTAGGATTCAACTTGCAAATTATTACACACTTTACAGGAAAAAAAACAAACAAAAAAAAAACCACAGTTGTTTCTACCTCTTCATGGTTTCTACAGAATATGAAGGGAAAAGATGTCAAGAATATACGTGATCCCTTGATCCAAACGGTCACTGTAATACAATGCATGCTGGTCATAAGAAAAATTTGGAATATTTTTATTTCTTTTGCTAGATGTTCTTCAAATGTCAGATATAATAAATTTAGAGTGTTACTTCTTTCTAAATGCAGTACTAAAGCCTGTAGGGAACTTCTAAGTTCTGTGAGACAAAACTCTAGTGTTAGACTGTAAAAAAAAAATCACTGTAAAATTCAGTTTTTACCCAATTTACCCTAATTTTCTAAATCTAAACATCCCCCTCCTTACCATCTGAATACAGATTGTCTGGTCTTGCACCAAAGGAAAACTTTCTGACAAAAAGTAGAAACCTCTTCTCAGCTAAAAATTCCCATAGAAGGGTCAAAGAATTTGTATTCTCATTCAGTGAAAACTGGACTTTCCTAATTCCAATCTTCCTTCAAATCAAGACAGAGAGAGGCTTCCAAACTTGCCAGCTGAGAGGCAGAATATGTTATCTCCACGAATCACTAATTTTAGGCTCCACACAAAGTACAAGGTCATTTAATGATGTGACTGATTATATCCCATCCCTGAATTCTGAGGACCATGAGAGTAGCATCTCCTCTGCTAAACCAACTGGAGGACAGCCTCAGAAACATTCTTTCCAGAGACCACTAGGTTTAGAAGCTGTACTGAGAAACAATCAGCTCTGCAACTTCTCCAAGTCCCGTGGATGCACTGTACTGGCTGAAATTGCTACCACCAAGAACTCCAGCTTTTTGTTGCCAAAGTCTTTTACGTAGATGCACAAATGCAACTTGTGAACTACATGTAGAAACAGCTAAGGATCACGAAACACAAAAACATTTCTAGCTTGACCACTGTGGCCAGCAGGGTTGTAATTTCTTTGAATCCAGTATCTAGGGTTCTTGGAATTTACCAGCTCTGCTGGCAAAGCTGTCACATCTTGTAACTGCCATGAGGACAGGAGTAAG
The DNA here is from genome assembly GCF_040182565.1 of Anser cygnoides. NCBI lineage: Eukaryota > Metazoa > Chordata > Aves > Anseriformes > Anatidae > Anser > Anser cygnoides. Next base: position 9,128,992 of record NC_089875.1, read on the forward strand.
TTTCAAGGAACTTACAAGCTCCCCAGGGCAGCTGGAGGAACTTGCAAATTTATTTAGACAGATACCTAGTGTTCATGGAAATTTGCCAAGCCTTTTCAGAAAACAAATTGCAGTTCATGATGGTTACAGTTTTTTCACTGTTGGAACTACAGGGAGGACCACTGCAGAGGTTATACTCCCTGCTGAATGCCGGAACAAAAATGTGTCTTTGCTGGGAATCTTATATTCTTGGCCGTGTACCTACTGAAGAATATAAACTTCCCTAGAGATCTCAATGGCTGCAGCTTCTACCATATGCCTGAAGGATATTGTAAATGTTCTCATGCAAACTGACCTCCACAGGTAGTCTGGTGAAAACATAATCTGTATCAAGTATCTCACACAAAAGAAAACAGGCACCAGAGGAGCAAGGAAGCACTTTGGGGCCCACCCTCAGCATAGTTCTGGAAGGCTTGATGAAAGGTGAGGACGTTCCCGAGCACAAAGCAGTTGTTTGCTCCTCTGGCACCTGTTTTCTTTTGTTTGAGATACCGCAAACTAAATCCTTACCGATCATCAATGAGGAGCGCTGAACCACGGTAGCAGGGGAGAACAGTGATCCCTGGGGAGAGAAGTGGGCATAAGTGATGGGACAGATGGGAAAAGCAAGGAAAACAGGACCTACCTCTGGATATGTTGCACTGCAAATGGGAAACAAAATACCCCAAACAAAGGGCCAGAGGTAACAGAACACTATCAAATCATCATCACACTGTTTACATTGGTGTTGTTTCTAAGGAAGCATACATACTAGCATCAGCTGTCAGGTGGTTGGGCCTATCTCCTAAGCACAGGGGTCTGATAAATTTTGAAGACTCACGATGTTATTTTAAGAATATGACATGTATATGAATATTACTGCCAATGACTTAACAGATATTCTACTCTCTGACCACACCACAGAGTCTAACTGGACTTAGCTATCCCTAGGAGTTTCTATCCCATGCCTACCTTAAAGTCTCTATGAAATCACTAAGCCGCTTCAGTGGAGCATCTGCATGTCTCCACATCAAAAATCAGTGTTAGATACAGCCAGCCTCTTCGTTTAGATTCAGGACAGATCAAAGAACACTCTGACCTCTGGAGCTGACTAATTCTGAGCCAAGATGTCCACTCTTACAATAAAAACAAGGTAACATTCTTCTGGGGGGAAGAGTCACACAGATTTGCCCACATCAGTCCCCACAGGAAGAGAAGACTTTGCCTCATTTACAGCAATTTAGACAAGACCAGGATTGTCTGGAGAGAGATCTTTATGGCCCTCCAGCACCAACCGCTGACTCCCCAGTTATGCAGGTACACCACACTCACGTTACAAGGGACTCCCTCTAGCTGCTAATCCCACAGACAACCTGAATCACCATCACCTTTACTAATTCTGGATCATATCATGTCAGAAGGAGTGGCCCCACCGAGCTACCTGTTCCTTCGGTTTCTCCAAACCTGCTTTTACATAGTGTGGCACAGAGAAGCCTCTACAGAACCCATGCAGAGAAATATAGCAGATGCTACCAGAAAGGCCCTAAACAGCAGCATGTGTTCTATGTGTATATGCATGTGTGCACGTTTTTCAGCATGTACGTGTGTTCAGAGGTCTGTCCATAATTCCAGGACTTCTGCACCCAGAGAAATTGATTTTTGCCTTCTAAGAAGCATTGGATTCATTAAGAGGAAAACAAAACAGGTTGTAAGAAACATGAATAGGAGGGAGATGTACCCGATAAGCGTGGATAAAGGAAAAACTGATTCATCAACACTCTTTAGACTCTGCTTATTACATTGGCTTCCCTGGGCATAAGTCTCCCCTCTCGTTTTAATCTTTCAAAGACTCTGCACAGGCAGTAAACATTGATTGAAACTGTTTGCGATCAATATTCTCTTTACTTCTTTTTTTATCCACACTGATATTAATACATACAAAGAAACTTCTGCACAAGAGCCTTTCCTGACCTTCTCCTCCGTGTCTTATACATACACACACACAAACAGTCATCTCAGAAAATACACTGGAGCAATGGAGCCACTGCCAAATTCTCTTGCGCCGTAGTCTCTGTGAACCTGAAACAGTCTGTTATTCAGGACCTGAACCTTAAGACAAATAATTGGATTTAGGATTCCTGATCTTGACAGGTTGAGATGTTTTTCCTGAATTCATCCTGCTCAATTTTCTGTTTAACCAAATTGCAACAGAAATCACATTTAGCAGAGAAGATGATCACACAGCAGCAGCTTCAGAAAATACAACATCAGGACAGAAAAGTTTAATCTTTGTTAACCAGTCTAGTTTCTAACATCACATGGAAAGCTATCTTTGCAGTGATTACAGAAATTCAAACACTTTCCCAAATAACTGTATCCACAGAGGGCAAGTTAATTTCTTTGACAAAGCACCAAATGAAGCCTCACAAAGGACATAACAGTTGTACATAACAGCTTGCCACAACACTTACATAACTTTCTCTAATTCTTTTCTCTTTCATGTAATTTTAAATAAGTAAATTGACTTAAATGGGGGAGTGCTAGTTATTAGCCCATTTTAAACAAGAGGAAAATGAGTTTAATTGCATATATTATGTTAGAATATGCTGGCACTCCCCAAAAAGGCATTGCCTTTGTTTGTAAGGTAAGTCTGTTCAGAGGATTCAGAATTTTGGCTCATTTTTCTTCACTTCATGAACCAGAGCAGAATTCTGTGCAAACTAGAGGTGAAGAGGATCAGCACAGCATTCAGGAAAGAGTTGTTTCATCTAGCAGAGAATAACTAGGACAAAGCCATCAATTTCAACAATTCCAAACAAGGGAAAGTTCAAGTATGAAGCTATATCCCAGTTTCAGAGAAGATCTCTCGTCCTAAAATGAGCTGAAGCAAATATACAAATCCAAACTTCTTTAACACATTGGGAATTTTTGGAACAAGCTCCGGATATAAAGTTTGTGGAGCTCTTCTGTACATCCTATAGAGTGAGAATTGTGAAAGACCTCCGCCCCAGAGAACACAATGCCTGTGCTCTATTGTCTAATGTTCCATCTTCTCCACTGCTGGTCTGACATTTGAACTGTGACTACAGAATTCCTCTAAAAATATTTGCACATTTTTGTTCACCTTCCAGTAAACATTCGGCTTCTCCACCACTGTGAAGAGACAAACACACCTCATGCTGCTATTTTACCACTAGAGGGCAGCTGTACATTTCTTGATCTTTTCATTAGCTCAAAGAATTAATTTTGTTGCATTCCTAAGCAATGGATGCACAACATATAACTTTGGCTCAAGAATCTTATAAAAATCTTCTTTGTTTTAAAGCAAAACACAGTGGTTGCCATTTGAATCGCCGGTTTATCACACAGCGCGACTTAGGAAGTACGTAGTACCCTTATACACAGATTTCTGAAGGAACTATGCTGAGTTGACTTTTTAATGGAGAGCACCATTCAGGAAACATCTCTTTACTTTGCCAGGGTTCAGTTTGTTTCCATGGTGCATTCCCTATCTCATAGGCTTATGGTATTTTTCTGCTGCTTGTAAGTCCATATGCTTTAAAAGCAACAATAACAATTTATTGAAAACCATGTTTTTAAAGGTCAGCATTCTTTTAATGTGCACGTTTACTTAAAACCACAAATCTATGTTAAGCAATTTTCACCAGCAAAGAACTGGCTGGTTCAAGTTTCCTCTTTTTTTTTTTTCTTTTTCTTTTTACTGCTATCAAGTGCCCTGTCATCTGTATAAATCTCCACCAGTGTCAGACCATGCCCTCAAACCAACATTTAGGACATTTAAGATTTGCTTGTATATTTGCCTGCTTGTATGTTCTCCTCTTTAAGGCTCATCTAGCCTGAGCCAACAAGTGACTGCTGTCAGTCAGACCACAGGAGCTCTCCCACAAGAGGAGCGCAGTCCCACTTACCTCATCCTCAGCTGCATTCCTTATACAGGCTTCAGGGGACGGCAGCAGCTCCACACGCAGCTTGAGGTGACGTCTGATTTCCACGGGGCTCTAACCACAGATCTGCATGGACATAAACCAAAAGCGTCCTTTCAATAAGCCCCACAGAGGTTTTGCCATCCCATCCTTTTCAAATGACTCAACAAACAACGTATCATGTTACCGCATCTCTTGTTCCCGTTAACTGAGAAGTTCCCCTAATTTTGGTCCTTTATTCCTCAGAAAACTCAGCCATGAGCTGCGAGGATTACTGGGGCTTCAAAGCCAGCTGTTAAGAGTTATGCCACCACACTCAAGGGAAGCATGGATTGAATTTCCAGCCTCATTCAGGGACCAAATCCTTCCTCTGATCCCTTCCACAACACACCTCACACTGCTGCGCAGCACTTGGTGCGACAGAAAAGGGGAATTTTTCTGGAAGTACCATATTAAAATATGATGAGAACACCCTGCTAACAATAATGCATTGTACAAGTTCCTTTTCCTATTACAAGCCCTACAAGTCAAGCCCTACAACTGAGTACTTGAACTGGCTATCTTCCAACCATGAATGGAAAAACACACTGACATGAAAGTTCATTTTAAAAGACACCAGAGGGGTGACTTGCAGATTAGGCCACATTGAATTTTCCTCACTTTTTGTGTAACTCTTCAAGAGATTTGTTGTGGCATTCCACAGCTCTCCAGGCAAAAAAGCAAAACATACTGTATAGAGCTTGCAGATGCAAGAGCTGAACACTTCTTTTAGAAAATACCAACCTACAATAACAAATCTTTTTGCTATTCACAAGAGAATCATTGAGTATTGCAAAACTTGATAATTACTGATTCATGACAGATTTAGGAAAAACATCAGCTTAAGTAATCAGGTCAGGGCACTGCTGTTGACCACAGTGTTGGCAAAAGAAACATGTTTCTTTCCTCATATCTTTCATCAAAGTTTAACATTTCACAGTATTTAGCTTTTAGCACTTCATTGGTCCAAACCAGTAAACAACTGATAGTTTAAGAGCTACAAGTTAACTTGTGAGCAAACATCTCTATTTAGTATTGTCTTATAATTCATTTACACTGTTCAGATACTTCTAAATTCAAGTTAGTGAAATTACTGAGAATCCCTAAGAGTTGTAAAATAATTTATTACTGCTGTTAATAAACTCACAATATTATTAATCCCTTACACATTCCATTACAAAAGGTATGCTGTGTAACATATTGCCAACTGGGAATAAAGATTTCATTCAGGTCCCAAGATGGCAAAAATCAACCAACCAAACAAACAAAAGCAAGCAAGCAAACAAACAAGCAACTTTTTTTATGAAGGAAGTGTGTGTCTGATTTTCTTTTCCTCCTGGAAAATGAAGGAGCTTTTCCCTAATAGACATTACTGCAAATAAATCTATCCTACTTTCTTCCATGTCTGCCTGATATTCCTTGCCTGACACTAGGGAATCAGTCTGAAAAGGCAGCAGTGCAGCGAAGGAAGGTCTTCTGACTCCAATGAACTATTTTAATAGCTCCTTCATAAAATGCACACTACAAAGTATCTCCTAAAAACGAGAAACTGTTAATCTGCCCCAAGTAATTATTTGTTCTGGTTCTGGAAATAAAAAAATTATCCTTACCACTTTGCCTACCTATGCTCAGTCTGCCTGACACAACAAATGAAGTGTGTTTTAGCAATTAAAACCCTTCTCACAGGGGCCAACTTTCAAACATCAGAAGCCAGCTGGACTTCAGGCCTACATCACAGCTACATTTCCTGCATAATAGAAGGCTTTTAATAAATAATAACAGCCGTGTTGGAGATGCGAACTGAAGTTAATTGGATGAAGCTTGTCAAGAATCTGGAGTAATCCCACCCAAAGTAATACACATTTTTTATACACACTTGTTCTAAAATGAATGTTATGTCACTGTTAACTTTCAATCATTACTAGCTTTAAGGGAATGCTGCAAAGCCATCTACCTTCAGAGAAATATATGTGTGTATATATATCCTCTTTTAAACTTTCCTGCTAATTAAAGCAGAAGAAAGAAAAATGTTTGGTGGAAGGCAAGAAAGAAAGGACAAACTGCAGTTATAGGAAGAAGAGCTGTTAAGTAGCAGCTATATTCAACTTCAGAGTTACATGACCTATACATACACGTTCCATTTTTTAGTCTTCTCCTTACAGGTACCATTAGAAAGTTTTCTCTCATTCACAGGATTTTTTTTCTTGTTGTTACAAAACTTTTCAGTTTCATATAGTTCTACTCACGAAATTTAGATGTCCTCACAAAGCCACTATTGAAAAAGACAGAACTGTTATCTCTGCAGACCTTCTAAATGAGGAGATGATATTAAAGACAAAGAACTGCCTTCTTTATAATAAGATATGTCGCTGTAGAAGAGATTAGGACATAGCAGCAGAGTAGGCTCAAGTACTTGGACAGTGACTGTTGGTACACTGCCAGTTACTCTGAAACCCCTCAGTTTTCATTAATTTTGTGCTATAAATGCACACGCACCAGTTACATTCTAATGCCACAAAGGGTGAGATCTGATTCTGAATTAGTGCTAAGTTCAATAACTACTACAGTTTCCTGCAAACAGTCTTAAGTTTTAGTGAAGAATAGGCAGATGTCCTCCTTAATAAACTGCAGTGCCACAATCTGAAGGCTAAAGTCCCCTCCACTGGTTTTGCACCCTCCCCTTTAAAGCAGCAAGGAATTTACCAGGTAGCAGCAACTATTCAACCTGTGCCCAAAAGCCATTCTGCACACCTACCAACAGAACTGTAACAGGCTCCATAAACCCACTGCAGTCAGACCACACAAGTTTCAATGAGTCTCAAGCACAAGGAAAGAATCTGACCCTTGTTCCTCAGGCAACAAGTGCCAAAGAAGCTATTTTACAATCAAGCTATCTACTCTAACAGGCTTAATTCCCTCATCATCAGGATGACATGCTTCTTAGCATCCACAGCTTACTTAAAGACACCAGTCAGGAGTTCCAGCAACATTCAAAGACTTGTATATTAAATGCCTTCCTGAAAGATTTATAAATTCCAGGTACTTAATAACTGAGACAGATAATTAATAACTCAGCCACAATTTGCTGACAAAATGATGAACCAAAAGCTCTCCTTAGATTTGAGAAAAGCACAGGCAGGCTCAATCAATTACGCTTTTCTTGCTTCAGTGTTTTGTTTGTTTGGTTGGTTTTTTTGCAGAGAATGAATTTACGTGGTAAAAGCCTGTTCTCTCTTAAAGATACACATTTGAAAAATGATTGATGAACATGAGCATAAAGGACCAAGGCCTAAAATTCTGACACACTCTAATCACTGATTCTAGAAGTGAAAATTTCTGCAACCACAGTTCACTGTTTAAAGTGCTGTCAAACATTACAGTGAGAGGCACATTTTTTTCCAAGCGTAAGGGAGCTGGAAAGCAAAACTTCTCTACGTAAAATGGGACAAAAGGTAATAAATAAGGAGTCTGGAAGTACTAGCAAGGCATTGAGTAGGACCCACGTAAGTATATTCCTCCCCCCTCTCCTTTCCACTGATGCAATTAATTTTTTCCAAATGCCCCTTTTTCTTTGTTACTATTTTACAAATACATGGAAAGACAGGAGGACAGGTTGGCGCTCCAGCTGTAACTTGTCCTGCACAAAGCAACTAGTGCTTCCCTTAAAGCATGTACCTATACTTCATCTTAGGCACGCTGATTTCACATTCAGTGAACCACTTTAACCACCTTTAAGGAGCCTTCTGCAGGAAATGGAACTTGGGCGTACAAAACACTCGCTGGCTAACACAGGAAATGGCAGGAATGTCATTTCTGAGAAGAGCTAATCCACATGTGGGAACCTCTTTGAGTGTGCTCCATGCAGTCACCTGACAGCCCTGCAGCGGCTGGGCTGCCTCGGAGGCAGGGGGCAATACCCCAGGCGTTGTTCTGCAGCCTCCAAAGAGGGGCACTTTAATATTTTAATCTGCAGAACTGTATTTATGACCTGCAGCTGTGGTGCCAAGGAGGCCCACAGCCCCGTACACACTGAGCCTATTGTTGGCAAAACAGAGTGCTGAGGTTTCTTGAGTGACATAAGCACATTAACTGAACAACCCTAGGCTGCTCTGGATGGGGGCGGAGAAGGGTATTTGTTTTTCTTTGTATCGAGCAGTTTATTTGGGGCCTTTATCACTTTTGGTGTTAGCAGTCTTCCAAATTTTAATAGCCCCTAAAGCACAGTAAATCGTGAATGAGCAGGAACTAATTTCTCGGGGCTTTGGGCTTGCAGGGAAAGAGAACTTGAACCGATTAATAAAAAGAATCCCCAAGTTACATATAATTTAAAATGAGTATATATTGCAAGTTATGTGTTGGTTTATTACCCAGAGGAAATGCTTTGTATTGTTCTGCAGCCACTTAAAAGAGATACCTCAAGGACTCAGAGCAGCAGTGCTCCCTCCATCTCCCTCCCAGAGCTGAGCTCTTCCCTGATGTGGTGAAACTCCCATCGAGAACAGTTTGGGAGCATGCAGGGATATAGACTTTTCTGTGTCAGCTTTCGGTTGTATCATCTTCCAGCCTCTTCCAGAATTTTGATGCCTTCCAACCGCATGTATTTGCTAAAAGGGGTGAGAGGATAACCCTTTATAATCTCACAGAAAGGAAAATCTCTACTGTTATTTTTCTTCTGCTTTCCATGTGGCAGCACACAGACTAGCACTAAGTAAATTTAACATTCAAAGGAAATAAAATGCTCTGACATATATTCCTTAGCATTATCGTGCAGATATTCACCAGAAAAGTTGAGTCTCTGCAGAATGATTAACAGGTCAACTGGGTGGGTTGCCTGCCAAGTTCACCTCCCACAGAATTAATAAGAAATGTTGCTCCTGTTCTAGTATTAATAACTTTTTCTCAAAAGAGAAAAAGAAAGAAAAGCAAACTCAGAGTTCAGAAGATACTTATGAAACCAAATTACTTTTTTAAATGTCTGCTGATCCTGATACTTATGGATTCTAAAAAGCAGAACAGTCACTAGCAAGAGCTCTGCCAACAAATCTGTTCCTCTGAGGTCCCCCTCCACTGCAGCATTTCTGAGATGCCTCATTTTTGTTGGGCTGAAAACCCACGACACTGTCACACTCCATTCTTAAACCAAGAGGTTTTGCTGGAAGCACTAGGTTAAGGTTTTCAAAAAGGGCTCCCTATACGGATGTCTGCCTTGAAGGTGTAAGTGCATTCTGAAATCAGGAGTACACTCTGTCCTCTTAACTGAGGGCATAAGCCTCAGAAGCACTCAAAATACCTTCTGAAACCCTGCTGCTAAATGCTATAAAGAAATACTGACTGCAAAATTAAAACTAGGGCATAGTAACAGCTTACACATCCAGTCTGCTGAAGCTGACCTGCCTGTTAGAAAGCTGTGCTAGTCACACATGTATATTTGATTCCAGGCAATTCACACTTACCTTTCACAAATGTACACAACAGCACAGGACAAAAAGAGCCACCTACCCTCAGGGGAAGGCAAACTGCACTTCGTACACAGAGGGAACTGAGATGCCAGAGAGTTTTTACTCATCCACACTCATCTTTCTCTCTGAAACGTGCGCGTTTCGAGGCAGTGGCAAGGTGCCACAGCAGGCCTTGTCACAGCTGCCTGAGATCAGCCTCACAGACAAGCATCCAGATCCCACTGACTTTGAAAGGGATCCGGGTATCTAAATTGGTTAAATGTCTTTGGAAATCCTCGATACATAAGTGAATGTATTCCTCCCATTTCCCTGCACAAGCATCACATATTTTCTCCATTTTACAGACCAAGAGTATACCAAGAAATAGATTAAATGACTTGCACAAAGCTTCACGAGAAGCCAAAGCTAGATATGAAACCGACTCCAACATATTCTGGGTAATACTGGATCTGAATTCTGGCATTTCTGTTTTGCCTCTTAGCCAGAGCAAGGAACTGCACTGACACAGTTTAATCAGAAGAGTAGTATATATTCCAGCTAATATTTTGAATATCAAGAAGGCTGTTTGTTCCTCAGATGGATTATAGTTCTGTGAAAAGCTTCTAGGCAGCCCTCACTTTATCCAAACTGGTTGAAACCTAGTCCAGCGTCAGACTTGAACTCCTGTATGCAGCAAAGCTGGTTTTCCAGAAAAAGGAAAGGAGTGATGGCTCCAGTGTTACAAAAGCCACATACCTACATCAATACTTGCTTCCCAGTGCTGCTGCTCTTATCTGATATGAAAAAAAAAGAAGAGAAGAGAAGAGAAGAGAAGAGAAGAGAAGAGAAGAGAAGAGAAGAGAAGAGAAGAGAAGAGAAGAGAAGAGAAGAGAAGAGAAGAGAAGAGAAGAGAAGAGAAGAGAAGAGAAGAGAAGAGAAGAGAAGAGAAGAGAAGAGAAGAGAAGAGAAGAGAAGAGAAGAGAAGAGAAGAGAAGAGAAGAGAAGAGAAGAGAAGAGAAGAGAAATCTCTGTTAGGTACAGCAATGGAAAAGAGTTGCTACACAGAGGAATGCGACTGAATGAGTTAGAAATACCCATACATGCAAAAGGTGGGAAGACTGTTCAAATTCCAGATAAAATTGCTTAGCAAAATAAAATCTTCTCAGCATTAATGGTGCACTGGTGCCTGGATTTGTGACACCTGAAATTCTTACCACATTAAGTAAATCAGTCCGTAAAAATAGACACTGTACAATTCTGAGTTAACTTTTGTTAAGGTGAGCTGCAAAGTTGTGCCCTGAAAATGCTGAGATAGCACCTGTAAGCCACAGTACCTCGGTTTGCAAAGACAAGCCTGAAATTAGCTCCACACCTAAGAAGCAACAGGATTGGCTGACAGGCATGAAAAACACTAATTTTGTAAGACACGGGAGGTGGTGAACCAGACACGGAAAGTAAAATGCACTCGTCCTTCTCCCACACTATCACACCTCATTTCACGTGTTACTTTCAGCTGTATCGCACTTCTCAAGCCCTTAATTTTCTAGTTTGGTGTGGCTGCACAGCTGGACCAATGAAAAAGATGAACAGCTTCCTGCAGGGGCTCTGTTCTCAGTCACCCGCTCTCCCACACTCACGTCTTTTACTATCAAATGACTTTGATGAGAACACAACATCACCCTCTCCCATCCACACTTCTGCTGGAGTTTGCAGAAGCATATGAAATATACGATCACATCCCTTCAAAGTGCAGAAGAAAAGCAAATTGCATGCCTTATAAACCGCATACAAACTGCACACTTGATTTTCAGTAAAAGTTAAAAAAAATATGGCAACAATATTAAATTTTAATATCCTCAGAGAATTTGTAGACATCTATAAATGAAATCACACATTAGTCTAAACTAGCCAAAGGCCTTGACACAAGAAAGACCATGCAATATCTGCCACAGATGAGATAACCTCAGCAAAATAAAGGCCTAAATTCCAGACTACTAGATTATCTAATCCAGCTTCAGTGTATTTTTCCTCTCCAAACTGCAAGATTTATGGGGAAGGAGTTTTCTCTAATTATATGTTTTTACTATCTTTCACCTAAGTGATACTGTAATACAAATCAGTGAAGAAATAATAGCAAAAACATATTTAGTTTTAATGAGAGGCTGAGGAAGAGATTCTGTTCTCTGTCCTCTGCTACTGACATTTTGCTCCTTATTTTTGTAATTTCAACATCTATGATCAGAAAGTAATATGAGAAATGTTTTTCTGTTAGAGAAAGGTTCTGTTAGCTTTCTTTTAAAGAGTAATTTGCTAACACAGTTCTTTCAAATTAAGTTTATGTTAAAGTAACACCTTATGCCATACGCAATGTGTTCACGATAGTTCCCTTGAAGATAAATCAACTCATAAAATCTTACCTCAAATAAAAGTTCAACATTTGTCATATTTAATCAGCAATGAAGTCAGACATATGAATTCTTCACAATTTATCCTTCACCAACACTATGTCATTTCCAAGTCGAAACGTGGAAAAAATTTTGACTTTTGCAGGAAGTGTGGCAGAATGGCAGCCTGCCATGTTATCAAAATAATTTATGTTCTAAAATTCCTACGAGTCCGACATGAAAATAACATCTCCACCATTCCAGCTCTTAGTTTAGACAACTCCAGCATTACTTGATATGACATACTCAGGAAAAGAAATCATCTTAAATTGACACTGATAGTCCCCTGAGTTGACAAATACAAGTTGCTTAAATTCACTGTGCTTGATTTTCTTTCTAGTGAGCTATGCTTGAAACAGGAAAAGGGGGTCAGATCTGGGAGTAGAAGAGATTAAACTGCAATTTTGTTTTCCTTATTTTCAGGCTAGCCTCTAGTATCAATCTAAGCCTGCTCTAAATTATGTCCAGCTGTCTATTGCCCCTAGGGACAGTTCCAGCAGCCAGAATTAGCTGGACTGCAGTGACATTTTGACCACACACAGTCTTCCTTCAGCCTACCTGTCTTTGGGTTTCTGAGGACAAAAGGGGGTGGCAACAAGTCCTGCCAGGAAGAAAAAAAATGTGAGCATTTAGTCATAAACACAAGAATGTACGAAAAGTACAGTTTTTAAAGGAAGCAAAAACTGAGATGTGTCAAAGAGTTCGCTAAAGCCGTAGGGAATAGAGTGCACCATTTACAGAAGGAGCCAAGAGGCAGCAATTAGAGGCCAGCCTCACAGGGCTGCTTCGATCAGAAGCACCACCAATGACTGCTGCAAGGTGCTGACCTCAGCAATGCCATGCTGCATGGTCTGCAAGACAAAACCGGTGGGTTGACCACTTCTTAAAAGACATCTTCGGACATGTAGATATGTAAGGAAGCTATTCTCACCCAGATACCTCACACATTCCTCAACATTTCCAAGGGTCTAAATCATGTTATCCTTCATCAGGCAAATTTCCACTTGCCTCAGTAAGAAATATCTGAACTACAAAATCACAAGCTGAGTCTACCACCTCCATTTAAAGGACAATGAACAATCCTTGGCAGAGTATGATATTTCAGCAAATGTGTAACACCGTCTGAAGCCAGGTGCGGGATCTATGCTCAGCCAGTGCTCATACATGCTCCAAAACGATGTTCCTGTTGTTCTCTGTTTCATTTGTCCTAGAGTGCAACACAGGCAATGTCTCCCTAGGTGACAGATTAAGACAAAACATTTTTAAAGGTCGACTTAATCCAGAAGCCAACAAGTTAAATTCAGGTCTCTTGGCATGGCAGATATTTTGACAGTACATTCAAAAATAGCCATTGTTGCCAGCAAAGACAAGCAATTGATATCACTATTTTGAGTATTAGGAATATCTGTACTGCTTTCTATTAACATGAAACAGCAAATTTTCACAATATAATTGGTGGCGTGTCATAAATATGAGTGTAGTTTACACTAATAGGAGTCATTAACTTGGAGCCAATCTAACACTTTGAACCTGTATTGCTAAAAAATGTTACATAGACTTAGGGCGGAATAAAGGGAGCATTTCTTTGAGCAGGAAAGTAGGTGTCAAAAGATAGCTTGTTAAATACACCAGCATACAAAAGTACATGCAAAATGTCCTAAAAACGTAGTCAACCTAAAGCCAACCAATGTCATTAATGTTTGAGGGTTATTCATCTGCACAACGTGACTACCACCAGCCCCATGGGTGTTAGCTCATCCTCTCCCCGGACAAGAAGATTCATGGAAACGTTTTGATTTTATATGCAGTTGTAACAATACAGATGTATGCTACACATACAAGTGATCATACTCAGAAATAGCTGAAGAACCAGTATGCTCTTAGGCAGACCTTCTCAGCCTTTGACAGATTTTTGCATTTACCTTCTACCCTTTGACTTCTTTGGGTTATAAGCCCACACTGAAAACTCGTCCAAAGCTTCCTCTGTGTAAACTGGTTTCCAGAGCAACCTTCCCACCTCCATTAAAATCTCCAACTGCTCTCACTGGAGCTGCCACTCTGGCAGTCCTTCAGTAAGGGGACTCCTTGTGTATTTTATTTACCAAATTCAGAGTGAGTGCTGGCAGCTTCTGTTGCTGGAGCAGCTCTTATCAGCACCCAGTGGGGCCCGCTCCGGCCCAAGCTCCTCACAACCTCCCAGGAAAGCTCCTTCCGTGCGTGGCCTCTGCTCCATGCTGGGCTTAACTCTAAGAAAATGCACATCTTGCTCCCCATTTGCTCGGGAATTGTGAGGTACCTCCTTCACCTGCACCCTGCTTCTCCTCAGCGCGGGGCCGGCCATTTGTCGCCTCACGCCCTCCGCACACACCAGGCGTCGAAGCCCGAGGCACGCACATGGCAGCGACCTCCCACACGAGGGCTGCTACGGCGGCGTTGTAGAAAGTCAGTGGCCGGGCTGCTTGAGGGAACGGGCCGGGACCGTGCCCGGCGTGAAGGGCCTCGGTCCCCCAGAGCAGCGCCCTACCCCGCTGCCGTCTCTCCCGCACCCAAGATGGCAGCAGGGCCCCGCACCTGCCCCGCCTCGGGACGCCCCGGCCGGCGGGCCGCGGGGAGCGGCGGAGGGCCGTGCGCCTGGTCCGCCCCGCCCCGCAGCAGGGCTCCGGCCGCCGCGGGGCCGGTAGGGGGCGCCGGGGGCTCCGGCAGGAGCCGGGCCCGTTTCTATTTAGCCGAAGGCCCACGGGGGGGAGCGGGCGCCGGCAGCGCAGCGGAGCCAGCGGACGGACGGGGCCGAGCCGCCGCGGTAACGCCGCCGGGAGCAGCCGCCGGCCCCGCTGCAGGTAGGAGCGGGCTCCCGGGCCGGCTCCGCGCCCGGCCCGGGGTCTGCTGCCGGTGCTGTTCCCCGGCAGCGGGGCGGCTCGGCTCGGCAGGGCAGGGCAGCCCCGAGCCCGGCAGGTGCCCGGCGCGGAGCCCGGCGCCGCCGCTGCCTCCTCGGGGCCCCGCGGGCGTTCTCCCGGAACCTCACCGCGGCACCCCGGCGCGGGATGGCGAGGGCGTTGCGGGGCTTTAAAGCCGGCTGCTTTGCCGTGCTCGGCTCCTTTTCAGCCGGGCGAAGCGCAGCGGGCTGCCCGCGCCGCCGAGCCGCCCCCTGCCCCCTGGCAGGACCGGGTTGCTGCCTGCCGCGGCGCCCAGGTAGCGAGGGACCTGTCCCGGGTCTGCTGGCAGAGCGGCGCTGAAAGGACTCGTGGCTGACTTGTTTTTCTTTCTTTCAAGGTTCATGATGTTGACAGCTATGTTCTTGGCTGCTCTCATCCTTATTACGGTACATTCACAGGAAACTGAGGAAACCATAACATACACGGTAAGGTTTAATGGAGTTGGGGATAATTATTGCTTTGCAGGAGTTCTTTTCTAAATGACCCTTAAAAAAAAAATCTTGTCAATGTATAGTATGCAATACAAAGTTCTTTGAGTCTGAATGTTAACTGTAAAATAAGCTGCTCCTACGCTGAAACAGTGAAAGTTGAAGTTTACAAGATTGAGCAGAATGGGCTGCGGCTCTCTGTTCTGAAAAGCTAGCTATGGACTGAGCTTGATGAACTGAATAAAATTATGAAGCTTCATTTTTTTTTAATTCCCTTTCCTAAAGAAAAGGTCCCTAGGACCTTCATTTGAAATACATGGAACTTGACAGATAATTAGGTCAAACATTCTTCAGTGTTTTCCTTTGGATATTTCAAGCTGTTTTTAACAACATGCAAGTACATCAAAATTCAGTGCTCTTAATGAAGCATCTAGGTCCTGGAGTGCTCACACAAATGTTAGTTTGAGCTGGTTTTGAGCAGTGGTTTTGCACAGCTTAATGAAATTCTACAAGAAAACTGGAAATAGGTTCTGCTTGCAACCAGGTGGTAGGGTAAGAGATTTATAGGCCTTCTTTTAAGTTTTTGGTTTTAATCTGCTTGTTCTCGCTTCTTGGCTTGCATAATGCTTGTCATAGAAGGAGTGGCAATTACATCGGCTTGGGCTGGTGAAAAACCCACGTTTTCACATCTGATTACAGCTGTAATCCCTGCAACTTGCTTCATATGGGTGGACCTCTGAATATGTGTACAGACATCAGCGCAATGCCACACAAGCAGAAAATTCTGCACACATGCAAAAAGTCAGAGAACCACAGCCAAAGGCTGAGATTGTGTCTTATACAAGTAATCCCACTGAAGTCAGTGGGATGGCTCAGGCAAGTAAATATTGCAGAGTTGGACCTTATCATAGAAGACGGGGCTCAAAGAAGCCTCAAGTGAACATCAGGAAGTCAGTCATAAAATACTTTTAATACTAGGCTTTGGAGGCAATAGACCTTCTGAAGCTTGGGAGTACTTCTATTTAGAGGCTTCTGAAATATTTTTAAGTCCCTATACAGGAGCAGAAACTGAAGAACTAAATACATTTTGAAAATCTAGACTAAATAGGGATCCCAACCCCCTCCTTTTCAGCACTTATTACAATTTTTTTTTTTAATAGGGCTTTTCTGATATGTCTGCACACTTCTTTTTATAACAATAGAAGATTTCTAGCATGCCTGTGTGATTTGGGTTCCTATAATATGTTTTCAAAGAGCATTCAGGTGCTTCAGTGATCAGTCTTCTAATCATGTAAACTTAACAATGAAACTTAGCTTTTGGACATGTTACCCGTAGGATGCTACCGTTTCTCATACGTACATTGTATTCATTTAGGGCCAAATCCTTTTCTATTGTAAAACTTCCTTCAGCTGCAGTAATAGTTGGACTTGGCTCCTTACTATTAAATAGACAGAACTTCTGTTGTGCATTAATAGGAATTGGGTGATTCAGTAGATGCATGAATTAGCTGTTTTCCTTTGGGTTTGCGTTTTCATAGCTACAGTAACTTCGGTGTTGTCAACTCAGCATGTAGTCATTCCTTTAGAGATTGAGAATTGTAATACAATTTGCTGTCCACTTACCCCTTTGTAACATTGGAGGCTTTTTCTTCCAACTCGCTGCTACATCTGGCAGATCACTGGTGTCACCTGCGAATGAAGAACATATTTTCAATCCTATTGCTGAGTCAGTGTCTGTTTGTAACAAGTTTCTCAAAATAACTTGAGCATTGTAAATGGAACAAGTGGATCTCAGCACCAGAAGGTCAAACTTGTTACTTAAACAGTACTCCACAGCAGAGGAGTTGCAACAAGACATAGCTTGCTTAACTGTGGCTAATTACGTTAATTGACTCAATTCTTTTCTTTCTGTGGGGCCATTAAAATAATATCCTAAGCAGTGCAGGATGCATATGCACCCGCATAGTACAGCTCAGTTGATTCACTGATATTTTAAATGTCTGCTGTAGCTGGCAGCATTGTGGTACTTAACTAATCAGTTTCTCTAATTATAACCTGTGATTAAAACTGTAGACATTTTAATGCTTTTGGGCAGAGGGATAATGAAGATATTTGCCTCAATTGCCGGGCAGAATATTTAAAATTCTTCCTGAAGTTACCAGTCTACGATGATATGAATAGTTGCTGAGCATAGTCTTGTTTGAATTCTGTCAAGTTTTATTTATATAAGTAGTCCTGCTGTTATAAACTCTAACCATTTATTGTATGTCTTGCAATATAAATTGTTCTTCCTAGACTGCAGTTCCTGGAGTCACATGGTTAGAAAGCATGTGAATGAATTTCCAGCTGTCATGGGATCTTTCCCCATTGCTAGTGTGCTGATGGGAGAGAGGAAGAAGTATGGTGGGACAGAGGTCCACTAGTCCCTCTGGCAAACCCCTGGAATGAAAGAATGAAATTTCACCTCTTGGAAAGCAGTGAACAAGAACAAAGTTCAAGAAAAATACATTATAGTCAGCCAGTAACCAATGGCAGATGCTTTTTTTGCTTTGTTCCCCATCCCCACTAAAGTCTACCTATTCAGCAAACAATACCTTAGGAACTTGCTGAGAATAGAAGCTCTATCTGTATATGTTTTTCATTCTTCCTACACAGCAATGCTGTACTAATAGCCATTTTTCTAGCTTCCCAAAGTATAGAAACATTGCATTTCTCCTAATGTAAAACTTTGAGATCATTGATATATGCTTATTTTTCCAAAATAAAGAATCCTGACTAGCATAGTATTTTACTGTTTTCTTTTTCTCCTGTTTTTATCTATAGCAATGCACAGATGGCTATGAATGGGATCCTGTTAGGCAACGGTGCAAAGGTACAGTAAATCATTTTCAAACAAAAACTTGCTGTTGGAATTATTTCAGTATTCTCACATCCCTGGTTTAGACAAGGGAGTGTGCTTGCATGTCTCATTGTGTTACTTGTATTAATGGCTGTTGCAGAGGATTCAACTGTTAAAAGCATGACTTGTGTTGTTGCTAACCACAGATATTGATGAATGTGAAATAGTCCCAGATGCATGTAAAGGTGGGATGAAATGTGTTAACCACTATGGAGGATACCTCTGTCTACCCAGAACAGCCCAAATTATTGTAAATGAGCGAGAAGAAGCAGCAGCTGAATCCACTAGTGGTCGAAACAATGTCATTCGACGGACTCCAGCTGATCCTCACCGTGCCCCTCCAAATCCGACTCATCAAATTCAGTGTGCAGCTGGGTATGAGCAAAGTGAGCACAATGTGTGCCAAGGTAAGCAAACTGCCTTATGTTTTCCTTTCAGTATAACCAGAGTGTATGTGATAACAAACCTAATGCCTAGAAAATAACAGCCTATAACTTGAACTTACTAGAAATGTATTGGTGCGCCATAAAATTGGACACATACACACCTCCTAAAGGTCTCTAAATAAAATACATGCATCATGTTATTGTTCAAGGTAACAGAACCTGAAGTTTGTTGCAACCTATTCCATCCATTTCAGGCTAATGAGTACAATTAATTCTGTTGTCTGTAGATGGTAAAGAAAAACAAAACCTTAACGCAAGTAAGCAACTTTGGTCAAACATTTTATATGGTATCAAACACGTCCAGGAGAGGCAGTGCTTTGAAAAAAGTAGGCAACATAGTCGGACATAGTGTAGATAACCTGTAAAGATTGGCAAAACTATGTATTTTCCACTAAGTTAATACTGAATGGAACAGAAAAAAAAAACAAACTATCGTATGAGCTGTTGTTTACATCAGATTATAGCGCAGAACAAGACACTGTTTTATGTCAATCAGATTTGTATGAGGGATACTTCTCAAGCAGTAGGAACCAAACATCTGAACATCTTGTGCTCTTCTGATCTCTGTGGAAGCAGTCCTACACAGACCCTGCTAGCTTACTTCCAGTCATAGTCTAGCCAGGCTCTGAAACTATAGCAATGAAGACTTTTCATCTGAGTGCACATACACTGCACGCTGTGCCAAAATTCTCAGGGTATTAGCAATGTTAATTGTATGCATTCAGGAACCAGACCCACAAGCACTACTGTAAACTAAGACTGTTTCATTTATTATTTTATATAAATAGTTTACTCTGTTACTTGCTGAAGTAACAAATGTTTTGTCCACTGTTTTGTTTTCTTCCATAAAAATATATTCTACTCCTTGTTCATAATTTGGCTTTCAAGCATGGCAGCGGGATACCCATGCAAACAGAGGGCAAAATGTGACCCCATGGTTCATCTTTTTCATTTTTGTGGCCCTTAACAGTATAATCATATAAAATAGTACTTCAGTGACTATAATCAGGGCAAGCTGTATTATACAGTGGTAGTTCCTTTCTCCCTGGTATTCATGTATACAGAACATTATTTATCACTAGTAAGTAAATGCCCTGTGCTTCTGAAGCATAGTAATCATCATGGAGACTGGATATGTTATTTTCATAGGCAAAGCCTCAGAGTTGCATTTCTGGCTCATCTGATAACATTCAGTATTTCTGTTGCTCTAATTCAAGAATGTCAAGTAAAGAGCCTGCCAAAGGAAGTCAGTCCAATGATATCCCCTTAATCCCAAGTGTTCATCTGAAGTTATCTTTGGCACTAATTTTTTCCTTGATGACAAATTATTTTTTCTCAGTTTACCTTAACAAACTAGCAGCAGAACCAAAAACAGAGTACGAGACTCCTGTGTTTGATCCAGCATTCCCCCCTTCAGGTGATACTGCAGTACTGTGATGCTTATCTTCCCTGGTGAATTGTAATAAACTGCTTCCGCTAGAGCACATAATATTGCTGTTTTACAAAATTTGAAAATAATGCTAGAAAAGTTCCAAGCATGAACATAATTTTTGCTGTGGTGGTTTCAGGTGCACAAGTAAGTGATAGTATAGGAAAGTTTAATGGCAAATAGTAGCAATGCCTTACTTATTCTGAATTGGGAAACAGGGTTAACTTAGAGACTGACAAGTGGTTAGGGTTTTTGTTTTGTTGAGAAGATTGTTTATGATACATTATAATAATCTTTTTTTCCATGCTTTAGCTTCTCGAAACTTGCAACTAAATATTTATATTCAATTTACAAATCTTTGGTTAATTTATAACAACAACTGTTTTTGTTACAGTACCAGAACTTTTAACTAACAGACACACAAACTATGGTGAAATCTCAGGCTTTACTGAGTCAGAGTTTTGCTACTAATCTCCTTGTGCCAAAACTTCATTCTAAATGCAGAAAGTATGGAAATATTGGTGTTTAAAAGCTGAAATATATTGTACTGAATGAATTCCAGCTGGAAAAAGCGTAGTGGATAGTGTGCTTGAAAGAAAGGATGAAGGACTTTCAGAGCACTTAAAGCATGCATTCAACTTCGTGATCTTCACTGCTGAAAATATCTTATAAAAGATAATTTTGATCAGCAATGGTCCCACTGTGGGTTTATTTAATTATGGTAAAAAGACTTTGCTATGATAACTGCTTGAGGCTCCTAGGGAGTGTAACTTACACATATAGTCACACTTAAGCTTGTTTTATTGTTTAGTAAATCAAATATGAAGTCCAGCTCCTTCTAATTATTTGCAGATGTATGACATTTTCCTTCCAGTCCAGCAGCACTAAGTATTTTACAACCAATGTGAAAGTGTAGAGACCTCTGTTTAAAACAATAACGTGCTCTGAGGAGCTATATTACTGACATCATACTAGTGTATTAGGGGCCTTCTGTTATAATATATTGTCCACTCCCTTTTTAAACATTGAATAGTGGGAATATGATAGGCCAAATGCACAAGTTGGTTTCTGTGCTTGGCATTAGTCATGTTTGACTGTTTATTTCACTTATGCATAAGTAGTTTCAGTGATGTGCTGAGCTTCATCATAAGGTGAGGCAAGATACTGTATGGCCAGATTGTATTTCTATTGATAGGAATGAGAAACGTTCAGGGAGGTTTATGTTCTCTGTGCTTCTTAGTCTAACAAAACATGGCTATGTGCCTGAGAGATTTAATACCGCCTTAACCTCTGACCAGAAGAAAACAAGTGAAAGGTAAAATATTTGTCAATGCTTAGAGCTTTTTGTCTCTGATGCATACCTGTATTTACTAGAGACCACGTAACAGACTAATAGCATCCATGGCAAACTGGTAACAAAGCACACTGTCTTGCAGAAGGCACCTCACAGAAATGATTGTAGCTTCCTCTGATATATGTAAAAGTCATTTTTATAACTGCTATCGATAAGAAACATGTTCTTGTTTAACTGTAGTTGTCAGAAGTGTGGGTAGCAAAGCTTCTCTGGGAAATTCTCAGCATACTGTATCTGAATAGTAGGTAGTAGGAACCTCCAAAAATGATGAGAAAGCCAGGGGGATGTTATTTTGGAGGAAGATTTTTTTACATAGAAAATGTACCAACTAACTCTGATTCAACCAAAAACATTTAAATGAAGAATTTAAGGTAATTTTGACCTTAATCAATCTCCCTTCCCACCCCAGCTCTTTATAGTTAGTTTCTTCCTCACTGTCACTTCTATATTTGCTTTTACCTTGAAGTGCTGCTGAATTGGTCAGCAGGTAGATTCCCTTGTGGCACCTGCCAGCATTTTCAGAAAACAACTCATTCTCACCTGTCAACGTCAGAGTATCACTCAATTTGGGAAAGGCCAAAAACAGTAAGAAATACATATAAATTACTGAGTTAGCTAATACCTTCAGACACTTTTTGTTTGTTATGAGGAAAAAAAATACCTGAACTCTGCCTGCATACAGGACTGAATCATTATTTGGCCCCGTGATTTGAGTCTGCTCTTACTGAAATCAAAAGAAAGTCACCCAATTAATTCAATTTTGTCAAATCTAGTCTGGAAGAAACTGCAAGCTTTTCCTAGAATGTCATGACACTTAAATGGAGGTGGGGAAAAAAAGTAACATGTAAACTAACATGTAAACTTGAGAAGGAAAAGATTATTCCCACCCCCCATCATGCTGGCAATAAAGTAATCAAGCTCTTCGGTTCCTCAGGTCAGCCTCAGCTGGTTTAGCTTCCTATATACAGTCTCCCTGTAAATCTTTGTGCTGCTGCAAGTGTAGAGTACAAGGGAGAGAGCCTGTAATAAAATGATCGATGCTTTTTATATGAAAAAGTTGACACATTCCAGATAATTCTGCCTAGACTTGGTGAATGTTTGCTTTGTAGGGGAAAGAAAGGAGTTAACTTTTTTTTTTTCCTGTGCTGTGGTTATTTTTTTCCTGCAAATTTGTTTTAGGGACCTCCTCATCAGTAGGGTTCAGGGGATTTATTATTCAGTTTTCTGGTAATTTTCAAAGTAACTTAGCATACTCAATCTAGGCTTTTACCTCAAGAAGTTATGTAAGTCTAAATTTTGCAACTCTAGATTCCTTCCTTTTAGGGAGGAGAGGGACAAGGGGAAACAGTTCACGATGTTTTGTTTTCCATACAGAAATTACTTTACATGAGACTTACATGCATCAGGGATGTGTAACTAGTGCATAAACTACAAATAGGATGAATGCAGGTTCACTGAGTCCAGCTCTTTGCAGAACCAGGCCAGGCTGGAGAGGCTGGGTGTGCCTGCAGCAGGGCACTCTGCCTTGACATTTTGGCTCATGGGCAGAGTGCACTTCTGAAACACACCTTCTAATGAGCTCCCCTTGCTGTTCCTTGAGTCGCCCCGCAGAGCAGTCTTGGAATACACACATCCAATCCTGTTCAGATGAAACTAAACCTGAAATGCACTGCAGGAGTGCTGGTAATACTTCACAGCCACTAATGAGCATGCAGACTCTAGAAGCAAACTAGAGAGAGCCTGGATTCCCTCAAAAAGGAAGACTGGGACATTGGAACCTCTGCATCAACTTCTCGTTTGTTCCTGTTTGCCAGGACTGTTTGCTAATCTAGACATAACTAAAATACATAACAAGAATACAGCTATAACCGTGCTTTAAGCTAGCCCCAGAAATGTTTTGGGGAGCGTTTTGTAAAATGATGCCCATAGTTGGAATCCTGAGTGCAGCATCCCAAGTTTTCTCACTTCTTGTATTTAAGGAATACTTTTATAATTACTTTCAGGATGACTATAGAGCTTGAGTTGAGTTTAGTTCCAGAGTTGTTACTCTAAACAGTTTTCTTAGTTGGAGGATGGAGTGAGGAGAAAGGTTGTGGTAGAAAAAAAATAAGGTGCAGTCATCTATTTTAGGAAGACAATCCAAAGTAAGAGTACTCTTATAATTGCCATTAGTTCATCAAAGTACTTATTCAGGGAGAGTTCATCTGTACATGCTTGCTGCAGTACTTCAGCAAGTAGAGGATACCCTTTGCTAGCAGTAGCCACCCTAAGAGACTGACCTGGTTATGCATGCCATTTGAATACTAATTCCTTAGAAAAGCCATCGGAATTTTGCAGATCTAAGAGAATCCACAGAAGGATACAAGCTGACATTTTTCACAGCTCTTTGTACTGAGTGTTCATAGAAGCCAATTAATTTCTTGTACATTTGGGTACATCACGCAGAGATCATCTTTCATCAACCCATCCTGAACCAATTGTTCAAGCTGTTAATCTGTGAAATGGCTGCAAAGAGGCCTTTCTGGAGCACCTCTTTAATAGTCTTGAGGGGCCAGAGGGGAGGTCACAAAAAAACATCTTGTTTTGAAGGCCCAAGGGCCTGTTTTTGGGCATTTTCAAGATTTGGCCACTCTAAATCATCTTCCCATCTGTGCTATTTGCACAGCTGTGAGTGTCATGTCAAGACCTTGGATAGATATCCTCTGTTCTGTCTGACCGTTTTACTGTGAACATCCATCACAAGCATAAATACTAGCAGCTGCTTCACTTCCTTTAGTTACTTACTGCTTTTCCATTATTCTGACCCCTGCAGGAAAATGCTCAGTACGTTGCCACTAAAGATTCACACCATATGCTAATCACACCAAATGTCCTAGATTCAGGCAAGCTTCCGAAAGTTGTATTTACCTTAGCTTCTTGAATTGTGATTATGTAAGCAATTACTAGACTTCAGGTTCAAGTTAAGTAAACTCACTAGCACTTCTTATGACTTTTTAGTATCCATCTGTCCTTCCTCAAAATTTCAGGATCCAAGCTGGAGGTCTTTTTCATAACAATCAGGAATAACATCAGATAGCAAAGGGGAGGAACATGCTTATGTCTGATCCTAACTGGGCATCACAGTATATTTGGCACCCTGTTAAAAAGTACACAGTATTTATACCTCTCTGCAAGGAATTCACTGCATCTGTTGCAAATACTCAGTTAAAAGCATCGTAAAAGTCAGTAAACTTTACAAGGAACGATACCTGTCATCTGTTACATCTGACAGCATTGGGGAGCATAAAAATGATCAGTGAGAACATAGGCTAGCTTTGAGCTTGTCACTTTTTAGACAGATTCTTTCTCCCATACTTTCATGGAAGAATTATAGCGTTGTTTTCTATTTGTTTGCTTTGAGCAGCCCTGCAGTTATTTCATCCCAAACTACTACGTTATAGGTCTTTAGCCTGCTGAGAAAGGTTTTGTTTTCGTTCCTTATTGTTAGCTCAACGTAATTTTTTCTCAACCAACATTTTCTCCTACTTTCAAACCTGATTCTTGCTTTAGATTACTTAGAGCATTTTCCTAGTGTTATGTTGTATTTTCATTTTTGAATTTTGGGTTATACCCAGTCACCTTTTCTAACCCTAGAACATTTTTGAAAGATCATAGCATTACTGATGGATACTTTTTAAAGGTCCAAGACATTTTCTGCACATCTCCAATGATGGGATGCTAATGTAGCAAGCTGGAGAACTAGCTTCAAGAGCTGAAGTTCAGAACTGCTATTTTCCTTATTTTATTCTCTTTCCAAGGGATTTTCGTCATTTCTTTTTCATGCTGGCAAAGGAGGATAACAGCTACTATTTGTTTTTGCCTTTCTATATGTGCTAAAATATTCCTAAAGGAAGAACAAAGCTACCCACAGATACAGAAGTGGTCTGATTCTTCACTATATGATCTAGTGATGCCTATGTTGCTCTGCATATCCTTTACTAAAGAAAATATCTGCCGTAGTATAGCCAAGTGAACCAGTCTCGATCGCTACTTGAACTAATTCACTGTGTTGTTTAGGCTTGCTATTTTGCCTCCTCCTCCCACCCCCCCATCATCCAGGACAATGAGAACATGGTGTTGTAGGGCTGTACCAGTTAGCTATTTTTGGTCTTCTAGAAACCACAATGAAAGAGTAATTTGGAGTTCACCTTACTAGGTTGCTTCCTAAACATTCTGCATATTTTGTGGTATAGTTGACTATTTTTGTACAGCACTTTGTCATGGCAACTCCTCTGTCCTGCATGTGCTAACTGAGCAGGAACTTTTACATTTTATTCATGGATTTTATATAAGTTGAGTTTGGCCATCTCCTTTCATTACACTTAAAGAATATTTATCCTTTTCACTCTGTGAGGCTTTCTGAGCTATTTTTTTCTGAATTATTATCATTTACGCATCTTCTAGAATACTTTAGATAAACTTTAAGCATCCTTTTGACAGAAAGGTGCTTATATCAAAGGGAAGTTTGCTACATCCCTGTCAAAGTTCAATTGCATCTATTCACAGGACCCAAAGATCTGAACTTGACCAGCAAGATGTCTTCTCCCTGTATGTGACAAGAATATATGGAGTAGGTGATCAGTTGTGTAAGGTTCATGAATAACAAGCTTGAAATTTCAGAGAGATGTTTCATCTTTAATTTGCTAAGCTTTTTCTTAGTAGCCAGAAAGCTATAGTTTTAGAGAATAAGCTATGTGCCATAATTCAATATAAAGCAAAATTTAACCAGAAAAAAAAGCTAAATGCACAAGAATCTTGTTTATACCTTCTTTCATTTACATTTTAACTTTACTAAAAATACAGGAGGAATTTGCAAATTACAGAGTTATGAAACAATTTAGTATGCATGTAGTTATTATAAAATACCTTTTATACTCCTTCACATTTTTGTATTTTATTTGTTGATCTGAAAATCATGTTAAAACATGTTAAAAGTTGGTTGTGTTGTAAGTATAGTGGAGAAATGTCTAATTTCTGTTTTGTATAACTATATAGTAAAATCTGTAGCTTTGAAGCTGATACTAAGAAAGCAACATTCGTTTGACACGCTTTTTTAAGTTACATTACAAAGAAAAGGTTCTTGAGGCCCAGAAATGAATTAGACCTTTTCTGGCATAATACATCCTAATCTCTTAATTAAGCATTCTTAGAATTAGATATTCAGTAGATCCTTACTTGTTCCTGAGTATCTTAACAAGTAACAACGTAGCTGAAAAATGCCCCATAACTATTCTGCTTAATAATTCATTCTGCAATTCAAAGCATTTTTTGTGTTGTGTATGTTGTTTTTTGTTTGTTTGTTTTTCTAAGGCAGCTTTATCTTCATTTCTTATTGTCAAAACAATAGGTTTCTGAAGATGGGAAAGATGCTACTTGCTTGGTCAAGGACAGTGGTGATGACTGTAGAGGGCTAAGCACAGAAATAATTAAAGTTCTCAAATAAGATGATAGAGGATTCAGTGTATGAAGGTGCATCACTCAGGAATGGATGTTTACTTTGGAAAGCTCTGAATCTGTCTTTATTAACCCCTGATAAAAAAAAAAAAAATAATCAGCCCTTTGAGGGTAAGTATTTAGGCATTGTATAAACCCATCTGAAAAAGTTTTGAAAAGGAGAAGACATGGCTTTCTGTTACAAGCTGGATTTAATCTGGGGTAAATTTCTACTCTAATGGGTGACCCGGTACAATATGATATAAGCAAATGTGACATTGCACTTGAGGGTGTTTAGTCCATGTCTGAACAGATGTTCTATGTAGTTTCTTGAGTACAAGCAGAACTTGTTCCAGAATTTTCACATGCATGCATGGGATTTCTGTTAACAGGTAACTGGTCATAATGTGTGCAGTGAAACCTCAGTAGATAGTGAAATCGCTGTGCTCTCCACAGTTTTCAGAGTTTTGAGCCTGAATGGCTTAAGGAATGTTTGTTGTCCAACACAATAGTAAATTCTTCAGCCTGAGTTTTAGAAGTGGTTGGTGACTGTCCCCCCCTGAATCTTAATTCAGAAAGATGTTTTTTAAAAGGGAGAGCTGGACTTTTGCTGGCCTCCTCTGAGTAAGTAATAATCTCATCTACTTTGATAGTATGGACACCTAACTTCTACTACCACCAGTCACCTGCACCAATAGAAAAGAAAAACTTTGGTAAGTTGGTAGCAACATTGCTGTATAAAAGAGGTGTCTATAACAAGGAGGTTTTAGAAGTTTGCTTTTCAAATTCACAAGACTTAAAAGACATTAGCAGAAAAACACATTTAAAAAAAAAAGAACATACTAGAAAAAAAAGTAGTATGGAGAGTCAATTACTGAGTATTTTTAGTATTAACAATTTAAAAAGAAGTCTTTATCAATGCTGTAACAGTTGCCTGTTCTAACAGAAGTAGTTAGAATTGGAAAATGCAAGGACAGGTGACAATTTTCTTTAAGGTTTTAAAGAGATTGCCTGTAAGCTAACATTTAATAGACTTGTACAGAGGAAAATGAATGAAACAGCAAAATGAGCAGAAGGGTAAATGTGATTTTAGCTAACTTGACCTAGGTTATAAAACTATCTCAATCAAAACAACGGGAAAAGCAATCTTCTTCTCATCTAAACTTAGTGGAGAAGTTTGTGTATCTGGGATGCGTTAGGAAAGAGTTGGAATTAAATACATATTTAAAAGCAACAAATACAGTTCAGTATTTGAAAAAAGCTCATCTACGTTGATAAAGACAGCACCATTTTAACAAATAGATAATCTCTGTCAAGTACCTTAAAGCAGTTCTACATCAGTTTTGTTACAGTTTTGTTTTGCCACCTATATTACCAGATCTCCCTTATCCTTTTGTTATCGTCTTGTACTCAAAGCGCTTTCTCAGTAGATGAATGTGTTCTCAAATGACTTTCTTATCAGGAACAAGTTTTCTACATAGTTTTCAGATGATAGAGGTGAACCAGATAAAATAATGTCACACTTGGGACTAGTTAAACGCAATATTTCAATAGACAGCATTGCAGTCAATGCATAGTCACATCTGAAATAAGCAAAATTTCAGAGTACCCACTGATCTGCCTTATAGGCTGTGAAAGATACTTTATTTTTTAATCCTTCCAGAAGTTGTTGGAAAATAAATCAGGAAGGTGTGCAGAATCCGAAAGTCATTCCCAAGGGTAAAGAAGAAAAAAAATTCCCTTCCAAAGTCATCCTGCTTACATTTACTCTGTGTCTAGATCTACCACAATCGTGGCTTAATTTGTAACAGATTTTCTTTCTGGTTCACTCCTTGTACATTCTTTGAGTAGAGAAGAAGTTAAGGATAGTAGCAAGACGTTAAGTAAAGATATTGCCAATGTTTGTAGGCCCAGTGCAGAGAGCATTGTACAAGCAGATAAAAATGGCAGGTCCCAGTCAGCAATCCAGTAGTGGTGGATGCTGCACTGACTGCTGGGGCTTACAGAGCATTACAGCTCTAAGGATCCTGAGCTGGAAGAGCAGGCTGGTGTGCCACAAGTTGGATAGAGGAGAAAACCACCTCTTTTTCTGCCATAAACACTGTTGACCATTATTTAAACAATCTAAAAATACATATGAAAATTTTAATGTTACCCAGTGCATGGATGATTCTGAGGAGAGGGCTGCTTTCTATTTTTTAATTCCAAGATAAATTAGTCCTGTCAGAAATGGTGGCTCCATATACCTATAAAAGAGAAAGTTCTCCATTTCTAGACTGTATCATTATGAGGAGGTTGCTTCGTTGTTTTTAAATCAAAATGTTCTCTCCATTATGATTAGACTCAAATTTCTGTATTTACCGTTAAGAGAATCTCTTCCTTACTATGTATGCAGATTTATAAGGCTCCAGGCACCTTTGAAATAAATTGAAAGCACAGCCATGTAATAAAGCCAAAATCAGAAACTAGCCAAGGAGATCCACCCAGCAACACCCTCGAACACCCTCAGACTCTTCCCCTAAGCACAGCTTTAGAGCACTGGTCTTGATCTTGTCTCCGCTTTCTCCACCCTTGTGAAAACTTCCTGGGGGATTCCCCAGCCAGCAGAGGAGCTGGAGCTATGCAAGTGGCTGCTCGTGATGCAGAAACAGTTCACTTGCTTGATTTTCCTACCTAGCAAATGGCTCGTGAGGAACGTGGCTGTTTGCAATACTGCTCATCCGATTTCAAGGAGAATAGCGAGAAACAGGAGCAGTTCACAGCAAGAGAGTAGTAGTTAGGGAATAAGGAGTGGTTTTAATGACCATGAAAAGAGATGAGAAGCATGGCAAAAAAGAAATAAAGGTGTTAGAGAAAGCAACCTTGCAACTGCTCTGTTCCCCACTTTGCAACACAACAATTCAGAACTTAATTTATGAAACTGGAAGGTTGTATAGAAGGATGACCCCAGAAAAGGAAACACTTCCTGAGCTCACTGCTGTAGGATACAAGTGAGGCCAAGAACTCAAGAACTTGATTAAACAAAGCTCTGGACATTTTGTACAGGGAGACGAGTTAGGAGTTAAAAAACAAACAAACAAAAAAAACTTCTTGAAACAGGTAGCAAACCTAATTTATATGTTCAAGGGAATCTTTAAATATTAAAGTGTGTCAGGATAAGGTTAGTTGTTGGCAGCTAGAGTGGCAATATCTGTACCCTTCTTTTGAGATATCTCCTGCTTCCCAATTTGAGAACTGCAGTATGTTCCAATAGCAAATTTTCCATCTTTGCAGTAACTCCTACCTGTGTGTTAAGCATAAAGCTCATTCCTCAAAGCTTTAATCTTTCTGGTGGACAGCAGATCTTGCGTATCCATTCCCTGCCCTATGACCTGCAGAAAGGATAGATTTTGTGTTTTATTTTTAAAGAGGGCAAGCCTGTTTAATTCTGTTGAAAATTAAAACCATTGGAAAATCCACATACATTTCTCTAATTCTGAGTGATGTACGAATAATCTGATCTGATTATTAGCTATCAAATGGAACTGAAAACATTTCTATATCAAAAAGATATCAGGAGTTGATATCAGAACACTTTCATCATAGGAATCAGTTTGTTATTGCAAGAAAAGCATACAATACTGAAATTCAGTGACATTTTGTACTGCTGTGGCTTTCAGAGGCCCTACATAGGCTTCATTTTTCTGGACAACATAAATATGTACGAACCTGCCCTGCTGTAAACAGCTTAGTAGTGCATGCAGTTGCATACATTAACGAGTGCATACTTTACACAACACTATTGCTGTGTTTAATGTTATATTTGGGACAAAAGCAGCAGCTTCTTATATCATTCTTTGCATTTGATTCTTTGTGTTAGTGTCTGTCTTGTCCAACGTAGCCAAAAACTGGCCTCAGCAACTTCTGGCTCCTACGATGCTGTGGGAGCCCCGGGGGCTCCATCCACATGCCTCATCTGTGACCAAACAGGGGCTGAGGAGCCATTTCACAGCGCCCTGTCCTCAGGGTGGAGTCTCACTCCTACGACAGTTATGATCAGTAGGCTGAAAGCACAATATTAAAGAGACCAATGGGACCAATTGGGATTTTCACAGACTGAACGGCCACTCAGGGGGTTCAGCCAGAAAGAATGATCCTAAACATCTAAAAATATGAAAAATGGCAGAAAGACGAC